>NC_138224.1:38922370-39624870 GCF_964197995.2 Scardinius erythrophthalmus | reverse complement strand
TTTCCCCAGGTTGCTATTGACACATATGCCTCTGTAATTGTTTGGCTCATATTTGTCTCCTTGTTTAAAGATTGGTGTAATCAGGCCTTGGTTCCAGGTGTCTGGGAAATATCCTACACTCAAAACAATGTTGAATAATTTGATTATTGTCTCTCTCTCATCACTTGCTGTTGTCTCTCTCTCTCTCACACACACAGACTCCCTCAAAACATGAGTAGCCGTCGCAGTAGGTCACTGGTCTCTGCAACCTTTGTTTATTACCCCATCAGAGTCCAAGGACATCAGAATGTCTTTCTCTGTTGACATACGCATAAAGGCTTCCAAGTGCTCTTGTGTTAGAGTGCTTCTAAGTCTGTTTTTAACAAACTTAAGGGTGGAAAAACTCCTCTCTCAGGTCACTTGAGTGGTTGATAACATCAACAGAAATTTGTAGGCCAGTCCAATGACATTGTATGCATCTGTCAACAGATTGTTTTGTGCCAGGACAAGATACACACAAATGGCACCGTTTTTACACACATTCTTATTAACCAGCTCTGGCCCTTCCACATCATGTGTGTCTTCATTACCACTGCCTTCAGATGCATCATCCGCTGTGTATGTCCTCACCTGGTATTCTTTCAGAGGGGACAGTTTCAGTCTTTCCCACTGTCTGGCAAGGCTTAACAGCTCAGCCTGCAAAGTGCCAGAAGTGGCCCTTGAATCAAATTTCGCTGATCGAACGAGACCCCTGTCCCTTATCTCAGGGATGTTTTTTGGGTCAAGGCAGGCAAAATCAGTGCATAGTTTTCCATGTCAAGATCATGTCAATGAACATGGCACTTTCAGGCTTTCCAAAACACCCAAACACCTTTCTCAGTGCAGCATCCTTTGCCCACCAGCGTGTTTGCCCAATTGGACAAAGTCTACTTTGACGGTTCCCAGATTCTGCAGTTATCTCGTGCCACTTCTGCATCCATTTATACGACTCATGTAGGAAGACAGCAACATCATTTAGTAAACCGAACAGTGATGCACTCTGTAGTACAATGTGTACAACAACACTAAGTTCAGAATGTGTGCATAGCACCACACATGAATTTGGTTAGGGGCCTGCTCAATGAGAAAGGCAGAAAAACCTTTGTACTGGCCCTGCATGTTGGCTGCACCATCCGTTGCACTGCATACATAACGTTATATCTAGATTGAGTTTTTGCAGAATTTTTCTCAGCAGTTCCACAAAATACTGCCCAGTAGAGGCCTCGCAGTCAACCACAGCAACCAATCTCTCATGAATTGCATCTGTCACATATCTGAGGATGACAGAGCACTGATCATTGGATGTTATGTCCTGTGTGGTGTCAATTTGGACAGAAAACATCCCTGCTGCTCTGACTTCATCAGCAACTGTTTCTTTAATTAACTGGCTGATAATTGTAATTGACTTTGTTCACTGTGTCTTTTGAGAGCAGAGTGACAAGTGACCCTCTGCCTTTCCCCCCAGCCTCATGTTGTTTCTTACTTTTTTCAATGCACTCTGTGACATGCTGTTGCATGCGGGAGACATATCTACTCAGGAAAAGTATCAATTCTAAGAAGTTGCCATGGTCAATAGTGTTATCTTCAAGGGTGTAGGCAGATTCTGATTTTGATCCCTTGTAGCTGAGACCACGCTTTCCGTACACTTTCACGGCTCCATCACCTGCTGTTTAATTTTCACTTGTTGTCGATGTAATGAAAGCTGGTTTCCACTTATTCTGCTCACAATGTCTCCTTTACTTGCCATCAGGAAACAGCCCCTATGCAGTTTACTTTTTTCATGCTCCTCAATCCTCTGATGAACATGCTTCCAGGCTTGCATGCCTCCTCTGACAAAAGGACTGTCTGATACAGTAGGCTTTGAAAAAGCGAGGCAAACAGTGCAATAAAGTGCATGACTTGCTTCACAATATGTCAGCCACTTACGATTAAGCCCATCTTTTGAGTAAAAAATATTTGGTAGGGCTCTTTTTGGGGTTTGTTGGGGGTGGAACTGCAAAAATAAACTGAGGTCTTTGGACTGGGGCCGGGGAAAGTAATCAAAACTTTCCTCATTCACTTCATGATCTTTCTGTTTCCTTCCATATTCTTCTCTCCTGTTTCAGTCTCTATGCTTTCTGTGTCCATCTCAGCTGTTTCAGTCTCTACGCTTTCAAAGCCCTCATCTGTTTCTTTCTCTATTCTGGACTCTGAGGTAGAAACGTCTCTGTCCCTTGCACTGCTTGACAGATCATCTTCATCTACATCAGCTATCAACAGTATTACTACTACATAGTTAAATGTAACCTCATTGAGTAACACAATATTTAAAGGGATGGTAAAACACCTTTTTTCGAAGGCTTGATTGTGTTTGTGGGGTGCACTGTAACATGTGTTCATGCTTAGTTTTTAAAATTTGCATTATTTTTAACATATTTAACCATTATTCTACACTGCTCTGTCCCTCCCTGGTCCCTCCTTATAAAAACGGTCTGATGATTTCCGGGTTCTATGAAGAAGTGAATCTCCCATTTTAAACTGGGAAAGCAGCAAAAACAAATCCCCTATTGAGAACAGAGCATGCTTCAATGAAAACAGAATGACATTGATTAAGATAAACTGAAGTTAAAGGAGGAGCTAGGGGAGGAGGTGGGTTGCAAGCAATGCAGTGGAAGCAGCCAAGCAGGCAGACTGAGAATGGATTTAAATAACGCGCCGTTTGAAAGGGACCAATTGAGTGCTTAGGAATCGGATCAGCTGTTAGGTCTGGGTATCAGCTGATAGCTGAGCTTGACTACGTGGCCTGCCTGAATTGACGCTGAACGCTATATTTAGTTAAAAAAGAGCCATAATTCTTTCATTGTCAAAGTCCTCTGTTCTTATGGCCATTGTCGTGGAAATTCTTAATACAAATACAACCTACTTAATCTGACTTCTTCACCACAGACAATTTAAACAACTTCCAGTTGTTAAAAATAATAACTACAGTATCTGGAGGTAGTTCCCTGAATACTTACAATACAATACAATACAATACTTCCTTGAAGTTGCTATCACTGCCTCAATCACACCGGGTTTCCTTTGTTGTCTTTTGAGCATAGAATCTTTAGTACTTCTATTACTAATTCTATTACTATACCCAAGTTGCTCTTTGTAGAAATAAAGTTTTTTTCATGGCCGAAAGATCACTGGCCACAACAACCAATTGAGTCTCCAGAACAAAAGATACATGTACATTTAAATCTTACAATTGAGTAAAAATCAATCAATCATGATCTAAGCTAATCACATGACTTAGTTAGTTCTACTGTGTTAAGCACTTTTTGGGTAAGTATATTTGGTCTTTGACCTGAGCATCCTTAATCTGCATTTCTCTGTACATTTAATGTTGAAAATACCCATTACATAAAATATTTCTATCACACCATTATCTTCGTATTCTCATGACTAAGGAAGCATAATTTGCTAATAAGTCTCTCCAGAATACTCTTCTTTTTCCTCACTTCAGATCGTGGTACATACCCTTTGTTATCCAGGAATGTCTCCAAAATTCAACCTAAAGGCCAAGAATTCCGTGGTAAAGTCGATAATGATTTTGGTGAGAATCATCGATAAGGAGAAAAAAATACTGCCAGTTTTGAGGTTTTGTTTGATTTTGTTCCACTTCTGCATTAACGGGAGGTACTCTAATCCATTGTTTCCAGAAAAGATGACAGATGTACTGTACTTGTTTCCATCTTCTTTTGGAATAGATGTCAATCTTTTGAAAAAGCCAGAGTGACAAAATAGGAACTACTTTCATCTGAAGCAAATGTTTAGGGGTTAAGGCTTCTGGATCTTGAGCATCCTCAGAAACTGTGGTAATTGGACAATTGTAGAGTATGCCTTCCACTTCACATAGATCAGTCTGTAGGCCTTCATCATCAGCGTCTGCTGTCTCAGTACGGAACATAGGATCTCTTTGAGGATTCAAATGATTCGTTCCCGTTCATCTCCATGATGAGAACCTAAAGGAGGATTAAAAGTCCACTTCACACTCTCTTTCAGCAGTGCCTTCTGTATTTTGTCTTGGTTGATGTTAGCAAGAGCCTCCTTCTACTCTCACTCTGCCCAGATGAAGTTGGTTCCATTATCCGAAATTATCTCTTTACCTTGACCCCTTCCACATATAAAACTTTTAAAAGGGCACAAATACAGGAATATGTGTTCAGAGAACAGGCCATTTCGAGATAAACAGCTCTACTTAAATCAGGTAAATATGTAAGGGTGAGAGTGAGGCGAATACAATTGTTATAGCGAATACATCGCCGACAGGCTGATCAGGACCCCGACGCGAAGCGGAGGCAGCCTGAAGAGGTCTTGAATCAGCCTGAAGGGGTTGTATTCGCTATAACAACTGCCTCGTTCTACATTATCCTGCTTATTACATGGCTACCTACCAAATAAATCAATAATTTGACACAAAACATTGATTTAAAAAGTAGTTTATTGATTTAAATACGATTGGTTTGCTTCCGCTAAAGAAAATAGTCTGTTCCGTCTCTACGGTTAGAATCCTGCGTCCATAGCAACGCGCTGTTTTTCATGGCAACGGTGTGTTATCCTTTGCAGATCAAGTAATAACAGACCGCATTCTACTTTGGAATTCAACCAAGCCATGTAATAACACACTTTATCTTCTGACATAAGTTCTACCCCTCTTCACCTCAATGAGACCAAATTAATCGATTAATTGACTGAAAAGTGGTAAGGCAGGTGTGATTAGATTCAGGGGTAAGTCTTCCATCTTTTGTTCAATTGCAGATCCATGATAACCTCTACAGAAGAAGCAATTTATGATTACTTTTCAATGAAGTAATTTCATCTGGAAAGTTCTGTTGTTGAACATGACGAACAAGAGATTTTTCGGAAAGTACAAGATCTTCTACTGAGAGAGTTTGGGCACCAAGCTAAAATGCTTTCAATTTACATTATGTCGGTTTTATTTTGACATTATGAATACAATTGCTGCCCTCAAATGTTAATCTGAACTAAAATAAACCTTTGTATATAACTAGCCTACTACAATATTACATTTCATTTTGTCCAAGGAGCTGTTTTCTTTTATTTGCTTCTAAGAAGAGTCAAGTATAGCTCCATCATTGCTCAAAGTAAAAAAGTATCATATTTATGATGTTAGTTTTAATAAAAAATAAAATAAAAAAAATTCAAGGAAAGTTCTCTGGCATTTCTTTCTTTTTTGCTGTATCAAAAACGGACTGAACCGAACCGTACCGAACCGTGACACAAGTGTATCGTATCGTATAGTAATGTATAACTGGACCTATTTTTATTCTAGCTGTCCAGGCACAGCCCAAGATGGTCAGTGAGAGGTTTGAGAAATCAACGTCAACTCCACTGCCCAGTCCTGTGCATACCGATGATGAGTCATCCTCTGTTTTCATGGACAAACCTGGTGATATGTCATGGATCCCAGAGGGGGAAATTGATTCATCTGAGGAACCACAGCAGGAATCTCACCCTGACCTCAAGTAAGACTTATTTTTAATTTTTTTAAGTTTTTATATTTATAAAATTGTGTTTTTTTTTTCATATATGCTGTCCTGATAAGTTCATTGTGTGCCAAAGCCAGTTGATGTCTCTCTTTACCATTTGACTAGCCTGTTGTGGGGAAACCCAAGGCAATGTTGAGAAGCAGGAGGGAACTTTTGTAAAAAATAAAGCAAGTAAGAAGCTATTTGTGTTTTCTGGTAGAAAATGTTGTAAGAAAAGTTGTAACATAACTTGTATAGTTAGTTTTAATTATTATACTTTGTTGTTTGTATGTTATAGTCATTTTCTGCCTTTCACATACATCTCTTAGGTCTGTGCAGCATGTGGGTATCAGCGTTTTTGGCCAGCCAAAAAATATGCCAGCCTGCAACCTATTGCTGAGTGGGGCCATCCGCTTTTCAGGTTGCATGGCTACCCAGACCATCAGGATCTTGAAGCCGTTTGGGCTTCAGAGCATCAGTGCCAGCACCTTCTTTCGCCATCAGCGCTTGTACACGATTCCAACCATCGTGCAGGCGTGGCAGAATGAGCAGGCAGGGATCATCAGAGATCTGAAAGAGATGAGGGGTGGACTGATCCTGTCTGGTGACTGCAGGTAGCACACTTCAGCTTATATCATTAAAATAGAAAACAAGTCTAAACTGGATAATATAGTTTAAAGTATTAGTTTTTGTGCTTAACCATAGGAATTAAACTGTTTTTGACATTCATAGGTCAGATTCTCCTGGCCATTGTGCAAAATATGGCACATACTCTTTGATTGAGGACAGAATCAACAAGGTTTTAGATCTTCAACTTGTCCAGGTAAGTTAATATTATCAAACACACATATCACCTGTCTAATGTTACACAGTGAGAAGACAAAATGTTTTTTACAGAGCTCCGAGGTCCCAAGTAGCACCTGGTGTGAGTTAGAGGGCCTAAAGCGCAGCATAAGTTTTCTGACTCAGCAACATATGCAAGTGTCAGCCCTCATCACAGACAGAAATCGGCAGGTAAAGAAACGCACATGAATCTTGCCGCTGACATATTTACAGCTAAAATCAAATGTTCTTATAATCAATGTGTTTTTTCAAACATTTCAGCTTGCCAAGTGGGTGCGGGAGGAGTTGTGTCCCAAAGGAACAAGCCATTTCTTTGACATCTGGCATATTGGAAAAAGTATATATCTTGATGAAGGTAGTTTTGTTTATATTGTCTATAATTACATTTTCCTTTTTAATATTTTGTGTTTCTGTTCTGAAACAGGTCTAGGGAAAGCATTGGATGCTGCTGCAAAGGAGAGGGAGTGTGAAGAACTGAAGCTGTGGAGGCCAGCTGTTATTAACCACCTCTACTGGACTGCAGCTTCCACTCCTAATGGACATGCAGATGTGATGGAGGCCAAGTGGAAAAGCATGGTCAACCATGTTCAGGACATCCACGAACATGACACTCCTACATTTCCCTGCTGTGCACATCCACCTCTGGAGGGCGAAGCAAGGAACAAGGAATGGCTGGAACCAGGTACAAAATACGCTGGCAAAGGATGTTCGGCAGTTGTCCCCACAGCATCAGACTTTTTCACTGGAGGCATTTCACTCCCTGATCCTGCACTTTGCACCAAAGCACACTGGGTTCTCCTTTCTTGGGATGTACAGCAGGTAAGTGTGTGATGTGAAAGAATGAGTACTTTCTGAAACTAATGCAGTCAAACACAGCAGCCCAAATTTCAGACTGAGTGTAAATGTGCAGTAAGCGATGCTTTTGTTTTTTTCTATGTGTTGTTTTTACTTCTGGGTTTATTTACATCTGCACAACTTGTAATGGGTAAAAATGACACTTTTTCTACAGACTTCTCTTGGCAGCCCAGCATTTCAACCACAATGGCAGCAGAGAAGTTGCTCGAACCAGTGATGGTGAGGCGTGTTATGCGGTTCACTACCCAAGGTTCCGCAAAGGTGGCTGGGTAGTCCGTCCTGTTAAGGAAAAGCCATCATATGGTGGGGAGTTTCAGTCAGTTCTTAAATATTAAGCAAGTCAGACAACAAGTTAGCAATGAATGTGATCTACACTTTTGCTTCCTTCTCCCAGCATATGCATCAGCCCTCATGGAGTCTCTGAGAGAGGAATACTCCAGGTCACCACAGGCTCTACGAGAACGCAGCACAGTTTTGTCTTCCACTACACCTGCTCCCCTTTCCAGGTCCCTCCAGAGGATCAACAAGGATGAGGCTGTTGGCGTGTATCTATCACAGCATTCATGATTTAACACGTTAATAACATCTTAGTGTGATACCCGAAAGATTGTTAAATTGTATATATGATCATAAAAAGTTTTATACGACAATTTGTGATTGTTTGTTTATTTTCTATTGATTGTCAACAAAATTGGGCCATTCAAAACCTTTATAGAGTCCTCCTTCCTCTGGAAACTGTCTTCTAATGGCTGACACAACACATGCAGGTAAGGGCTTCCTGATGTGCCTGCCCAGAATGCCATAGGCCCAGCGGACAACCTGTCTGTATGCGGTGTAGCGGTATTGCTTTGAGACATGGAAGAAATATCAAAATTGATAGTCTTATACCAATGGCATCAAATAGTGTGATATAGGTAGTCATGCCCTATATAGAGGCAACTTGTAATTAAAAAACAAAATTACTCAGATTGTTTAAATATTAAAATCTTTAATTTTAATTCTTTAATTTTCTGTTTATGTTATAACCCAGGTGCAAAATATGTAATAAAATTGACTTGAGTATGTTTTTAGTACAATACAAATATACTCAAGTAAAGTTTTTATACATTTAAAGGTGCTCTAAGCGATCCCGGTTGGCGTAACCTCTTGTTGATGTTTGAATTATTATAAAGACCCTTTAAAGTATATCTTTATTATAAAGAATTATTAGCTAAACCCTCCCTCCTCATCCGCGCAATAACCCCCCAAACCCCACCCCACATCATTCTTGTCGGTTATTGGCTGGAATAGTTTTTTTTGCAGGCATGAAAACAGGTCAGGGGTAAAAAAGGTGAGAAGAATGCGGCAGCAAAAAATCCAATCCAATCAACTTTAAAAAAAAAAGTACAATCAAAATTCTCAACAAAGAAAACTTTGTGCTTTTAATGTTAAATTCATCAATCTGGTGCAAATTAAACAAAGAAAAATTCAAAACTCTTTTAGTTACAGTGTCTGTCTACATTACTACTACATAATAATAGTTATAATATTAATCCTATGATAGTAACTGAAAAATAAAGGAAACTTTCATAATTAGTTTTGTACTAATTTCTATACTTGAAAGAGTACATTTCTATACTTTACATTAAAGATGTGATTGGGCTAGCCCAGAGTCAATCAAGAAAAGAACCAATGGGCCGCTGATCTACGCGTTTCATGGGGTGTCAGAAAAAATCTAATGCTGACTTTTTTTGACCAATGCTGTCACAGTGTCTGGTTTATGTTCCCTGGGTCACCACTAGATGTCCTCCTTCCCCACGGTGTCTGTCACTATTCTGAACTGCATTTCCCACAATTCCTGTCTGTCACTGATTGTTCATTGTCTTTCAGCTGTTTCTCGTCACCTTGTCAGCACTTGTGTATATATACCCTGTCTGTTTTAGTGTTTGTCACGGAGTCGTTGTATATGGTCACCACACTTCTGAGGTCTGTCTTTCTTGCTTGTTTCTTGTTTTGTTTTAGGGATGGGGAAATGAAGCCTCATGAATCACTGAGGCTTTCCCCTGACTGTTCCGGGAAAAGATTCAAAGCTTCGAGAGTGTCGAGAACAGCGCCGAGAACAGCGCCATCTGGTGCTTATTTAGAATAAAGCAGCCAGAAGCCTGTGTTAGAAGCTCTGGCAGATGAAGCAACCACAACACACTCCATAGTTTCAATGTTATGTGTACAAATAAAAGCCTTACATGTTTGTGTTTGATTTGTTCATTAAATAAATTAATTTTCCCATTAAAGTGTGACAATAAAATATAGTAGCTTATATGATTCAATAAGATTTAATGTAGGCCTACTCTCTCTCTCTCTCTCTCTCTCTCTCTCTCTCTTTCTACACACACACACACAATGAATAAGGACATTGTCTGATAGGATCATCTGTTATTAAATGTCAATAATTGTAAATATCAACCAGACCGACTGAGGCAACATTAATGACTCGTTAAATACGATCTGAAGTTCGAGCCTTCTGACACCCAAAGCGAAACGCGCACGTGACTGGACAGAAAGTGAGGCTTCGTTTGTCATCGATCACGTGACTCTAGCAAACCAATACACGCCTCGATACGGGGCTTCACTACAAATTGTGTCGCTTATGTGATACGCGCATCGAAGCTTCAGTGTCATATGTAACATCACTATTTTGTTTATTTGTATTGGATTGCTAACTTGGATTTTGACCTTGCCTGGACGACTATGAGTTGGATTACCCTTTAATAAACACCACTTTCATACTGCTCTAGAATCTTCCTGATTCCTGTGTGTGTTCGTGACAGAACGACTCCGTCACACTTAGATCCAGCGGTATGAGTTTTCATGACTGTTCCACAAACACTAAGAGGGAGAGGAGGCAGCTGAATGGGAATTCTTGAGCTGAAGAGGAGGAGCCGCGCATGACTTTATATGAATGTTTTGCGTTGGTTGCTCGTATCAGGGAGGAGAGTGCTGCGATCCCGGTTAATGCCGGGGAGAGAACAGCACCCAGTCACTCGCGGACACGAAGGAGAAAGAGGAAGACTTCCTCCATGCCAGTGCCGGGGGTCCCAGTGCCGGTGGTCCCAGTGCCGGTGGTCCCAGTGCCGGTGGTCCCAGTGCCGGTGGTCCAGAGTCCGGTGGCTCCAAAACGCAGGAGGAGGAGAAAGGCTCCCTCCGTGACTGTTCACGTCACGTCTGCCCAGCCAGAGACTGTTCACGTCCAGCCAGAGACTGTTCACGTCACGTCTGCCCAGCCAGAAACTATTCACGTCACGTCTGCCGATCCAGAGACTGTTCACGTCACGTCTGCCGAGCCTGTGTCACCAGGCAAGATGGCCGCCACAGAGCCTGTGTCCCCTGACAAGATGCCTGCTGAAACGTTGTTGGATTATTTTTCGACGCTATTCAAGATCCTAAAAATTCCTAGGAATGTTCACGTCACGTCTGCCGAGCCTGTGTCTTCGGACAAGATGGCTGCAGCCGAGCCTGTGTCTTCGGACAAGATGGCTGCCGCCGAGACTGTTCACGTCAGGCCTGCCGAGCCTGTGTCTTCGGACAAGATGGCTGCCGCCGAGACTGTTCACGTCATGTCTGCTGAGCCTGTGTCTTCGGACAAAATGGCCACCACCGAGCCTGTGTCTTCGGACAAGATGGCCGCCGCCGAGCCTGTTCACGTCACGCCTGCCGAGCCTTTGTCCCCGGACAAGATGGCCGCCGTCGAGCCTGTGTCTGAGCTGGTGGTGTCTGTTCCTGAGCCGGTGGTGTCTGTTCCTGTTCCTGGGCCAGTGGTGTCTGTTCCTGAGCCGGTGATGTCTGTTCCTGTTCCTGAGTCGGTGGTGTCTGTTCCTGAGCCGGTGATGTCAGTGTCTGTTCCTGAGCCGGTGATGTCAGTGTCTGTTCCTGAGCCGGTGATGTCAGTGTCTGATCCTGAGCCGGAGCCAGTGTCTGTTCCTGAGCCGGAGCCAGCTCCAGTGCCTAAGCTGGTGGTGCCAGCTCCAGTGCCTGAGCCGGTGGTGCCAGCTCCAGTGCCTGAGCCGGTGGTGCCCCTTCCAGTGCCTGAGCCGGTGGTGCCAGTTCCAGTGCCAGTTCCAGTGCCTGAGCCGGTGGTGCCAGTTCCAGTGCCTGAGCCGGTGGTGCCAGTTCCAGTGTCTGAGCCGGTGGTGCCAGTTCCAGTGCCTGAGCCGGTGGTGCCAGTTCCAGTGCCTGAGCCGGTGGTGCCAGTTCCAGTGCCTGAGTCGGTGGTGCCAGTTCCAGTGCCTGAGTCGGTGGTGCCAGTTCCAGTGCCAGTTCCAGTGCCTGAGCCGTTGGTGCCAGTTCCAGTGCCTGAGCCGGTGGTGCCAGTTCCAGTGCCTGAGTCGGTGGTGCCAGTTCCAGTGCCTGAGTTGGTGGTGCCAGTTCCAGTGCCTGAGTCGGTGGTGCCAGTTCCAGTGCCTGAGTCGGTGGTGCCAGTTCCAGTGCCTGAGTCGGTGGTGCCAGTTCCAGTGCCAGTTCCAGTGCCTGAGCCGTTGGTGCCAGTTCCAGTGCCTGAGCCGGTGGTGCCAGTTCCAGTGCCTGAGTCGGTGGTGCCAGTTCCAGTGCCTGAGTTGGTGGTGCCAGTTCCAGTGCCTGAGTCGGTGGTGCCAGTTCCAGTGCCAGTTCCAGTGCCTGAGCCGTTGGTGCCAGTTCCAGTGCCTGAGCCGTTGGTGCCAGTTCCAGTGCCTGAGCCGGTGGTGCCAGTTCCAGAGCCAGTTCCAGTGCCTGAGCCGGTGGAGTCTGTTCCAGTTCCTGAGCCGGTGGAGTCTGTTCCAGTTCCTGAGCCGGTGGAGTCTCCTCCCTGGCCTCCCGATGGACTATCTGCTCCGCCGTGGCCGCCCGAGGGGTCGTCTCCGCCGTGGCCGCCCGAGGGGTCGTCTCCTCCCTGGCCGCCCGAGGGGTCGTCTCCTCCCTGGCCGCCCGATGGACTATCTGCTCCGCCCTGGCCGCCCGATGAATGGTCTGCTCTGCCTTGGCCGCCTGAAGGAAAGTCTCCGCCCTGGCCGCCCGATGGGCCGCCTGCTTCATCCTGGCCGTCCGATGGACTGTCTGTTTCGCCCTGGCTGCTGGCTAAACCGTCACCCTCTGTTCCTGTTCCCCTTCATGGACCTGGCCCCCCATCCCTCCCCCTGATCCTCCACCGTTCCACCTCCCTCCTGAGCTCTTGTTTTGTTTGTTTTTTGTGGGTCTTGGAGCGTCTGGTAGCCGCTCCGTAGAGGGGGGGTTATGTCACAGTGTCTGGTTTATGTTCCCTGGGTCACCACTAGATGTCCTCCTTCCCCACGGTGTCTGTCACTATTCTGAACTGCATTTCCCACAATTCCTGTCTGTCACTGATTGTTCATTGTCTTTTAGCTGTTTCTCGTCACCTTGTCAGCACTTGTGTATATATACCCTGTCTGTTTTAGTGTTTGTCACGGAGTCGTTGTATATGGTCACCACACTTCTGAGTTTTTTCTTGTTTCTTGTTTTGTTTATTTGTATTGGATTGCTAACTTGGATTTTGACCTTGCCTGGACGACTATGAGTTGGATTACCCTTTAATAAACACCACTTTCATACTGCTCTTGGATCTTCCTGATTCCTGTGTGTGTTTGTGACAAATGCATTACACACTAATTACGCACTAACACAGCGCCGCCAATTAAGCAAAACAAAACAAATGGGCCGACGATGTACGAGATTTATGGGCCGTTAAGACAAAAAACAAAACAAAAAAGTATGAGATGTATCGGCCCAAAAAGCACGTCGGCCCACCGGGAATCTCCCGATAGTCCCTATGGCATTAGCCTAACTTACATGCCTGGACGTCACACAAAACAAAATCCTACCTGTAGCCTTTCACCATCCACTTATTTAGCCGCTGTCGCATCAATTGACATGCCATCTCCTTTCCCCTCTTTCTTTTTCTATGTTTAGCCCCTGACAGCTTTTTTGCATTATCCATCTTTTTCGACGACAACTCACTACTCGTTCCTGCTCGCTCAGCGCTCACAATGTCCGCGCGCGATATTATGCCGATTCCCGCCCTCTTCTATGTCAAAATTAAAAATAATGACATTGGCAACATCGCTGTCTGTATCTGACAGGACAGTTAACATTGTAAGCTAACTTACCTCAGGCTTGCTTTCTGATGTGCGGTTCTTTGTTCGGCAGTCTGTCCAGTTGTCAGACTCGCGGTGTAAAAGACTTTGAAAAAAATTCTGCCCTACTCTGACTGTCAGGTTTCAGCATTATGATTGTTTTTTTAAAGCTGCAAAGTTTATGGTAACTATAGAGACAAAGCAGGTAAATGCTGGCCACGACCACGACCCCCCCACCCCAAATATTTTCTCATCGGATCGGCACAAATCACATAGGTGACCCATTTTGGTTTTAAAACGGCGAATTTCGCCGAAAGGTGAGGAGTTTTCATGCCTGGTTTTGTGCTGCGAGTTAGCTCTGTATGTTGCTGTTTGTTCTAGCTGCGTTTGTGGAGACTAGGCTGTCTGCAGAGACCGCGTTTCTTTACAGTGTGTTCAGGGGACAGGCAGCTAGCGGATGGTGAGGAGATGTTTGCGGTATGTGAAAAAAAAAATGTTTTGGCCTAAAAAAAGAGTGAGGTCGCTTAGAACATGTCTTTTTAGCTCAAGAGTAATACATTATCTCTACCCCTAAACATACTCATGTCTGCTGGCCTGGAGAGGTCCATGCTCCTGTCTGAAGTGCATATAGGCTATCTGTAGCACATATGGGTTCAGACAGCAAGCCTCAAAGCCTGGGTGCAGAGTCAGGCACTGCACATCAAGTCTGGGGGTGACATTTTCCACTAAGGCCCAGTATGCATCCACCTCCCTACAACACTGACTTTCCTCAGCTGTAAACATTGCCTCGCATTTCCCACACAAGCACCTATGGAACAAAAAATTGTATCAGGAATAAAAATATCTCTCTGTCTCTCGATGAGAAACTGCTAAGTTATATCACGTAACGTTAGTCTGGACGGATATTAATGAGCATGACAAACGCCCGATCAAAGCTTAGTTTCTGTTATTGTAAGTTCCAATACTCCTAGATGACCAATAATAGTTTTGCTATTAACTGATATACAATGGTAATAATCTGTACAATATTGTGAGCACAGTGTATATCGTTAGCAAACGTGTATCTATAAGCTAACACTGGTCTCTCACCAAGACACCTGCCCTGTTCTCCACTGGTTCTCCTCACACCACAACTCAAATTTGTCTCTTCTGACCGTTGTTCTGACTAACATTAATCCTTGCCTGTCCCTGCTCTCTTGGGAGTCTGTCATAATTGTATGGCTGTGGTCCGTCATACGAGTAAGTATGAACAATTTCCTCAGCGTCCGAAACGTCATTGCGGACCATTTTTTCCCTGTTGTTTGAATCGACTGCTCTCCCTCATGCTACGTCACGCGCATTTTCAGACGCGGAAGTAAAATTTTCTCACAAAAACGACTCCAGAAGCCACTGTAGCGTATTTATACGTTTTCTTTTTTAAAGAAAATCTAGTTCCTACATTATTTTTCTATACATTGACTTGTTGGGTTGTAGCAAATTAGCTCTATGAAATATTAATAATCAATAATAACTGGTTATAACTGATTATGAATATTTGGATCAGTTAATATAATTAACTTACTGTCGTAAAATTAATATTACAACCAATTAGCCTGTTTATCCTGTGAACACTCAGGATTAATTGTTTATTAACTCTAAGAAATGTACATTTCCGGGGCATGGGAAATGTCTTTCTTAATTTACAGTACTACTAAGAGCAGTAGCAAAAATCTAAATGATTAGTGACTCCAGTTATGAGCTTGAGACAAGGACAACTTTACGTGTGACATGAACAAGATTTTATTAACTAGTCTAAACACTTAAACTACTCTAACATACACACACATACATGCATATAGTTTACCAAGGGAAAGAGAGCTGAAGCAGAATACAGGAAAGCAAGAAGTTATAGCATTGTTTGAAATCATTGTTTGTCAGCAGATCAACAGCCTTGAGCAAACCATCAGTTTAGTTCTAAAACGCCCTTCTTTAAAGGGGTAAGGATACTTAATGTATCAAATAATGAGACTAAGTTTGATACTTGCATGTCTCTCCCATTTGAATTAAACTGTCCTGATGCAATTTGTTGAGGCTCCAGTTGATCTTTGCTGATGTGGTCTTGATGAGAGAGAACCAGTGGTTTTCAGAGTATCTTTGGTGAATGGAAAGACAAGGCCGCAGCCTGGCACAAGCTTGGTGGGTCCTTAGAGGCTTCTTCTTCACGTCAGCATTTCAGAAAGGGACTAAGAGAGAGCTAAAAGCTGATCAGTGACTTTAAAGCGTGAAGATGGCACAACCTCTGGAGGTCCAAGAGCCAATGAGAAGATTTCCCTTTGGAGGGAAATTTTACGACCCTTTGTGTTCTAGCAGGGCATTTGAA
This sequence comes from Scardinius erythrophthalmus, assembly GCF_964197995.2. NCBI lineage: Eukaryota > Metazoa > Chordata > Actinopteri > Cypriniformes > Leuciscidae > Scardinius > Scardinius erythrophthalmus. The sequence goes on along the minus strand of NC_138224.1, from coordinate 39,609,181 downwards.
TATGTACTTTCATTGGGTGTTTAAGAAAAGAATCTTTAAGATTCTTATAATACTAATGCATCACAAAGTTAGCAACATGTAATGTAAATTAACAAATCGGAGACGAAGATTGGATTTTTTAGAGACCAAACATGACGCACATATAATGTTGGTTAACCATAATATGCAAAGTCTGAAACATTAACCCAATTGAGTTTACAAGAATACAAACGCCACATAAAAGGGAAGATCATGAGATGGGAAAATTAGATACATGTTTACACATTTATCAAGTGGTTATATATAGAATATATATATAGGATTAACAGGGTTTTTATTTCTCTTCCTCTGCAAGAATTTAAATGAGAGTCACAGCTCTCAGGACATTCTTTTCGGTCGTAAACCCAGTCTCAGTGTGTGTCCTGTAACAAGACACTGCGTCCTGCCATTGTGTTAGCTTCATTTGGGGAACGTTTCACAGGCCTTATTTGGGAGAGTGAGTTTGCTGGATTATTCATTAAATAAATGAATAATTTGTGTGTGTCTGATTGGTCCAGACGCTACATACCCCCTTTTCAATCGTTGTTGTCCCTCTCAAGGACAACCACGAACGACGTTGGAAGTGCAGAAAGATCAGACACACCTCTGTCATACAAGGTTGGAGGGCCATGTTGGCCTCTGGTTGTTTGTGTTTCCTGGAGCGGTGTCGTTCCATCGGGTGATGTAGACAGTAGCCAAGTCCAGGTCTCTGCAGCAGGTGCCGAGGCAGCAGTTGCCTTGAAGGTGTGTCACCTGTCCTTTGAGGCAGGTGGTTGCTTGTGACTGCAGGGAGAGGTTATGGGTATTGTGTAGTGTGAAGAGTTTCAGACTGACCTAGTGTTGGTAGCAAAAGGGCAGCAGGTGGTCATTAGCCCTTTGTTCTGCACCCAGGGACCAGGAGTCTGAAGTCTGCAGTGTTACTCTGCTCTGGCTGCAATGCTGACTTAAGCTTGGCCGAGCTGTGTTGGGCAAGAGTCAGAGGTTCGTTCTTCCCAGTACTCCTCAGGGGAGTTCTGATCAAGCAGCTCTTTTGCTAGTGCTAGCAGCTCTTGTAACTCAGAAGCAGGCGTGACCAGCTGTCTTTGTGCAGCCTCTGTTTGGCACCTGTGTGAAAGGTGTGGAGGAGGATGTTGTTATTGAAGACTGCTGTGGGACGTCCTGTGGTGCTTGCTGGGTGAGGATGTTCTTTTCCATGGCTCCTCCCAGCGGTTGGTCTTGAGTCTAGATCTATGGCCATGGTGATGGTTTTGCCCTCTGCTGGCTAGCTTTTTGTTAAAGGCTCTTACATTGTGGAAATGCTGGGTGCCTTCTGGTGTAAATGCAGGGATCTGTCTGGCCATTCGGTTGAGGTCTTTGAGTGTCACTACATGTGTCATTTCAGGATTCGTTTGAATCAGTCCTTTTTCTTCTGCGGCTGCAGAAGCTTTAAGGAAATTGTCTGATGACATGTTAAGCAGAGGGGTTTGTCTCCCCCCTTGGTAACTCTGTGCTTGGCTGGGGGAGGTTTCTCTGCTGATTGCAAGTGGGGAAGTGAGATGTCTCTCCTGCTGTGGTTCTTTTTGCAGCAGGTAAGAGTGTCTCAGTTCTCGTTGGACCATGTCAAGTTCATCTTTGGTGTTGTCCAGCTGCTGGGTCAGTGCCTAAATTTCAGCTCTGGACACCTTCAGTTGACCTTCACAGGCCATGATTCTGGCATCTTTTTCCAAGATTTCAGAATTTGCTGCTTTTAACAGTGACTCTGTGTGAAAGAGTTCCTTTTCCAGGTCATCTCTGGCTGTCTTTTCCAACTGCTCTTGTTGTTTAGCAGTTGTCAGTGCAGTTTGAAGACTGTGGATTTACTCCTGTGTCTCTCTTCTGCCAGGGTCCTTGTGTCTGTCCTGAGCCTCCATCTCTAGCTGGTCTGTGCGGCTTTTAGCATGCGTCAGCTCCTTTTGGACTCTATGATCTGGAGTTCGAGGTTGTTTACCTCCTGTTTCAAACCTGTGAGGTTGTGGGCCAGGAAGATAACCTCAGTCAGATATTTGTGGTCATACATCTGGTTTGATTCATCTTTCATTAGTTGTCTTCCCTTGTTTTCCAGTTGAATTTGGCTCTTGTGCTGAAGGTCATCAGCAGCCGTGGGTAAAAGGGTGTTCTTCAAAACACCTAGCCAGTCCTTTTGGTCAGCCATCTGGGCAGTTAGGCCGAGCATCTGCAACATTCTGGCACACTTGTGGTGAGAGTAAGGGCAAGAGACTAATGCAAGATCAAACAGAATTTGGAGCTAAAGGCAAAGTGAGACAGCTAGGTGTATAATGTACAGGTAGGTTTTGCCAGGTGTGGTTAGCAAGTGAAATGTGTGCCTGATTATTACTATCTTAGCTGCAAATAGCAGGATGCTCAGATTTGTTTGGATCTGAGTGGCTTTGCTAGAAGAGCGTAAGCCTAGATTTAATAAATGACTTAAGATGGTTCTTATGGTCAAATTATTTCTCAGAACTTACTGATAGCATACAACAGGCTTGATCTCTGAACAAATGAAGAAGAGAAAGAAAGAGGAAGAGGAAAGCTTTCCGGTTAGATTGTGTTTATTAGTGGTACTCAAAATTATGCCATAGCAATCGTCTAGATTACTTGTGTAGCTGGCTCATAAAATTGAAGCAACTGTTGAAAATAAACAAATCAAGAAGGAAAGTTGTCTAGTTACTTTTGCGGTTTTATGGGGAAATAAAACCACACTAGAACAAGTGGGTTAAATGAAAAAATTAATATGTAATTGATTGATTGTAATTGAATGTAATTAAGTTTAGATTTAATTAACAAAGTAACTGCAAATTTAGCTGAACAGCGTTCAGTAAGGAATGCACCTGAAGTGCAGGTGAAATTAGATGAGAAGAATAAAAATTAAGGAAAGAGAAAGTGAGAATTCAGAAACCAGAAATGGGATTAAAGGAAAATGGTTTAGATAATTCACACTGCATACACACAAGCTGTAGTTAAAGGCTTCATGTAAATGATGCTAACAACTAACTGTTGAAGTTATTAGTTAGCTTAGCCTAAGCTGAAGGGCTGCTAGGTTGGGTTAGCTTAGCCTCTTCGGTTGTTTGTTTACAAAATGGCGTCGGAAGGTAACACATGTGCTATCTAGAGTTAGCACTTCCTGTGACAAGTCGTTGTCATGGGAACCAATGCACTTCAGAGTTTCAGTGAGTGAGACACAGTTTTGATCACCAGGTAGCTATGCTTTTTAAATGCACGGATAAAGTTTAGATGAATGACATCAATCTAACTATAATTTGTAAGGCTTCTACACTGTAAAAAGGGGAGCATCGCCCATATTTACATTTATATAACACTGTACTGAGATTTCTTCATCAGAAACAGGTTAAGCAATACTGCATTTGGAATTCTGGTACAGTTTATATGCCGCTGAGCTGAGATTCCTTCGTCAAAACAGACTTACGCTTTAATACTGAAATTAGGGTTTCTTCGCTAAAATCATATTAACCTTACACTGATACCATTTGAAAATATGCTTAAATGTGTTAAGACTTTTTCAATTACAGTAGAGATGTCAATTCAAATCATCATTTATCTGCATTTAAATAAGCCAGCAACTAGCGACCTTAATGCGGTATCGCATGTTGTGTCCTATTCTGACTAGAATTATCAAATACACACTTTTAGGTTGACAGTGGTTTAAGCTCATAACCTTTGTTTAATCATGCCCGCATTCTCCACCAAACAATGTAGCATATACGACTCTGGGTAAGTATGAATTAGCTCACGAATATGGGGAATTTTGGAAATATTAATAATTATGACTCATGGTCATAATTCATAAGTCGCATGTACATTTATTTTATCAATTATCGAGATTACCTTGTTCTATAACTGGTCTGACCAACATTTAATTCGCCCAGCGAATAAATGTAAGATCTTTACAGTTAAGAAGGGGTATTCACAAACTACAGGAAAGTTTTATGTTCTGGCCACGGACATCAAACTTTATGAGTTTATTAATTAAAACTACTCAAGTAGTCTATATATCGAGCTTTGTAGCTTATAATTGGATCTTTTTTAGTTTCATTGACTTACAAGGTGGATTTTCAAACACAGAGACAGTGAAAAGTATTTATGAATTTTAATAAATGCAAAACTAGAGATTATATGAGCTACGAATATAAACGTACGTAAAAATGCAAACAATAAACAAACAAACATATAACCAAACAATAACATAAGTGGTCAGAATGAAATGAAATGAAAGAAAGAAATAGAGAGAAGGGAAAATTGGTAATTATTACATACAAAAGCCTTTGTTCACGAGACCCCTGGAAACAGCTTTTATCAACTCAATATACTTGCAGAATTCTGTGCTCTTTTCTGGTGAGGCTGCGGTTGAGGCAGGAAGCGGACAGCGCGGACGGTGTCCTGTTTCTGCTGGGTCTTCCAGTGCCGCGAAGTTTAAAAAGGCTCACTGAATGTAATATTACCGATATTAAGTCAGGTGCGTCTCCCGGGACGGGAGAGGTTTCAAATCTTGGTTGCAGAGACGGCAGGCTTTTACATGGCGCGGGCCATGTGTCCCAGAGGCCAGGGCAAGGCCTGTCCAGCTGGAGCAGCGCTGCACGTGGAGAAGGAGGAGGAGGTCAGGGACCGGAGAAGCGAGGAAGTGGGATCAGCGGGATCGATGAGAGAAGAAGAGAGAGGCCGGAGAAGGTTTGGACTTTTATCAGTGTCCCATGTAAAATAGTACAAATACAGCAGCCGCACACTCAAAAAACTGTGCAAGATCAATTTATCAGTGTCCCATGTACCGCCCCCTTCTTCGTGGAGGACGAATCAGCTGTCGAGATTTTTCTAGCGGGAAGATCCTTTGTTCGTTTAGAACGATCTCCTGGCTCGAGTTACAGTGACGATTGACTTAAGCCTTTCGGTTCCAGAAATATGAATTGTGTAAACAATGTATATTTCTGCATTCTGCTATTGGAATTCGACTCTGTTAGATTGATAGAATTACAGAGATATCAAACACATCACATGAAGGTTGTAGAAATGTGAAGTTACAGGAGATATGCAGAATTACACACATATAAAGTTTGATTAAACACACAATAAAGTTGTCAGTGTTTCCGTTATGGCAAGTGACGACACTTTGAGAAACATAGGAATACATATCAACATTTAGTGGCTTGTTATGTGGGGGAATATCTGTTTCAAAGTCCAGAGTGTGTGTGTTCTGGAATGTCTGCTTTCCTGGGTCGTAAAGTTTTATGGTCTGAGGTAGGGTTACCACAAGACACTATTGAGGAACTTCTTTCAGTGAACATTTAGAATTCAAACCTATACTCTAGCAAACCACACTTCTATTATAAAGCAAAGCTAATCACACACATACATATCGGAAGGTATACACTCAAGAGCCATATTTCTACATGAAATTGTACTCAAAGGAGGTTGTGTGTGTGTGTGTGTGTGTGTGTGTGTGTGTGTGTGGGTCATGAGGTTGTAAAGTCACAGGGAGTCCGTGCTGAAATGGGGGTTTTAGAGGGGATTGTCCAGACTAAAATGTGACTAAAATGTCCCTCTGGGGAACAACAGATTGCAATTTTGACTGTTCATGGTAGACTTAGCGGCACCATGCACAGACCGTGGTTTAAGGAGACAACGAAGGATGTGTTTGGAGACAAGGATTTACTAATTGGAACAGCATGTGACCGCATGTCAGGCATTGCCGCTACAGGGTCTTCTAACCTGCAATATGCCCTTTAAGATTGGGTATAAAATCAGATCATTAGTAGATGGTTAAGTTACTAGGCCTAACTGATATATAATTAATTACTTGATATTTATGTCAAACTTGTTTTAGCATCATTATCTCAATCAATGGTTAATAATGAAAAAACAATGATCAAACCAATGGTAAATCATCAGTATATAGTTTATTGATGCAATAAGTGAAGTTGTAAGCAGGTCTGTGTCCAAAAGCACAAACATGCAAGTGTTAAAGCAATGTTTTAAAGAAGAGTCATTTATTAGTTTAAGCAAATAAACATTTACAGTCAGGGGATTGCAGTGGGTTGTGTTAAGTCCTTTCACTCTTTAGCACAGACTTGTATTAATGAGTGATAATATGAACCAGTTTTACATTCCACTGAAGTTCACAACAGGTTCACAGCAATTAAAGAGTCCATGTGTATCAGAGAAGACATCTGTCTGTACCCTCACCAGTCAGCACTTACACTGCAGTAAACACATGAATAAATCATTACTATACAAAGCTTTCTGCATCCCCTAATCTAAGCCTAAACTATTCATCACACATAAACATGTTTCCTATCATTTATAGATCTTGTTGTTACAAATAATGTTTGTAACGCAATGTCATGAGTGTATCAGTACGTAAAGTGTCGGTCTGGCATACTTACGTATAAACACTAACAAACAAATGTTAACTTTTCTTTACTCTACTTCTCCCCAGCATGAATTTTCATGTGGACTTTAAGGTTTCCAAGTTGATTAAAAGTATTTCCACACCGTTGGCATATCAAAGGTTTCTTTTCTTTGTGAATGATCATGTGTTTTGTAAGGTTTCCTTTCTTAGTGAAACTTGTTCCACACTGTTGGCAGGTGAAAAGCTTGTCTCTAGTGTGAACTATCAAATGGTAAGTTAGGCTTTGTTTTTGCCTGAAACTCATTCCACAGTGTTTGCAGGTGTAAGGTCTCTCTCCAGTGTGAACTCTCATGTGCATTTTAAGGCTTCCTTTGTGCCTGAAAGTCTTTCCACACTGAGAGCAGGTGAAAGGCTTCTCTCCAGTGTGAACTCTCATATGCATTTTAAGGTTTACTTTTTCATTGAAAATCATTCCACACTCTTGGCAGGGGTGAAGCTTCCTCTTTCTAGTGTGAACTCTCATGTGAACCTTAAGGTGTCCTTGCTTTTTGAAACTTAGTAAACACAGATGGCAGGTGAAATTACCTATAGTCCCTGTCTTTGGTGTATTTTGAACCGTTTTTCGTGAGGAAGTTTCAGCCTGTGAGCAATTCAAAGACTTTTCTTCAGTTATGATATGATGTGTCTTGTATTGATCTTTCTCTTCCATTTTATTCAGATCTTGACTCTCCTTTCTCAACGGCATCAGGTCTGAGGTGAAAAAAGACAGAAAAGTTAATCCCAGTTTAATGCCACAAAGCACAAACATTTAGACTTATAAACTAATAACATGCACATTAGATCCTATAGAGCTGGTAAGTCCCGCCCCTTCCGTAAAACCCCACTGGACCTCTAGGTTGAAAAATCGTCAATGCAAGTGAATGGGAGAAAATAATTATTTTTTGATCCCGTTTGAATTGTGCCATGAATGTGAACATATGTTGTCTGTGAATTTTTTATTAGATTTTGACTTTGATTTTACTCAGGCAACAGCCTGGCACTAGTCCAAAATGTCATAAATATTTTTCAAAATACAATAAGCCTGCCTGAATAAATAAAAACAATTACACAACAACGAAAATAAACATAGGCCTAATATAAGTCATAATCGAATGGGCTTCAGAAAGTGCACATGCAGCAAAAAAAAGAAAAAAGGAAAAGATGTCTTGGTTGCTGAGACGCCCATATCACGAAAAAATTGAAGACCGGAAGTACGTCTTTTAGTAGGGATACAGCTCTTTCGGTTAGCTCTTTACAATGGCGGAGTCCGATAGATACCGCTGGACCAAATCTCTCCGCAACCTGCCTGAAGTCACATATGACGATGTGGTTCGGATGGTAAATGAAAACTCTCAAGTGGAAAAGCGTGAAAGCGGAGTTATGGCTGTCTACGTCCTGACGCAGAGCAACCCGGTACACTACAAAAACGTTTCTATAGTAACAGCGAGTTGGACCAATCAGCAGATGTTGCTGCTACGCCAAAGAGTATAGAAGTAACAAGAGGCGAAACTCCGTTGCAGTTTTGACAACAGCCACTAGGTGGCGCTTCGGTAGCGCGGCCGCCATTTTGGACTGAACCAACGGCTTTACTGGTAGCACAACTACTGTACAGCATTAACATTATGTCTGAAAATAATTGCAAACAAAGAAAACAGTGTTCTGCCATCAACTGCAACAACTACCAGTGTACAACCAATCAACTAGCATTTCATAGATTCCCCAAAGATCCAGAGAGGTAAAGTAGAAAAGGTTTTATTAACTTTAAAGTGAGCTAACGTCAACGATAACAGGTGCTGTAACGTTAACGTTAATGTAAGCTATCCCATAACCGCAGTAACAGTTTGCTAACGTTATGTATTTGGTCGAAATTGTCAAGACTCGAAATGGGCTTTTTAAATCGCATACTTTCAGAGATATATGAACACCTAACCTGGCAAATGACCGCTTTATTAATTCATTGTTATCACTAAATTAACCCTTTAACTGTCACCTTTTTTTCACTTAAACATGAAAATCACTATCCAAACTTAAATGGTTGTAACGTTAGTATGGTTGTAACGTTAATACTATGGTTGGTCTTGTTTTAATTTGTCAGATTATTGTTGAAGTGAAATAAATTATGAAAGTGAAACAGAAAAAAGTTATATAAGTTTGAGTTTATTAAAATGTACAAATTTTAAAATATAATTATTTATATTTTATATAATATATATATATATATTACAAAATATATTTTACTCTAGAACTGCAAGAAAATGAAAGCAAAAAATCTGAACAAGTTGTGTTCCACATTTTAGGTTGATATGTTGATATCTCGCTCCCTCACCCTTTCTGCCGTGTGCTCTAACGTTACACGGTTTGGAGCTGCGCGCTCTTGCTCGCTCGCTCCAGATTCCGGGTGATTTTAGCTAATTTGCGGGCATCAGGGAGCCGCTATAAATATGCGGGAGACTCCCGGATCTTCCGGGAGACATGGGATGTCTGCTCTAGAGATATTAAAAACTAGAAACTACTTTTTAGTTCATTTAACCGCTTTTGAATTTGAACCGGTATAGTTCAATCCTATGACAGCGGTGTTGCGTTCAGTCCAAGATGGCGGAGCTGCAGCTCTGCGCATGGGTGAGTTTGTTGCAATGGAACGTTCTATTGAGTTTCGCCTCTTGTTACTTCTATACTCTTTGGCTACGCTTAGGATTGTGGGTAGTGTAGTTTTTTTTTCATAAGATCGCGTATAAAACATGTTTTTCTTAAAACAAGGTTGATTTCATACGAACTTATAGCTTCTACAGGAGCAAAAACCTTCGTTTCACAACCTCATAGCTCCTGGTCAGTCTACCTTGGATGGTTTAGACATTATGGCTGATAATATAAATCCTTATCGAGAAATACTGTTGACCGGAAGTTCTGAATCCCTACTCCGCGTTCCGGAAGCAGGAAGTGTGACATAGGCCTATTTAGTTTTTTCATTAATTTTTTTTTTTCTTTATTTAAATTTCGTCTTTCCTTTCTTTAAATTTTAAATTTCGTTTTTTCTTTATTTAAATTTTAAATTTTTTTTTTTTTCTGTATTTAAATTTTGTTTTTCTTTATTTAATTTTGTTTTTCTTAATTTAAATCTACCCTTTACTGTGTCAGTAATTTGTTAGTCAGAAAAATATAGACTACCTTAAAGTATTGCTTAATTTAACAGACCTGTGTGTGTGCGTTTTATATCACTAGTGCAGCGTGCGTTAATAAGCCCTGCCCGCGTGAGGCGCGCCGCTTCCTGCTCGCGTTGTTCTGTAGTTTACTAAAAGTTTATTAATTCTGAACGTGTCGCGTCTCGCGAGTCCATCTATATTGCACCAAGTGCACTCGCAGGCCCTGGCTGCTGCTCATTGGTTACATAACACTTCCCTACTATTCGACTGAGGTTCATAGTCGAATCAGACCTCTCCGAATCCTCGACTATTAGAAGTCAGCCCTAATATATATTATTTATATACATACATATATATATATATATATATGATCATAATCTGACATAAATGCTATTTTAAATTAGATTAGTGGATAATTCAGCAGTAAAGTTTAGTCTAGAAAAATCACGAGTGCACAATAATTGTATAAAATCTGAACATTTTGTGAAAAAAAAAAAAACGTTTAGTGGGGAACAAATAAGAGACAATAATTGTAACACTAAATCTGGTAAAACCAAAATATCAATTATTTTATATATAGCCTATAAAATTTAGATTTTAGAAGTAACATGATTAAGGTACAGCAATAAAGTCCAGCAAGATAAAAATGTTTTATGCAAAACCATAGACCTCTACAGATCAAGTATAATAATAGTAACAATGAATCATCTTGGAGAGAGTTTCATCGTGTCGACTGTCGTAACCGAACGCGACGCGCTGTTTGAATGCTGAATGATTGAGAGCCGCAGCAGAGGGAAACGTTTACGTGATCTTGAATTTAACGACTTACATATTAATTTCTATCTCACATTATACAATATAATGGCTTCAGAACACTTATAATATTGTGCACGAAAACTTTATGGTGCTTTATAATGTTTGTGTGCCTTTTGTGGGGCTTAACAATAACACTGAATAGTATACGCACAATATCGGATTTGGATCGGCCTCGTCTGAGCGATACCCTATCCGGCAAAAATGTCAGTGCATCCCTAGTGGATACACTATTTATTAGCAAGGTAACTTAGAACTTAGCAATTTAAAACAAAAAATTCATAAGCACATAACACAAAAACACTTCTATTAATACAAGCATGACTTTTGATTATTCTAACACATTGATATAATTGACATAATTGTTTATCTATTGTTTATTTTTGTTAAATTTTTGTTATTTTTATATATATATAAAATATATAAAAAACAAAAAGAACCGATAAGAATACAGTTAAAGTACCGGATCGATAAGCAGTATCGGTAAGAGCAGGAATACCGTTAAAGCCCTACAACAATGCTCCGACAACAGCCCAGACATGGAGCTACTTCAGCCACCAGTCTCTCCCTGGTAAGATGCCAAGCCATTGTCCTTCGTCGGAGATGGCATCCGACCACTCCTGAGCTAGAGACTCAAAATAGTTAGTTTGGCAGCTCAGTGAAGCACTTTAAACATTTTTTTTTTTTTTTTGATTTTTATTTTTATATACAGTATAATTGTGCTTAAAAAAAAGTATTTACCTACACCTTATTCTTGTTTTAACTCATTTACATAATAAATATGAATGTATATAGAACGTGATAAAAAGGTGACCTTGAAATTGTGGCATTAAAGGTGACACGAGCCGAGGAAAAATGTGGGTGCACCCAAATTTTGTGCTGGTGCACCTAAATAAAAAAGTTAGGCACACCAGTGTGCAACCAAGGCAAAAAGTTAGTCTGGAGCCCTGGCCGCCCAAAAACACATTAAAACATATAGGGGTCACTGAAGCCAATAGTTTAAAGGTCCCGTTATATGCCCCTTTTCATAAGATGTAAAATAAGTCTCTGATGTCCCCAGAGTGTGTATGTGAAGTTTGAGCTCAAAATACCCAACAGATCATTTTTTACAGCATGTTTAAATTGACATTTTTTGGGGCTCAGAAAAACGAGCTGTTTTAGTGTGTGCCCTTTAAATGCAAATAAGCTGCTGCTGGACGACACAGGGGGCGGAGCTTCATGAGCTCGCGCTCAGTCTGTCAGGACAAATTCATCTCACGGAATGATGATAATATCAGAAACTCTCAGTAACGGCGTTCATTTCGAGTCGGACAATAATGCCTACAGAGTCAGAGTGCTGTATAGAGATGAAACAGGTATGGTTTAGCGGTTTAATTACGGTTATTATAACGTATTTGTCATCTGCTTGTATGTATCCATTATTTATTAACAGCCTACAAGTCTGCTGTCTGAATGATGATCAAACATGTACTGATGAGTTTAATAAAGTTTATTGTACATCACACAAAAGATGAAGCGTCAGTTTTACTTCAGAAAATCACCGTAAGAGCTGAGTAAACACAGTAGCCTAAGTTATAAGAAGTGTGCAAGTAGCCAGTAGAGTTGAGGGAGCATTCCTGTGGGCGGAGGTTAGTCTAAACACGGTTCTGGTGATGTCACTAAAGAAGGAAGTAGAGGGATGTAGTCCAAACGAGCCGTTTTATGTAGTCAACTTCTGTTAAATAAAATATCTCGCTTGGCATTGAACTTTGAGCTTTATAATTTTACAGATATTATTTATACTCTAACAACAACATTACACTAACTAAAGTTTGAAACATGGGATCACATAGAACGGGACCTTTAAGGGACCATTTCTTTGTTAAAGCCTTACTTTCCAGTTAGACTAAAGTGCAGCTCTCCTTGAGAAAAAACGCATTATCTTGATGTTTTGAGAGGACTCTGCTATTTATAGTTACAGCCTGGCCAAATCCAACCTTGGAAAAGCTGTGTGTCAGTGTGTGTGTTAGTCTTCTTGGTTACAGGATAAGAAACCACTTGTATTGTTGCAGATTGATTGAGTTGTTCTGGACATGCTGCACCCAGCAACCCAAATCTGCGACTTGTTTTTCGCTTGGCGAGCCGAGCTGACGTGACATGGGGGCGTGGCAGCATCGACGATTCCATTTTTTGATTCGATAATCGAGATTGAGCATTAAATGCCCTCCCCTCCCCTGACACCCTTAAACATTACTATGTTTATCAATTTCTTGGCCAATGAGAATCATTCAACCTGTAAGCAATGACGTAGCTTAGACCTTGGAAATGGTATAACTGCTGTGATCTTTGTAACTGTTAGAGGGGCGGCCCTACGAACTCCTGTGTGAGTCTTGAAGCTGACTTCTTCTGATGAAACTGCAAACTAGGCCTATCTTCAGTAAAACTTTTCTTCAATTTATTATAATTCTGACTCCGGGTCTTCTTTCAAACATCTGGTCCTTGGGTCCTAAACTGTCCTTGAACAGTAGTCAATTGCAAAGCTCTGTCCCGTTTTAGATGTGTTTCGTGTTTTTCACAGGATTCACACTGAAAATCATAGGCTCAGTCTTTTTGACACTCACCAGCCGACGATGACGTCACACACATACCATCTATAGATTACGCTAACATTAGCCTACTTTTAGCCTTTCCCTGGTGTTGGTTCAACCTCTGCTAGGGGTGTAACAGGTCGCAGTTGATCCATACGGACCAGGCCCCACGGTTCATCACGCATGTGATTCACGGACTAACTGCTAATTTAACCATCACAGAGTGAACATTTATCATTTGGACGTGGTTTGTCTTGTCAATTTACAGTCAAACAATTTTAAATGTGGAAGACGAGGCGAAAATTGGGACTCGCACATTATCTGTGGGCACAGAATGTTGTAAGTTCTTTGCTTTTGTGCCTTTTGTCTGGTATAACAACAATAACACATAAGGTTTACCTGGGCTGCCCGCCCTGGTAAATGCGACCCCCCCAGGAAGATAAAATTTGAATTCCACTTTACGAAATATGAATTTCCTGTGAACCGTGAAAATTGCGTAAATCTTTCGTCGACCGTGAAACTGATGCGTGGGTCATCAACTAATCCAACACGGCAAACTAGACATCAACTGCATGCTGAACTGTTGTTTCATTTAGGACCCAATTTAGGCAAGTTATCTTTTTTCTTTTTTTTTTATTTGTCCATGAAAAATAAACACCAAACAAAGATAATTTTTACTAATAAAAAGATGGTGAAATTTCAGCCATTTTCTCTTCAGTGGGGAATTGCTGTTTCATTATAAGTTTCAAAATGTGGTGAAACCGTAAAATGGAATTCTGAGTCATCCAAATGATATCCATTTAAACAAGACTAAACAATATATAGACTGAAATTGCGAAACAGCCTTAATTCCTCGATTTAACGGGTTAAAAAAAAAATACAAATGGTTGCCTTAAGCCTCATCTGAAAGTCACGTTGGAATAAACTAAGGAGAGTCCTGTATTTCCCAGAACAGTCTTTCAGCTCTATATTTATCTTCCTGACTTATTAGGAAAAATTCATGTTTTGTCCCGTATTTCTTCCCTCCTAAATTGTCTTTGCTAGGTTATCATACAAAAGCGAATAGTAGTTTCTGTCACGCGAGAAAACAAAATTACCTATCGATAACTTGCGGTTTGTGAAGGCGGGATATAGAGAGCGCGGAGGAGATCGAGTCAGACGCGGAGAAGCCAAAGATGCCTGAGTACAGTTAAGGCGAGACACGGCAGGCAAAAAACATCGTTTTTTTTTTTTTTTTCACTGGTCAATTTTGAGATTTTGGGATATCTGTCTTCAATAACATGTCTTCTTTCACTCTTTCAGGTGGAAAAAGTACAAAATACACATTTAGGTCTTTATTTTACACACTTTGTCTGTTTGCGTCTGTAGATTTCTCATAAATTCAACAAAAGTTGGCGTTCTAAATCAACATGCTGCTCCGCAATCACTGTCTGCACCCTGTCATCACATACACCGTTAGAAAGCTCTCTTAGAAAGGTTTTTTTTTTTTTTTAAATCTGAAGATTTCATTCTGCTAATATTTGTTCATGCTTCTAATATAATTTTATGAATATGAATTTATGCATAATATGAATTTAATAATGTTGAGTATTTTCTGTAATAAACTTTTGTTTGACTAGTTTATTCTGAACCCACTCAACAAACACAGCGCTGCACCACTTCGCCCTGCCACCACAAGTACATTCTCCTCCAGTGGGAAACACTGGCACAATATAGGATTTGGATCTCAGATCTCGTCTGACCAATACCCGATCCAGCAAAAAATTATACTGAGTATCGCCGCTCCCACCACGTGCTGTGCATAGGGCACCAAAAATAGCCTAATGAAAAATCAATCATCATGGTCATAATAATTATAATGCCGATATTATTAGGCACTTTTTAGGCATTTGTATAACAAAACAGCCAGAACAAGAGTATTTAATTGCTCTAGAAAGGGACGATGGTGCCCCCACCATTTGTTGAATTGTCTGCAATATTGCAACTCATTCTATTATGCTTTTATATTAGATTAGATTTATCAAATAGTTGATAAGGAATAAAGGGGGAGAGCTCCTTGGCTGCATGCGTTCATTTTTAAATGTTTATAATTTTTTCCAGTATAAGATTCTTAGTTTGAATATTTTGTCTCTTTCAATATTATTATTATTATTATCATCATTATATATTGTTATGTTTGGTAATAAAAAGTTAAACTGGCAAAAACAAACGTTTTTTCTTTTCTTGGGGTGGGGCATCATAGGGGAATTATGCTTAGGCTATACGACAATATTATATTATATTCTTATATTATAGCCAAAGTGGCTCCAGCAGCAATGGGCGCACCCCTAAAAAATATTATTTATTTCTGTAGAGCTGGACATTTTAATAGGGATCAGATAACTGAGTTCAACTTTGAGAAACTAACCTGTTTGTTCCTCAGTTTCTTCATGTTTCACACTGAATGTTTCTTCAATCTTCACGTCTTCACTCTCCTCTTTAATAAACTCCATCTTTGTTTGTTCCTCAGTTTCTTCTTGTTTCACTCTGGATGTTTCTTCAGTCTTCATGTTTTCACTCTCCTCTTTAATAAACTCAATCTTTGATTGTTCCTCAGTTTCTTCTTCTTTCTTCTCAGTCAGATTTAATGTACTTAAATCACCTGATTACACAAAAAATAGCACTCGAAATTCGCACTACAAATTATAAAGACATTTAATATATTAGGTAGTTTGAGTATTTAATGATTTGTAGAAATAGATATATAAATATAACACTTCGAATCACTGAGTCATTGATTCACTCACAGAGACCGAATTGAAACGCACCTTTTGTTATTCACGAGTTTTCATTGTTACTTTACTCACACGGCGTTAATAAATATTAGATAAAGCAATGCATTGTCAAACTTAATAATGCCTGAATCAGTAGGCATCGCTTGAAGACGATTAAACGGTTTCTATCGCGTTAAACACCTTAAAACACAAACCTTTCTTCAGCCGAATCACAACAGATGCGGGAGCGCGGCGCCGCCTTATGACGTCACACTCGGATACCAAATTAAAAGTCCTGTTCACGCTGCAGATTATAATCACAAAAGTGCATAGAAATAATAGATATAATATAAAAATATATATAAAAGATGACACAACTCAGAGCTGAATGTATTGGTGAAATACATTTAATAACACAATGGTAAGTTAATAATACAGTTCACATTGACAATAAAAAAAAAAAAGATTAAAGCAATTACACAATTAGTTTGGTGGAGAAATCATGAACAAACCTTCCCATCTCTAAGCAAACTAGCAAAAAAATAGAGAAAATAATAATAATTCTTGGGATCACTGCATCATTCTCCTCAGCATTCTCTTATTCCTTCACAAAAACATATAAATCTTTTATAAATCTGTATTGGTTTTATGATTTACACAGACTGGCTGTGTATTAATACATGCACAAATTAAGATTCCAACTTAAATCTAAGATTCAACCTTAAGTTCAGCTTATTTGACATTAAAATAAATCTTTATCTTTCAAAAGTAAAAGATTTTCTTAGTTAAAGAAGAAACACGTTAAATGGTAAATGTCATCATTCTCTTGTTACATCACAAAAGCCTTTATAGGGGAAAACATTTAGAAACATTATGTGACCTTTATCGAAAATGGTTTGCGTGATGCGTTATATTTTTGTTATATACACTATATATGTGTGTGTGTGTGTGTGTGTGTGTGTGTGTGTGTGTGTGTGTGTGTGTGAGTGCCGGCCCGAGCCTTTTGGGGGCCCTAGGCAGAATTTGATTTTGGGGTCCCCTCCCACCACGCGGAGTCACCTGTGCTTGACGAATATTGACACAAATGTCACGCTATAATGTTATATTATAAATTAATACAGTGAGGTTATGTTTTAATAAAAAATAAATACTTAATAAAATGAGATATTTAAATAATAAAGTTTTAACTTTTACTTTACTCTTTTACTAACTCTTTGAAAATTCCAAAAAACAAACTGTCTCAAAACATATCATTATTTCTCAACTGTCTCAATACAGTGTGACTGTCCTCAAAATCTGTTCTTCCTAGCTTTTCTGGAGGCAAAGTCACTGACGACATCATTGTACGGTATTGCTTGGCCAACTTTGTTATTAATACTAATAACAGCAAGTCCTCTTAGGTGACTTTCACTCTTTGCTGCGGCCCGAGCCCGAGCGCGATTGTTCAAGTGGATATATATTATACATTATACAGACAGAGAGAAAGTATTGTTTATTGTACTCTTTTCTACCTTTTTTAATTGGGACTTTTAGGAGTGTGTGGATTCAACCACGCCACGGCTATCTGTTTGGTGGGAGGAAATAAGTGGCCACTGGACAGACACAGAATGCCTATTGAACTTCAGGATGAGAAAGTCTACATTCCATCATTTATGTAACATACTTAGGCCTTTTCTCACTCGACAAGTCACAAGACTCAGAGCACCAATCCCTGTGGAACATCGTGTAGCAATTTGTCCGTGGCGGCTTGCTACAAACCTTGAGTACCGTTCCATTTCACATTTGTTTGGAATTGGTGTATCTACTGTTTGTGAAATCACACATGAAGTCACAGGTATTATTTCCACCCATATGCTTCCAAAGTGGATTAAAGATGCAATATTGTTGCAATATTGTTTTCAGCTGCATTTTCTGTTATCCATGTCAATACTTTAATATAAAGAAGAAAAAAACAGAAGTCAGATTTGGCGGGGTAGTGGAAGGGCAAAAGTCACACAAGTTACACTTATGGACAAAATAGAGCAAAATAAAGAGCAGACTACGCCACCCCGTTACGTGAACGGGGACATTTCATAAGACACACAGGTTTGCTACCACATAGGACAAGAGACGTGGATCGGAATACAAAATACTTTATTTTCACAACACTAATTAGTTTAAATATATAAAAACTGTTGACTCAGGGGGAAAGAGTTTACACCACTTGGGTGTGCACCAGATCAAAAATAAAGAAAACAAACAAACAAACACTTTCAGGCTGAGGCTTACCAGTAGGGCAGCTAGCTGGGCAGTGAGTAGGGGTGGGAGAAGAAAAAAAAAAAAAACTCGCATTTCTCTCTCCAACGATTCTGGATCGAGAATCGAGAATTCAGAATCGATTCTGGGCTTAGTTTTTAACCAGATGTGCGATGACGCTGAGTTTGCTTAAGAAACACCCGTTATCTGCTTTCTTCCAATTCCTCACACACATACTGTTATGTCTAAGTCCTGGTAATCATGAAGACAAGAAAGTTTCTCACTTCTTCAAGGTTTATTCAAACCCACAAGCAATACAACAGTGCCAGGCATTTACATGATTAGGCAGCAGGTGCAACAACTTCCATTCTTACTCTACACCTTTTATAGGTAACAACATGTGGACTACAGCGCCATCTCCTGACAAGTACCTAAACACAACACATACACCAATCAAACTTTCCGTAAAATGATCTTTCATAAAGTTCGGAAAGGTTGAAGCGAATTACAAGGACATTCACAGGCTTCATTGCACAGAATGCGCTGTGAGAGACGCGCGCTTTGTTTTATGTTACGTTACACTTGAGGCGTGCTGTCTCGCCTTTCGGTATTTTCCTTACAAATGCTCTACGAAGTCATCATTTATGTGGTTTGGAATGCAGTGGACTTGTATATTTAAAATATGAACCTCACTAACAGAAGGCTGCTTTCAATTTCAAATGCTGACGCGCGCTTTGTTTGTGTAAACTGCTCGCGTATGCGGCTGTGCGACTCCGTGTAAGTGTGCAAAATTAACGTAAACACAGCCAGTTATGTCTTAAGGGATTAAACAGACAGGACAAACCACATTACTACTTGTATTTCAAAAGAGATCCATGCGTGAATGCAGCTTAATAGATCTCCCGCAGTCTATGATGTCATAAAGAATCGGGATCGTTCTGGAATCGGATCGTGACTCCCAGAATCGGAATCAGATCGGATCATGAGGTGACTAAAGATTCCCACCCCTAGCAGTGAGAATTCTAAGACCACACCACTCAAACTCTACTCCACACAAACATTCCACACAAACACTCACTCTCACACTCCACACAAACACTCTTTCTCACACTCGCTAAGTGAAGGAAACACCACCACCAAAAGGGCAAGGACAGCTAGCTTCCCTACACCAGGGGCCTTCAGCTCCTGAAAGAAACAAAAAAAGACAGAATTTCACAATTTGCCACAAACACATGTATCAACAAGTTATAATAGAACAAGTTCAAACTATAAAGGAGGTCAACACTTGGCAAATTACTGGCCACAGAAGTTGAACAGGCTGGTGTGACCCAAAGAGTTTACATCAAATTGCCATTGAGGTCCAAACATTGGAGCAGCCGACTGCTATAAACAAAAATAGAAAACACCACAAAATAAAGTCAACAAATACAAAATGAAAACGATTAATTAGACAAGCAGATTAAATCACAGAACAACAAATCCAAAAGGGAACGTATCAAAACAATAACAAAACGGTCACATTGTAGTATTAATGGCAGCAGAACAAACAGAGCATTTGCCCTGCAGTCCACAGAGACGAACCGCTCATGAGTGGATTGACGCACTAAAAATAGACTAAATTAATAAATTAATTTAAAAACACCTACCTCATAATGTTCAAGTAGTTAGATCCGGGGATCACACCAGAACAAACATTAGTCCGTTGGAATAAACAGACCTGTGATAAGGACAGCCTGCACCCGAAAGCAACGTAGCACCAATTCGCACCCTAACCTGGCTAAAACATATACATCCCCACTTTAATTGAGCATGTGTACTAGCAGTAACATTAGCCAAACAGCTAGGTACATACTGTACCTCCTCTCAGAGCTGCGCGCGCACCCACACAGAAACGAACGTGACAACGACGCATACCCAGGTGGCCTGAACTCCGCCTGTCCGCCTGAACTCCGGCTGTCACACCCATCACTCAGGTGACAACCACAAATAAAAAGCGATATGCAGCAATATACAGTCTTTAATGAAATCAGGAAGCTGTCCACAGGTAAATCAGTAATGAACAGAAATCTTCAGATAAAGAAAATGTTGAACAGAAACTGCCAGACTGGACTTGTAAATAAACAACGTAAATCCTCCTCTTGGACAGCTTAACGTTCAGTCTCAAACTGAAACAAATATGCTTTTTGTATTCTGCCAGTTGAGACCTTTTCAACAGTGTGTGAAAAAAAGACTCCTTATGGGGCTGTTTACACCTGGCCACTTCATGCGTTTTCTCAGATCGGATATCTATCCGATCGTGAAAAGACCAGGTGTCACAGACGTCGCAAATTCGTGTCGCGGATAGATGTGAATGGTTTTGACGCAAACTATTCGCACGCGAACTATTCACTTTTTCGTTATGCGTCTGGTGTAAAAGGGCCTTAAAGCAGTCATTTTTCCACACTACTACAATGCCAAGTTATAGTGTTGGTTAACCCCCTGAGGTCGGCAATCTGCTCGCTTTTTTCCTTATCAGTGCAAGAGAGAGTCAAAATACTATTTTGATTTTGACATACTTATACATCAATCGATCCTTTTAAGTGTGTATTTTTTCTGTGTATAGTCACAATAAAAACAAAGTGTTGTGCTTTTTGCCAAATAAAGAAAAATAGACATGAAGCTAGTTCTGCCTTCTCTCTGTCAGTGAAGTCCATTCTGAAACGCGTCCGAAAATGAACTGTAACTCCGCGAATACTCAGTCAAACAAGCACACAGGCATGAAGCTTGAATTCTCTTCTTTTTAATGAAGTAATTTTTATAAAAAACAAATATTCTCAGTTTATGTAATTTTTATGAAAAGAGAGATGTCAGTCGTTCTCATCTCAGCTCATTATGTTTTAATTTGACTCCGCCCCCGGAGAGCACGCGCTATTCAAACGCATATGTGCGGCAATCCTGTGAAACGCCCACATCAGCTGGATAACACACACACTGCGAGTTCACTTTCAGACTCATGTACTTTACGACGCTGTGAGGAATAATGATAATAATCATTATCAAAGGAATCTTGATAATAATCCTGAAAAATTTACCTCAGAAGTTCTGGAAGTTTCATTTCGAGGAGCAACGGATCCGGCTGAGGAATAGGTCAGTATGCTTTGTTCTAATCGCAAGTGTCTGTACACGCAAAAAGACTGTTTAAATATGAATCGCGTTTCTGTGCGTGAATGAATGAATGCACAGATGCGCGCTGTTGTGTAGCTACAACAGCTGGCACAAATACTGTTTCAAAATGAATCGCGTTTCTGTGTGTGAATGAATGAAAAGCTTTTAGCAAACTCTATTGCTATACTAAGATGAGTAAAAATCGACTACAAAAATCGGATAGATTATAAAGTTTTTACTGTAAAATACTGCCACATCAAATAAGCTTATAATGTTGCCAATTTCTGCTCATGTGTTAAATATACTGTATATATATATATATATATATATATATATATATATATATATATATATATATATATATATGTTTTGTCAAAAATAATCAACTAAGATGTTGTGTTTGTTCCAATGTAGGCAATATTCAAACTAATGAATCCTTAACTTTGAAATACGTATGATAAAATGTATTTTTACAAAGAAAGATTACACTGGAAATATTGTTAAAATTTTAATTGTTGTAATTGTATAACCTTTTTAATAAAATAGCTAAAATATATACAAGGATAGATGTAAACAAAAACTTAAAAGGTCAATATAAGCCTTCTCTTTAAATAAATTTTTATTGTGTTTTATTAGTGACACATTTGGGTAGAGAATATATTCCAAAACTTTCTGAAAATACAGCATGAGAATTAACTGCACAATTACTAGAAATGTTTACCTTGGATATTATACAATTTGCAAGCACAATTTGTGAAAAAAAAAAAAGTGTTTCCAACTGTGAACCAACCGAGGTATGCAGCAAAGCATTTGTGAAGCCACAACACGCACAACCTTGAGGCGGATGGGCTACAACAGCGGAAGACCCCACCGGGTACCACTCATCTCCACTACAAATAGGAAAAAGAGGCTACAATTTGCATGAGCTCACCAAAACTGGACAGTTGAAGACTGGAAAAATGTTGCCTGGTCTGATGAGTCTCGATTTCTGTTGAGACATTCAGATGGTAGAGTCAGAATTTGGCGTAAACAGAATGAGAACATGGATCCATCATGCCTTGTTACCACTGTGCAGGCTGGTGGTGGTGGTGTAATGGTGTGGGGGATGTTTTCTTGGCACACTTTAGGCCCCTTAGTGCCAATTGGGCATTGTTTAAATGCCACGGCCTAGCATTGTTTCTGACCATGTCCATCCCTTTATGACCACCATGTACCCATCCTTTGATGTCTACTTCCAGCAGGATAATGCACTGTCACAAATGTCAAAAAAGCTTGAATCATTTCAAATTGGTTTCTTGAACATGACAATGAGTTCACTGTACTAAAATGGCCCCCCCAGTCACCAGATCTCAACCCAATAGAGCATCTTTGGGATGTGGTGGAACGGGAGCTTCGTGCCCTGGATGTGCATCCCACAAATCTCCATCAACTGCAAGATGCTATCCTATCAATATGGGCCAACATTTCTAAAGAATGCTTTCAGCACCTTGTTGAATCAATGCCACGTAGAATTAAGGCAGTTCTGAAGGCGAAAGGGGGTCAAACACAGTATTAGTATGGTGTTCCTAATAATCCTTTAGGTGAGTGTGTATATATATATATAGTCCTTGCATTCTTTTCTGTGGCTCAGTGACACACCTGAATGAAAGGCTCATTTTGGGTGTGAACTTCTCAGGTGTGAACCACTAAATATGCATGATGGTTTTGGATCGTTTACGCCCATCCGCATATTGCCTTTCCAAACTAAAATTGTTTCACAAAATTTAAATCAATGTATTGTTTTATGTGAATGATTAGGCAGGATGATTTTCACATCATTTTGAAGAAAAAACTCTAGGCGACAACATCCAAAGTCTTATTGACATATTTAGTATGTGTTTTGTGGCCTTATTTCAGAAACTTTCATTTTTAGTTTTTTCAATAACCACGCATAAACATTATTCTCTCAAATATGAAAACATGTACATACATGTTACTCACATATTATGGTAGCCCTGTTTGTGCTAAATAGAGTGTAATTACACCTTTGCCATTAATATGTATGGAATGATATTCCAGACATTATTCAAAAGGAATTGCAAATTGTATTTGCAATTGCGTTTTCAAATTGTGGACGCATAAAATGTGACATAATCCAAACGCAAATGCAAATCGCGCATTACCGTTTGCATTTTCGTTTAAGCGAACGCACAGTGACTGCCAAATTTAAAATGGAAATGCAAAGTCCATTTGCAACTGTGTTTCCCATATCTTACGAGTCTTGACCCTGTCATATTTAAATAGCAATTTCAATTACCAAGTCTGCTTTTTCACTTTCTCAGCGTCGTGTATGTAGCCAGCCAAAACTCAAATGAAATCGCAATTCCCTTAGTATTTCCATTTCCGATGCCTTACACAGAAACCTGTCAATCAGCGTCAAGGGTGGGATTAATATGGGGCGTGTTCGTGTTGGGACGTGACGTCACTCACAGTCGACGGTTAAGAGGTGATGCCCTGAACAGACAGACGCCGATTTATTTTAAACAATGGAGGTAGTTGGTGAAATTGTGGAGGACCTTATGATGCTCGCGCAGCAAGTTGATGACAGTACATCCTCTACAGATGTAGGTAATGTAACAAAAGTCACAAAATTCCATGACACTGAGATAAAGATTTGGTTTTGGTTTAGTTTAAAATTAATATTTCTTAAACCCTCATGTTGTCTTTGGGTTCTGTTTGGATCTCATTTGATATTTTCCCCCCATTCAAAAAAACATATCTCCCTTATCTCAGTGTCATGGAATTTTGTGACTTTTGTTACATTATTTGTCTAAACACACAAAAAAACCTGGGTTTGATTTAATTGGTCTGAAAGTAGCCTATGTATAATTTTGTTTTTGTCCATTTCACAGTTGAGATTAATTTAAAATGATTAAATCCCACATAAATCTAAACAAATAGACTACACCATAAATGTAAAGTGGAACAAACATTCTCTCTCTCTCACACACACACACCAGCCGCGGCGCTACATTTTAGGTCCGAGCCCATCCATTTCTACTATGGTTTTGTACGTTTCTTCATTCGGATCTATTTGCGATCCATTCAATTCTAAACAACGCAGTTTACATGCTTTGTCCTTGTTACATTATTCATTAAGTGATAATAATAATTAGTGATAATAATAATTAGTGACATAATTATCAGTGAACTTGATAAATGTTGCAGATATGTTTTACTATGCATGCAAACAAATGCCTTTCAACTTATGCATGCAAAATTCAGAATAAAATGAATGTGCAGCAATTTGTACAAATAGAGAGTCTGTATACTATACATGTTGTAGCCATTAAATAAGCTCATTTAGTTTCATATTTGTTAAAATATTATAATGTTATTTTTTCATCTATGTTGATTATGAAAAGTGAACCGCACGAGTAAGATAGGATGCGCAATATATCGAGAGATGTGGGTCAGACATGATTTTGACCACTTTTTGTATTGTAGAAAGCCTTTTTAAGTGAATTTCGTTTTGTATAAATTGTATCTTAATTTTAATATTTTTTTTTATCAACCAATAATTTTTTTATTGCCTGGATTTAATAAATTAAAAAGGAAATATAGCAGACAATAAAATCATTGAGGCGCCCGCGCGGTCATTGCATTGCTCGTGAACAGGAGCGCATCTCATCCTAACTTAACGAAACTCAACGTATGCCTCACAGACATGAAATATATCTTAAGAAAGCCCAAAATGTATTTTTAACAATTTAAAACGAAAAGAAAAAGGCTACTCTCTGATTATGTAATCCATGATGTGCATTTCTCTCTATAGGCGCGTTCACTATATGGAGATGACGATCGTCAACTTAATCTTTACAGCTGTTGTTGCTGTTAATAAACTAAAAAAATAATAGGCCTATAATTTTATTAAACATTAAATTAAACTGTAATTGTCTTAAAAAAGCAGCAAAAAAAATCATTTTTTTTTTTTTTTTAAACCTATGCTAACTACGCATTAAATTCAGGTATAGTTAGTCGCTGTCCTCGGTGCCGCAGAAAAGCACTGAAACGGAGATGAAGGGGAACCCGTTTTTTGTTTTTGGCTTATTTTAACTGGCCCATCCAGTTTTCTGGAGGCCCACCTACAATCAAAATCCTGCGCCGCTAGTGACACACACACACACACACACACACACACACACACACACAGGTTTAACTGCAACAGACAGCATTTTTATTGAATTTCGCAAATTGAGAACACTTATTTGAAGGGGTGAGACCTAGCACCGACACTCATCTCTTGTGGTATGTCCAGTAAAGGACGTCCAGGTTCTTTAGTTGTCC
This sequence comes from Scardinius erythrophthalmus, assembly GCF_964197995.2. Classification (NCBI taxonomy): domain Eukaryota; kingdom Metazoa; phylum Chordata; class Actinopteri; order Cypriniformes; family Leuciscidae; genus Scardinius; species Scardinius erythrophthalmus. The sequence goes on along the minus strand of NC_138224.1, from coordinate 39,583,770 downwards.
TGTCCTTCACAAAAAGCCTATTATTAGCTACTTCACTGAGGTTGGCGAAGACAACATTACTTATGTTGCTGTTGGTCAAGGCCACGAAAACATTTAACTTATCCAAAATGAAATGGCTTCTGAGTAAGAGGACATCTGTAGAGGATGTACTGTCATCAACTTGCTGCGAGCATCATAAGGTCCTCCACAATTTCACCAACTACCTCCATTGTTTAAAATAAATCGGCGTCTGTCTGTTCAGGGCATCACCTCTTAACCGTCGACTGTGAGTGACGTCACGTCCCAACACGAACACGCCCCATAGCATAATCCCACCCTTGACGCTGATTGACAGGTTTCCGTGTAAGGCATCGGAAATGGAAATACTAAGGGAATTGCGATTTCATTTGAGTTTTGGCTGGCTACATACGCGACGCTGAGAAAGTGAAAAAGCAGACGTGGTAATTGAAATTGCTATTTAAATATGACAGGGTCAAGACTCATAAGATATGGGAAACACAGTTGCAAACGGACTTTGCATTTCCATTTTAAATTTGGCAGTCACTGTGCGTTCGCTTAAACGAAAATGCAAATGGTAATGCGCGATTTGCGTTTGGATTATGTCACATTTTATGCGTGCACAATTTGAAAACGCAATTGCAAATACAATTTGCAATTCCTTTTGAAAAATGTCCGGAAAATCATTCCATAAATATGTTTATAAGCAACTGAAAAAAGCACAAATGTCAGGGCATGTCAGAACATCTCAAGGACCCCAAAAACACCTCAGACCCCAGAGGGTTAAGCAAGTGGTTATGAAATAACAGAATACTGATTTAATGACGACTCAGCAGCGTCCTCCATCGGCCCGGTGGGCTGTCAAAACATGACTGTACATTCAAAAATGATTACTAAGTGATATGCTAATGATTTACAAATATGTTTTAAATGATCTTTAAAAAAATAAGTAAATCATGAATTAAATAAAATAAGATCATTAGTAGATGGTTAAGTTACTAGGCCTAATTGATATATTATTAATCACTTGATATTTATGTCAACCTTGTTTTAGCATCATTATCTCAATCAATGGTTAATAATGAAAAAACAATGATCAAACCAATGGTAAATCATCAGAATATAGTTTATTGATGCAATAAGTGAAGTTGTAAGCAGGTCTGTGTTCAAAAGCACAAACATGTAAGTGTTAAAGCAATGTTTTAAAGAAGAGTAATTTATTAGTTTTCAAGCAAATAAACATTTACAGTCAGGGGATTGCAGTGGGTTATGTTAAGTCCTTTCACTCTTTAGCGCAGACTTGTGTTAATGAGTGATAATGTGAACCAGTTTTACATTCCACTGAAGTTCACAACAGGTTCACAGCAATTAAAGAGTCCATGTGTATCAGAGAAGACAACTGTCTGTACCCTCACCAGTCAGCACTTACACTGCAGTAAACGCATGAATAAATCATTACTATACAAAGCTTTCTGCATCCCCTAATCTAAAGCCTAAACTATTCATCACACATAAACATGTTTCATATCATTTATAAATCTTGCTGTTACAAATTAAGTGTGTAACGCGATCTCATGAGTGTATCAGTACGTAAAGTGTCGGTCTGGCATACTTGCATTTGTATAAACACTAACGTACAAATGTTAACTTTACTTTTCTTTACTACTTCTCCCCAGCATGAATTTTCATGTGGACTTTAAGGTTTCCAAGTTGATTAAAAGTATTTCCACACCATTGGCATATCAAAGGATTCTTTTCTTTGTGAACTCTCATGTGTTTTGTAAGGTTTCCTTTCTTAGTGAAACTTGTTCCACACTGTTGGCAGGTGTAAGGCTCCTCTGCATTATGAACTATTAAGTGGCAAGTTAGTTTTTGTTTTTGCCTGAAACTCACTCCACACAGTTGGCAGATGTAAGGGCCCTCTTCAGTGTGAACTCTCATGTGCATTTTAAGGTTTCCTTTGTGCCTGAAAGTCTTTCCACACTGAGAGCAGGTGAAACGCTTCTCTCCACTGTGAATTCTCATATGTTTTTTAAGGTTTCCTTGTTGATTGAAAATTACTCCACACTCTTGGCAGGGGTAAAGCTTCCTCCTTCTAGTGTGAACTGTCATGTGCATTTTAAGGTTTCCTTTTTGCCTGAAAGTCTTTCCACACTGAGAGCAGGTGAAAGGCTTTTCTCCAGTGTGAATTCTCATGTGAACTTTAAGGTTTCCTTGTTGATTGAAAATTACTCCACACTCTTGGCAGGGGTAAAGCTTCCTTCCAGTGTGAACTCTCATGTGAACTTCAAGGTGTCCTTGCTTTTTGAAACTTAGTCCACACAGGTGGCAGGTGAAATTACCTATAGTCCCTGTCTTTGGTGTATTTTGAACTGTTTTTTGTGAGGAAGTTGTTTCAGCCTGTGAGCAATTCAAAGACTTTTCTTCAGTTGTGATATCATGATGTGTCTTGTACTGATCTTTCTCTTCCATTTCATTCAGATCTTGACACTCCTTTCTCAACGGCATCAGGTCTGAGGCGAAAAAAGACAGAAAAGTTAATCCCATTTTAATGCCACAAAGCACAAACATTTAGATTCATAAACTAATAACATGCATATTAGATCCTATACACCAAAGGTGCCAAACTCAGTTCTTGAAAGGTTTCCAGGATGCATTTGCACCACCAAAACGAACTCAGAAGTGACGTAGGCCTATGCCTTTACAAAAGTCCTGCCTCTCTGGTTGTTGTGAGACTTTAATTTTTGACGGGGTGGCAGACTTATATATTGACAGAACTGAGAATGCAAGAGCCTGAGCACTCACCACTACTGTCCATCTTCCTTAGTTTACAATCTGTTTTACAGTCCTATCTTAATACGTCATAATGCACGTGGTTGATAACTTGGGATAGCAGAAACGATAATGGAGTTCACTGGAAAAATCTGCATTTACGTGCATTTTAAGAGAATGGTGTGGGCGCACGTGTGAGGATTTACTCTCAGTAATTATGACCGCCGCTAGCGTAGCTAGCGAAAGCGGTCATATAGGGATTGTCAAAGTTTTTTTTTTTTTTTTTTTCGTCATCTACTGAATTTTTCGTCAACGATACCAGGGACACCGAAACACGGGGGAACATGAAATTTTGTGAGCATGTAGCCCCACTAGACTTTTACGGAAAAATTTCGTTTGGTCCCCGGGGGCCACTCCCCCCCCGAGCTGGGCCCCCCCAAACCCCAAAAATGCAGTTTTTCCTACATAACTACCTGAACAGTGGCACCGAGGATGAAGACATTTTTATGGTATGTTGGTCTTAAGGGCCCACATCAACCTAGCCCATAGGCCTAATCACTCATTTGTGATTTACGCCCCTCCCATAAAAAATGAAAATGCAATATTATTCTACTTTAATCGCCCCTATCTTTAGTTGAGATGTTCAGAACTGCACCATATTTCATGTGTATGATTAACTTGACATCCTCTGGGGGTATCCTCTGCTAAGTTTCGTAGAATTTCATCCATGGGGGGGTATAAAATAAATTAATTTATGTGCACATTTAGTGACTGTACACTCATCGGCCTGTAGATGGTGGTGTTGAGCGAAGGGTTGCTGGTTTAGGATGATACTGTCACACACACTGACATCCACACGCACAGACACACACCCATACACACACATACAAATCCACATGCACAGACACACACACACACACAAACACACACGCGCACACACATGTACGCACGCACACATACACGCACAGACACACACACAGACACACACATACACAAACAGACATGCACATACTACTACTTTTTTTAGGTATATACATAAACACGCAATACAGCCAAATTGCTCCACGTCATTTATTTTTGTGGAAAGCCAGTGCAGGCCTGAGCGGCGGTCATATTTTGTACCGCCCTGCGGTACATCTAGTTCTTATTGTCATTAAGAGATCATTGACACTCCTTGGTAACACCTGCAATGCTAGACAGACATTTTATATCCATATGCAAAGGAGGGACAAAGGAAAGTGACAACATAAAGGTAAAATAATGTGTAAGGGTCAAACAGGTCAATTTAGTGGAATTGGAAACACTATTTATTAGCAAGGTAACTTAGAACTTAGCAATTTAAAACGTTAAATTTGTAAGCACATAACACAAAAACACTTCTCTTAATACAAGCAAGACTTTTGATTATTCTAACACATAAAACTAACACAAACACACACATTCATACGAGTAGCAGAAGGAAAGAAAGTGAGGAAAGAATGAGTTTTAATAGTGAGATGATGAAATTTCTAGCAATATATGCACTTATAAGACATGACTTGAACGAACCATCAATCATTAATTTAACCCTTCTGTCGTTTCTTAGGCAGGATTTTTGAGCTGTGCCATCTTCTTCCCCTCTAGTCGTAAATCATGCGTTATCTGTGGTCTCAGCTCTATCAGAGAGTATAGTCTAGACATGATTCCTATCATACGAATATGATACATTTTACGCTGATTTCAATCAAGCCATTTTCTGAAATATGAACAGCCACACACAATGGTACCAAGCAAGGCATATTAAATTAAATGAACCATTCAATAGTTACAACAATTGCATGACTTTTATGTGATCTAAGCATAATAGTCACATATAGTTTGTAGACATGATATAAAAGTATTTAGTTGAACGATGTTCGATTAGAAGTCTGTCAAGAACTGTTTTGGGATGATTTTATGTATTTTGATATTTAAAGTCTCAGTGTGGCAAGGGGGGCGTGGTGGTCTGTGACTGGGAAAGCGAATAGGGAGACAAGCGTGGCCTAAGTGGGTCAAGTGCAAATGACAAACACCTTTGGTCTTGTTTCAGTAATTGGCGTGAAGAGACCACTCTACTCTCCTCTGTCCACCTCCACCACCACCCGCCTCCTCTTTAACTGCTGACGATTTTGCGAACTTCTTCAACAAAACAACAGCTATCAGCAGTCAGTTCTCAGCTCCACAAACACAGGAACCCAGTCTGACCCCTTCCACAGCCAATATCCCTCTGTCCTCCTTTTCTCCGCTAACCGAGGAAGAAGTATCTACACTTCTCCTCTCCAGTCATCCTACCACCTGCCCTCTAGACCCCATCCCCTCACACCTCTACAAGCCATCTCTCCCACACTTCTACCAGCACTCACAAACATCATCAACTCATCCCTACATACTGGCACTTTCCCTACAGCATTCAAGCAGGCTTGGGTTACTCCACTGCTTAAAAAAACCTACACTAAACACATAATTTGTAGAAAATTACAGACCTATCTCTCTCCTACCATTCATTGCGAAAACACTTGAAAGAGCTGTTTTCAACCAAGTAACATCCTTCTTGTCTCTAAACAACCAGCTGGATGTCAACCAATCTGGCTTCAAGAAAGGGCATTCAACTGAGACTGCACTACTGTTGGTCACAGAAGCCCTACGGAACGCAAAAGCTGCTTCCAAATCCTCAGTTCTCATTCTCCTGGATCTGTCTGCTGCCTTCGACACTGTGAATCATCAGATCCTTGTGTCCAGCCTCTTCTCACTGGGCATCAAAGGAACTTCCCTCCACTGGTTTGAGTCCTATCTCACAGGTAGGTCCTTCAGGGTCGCATGGAGAGGCGAGGTATCCAGAGCACATCAACTGACCACAGTGGTTCCCCAGGGTTCAGTTCTTGGTCGCCTCCTCTTCTCCATCTACACCACAACACTGGGACACATCATACAAGCACATGGTTTCTCCTACCACTGCTATGCTGATGACACACAGCTCTTCCTCTCATTTCAATCAGATGATCCCACAGTAGCTGCACGGGTCTCAAGCTGTCTGGCGGACATCTCCACATGGATGAAGGAACATCACCTGCAGCTCAACCTGGCAAAGACTGAGCTTCTCGTCCTCCCTGCCAATCCGTCTCTACAGCACGACTTCACTATCCAGCTAGATTCATCATCAATCACCCCATCAAGGTCGGTCAGAAATCTTGGAGTAACGTTTGATGACCAGCTGACCTTCACAGACCACATTTCAAAGACAGCTCGATCATGCAGGTTTGCACTGCACAACATCAGGAAGATCAGGCCTTTCCTTACTGAGCATGCAACACAACTTCTCGTCCAGGCCCTGGTCATATCTAGGCTTGATTACTACAATGCTCTTCTGGCTGGACTTCCATCATGTGCAACTAAACCTCTACAAATGATTCAGAATGCTTCAGCTCGTCTTGTCTTCAACGAGCCCAAGAGGGCCCACGTCACTCCTCTGTTCATCTCTCTGCACTGGCTACCTCTCGCTGCTCGCATCAAGTTCAAGGCATTGACGCTTGCTTACAGATCTATCACAGCCTCAGCTCCCTCCTACTTTCACTCACTCCTACGAGTCTACATCCCTACCAGAAGCCTACAATCGGTCAACGAGCGACGGCTCATGGTTCCATCACAGAGAGCCACAAAATCACTTTCCAGAACATTCTCATTCACAGTTCCATGCTGGTGGAACGCTCTCCCCACCCTCATCCGGGACGCAGAATCCCTGACAACATTCAAAAGACAGCTGAAAACCCATCTCTTCCGTGAGCAAAAAAAAAAAAAAAAAAAACTTCCCTTTCCCTTTAAAACCTCACTTATCAGGCTTATGCTACTCTGAATAATGCCTGAACTTCGGATTTTGAGCACTTCTTGCGTTGTTTTTGCCTCTTCACGATGACTCGCTTAATTTAGTCCTAATTTGTAAGTCGCTTTGGATAAAAGCGTCTGCTAAATGACTAAATGTAAAAATGTAAATCTACTAGTGTGCATCCGTGCAGCGTCATGCAAAATTAAACGTAACGATGGCGGTGCGTGTACATGCTGCAGCTCAGTGCTCTCGTTAATAGGTTTTCTGTAAGTTTACTCGTTAGTGAGTGTTATGTATGCTAATGTAAACATAAGATACAGCCAACACGAACTGATAGACATTGATTTGATGTACATCAGCGGTGTCTTTGACCACCATGACTTCCTGACGGAGATAGCGAGGCCACCAGGGTCTCCGTGGATTACTGTTCCCGCTGGGCGACAATGGAGGCGGTGTAGAGACAGAAGGCAGAAGCGAGACCGTAGAGCCAGTGTATGTGCTAGGCTAGCACGAGACCCACACAGATCACCACTGCCGAGTCTCTTCGTGGAAAACGTACAATCACTACCAAACAAGATGGAAGAGCTTTAACTCACCATGTCCGCATAGAAAAATATACAGGACTGTTGTGTCCTGGTGATCACGGAGACGTGGCTCAACGCAACAATTCCAGAGGAGGCCATCCAGCTAGCAGGCCATGCTACACAATGGGCTGACAGGACGTGCGACTCCGGTAAGAGCAGGGGAGGAGGACTGTGTGTGTACTAGGGGTGTAAATCGGACAGTTCATCACGATACAATACGATATCGATTCTCTCAGCCAGTGATACGATATTTGCCGATACCTCAAAATATTCTGCGATACGATTACGATTCGATTCAGGGCTATATCGATCGATAAATCGATATTTAGATATTATGTTCACACAACCAGTTACGTTTTTATGAACTCACAAATGCAACCAAAATATATAACATGAACGTTTAATTAAACTCTTTGAAAATTGCACACCCTCTCCCAATTGGGACATTTACAACAGAAGAGGTCATTTGCAAGTACTCCGTTCTTGTTCATTTTCATAAATCATGTTTTTTTATTATTATTGTGCATTCCAAGTAATATAAATCAAACTGCTGCAGCTGGGTTGTTTTGATTAATAATAATAACTTAAAAAAAAACAGGTAAATTACAAAATGAAAGTTAATTGAAAGTATGCTTTAATATGTTAAAAGTTTTCTTTTTTTTTAGAAGAGCAGATACATTCACATTTCATCTTTCTGAGTCAAACAAAACCAAGTAATTGCTTGGTAAATAATAAAACACTTGGTTAACCTTTGTAACGTTAATCTCCTCAGCTGACATAGACGCCTGACAAACTTTGTTGTTGTGATTAACATACACGCAATACAGTGAGCTTTTCCCTCACCACTAAACGAGCTGCTTTAGTAAGGTTCCGTGAAAATGTTTCAGCTTTTATTTTCCTTTTACGCCCCGAAGGAGATATCACGGGTTTATCAAGTTCATTGAAATTATCCATCCTCGATCACTTTTAGTCAGCTTTGACGAAACTCCTCTTAACCAGCGCGTCTCTTCAAAGTGACATCTGACCTGAATACTGCGCGCTGAGTCGCTAAAACGGACTTATCGTGTTGTGTTCACCAAAACGGGTCAGGGGTGAAAAAGGTGAGAAGGATATTACCCCTTTAGGGGGGTCCGAGGGCATGATCCCCTGGGAAGAAAAATTTGAAAATTCCATATTTGGAATTCCAATCTGATGCATTTTGAGATGCATTTTTTTGCCAACCTTGGGAGAGCTGGAGAAACTTAACTTCAGCCATGAGTCAAAAATATTATGGCCTCCTTACTTAGTATTATGCAAGCAATTTCATGTCAGCCTATCACTGGGTATAACATTTACTAGAGATGCACCGTTTGATCGTCTGGTGACCGATTTTCACGTGATCGGCCATGACCGGTGACAGGCCGGTCAGTCTAACATATGCCGATTTTATGCCAGTCAAATGCACTCGGGCGCCGCATGATTAACCTTTTGAGCGGTACGGTCTCATTTGGGATTTTTATTTCTGTGCCCCTGAGAGTACGGTGCCACATTTAGAATGTTCAGTGACGTGACGTCGCATAACTGCCAGATTCAAACTGTGCTCTCGCGCGTTGGCTGGCGCTGAGCCAGAGTCGGACGCGTTCAGCGCTGTCACATCACAACTAAGCAGTGTTTTCAACCTCATAATGTTTATTTTAGGTTTCAGATATTTAAATACACATAAGCACGAGTAAAACAGTACATTTGGAGTTTGTAAAATACACACTGATGTCTGTGGAAGCAGCAATAACAATCTATTCAAATATAATTTGCCGGCATATGTTATTCATATCAGACAAATATAGTGGAAGTAACTATAAAGTTTACTCTATTCTTCTCAGTTCACCGGCCACTTTCGTGCATTTATTTCGGGAGAAACTGATGAATTCACGTGCTGTAAATCCGACTGACAGGACAACATTGCGGCGCCCATCTCATGTTACAGATCAAGATTATTTATAAAGGTTTTTAAACGACCAAACACACTCACTTACACGTATTTGAGAATCGTAATATCAGATAGGCTAGTTGATGACATGGCAAGCAAGTTTGTGAATATTTTGAATAAAAAATGAAAAGCGGAATAAAAGCGACACATCTGTCATATAGTATTATTGTGGCTGCGGTGTATCGCGTGACGCGTCGCCATGGAAACATTAAAGGGAACGTTCGCCTTGAAAAAACTCACTCTGGGGGTGGGGGGTGGGTGGGTGTTATGTCAGTAAGAATATTTTAAACTTACGTGTGAAAGGGTTAAAGAAAAGATAGAAAATAAATATTTATGTGTGCTGTATAGTGGTTATAAAAAAAAAAAAAAAATCGGAATCGGCTAAAATCGGTATCGGAAAATCGAAAATTGTAAATTGCATCTCTAACATTTACAGTATATGAGGCACAATGTGGTAAGGGCATCACAAATGGCTTAATGCAAAACCCCCACAAGATATGGAGGACATGCTGTAACTCGTCTACTCTCCCATCGTGATTGACAGCCAATACAATGTTATGTAATTCAGATTTGAATACATTTTATTGGCAAAGATGATCTAAAACACACAATACAGTGGTCCGCAGCACAGTGGCGGAGCCAGACATTTTTTAAAGGGGTGGCACTACCCAGAGTGGGGTGGCAACTTGAGGCGGCAGGGGGTGAGGTTGGTTCTTGACCACTTTTAATAAGCCAAACCAAATTTTTAAATAAATGTCAACTACATGTTTTGGGCTTGGTCCACTGTTTTGGAAGCACAGCTCTATAAAATCTTATATAGTCCTGGCCTACATCTCTACACTGCAAGTCTGAAGGGCATCTAAACATATTGATACAATAATAAATATGTCCTACTTCTCATGTAGTTTCATTAGCATATTGTAGCTGTACTGGACAGCAAATTGCAGCTACATCATCCTCTATTGACGAGGTTTGCCAAATCGGGTTACACAAAGAGCATATATACGAAGAGCTCATATACTGTAGAAGAGCAAGTTTTTCACAGTCTATAGGACTGTTTTGGTTTCCGAGAGAAGCACGTTAGAGCGAGGCTGCGTGTGAGATGCATTCAGGGACCGTAAGAAGTGCGGGAAAGGCAAGTTTTTTTTTTCACAAATGCACGGAAAATGGGGACAAATAACAGTCGAGTTCTCCAGCGGGTGGCAATAGTGGTGACAGGTAGGTTGAAGGGGACCGGTGTGTTATTCAAGTCAGATTAAAGTGCCTCCGACTGTAATTTGCAGACTGATAAATAAATTTTGCCTGCGCCGGAGCCCGGACCTGCGCTCAAGCCGGAAATCCGGCCCCCCGCCGGAATACTTTAAGCCCTGTACTATGTTTATCAATTTCTTGGCCAATGAAAAATGGTATAACTGCTGTGATCTTTGTAACTGTTAGAGGGGCGGCCCTACGAACTCCTGTGTGAGTCTTGAAGCTGACTTCTTCTGATGAAACTGCAAACTATCTTCAGTAAAACTTTTCTTCAATTTATTATAATTCTGACTCCGGGTCTTCTTTCAAACATCTGGCCTTTGGGTCCTAAACTGTCCTTGAACAGTAGTCAATTGCAAAGCTCTGTCCCGTTTTAGATGTGTTTCGTGTTTTTCACAGGATTCACACTGAAAATCATAGGCTCAGTCTTTTTGACACTCACCAGCCGACGATGACGTCACACACATACCATCTATAGATTACGCTAACATTAGCCTACTTTTAGCCTTTCCCTGGTGTTGGTTCAACCTCTGCTAGGGGTGTAACAGGTCGCAGTTGATCCATACGGACCAGGCCCCACGGTTCATCACGCATGTGATTCACGGACTAACTGCTAATTTAACCATCACAGAGTGAACATTTATCATTTGGACGTGGTTTGTCTTGTCAATTTACAGTCAAACAATTTTAAATGTGGAAGACGAGGCGAAAATTGGGACTCGCACATTATCTGTGGGCACAGAATGTTGTAAGTTCTTTGCGCTTTATTTTCCCATGTATCAGCCTTGTTAATGGAAGACCGAATCCACAACGGTAGTTACCCTTTGAGAAAGTAACATGTGAAACTACAGCCAGATGAAGTCCTTTTATGCAAAACCAAATCTAAAGCATAATGATAGGAAATCTTCTTGGAGAGAGTTTCATCGTGTTGACTATCATGATAACCGAATGCGACATGCGGTTTGAACGCTGAATAGAGAATGACTGACACCAGTATCGGTGATAAGCGTTTTAAGTGAACTTGAAATGACTTAAATATTAATCAGTACCTCACATTAAACTATGGAATGGCTTCAGACAACTTGATATAAAGTGTACGAAAACATGTTTTTGTGCCTTTTGTCTGGTATAACAACAATAACACATAAGGTTTACCTGGGCTGCCCGCCCTGGTAAATGCGACCCCCCAGGAAGATAAAATTTGAATTCCACTTTACGAAATATGAATTTCCTGTGAACCGTGAAAATTGCGTAAATCTTTCGTCGACCGTGAAACTGATGCGTGGGTCATCAACTAATCCAACACGGCAAACTAGACATCAACTGCATGCTGAACGGTTGTTTCATTCAGGACTTAATTTAGGCAAGCTATCTTTTTTTTTGTCCATGAAAAATAAACACCAAACAAAGATAATTTTTACTAATAAAAAGATGGTGAAATTTCAGTCATTTTCTCTTCAGTGGGGAATTGTTGTTTCATTATAAGTTTCAAAATGTGGTGAAACCGTAAAATGGAATTCTGAGTCATCCAAATGATATCCATTTAAACAAGACTAAACAATATATAGACTGAAATTGCGAAACAGCCTTAATTCCTCGATTTAATGGGTTAAAAAAAATACAAATGGTTGCCTTAAGCCTCATTTGAAAGTCACGTTGGAATAAACTAAGGAGAGTCCTGTATTTCCCAGAACAGTCTTTCAGCTCTATATTTATCTTCCTGACTTATTAGGAAAAATTCATGTTTTGTCCCGTATTTCTTCCCTCCTAAATTGTCTTTGCTAGGTTAGCACAAAAAAGGGAATAGTAGTTTCTGTCACGCGAGAAAACAAAATTACCTATCGATAACTTGCGGTTTGTGAAGGCGGATATAGAGAGCGCGGAGGAGATCGAGTCAGACGCGGAGAAGCCAAAGATGCCTGAGTACAGTTAAGGCGAGACACGGCAGGCAAAAACATTGTTTTTTTGTTTTTTTTTCATTGGTAAATTTTGAGATTTTGGGAGATCTGTCTTCAAAACACATGTCTTCATTCTCTCTTTCAAGGGAGAAAAAGTACAAAATACACATTTAGGTCTTTATTTTACTACACTTTGTCTGTTTGCTTCTGTAGATTTCTCATAAATTCAACAAAAGTTGGCGTTCTAAATCAACATGCTGCTCCGCAATCACTGTCTGCACCCTGTCATCACATACACCGTTAGAAAGCTCTCTTTTTTTTTTGTTTTTTGCAGTGCTCAAACAGAAACGGCAATCCAAGAAACGTCAACTTTGTAAGTTTATAATTTTTTCTGGTATAAGATTCTTTGTTTGAATATTTTGTCTCTTTATATATTGATCATTTTTCTTCGCATTTCTAAATTAATGCAGGGGCAATGCTGAGAGGAAGATACAGACGACGAGCAACCATCTACAAGCAGTTCACATGCCGTGATGCTGCTAATGTGTTATTTGTATTGATCTGAGTTTATGTTTTGGTAATAAAAAGTTAAAAAGGAATCAAAAAGGAATTATGCTTAGGTCACCAAAGTGGCTCCAGCAGCAATGGGCGCACCCCTAAAAATATAATTTATTTCTGTAGAGCTGGAGATTTTAATAGGGATCAGATGACTGAGTTCAACTTTGAGAAACTAACCTGTTTGTTCATCAGTTTCTTCTTGTTTCACTCTGAATGTTTCTTCAATCTTCACGTCTTCACTCTCCTCTTTAATAAACTCAATCTTTGTTTGTTCCTCGGTTTCTTCTTGTTTCACACTGAATGTTTCTTCAGTCTTCATGTTTTCACTCTCCTCTTTAATAAACTCCATCTTTATAGTGTCATGTGGATCTCTGTTCTTCACCAGGAATTTTTCTGTGTTTTTTCCTGTTTAAAATGAGAATAATTAACAGAAAGAAAAATAGAAGCAAACTAAATCTCTGTGCATCTCAATCTGCTCTAGTTCAGTAAGTTAGTTCAGAAAACTAGTAAGGAGTCAGTCAGATTTAATGTACTTAAATCACCTGATTACACAAAAAATAGCACTCGAAATTCGCACTACAAATTATAAAGACATTTAATATATTAGGTAGTTTGAGTATTTAATGATTTGTAGAAATAGATATATAAATATAACACTTCGAATCACTGAGTCATTGATTCACTCACAGAGACCGAATTGAAACGCACCTTTTGTTATTCACGAGTTTTCATTGTTACTTTACTCACACGGCGTTAATAAATATTAGATAAAGCAATGCATTGTCAAACTTAATAATGCCTGAATCAGTAGGCATCGCTTGAAGACGATTAAACGGTTTCTATCGCGTTAAACACCTTAAAACACAAACCTTTCTTCAGCCGAATCACAACAGATGCGGGAGCGCGGCGCCGCCTTATGACGTCACACTCGGATACCAAATTAAAAGTCCTGTTCACGCTGCAGATTATAATCACAAAAGTGCATAGAAATAATAGATATAATATAAAAATATATATAAAAGATGACACAACTCAGAGCTGAATGTATTGGTGAAATACATTTAATGACACAATGGTAAGTTAATAATACAGTTCACATTGACAATTAAACAAAAAGATTAAATCAATAACACAAAATAGTTTGGTGTAGAAATCATCAACAAACCTTCCCATCTCTAAGCAAACTAGCAAAAAAAAAAAAAAAAGATTCCAACTTAAATGTAAGATTCAACCTTAAGTTCAGTTTATTTGACATTTAAATAAATCTTTTTCTTTCAAAAGTAAAAGAGTTTCTCAGTTAAAGAAGAAACACGTTAAATGGAAATGTCATCATTTTCTTGTTCCATCACAAAAGCCTTTATAGGGGAAAACATTTAGAAACATTAAGTGACCTTTATCGGTTTGCATAATGTGTTATATTTTTGTTATATATATTATATATGTGTGTGTGTGTGTGTGTGTGTGTGTGTGTGTGTGTGTGTGTGTGTGTGTGTGTGTGTGTGTGAGAGTGCAGTGCCGGCCCGAGCCTTTTGGGGGCCCTTGGCAGAATTTGATTTTGGGGCCCCCTCCCACCACGCGGAGTCACCTGTGCTTGACGAATATTGACACAAATGTCACACTATAATGTTACATTATAAATTTATACAGTGAGGTTATGTTTTAATAAAATATAATTAACTTTTAAAGTAAACTTTTACTTTACTCTTTTATTAACTCTTTGAAAATTCCAAAAAACAAACTGTCTCAAAACATATCAAATAAATTATTTGCTAAAATAATGACAAAACTGAGAAATCAGAAACATTATAACAGCAAGGGTTCAACAATGACAATTATTGTTGAAAACTGAAAATATTATTATTTCTCAACTGTCTCAATACAGTGTGACTGTCCTCAAAATCTGTTCTTCCTAGCTTTTCTGGAGGCAAAGTCACTGATGACATCATTGTACGGTAATTGCTTGGCCAACTTTGTTATTAATACTAATAACAGTGAGTCCTCTTAGGTGACTTTCACTCTTTGCTGCGGTCCGAACACGATTGTTCATGTAGATATACAGTATATTATATATTATACAGACAGAGAGAAAGTATTGTTTATTGTACTCTTTTCTACCTTTTTTAATTAGGACTTTTAGGAGTGTGTGGATTCAACCATGCCACGGCTATCTGTTTGGTGGGAGGAAATAAGTGGCCATTGGACAGACACAGAATGGCTACTGAACTTCAGGATGAGAAAGTCCACATTCCATCACTTATGTAACATACTTACGCGTCAAATTCGCGTCTAGTTGGACGCTTGAACATTTTGAATCCATTCGCACATCCAGAGCGAAATTAACGGCGTAAAAAGTTGAATTAACATTACCTAATTTACTGACAGCCCCATTTAACTAATAATGCTAAAAAATATTTAAAAAGTATAGAATTATCTAACAACTAAATAATTAAATATTAACCTAAAAAAAATTAAATGCTAAATGGGGAATATCTGTAGGCCTATCTAGCATTTAAAAAAAAATGTCAGAACATCGTCTCTCAGTTGCTGAATGTCGTGCAACAACGTTGTTACAGCCCTGTCGCGTCTTACAATTCTATGTTGTTACAATGTTGCGAGCACGTAGACAGCGACGCTGCCATAGCAGAAATGCAACGTGCCACAGAAGTTACCACAACATAAATGTGTTTGCTGGGAAGTAGCTAAACTAAATATTTCATATTTGACAGCTGTTTTAGGTTATAAATGTTAGACTGACAGAAATAATCAGGCAAACTAATAAACTTTTGTCTAATTTCGCCATTTTTAACTGAAAATAGGCCTATGTAATGTGATTCATGTAATGCAATAATTAGATTACTGTCATTGTGAGGGGAGGGGACAAAAACATTAACAAAGCCGTTTTCATCATATCAGGCACAATGTTAATATGAATGTGTACATATTGAGATTGAGAATTAATATTATAATTGTAACAACTATGGCTCGATGGGTAAAAATGGACTTTTAATTTATATACTAATTAAAAGTGAAAGCACTTTCTTAGTCCCACAGACTTGGCAAGAGGTAACTGAATCCCTTTTACGACCCACTTCCCCCTCTCCACAGTGTGAGCTTCAAAGACATTATTGACATTCCGATCTCAACAGAAAACCCGCTCTGAATCACACACACACACACACCAAACCACTCTGAAACTCCTAAAACTCCTAAGTTACACACACGCATGAATCATTATCAAAATGTTTTAATGTAGTTTTCTTGTCTATGGGATGTGATGGGATAAATTGAGATATTTATGCACCTCTGCAGATGTAATGGACACGTGTGTTGATACATTTGAGATGTATCTGTTTCATTAACTGATATTAATGTCGGGTGTGATATCTAACGGATCGTACTGAGCTTCTTTATACAGAGATAGAAACTATATTCCGCACAAAATGTTTATTCCTAGACATAATGGGGTATTAAAGTTTTAATGCATTTTTCTGTGTACGCTCAGAAGAGGCGTTCCTTCACAAACAATGAAACGCTCCCGCCTCAGAACCGAAAGATTTCATTGGGCCCCGTCATCAAACGGGGCGTTACCCCGCGCTGCTTTAAAACCACAACACAAGCAGACGCTTCTCTCTCTCTGCTCTCACACGCTCTCACCCTCGTGACTCCGAACTCTGAACTCTGCACTCTCACCCCTCCCTGCTCCACGTGCAGCGGAGCGAGAGAGAGGGGACAGGGCCTTCATCCAAACAAAGCGAATGTAAAAATCCATTCTCGTCTTGTAACCAAGTTTTCTCGCCCTTCCCGCACCGGGAAGAGACTTCCGTACCTCGGTAATGTTACATTCAGTGAGTTTTTAAGAACTTCACGCGAAACGCAAGCCTACAAATCGATGAGACACGGTCCAGCCGAGATACGCACGTGGTCCCGAAGCCCAGCTTCACACAGACAAAGGAACAGAATCGCAAGTAACGTATAAAATGATCTCTCTCGAAGCTGCTTTCACAGTTGTCTCTTAAAAGGTTCTGTTTGTGAATTACCATACTTCCTCCCTCACTTCTTCCTTTTTTCATTCTGATCAAGTCATGTTTATGTTTGTTTGTTTAAACGTTCGTGTGTCTTGTGTAATTTTACGTACGTAGATTAGCCTATATTACTTCCTATATGCATATAATCCTTTGTGTGTCATTTTTGATTAAATAAATCTTTTATACTTTGACTGACTCTGTGTTACAATCCCACCAATGTAATTGTCAATGAAATTGCGATAAGATCTGGCTACTAGCTCTTTATTTTGATTCATAAACCCAGCAATTTGCATCCACGGCCAGGAGAGAATTTGTCTGAGGTTTGATAATATAAATATTTCTTCTTAACTGGTATAATCAAAGTATTCGCTGGTCGAATGACTGATGAGAGACCAGTTATAGAACGAAATATTTTTGATAATTAGCAGGTAATGTAATAGCATATGTGAAATTTATGAATTATGACTATGAGTTATGATTTTAATATTTCCCCAAATTTGAATATTGCTCGAGCTAATATTTCATATATGACCTAATTACGATTGTTACCTATAATTGTTACATAATATAACTTGTAGCCTTCAGTAAATTATAAAAGACCAGCTTTAGGAAGGGAAGAGACAGGGCAAGATAAGTATACTGAGAGAAAAAGAAAGAGTGATGAAGGAGAGAGCAGGGGCCTGTTGTAAAGTTTTTCTTTCTTCAAAGCAGAGACCAGGAGACAGTCGGGATCGCGTTCAACGGAAGTTATTCTTTATTGAGAACTCCTCTGTACGTGGCTGTAGAAACTTCCAACATGATCTGTCTAATACAGTATGCATTGTAGTTATATACATTCCAAGGGGGAGGGATTACATAGAGGTGGAGACTCTGAACAAAGCATGCAAATGAAGTAGGAACACACCCTACTCTGAGTCCAATTGAATCAGCATAACTATTCACATGCTGATACTGGCCAGGAACTCCAATTCCAAGAGCCATCCCAGTGCCATTTAAGACAAAAGGTGAAAGTCAATCAACCTAACGATTCAACGTCTGGGCTCCGAAAGGTGAGAATCAAGTGATCTGATTCATTTAAAACACAATAGAGAAAACAGGTCTGGCGGGAACGGAGACTCTTTGCTGGAGACTTCATAATCATCTGAAATCAGTCTACTAAACTTTATCAGTTTATATACTATTGCAGTGGAAAAACTAAATTAAACATTTAATAAAAATGTAATCCAACACTTCCCCCTTTGAGAGTTCTTAAAAACTCTCACATAAAATACAAATTTAGACACATAAAGTTCATTCTTGTAACTGGTGTAAGTTACAGGCACATATAACTTGCTCTGTGTTGTTCATCTGTAATTGCATGCTGACACAGAAACAAACATGCAATTTAGGGTCCGTGAATTTCTCTGCGTTGTGTATTTTTTTTCATTTTCTTTTGTGATAGTTCGTTCAGCAGTGGGTCTGGTTGTCTTCTTGAGGTTGGGGCTTCATACGCAGATGAGACGGTCGTTGCATATGGATCTCGGAAAAGACATCAAGTTTTATCATCACACTGTAAGACAGAAAACAGAAAAACAGAGAGCAGTATTTCTTCAAAACACTACGGTTGTAGCAGTTTAAACACTATGGTGCTATCGTTCTCAGAGTCTACTGTTGTCGTTTCATTCTTTCCCTATTTCTTAATTGATTTGACACCTATGGACCAGTGAGGTAAGGATGGACTAAATGGGGAAAGGCCTATGAGGTTGTCTTCACCCTGGATTGGCCCCCGATGCCTGTTGCGTCAGTTCTTTCCAGGGCCCTCACTGAACCGTGTCCTTTTCTGTCCCTGTGTTGTGTACACACTGTACAGTGTGTGAGAAAATTGGCACATTTTCATTCTCCAGTTAAACATCAGTCTTAATAGACATCATATAGAGCATGGAGGTCTGATTGTAGTGTTCTGCAGTGTAACATTTATGGCTGTGAGTTTACTGAATGTCCCCCAAACAAAGGCTGTGACAGTCAATAACTCTTTCATCTTTGTTGTAAGTTACTGGGGAGATTAAGCAATCACAGCCCAAATGGTTAACACCTCAAAAAGCTTACCCACGAGTCCAGTGACGAGGGGAGGGGTTGCTTCAAAGTAGCAAACAAATGTAGCAAGAGCTGCATAACATTGTTAACTTGTCTTAAGTTATTTTTATTTTTTCGACATTCTTTTCCAAAATGTCCGTGCTTGCCACAGTAAGAACAACTGGCTTCTCTAGGACTTTTGCGTTTCTTTGGCTTCTCTGAGTTAACCTTAAAGGATGCTGCTGCAATTTTTACTCTTGCCTTGACATCAAAGTCTCTTTCCCAAATAGCTAAACTGTCCAAGTTGTCTTGCAGGGTTCTATTTGACCATGTAAGATCTAAGAAAGGCAATGCATTTCTATGTTCTGACAAAAGACCATCGGACCATGCACGAACTAGAGGACCATTATGACCTAACACTTTCTCTGAAGTGTCGGCAATTCCGCTGTAAGCGGCAGCGGTCTGGCAAAATCTTTCTGTGTACTCACAAACAGTTTCATCCTCCTTCTGTACACAATTAGTGAGCTTTGACCAGTCCACCTTCGGTCCAACAATGTTTTTTAACACTTTAACAACTTCCTCTCTCAATTCATCTTTACTGGCCTGTTGCAGTTCAGAATTATTTACAGCACTTTCAAAATCATTGAATTCTGACTCAGTCAAGATCTGTGATATTAGCTGGGTGACTTCAGCTAGAGTCATATCATAGAGCCGCATTTTGCTGATCAATGCTCTTCTAAACTCAGAAAAATTTCTTTGCACTGATGGCAAACTTTCAGCAATTCTCTCAATCTCTTTAGGACCTAAAGATGTTTTGATTGCTTGTGGCTGCAATATGGGGGTTGCAAATGGAACTGTATCAACACCTTTTCCCTGAGGCTTTTGTCTAGCTACGCACACTTCAACTGCATTTACATCTGTATTGACATTGTCCTCTATACTATCAAAAGACTGTAAATCAGGATAGCTTTCCTCTGACTGTTGGTCTTCTAAATCACATTTGGTTGAGGCTTTGTTATGGCCCACGTTTGTCTTGAGACAGGACACCTGAGTCTGCAATTGTTTGATCTGTTCTTTCAACTTAGCAATACACTGCGCTTGTTCTTGTGCAATGGATAAGCTAAATTCTCGGTGACAACCGATGATGCCTTTCAGATTTTTCTTCCTGATACATGCACTCAACACTTTCTTGCAATCTTCAATTGACCACACTTTCTCTGGATCAATGCCAAATTTCTTGGTTAAATTCAATCTGACTGGCTTAGTCACGATGGAGTCCATGTGCTCTGATAACAAAGACTTGAATTCACTATCTGTCCAAAAAGGTGTAATCTGTCTAGTACTTTTCCTAAACATTTTGTGAATTTTTTTGTTACCACAAACAAACACTAAAAAACTTCTCTCTACTGTCTTGCAAACATAGGGTACAATCTTATTAGCACAAGAAGCTAAATCTAATTCTAAAGCTAATTCTCTAGCTTACAGATAGGTCTTCTCTAGCAAGAGCATACACACAATATTAACATGTAACTGTTAATCTTCCCTGCCAACAACAGGGGGTAAATTTTCATCTCTAAAAGAAAAACTTTTTTAGAGGCTTATCTTTAGTTAACCAAACTCTACAGCTGTTTGTTAACTTCTTCTCTGAATGGCGCAGAGGAAAACATTTGTACTGGTCTGCATTGGTTCTTTTAATGGAGTGAAACTCACCGAGTCTTTCATTTGTAGAGAAAGATTCCGTCTGGAAAAAAATCAGTCTTTGAGATCTTTTTGGAGCTTGAAGTTTTCAATCTGGATTCAGAAGATTCAGTCTGGAACTCAGTCAGCTTCGTTGAGATCTTTGAGCTTGAAGTTTCAAGATGCAGTTCTTTGAGTTTCCTTTTTCTCCATCCGGGTCACGGCACCATCTGTTGTAAAGTTTTTTCTTTGTCGAAGCAAGAGACCAGGAGACGTTGGGCATCTGTTGTAAAGTTTTCCTTCCTTCAAAGCAGAGACCAGGAGACAGTCGGGATCGCGTTCAACGGAAGTTATTCTTTATTGAGAACTCCTCTGTACGCGGCTGTAGAAACTTCCAACATGATCTGTCTAATACAGTATGCATTGTAGTTATATACATTCCAAGGGGGAGGGATTACATAGAGGTGGAGACTCTGAACAAAGCATGCAAATGAAGTAGGAACACACCCTACTCTGAGTCCAATTGAATCAGCATAACTATTCACATGCTGATACTGGCCAGGAACTCCAATTCCAAGAGCCATCCCAGTGCCATTTAAGACAAAAGGTGAAAGTCAATCAACCTAACGATTCAACGTCTGGGCTCCGAAAGGTGAGAATCAAGTGATCTGATTCATTTAAAACACAATAGAGAAAACAGGTCTGGCGGGAACGGAGACTCTTTGCTGGAGACTTCATAATCATCTGAAATCAGTCTACTAAACTTTATCAGTTTATATACTATTGCAGTGGAAAAACTAAATTAAACATTTAATAAAAATGTAATCCAACAGGCCTCATTTATAACCGTTGCGTACGCACAAAAAAGGCACTGAAACAGGCGTACGCCACTTCCAACGAATAAGTAGTGATTTATAAAAACAAACTTCACAGGAAAATTTGCGTACCTGCACGCAAACTCTGACCCATGTGTACGAACATTTTGGAGACGGAGCAGTTTGGCGACATCCGATGGTGAGCTGAGGGATTGACGGTAGATGAATGAAATTACACACATTGAACTTGAAAAGTTGCGCATATAGACCTATCCATATTACCATAAACATACTAATCACTTTCAATCCTCATTATGCGTCCTAATCATAAAAACATTCATGTCCACACTACCAATTTATATAAATAAGTTGTAATCAATTATCAAATAAAAGTGCATCAATTTAATTTATTTTACTTTCATTTGCTAATGATCTAAGTGTGGGCGTATCGGTTTACCACTCATTGTCTGATTGGTATGACAAGGTGTAAAGGATTGAATGTGTTCGCTGTAAAAATAAATAGGCTACTACGGTGACACCTCTGCATGTACGGCATGATGGATGCGCTGGCATTGCTGGAGGACTATGCCAATGGCAGACTTAGAAGGGAAAGAGTGTTTAGAGACCGCGAAGATTTCCTAGCCCACGATGATGACTGGCTAATAAGCCGATTTAGATTCCCTAGAGCCATGCTTTTGGATCTGTATGCTGAATTGGGGCCAACATTACAAAGGCAAACTACGAAACCGCGCCATCCAAGTCCTGTCAGTTTTAGGATTTTTGGCAACCAGGAGTTACCAGCGGGAGTTAGCCGATAGGCAAGTTTACAAATATGATGATGCTATTTTTTTTTCTGCACAAAGCTTGATCTGGAAACTTATAATTCTGTTAATTTGACATAGGTCTGGGATTTCACAGCCATCCCTGAGCTCCTTAATGCCTGCTGTTTTGAAAGGGATTATTACAATGACAAATCGATACATAAAGTTTCCTTACACTATTTGGGAACAGGCCAATATCAAAAGGCAATTTGCAGCAATGTCCGGATTCCCAAATGTAATCGGCGCAATTGACTGCACTTATTGCTATAAGGGCTCCACATGAGAACGAGTTAATTTATGTGAATAGAAAACATGTGCATTCCATAAATGTGCAAGTTGTTTGTGAGGCCAACATGATTTTTACAAACGTTGTGGCGCGATGGCCTGTTCAACACATGACTCGTTTATTGTAGTGCACAGCCGTGTAGGGAATAGACTAGCAAATGCGTTAAAATGATGCCCACACTCATGCGCGCTCGGTAGTTGAGAGAGCCATTGGCCTCCTCAAGTGTAGATGGCGCTGCCTTGATGTTTCGGGTGGTAGACTTTTATATCAATCAAATAAAAAGTGATCTAAGGGTGATCTAAAAGATGGTAGACTTTTATATCAACCAAAAAAAGTCTGCCAGATCATCATGGCATGCGCCATTCTACACAACATGGGACAGAGGAATGGTGTCGTTCTCCCCCCTGACCTCCCTTACCTCCAGCATGAGGAGCCTGACCCACACCCCCCTCCCCAACATCAACGGCATCATCAGGGAGCAAGGATCCGCGAGGAAGTAATGCAGCATTTTTGAAGGAACAACACAAAGGTTCATTTTTTAACAAGATCTTTTCATGTAGATGCAATGTCGCCCAACATAACCCTTATAACTGTAATTGCGTCAGTAGTGTCCC
The DNA here is from genome assembly GCF_964197995.2 of Scardinius erythrophthalmus. NCBI lineage: Eukaryota > Metazoa > Chordata > Actinopteri > Cypriniformes > Leuciscidae > Scardinius > Scardinius erythrophthalmus. The sequence goes on along the minus strand of NC_138224.1, from coordinate 39,560,616 downwards.
TTTGTGTCTGAAGGACAGCCTCAGTTAAAGGGATAGTTCACTTTGAAATTAAATTTTGGTATGTTTTAGCTTACCTCAAGGGCATCCAAGATGTAGGTGTCTTTTTTTCCGCAGTAGTTTCAATTTTGATATTTTTAGGTCAAACCGTTCTTGTCTGTCAGTCATATAATGCAGGTCTGTGGTCACTGTCTCAAAGAGCATGCACAGAGTCCAAATTAAAACAATTCCCCATCGTCCAAATTAAACAATTCATATAATATTTTTAATCTTACAGTTCAAACTACAATTCGGCCTCTAGTTCATAAACGCCAGAGGAGAACTGGCCCCCGACTGAGCCTGGGTTCTCCCAAGGTTTTTTTTTTTCTCCATTAGGTCACCTGATGGAGTTTTAGGACACCGTTAGGTCACTTGATGGAGTTTCGGTACTCGGTTCCTTGCCACTGTTGCCTTTGGCTTGCTCAGTTGGGGATATTTTGGGGATATTTAATTTTATTTTATCAATCAATAAATTCCACTAGAAACAAACCTTGTTGTATTATTTTAATTTAATACTGTGAAGCTGCTTTGATACAATCTGTATTGTGAAAAGCGCTATACAAATAGACTTGACTTGACTAGTGTATATATATCACTGTCATCGACAGTGACCATAGACCTGCATTATATGACTGACAGACAAGAACGGTTTGACCTAAAAATATCAAAATTGAAACTACTGCAGAAAAAAAGGCACCTACATCTTGGATGCCCTTGAGGTAAGCTAAAACATACCAAAATTTAATTTCAAAGTGAACTATCCCTTTAACACCCGGCCACTTCCAACCGTGCCTTGGGGTCTGGACGCGCTCCTGCTGGGGACCTCCGGACACTCCACAGTTGCTGCAGACTCCGCGCTGGGAGTCTCCTCACCACCCTGTGCTCCCATATCCTCTGGAAAAACAATATCACAATAACCTATTGTGCTATATTTTATTTAATTTTGCTAATGCAATAAAATAATTTACCTGTTTCCACCATGTCTGTGTCTCCCTTCGTGTCAGGCAGAATGAGGCACACACTGGTTCCTCCAATGATAGAAGCCAGTCGGGTCTCCAAGGGGGACAGATCAGATCTTTTTTATCTCGGGAACCGTCCAGTTAGCTGAACCAACTGCAGTCACATGCTGCCATTCCACACTTTTTTTTTGTTAGTGACGCCAATGCTATGGCTACCAAACAAAATCATTTTCCTTTCCTCCACCTCCGTCACAAGAACCTCTATTTCGGTGTCTGTGAAAACGTATTTTCCATTGCTGCCATTTTTACGCATAAAGAACCTCTGGCTCATTTATATTAATATGCAAGGCCATTCATGAGGTGATTTGCATGGACTATAATGGTTGAAAGATAAATTGTGAATAAATTTAATAAATTTAGTTACCCACCTTTCCTGTATAGCCTTAAGTAAATTAACATGTCTGAGACCCTATGTTTACTTTCTTCTCTGACACAGACAAAAATTAAAAGCCTATATCAGATAAAGCTCAGCTTTAGGAGGGCAAGATAAAAACAAAGAGAAAAAGAGTGTGATGCTGATGAGGAGACCTTCAAAACATCTTAAATGCATGTATGTAGATCAGAAAAATCTAAATTTACTCAGGGGAGCCCCCGAATCCCCCTAACTGCCTCACATTTGGGACCTCAGTAATTATAAAACCCTGCGTTTATACTAATAAACAGCCGATATCCCAGTAATATGCTTGTAAATAAGCAACTTAATAGTGAGAATTAGATCCTAAACTTAAGTGTTATTTTTTTTAAATCATACACTCATTAGGGGGCTGAGCCCCCCTAAAATGAAAATCATAGAATCGCCCCTGGCCAAGAATGGTTGCATTAATGCAAACAGTTGTTTATTATGTCATGGACAAGGTTGTCGGATGGAAACGTGCTCAAATGTGTTTGTTTGTACTGCTGCAGAAGCTAGCTAGGCTAGCCTAAGCTAGTCTATCTGTATTTAGGCGCAAGATAGGTCTTCACTTCCATCCCAAACAACATACAGTGGTGCTGGATTTCTTCAATCTCAAACATACACCCCTACAGCAAGGGAAACAATTATTAAAATATTGTTATGAATTATAATGTTTAACGTTAACGCATGAATCAACGCAATTCACTTACATACAACCTACTTAAACTTGAAATTAATTTCATTTACAGAGCAACTATGAGTAAGAGAAAGGGGACAGTGGCAGACATCAGGCATTTTTTTGGTGGTAAAAGAACAATAAGTAGGACATAAAACAATTAAGAGACGGGTAATTAAGGTATGAGTGCTGATATATTTAACAAAATGTTAATGTGTATGAAGAAAACAGATCCTCTGTTTTCTTCATACACATTAATATTTTGTTAAATATATCAGAAAACAAAAATATGAAGAAAACAGATCCTCTGCAGGAGCAGGACAATGAACAGGTAGCAGGAAGTGGCAGACATAGGACAATGAGGAGACAGGAGCAGGGAGCAGGAAGTAGCAGACAGGAGCAGGAAGTAGCAGACAGGAACAGGACAATGAGCAGAGAACAGGAAGTAGCAGACAGGAGCAGGAAGTAGCAGACAGGAACAGGACAATGAGCAGAGAACAGGAAGTAGCAGACAGGAGCAAGGAGCAGGAAGTAGCAGACAGGAGCAAGGAGAAGGAAGTAGCAGACAGGAGCAGAAAGTAGCAGACGAGCAAGGAGCAGGAAGTAGCAGACAGGAGCAGGAAGTAGCAGACAGGAGCAGGACAATGAGCAGACAGGAGCAGGGAGCAGGAAGTAGCAGACAGGAGCAGGGAGCAGGAATTAACAGACAGGAGCAGGACAATGAGCAGACAGTAATAGGGAGCAGACAGGAGCAGGACAATGAGCAGACAGGACCAGGGAGCAGGAAGTAGCAGACAGGAGCAGGACAATGAGCAGATAGTAATAGGGAGCAGACAGGAGCAGGACAATGAGCAGACAGGAGCAGGGAGCAGGAAGTAGCAGACAGGAGCAGGACAATGAGCAGATAGGAGCAGGAAGTAGCAGACAGGAGCAGGACAATGATCAGACAGTAACAGGGAGCAGGAAGTAGCAGACAGGAGCAGGACAATAAGCAGACAGTAACAGGGAGCAGGAAGTAGCAGACAGGAGCAGGACAATAAGCAGACAGTAACAGGGAGCAGGAAGTAGCAGACAGGAGCAGGACAATGAGCAGACAGGAGCAGGAAGTAGCAGACAGGAGTAGGACAATGAGGAGACAGTAACAGGGAGCAGGAAGTAGCAGACAGGAGCAGGACAATGAGCAGACAGTAACAGGGAGCAGGAAGTAGCAGACAGGAGCAGGACAATGAGCAGACAGGAGTAGGGAGCAGGAAGTAGCAGACAGGAGCAGGAAGTAGCAGACAGGAGCAAGGAGCAGGAAGTAGCAGACAGGAGCAGGACAATGAGCAGACAGGAGCAGGGAGCAGGAAGTAGCAGACAGGAGCAGGACAATGAGCAGCCAGTAACAGGGAGCAAGAATTAACAGACAGGAGCAGGAAGTAGCAGACAGGAGCAAGGAGCAGGAAGTAGCAGACATGAGCAGGATAATAAGCAGACAGGAGCAGGGAGCAGAAATTAACAGACAAGAGCAGAAATTAACAGACAGGAGCAGGAAGTAGCAGACAGATGCAGGACAATGAGCAGGCAGGAGGAAGTAGTGGACAGACACAGCAGACAGTAACAGGGAGCAGGACGTAGCAGACAGGAGCAGGACAATGAGCAGACAGGAGCAGGGAGCAGGAAGTAGCAGACAGGAGCAGGACAATGAGCATATAGTAACAGGGAGCAGGAAGTAGCAGAAAGGAGCAGGGAGCAAGAAGTAGCAGATAGGAGCAGGACAATGAGCAGACAGGAGCAAGGAGCAGGAAGTAGCAGACAGGAGCAGGACAATGAGCAGACAGTAACAGGGAGCAAGAATTAACAGACAGGAGCAGGAAGTAGCAGACAGGAGCAAGGAGAAGGAAGTAGCAGACATGAGCAGGATAATAAGCAGACAGGAGCAGGGAGCAGAAATTAACAGACAGGAGCAGGAAGTAGCAGACAGATGCAGGACAATGAGCAGGCAGGAGGAAGTAATGGACAGACACAAGCAGCAGGAAGTAGTGGACGTAGGAAGTAAGAAGCAAAGCAATGAGCAGGCAGAACATGATCAAGAGGTGAGATTGTTAGACATAGAGATCTGCATAGTATGCCACCAAACCACATGCTAATAGCCTTATTTCTTTAGTTTATTATAGGGATTGACCATAGGGAGACAGGGATAACAGGGATAAGCAGACAGGAGCAGGACAATGAGCAGACAGTAACAGGGAGCATGAAGTAGCAAAGAGGAGCAGGACAATAAGCAGACAGTAACAGGGAGCAGGACGTAGCAGACAGGAGCAGGACAATGAGCAGACAGGAGCAGGAAGTAGCAGACAGGAGCAGGACAATGAGCAGACAGGAGCAGGAAGTAGCAGACAGGAGCAGGGAGCAGGAAGTAGCAGACAGGAGCAGGACAATGAGCATATAGTAACAGGGAGCAGGAAGTAGCAGACAGGAGCAAGGAGCAGGAAGTAGCAGACAGGAGCAGCAGAGGTGGACAGTAACAAAGTACATTTACTTGAGTACTGTACTTAAGTACACTTTTTGAGTATCTGTACTTTGAGTATTATTTTTTCTGGAAACTTTTTACTTTAACTTCACTACATTTGTAAGACAAATATCGTACTTTGTACTCCACTACAGTTCTGTCAAGGTCCTTGAGTAGAAAGTAACATCAGTGGATGATTTTGGTTGCAGGGGTTGCATTTTGGTTGGAAATGAAAGTCGGGTTGACGTCAGAACCCTGCATCTGATTGACATCAGAACCCGACGTCAGATTGACGTTGGATATTGATTGAAAATAAAAGTCGGTTGATGTCAGAACCCGATTGATGTTGGTTTCTGACATCAACCCGATTTTTATTTTCAACCACAATACAACGTCTGTCCAACATTGGAGATCAACGTCAATCTGACATTGGATTCTGACATAAACCTGATTTTAATTTTCAACGTTGGGTTTGGAATTCTAAATGTGACTTTGGTCACTTTTTTGGAGCACACTAGCTTATAGATAACGGTAAGGCTAACATATTCATACTAAAAGCCAAAAAACTATAAATAGGGCAATATTTGAGGGAACAGCCATTTGGGTGTCCGAAACCATTGTGGACGTTACTGAGTGCACTTATTTAATCTCACATTCAATCTCACATTCAATCCCACTACTGGAACTGTGTTCTAGAAATAAATGTGATATTGATATGAGGGTAGGTAGGCAGGCGTAGATTCAGAGGCATACGGTACGTTAAGTATTACATACAACAATGCAACAATAATAAAACAATGCATTGACATTTACTTTTGATACTTAAGTATTTTTAAAAACGAGTACTTCTGTACTTTTACTTAAGTAAAAATAGGTCTTTACAACTTTTACTTGTAGCAGAGTAATATTTGACCAGTAGTATCTATACTTTCACTCAAGTAAGGAAGTTGTGTACTTTGTCCACCTCTGAGCAGGACAATGAGCAGACAGGGGCAAGGAGCAGGAAGTAGCAGACAAAAGCAGGACAATGAGCAGACAGGAGCAGGGAGCAGGAAGTAGCAGACAGGAGCAGGACAATGAGCAGACAGGAGCAGGGAGCAGGAAGTAGCAGACAGGAGCAGGACAATGAGCAGACAGTAACAGGGAGCAAGAATTAACAGACAGGAACAGGAAGTAGCAGACAGGAGCAAGGAGCAGGAAGTAGCAGACAGGAGCAGGACAATGAGCAGACAGGAGCAGGGAGCAGAAATTAACAGACAGGAGCAGGAAGTAGCAGACAGATGCAGGACAATGAGCAGGCAGGAGGAAGTAATGGACAGACACAAGCAGCAGGAAGTAGTGAACATAGGAAGTAGGAAGCAAAGCAATGAGCAGGCAGAACATGACCAAGAGGTGAGATTGTTAGACATAGAGATCTGCATAGTATGCCACCAAACCACATGCTAATAGCCTTTTTTCTTTAGTTTATTATAGGGATTGACCATAGGGAGACAGGGATAACGCCATTCTGCTGGAGACAAGAACAGTGGCTGGGGTGGAAAGACAGAAATTCGTGTTTATATTGGAACGCAGAGACACAAAGACATTACTCCTGTCTGACAAATATATTGGGATGCACTTTTCACAGCAATGGATAAATGGACTAGTTGGGAGCTGTTCGAAGAGAACTCTGGCAAAGAAAATCTACTATATAGCTATAGAGATTGAACATCAGAGGGAAAAATATGTATTACCCAGACACATTTTGGAAATTAGTGCTAATTTAATTTGTGAAACCACCAGCTCCTTCAGAACAGCTTATGCAATTGCTAAAGAGAGATTGGCATTCAGAAAGATGCCATCCCTTAGGGACCGTTCTGTATTTATGGAATGGACCACCGCAGGAAAATAGGGGAGGGTCATGTCTCTTTATTCTTTGTTGAGGGGAGGGTCAACCAGTTTTTTTTAGTCTAGGGGGAGGGTCACCCAACTTTTGAATGAATGAAAACAGCAAAATTTCAAAGTGGCTTGTTTTGTGCATTTTTTTCCATCGCTAGCAGATGGGTCTGACCAAACAAAAATCCAGTTTGGCGCTGTTTGACAGTGCGCGCGCCCTTCGGGAAAAGTGCATCATGTTAGAACAGAACGCCAATGAAATGTTAACCTGGCAAAGCTTTAAAGCACAAGCAAATAATGAACTTTTGTGACTGTGAATAAGTGCAGTGTCCTGTAAGTGTAACTCTACCGCTGCATTAACATGTGATGTGAATGTACGTCGAGTTTAACAGTATTGGGACTGAGGCGCCAGAACTGCAGCTGATAGAATGTGCGCTACAATATTTTAGTTTCCATGCTTATTATGTTTCCACAACAATGTTAGTGAGTAAATCTACTGAAATGGCCACCATAACAGTGGAGTGTGATGTGTAAGATGAGAAAGCAGAGGTTAAAGGTACAATATGTAAGATTTTTGCATTAAAATATCCCATAATCTCAAGGCCAGTGTTATATATTTTGTTAAGTTGATTACTTACAATATCCCAAATGTTTCCAACTATTTTTTAATCATGAGAAAATTGCGATTTTAACCAAGGAAACGGGGCGTTAGAACAGGGGGGAGCTGGGAGTCACCAGTCAATTGCGTCATATCCGCGTTACCCTCGGTTTCCGCTCGTACTGCGTGGAGTCCTGGACAAATGTGGAAGTTGTAGCGTCTATCAAGCAACAAACGTTAGCTTGTTTATTGCAGTCGTTATGGAACACAATTATTCTTTACCGATTGCAGCTGGTTATGTCGACAAAGCATGCTTAATTTTATATTTTCCAAATGTAGCATTTGGTAATAGTTATGTTTATGTAAGGGAAGTATTATTGCTTTAGGTTTGTGTTTAGTTTATTGACATTGTTTATCACGTCTGGTGTTTATGGCCATGTAAATAAATATAGCTGTTATACATAAAGATTAATCAGTATTTTGGCAAATGATGTGGATATGTTCGAATGTACTTTTACAACAATTGTTTAGAACACGTAAAACTGCGCAGCGTTATCACAACAATGAATTCGACATACAGTAACATCTATGATAACCAATTTAGTATTAAACCTTACTTTTCTTGCGGTTAATTCATTTTAATGAAATAAAAGTGTGATGAGGTTCAAGAGTCAGGAAGGAAGAAGACAGGGGTCGGCGTGACTGGGACTCGTACTTTATTAAAATAAAGCAAAGCAAAACAAAGTCGTGCACAACGCACATTCACCGTGGCAACCGCGGCTGCACAAAACAGTTCAAAAATGAGAGCTCGGATCCACCGGTTTTCTTTCTCTGCGTCCAATTTTCTCTTCAGTCTCTCTCTCGTTCCAGTGCGCGGCTCATAAGCGGTCTCTCCACGCGGATCACAGCAATAAGTGTTCGTCATTTGCACTTGACATACTTGCGTCCCGCTCGTCTCTTCTCTCTCCCATTACAGACCGCGCTGAACCATGCCCCCCTCACCACAAAAAGCATGTCATTATAAAAATATAACTTAGCCTCATCCATGAACATGATATTTCAATTCCCGTCTGACTGATTTACATCCACGGTGGAGTTTAAAACAACAGTTCCCATCATTCCACGCTCCTTCACATCGTCATCAAGCTACGCCGTTGTTGTTGTTTGGAATGTAGCGCCCTCTATTGGCAAAAAAATCTTGCAGATTATACCTTTAACGCCTGTTTCACACATACTCCGTGTGGAGTGCGTATGTGCAGGAGCAGCACACGCTATAGTGCTTTCACATATGCTGCGTTTGCAGTGTGCAACAACTGCTGTACCACAAACACATACTCAGTATTTTTATTTCAAATCCATAAGTTGCACTGCTGCATACACCTGGAACGCATTGCCGGACCGCATCCGCATGCAGTGTGAAAGCTCTAACATGGGTACAGAAAAAAAGACACACCGCATATGCACTGCAAACGGAGTATGTGTGAAACGGGCGTTAGTCGTTTGTCATAGTTGTAAAAAAACAATGGCTATCTGACATCTTTGCCAAGCGCAAATCAGTACAGAAGTAATCAAATTATTGGGGAGGGTCATGCCTATTTTCACAGTCAGTTTGGAGGGTCATAGAAAAATGTATTGCTGGCGAAGGGAGGGTCAAGTCTATTTTGACTATAGATCTCAAAACTCCTCCGGTAGCCCCTTAAATAAAAAAACGAACAGTCCCTTATGACACTCCCAAGAACTTAATGGTGCTGTAGTGGGGGAGGTGCACCGATCAGACCACTCTTGTGCAGAAATCATAGAGAACCATTAGAGAAAAGAACTACCACATCTTTGTTACAATAGATGAGAGCACTGTGTTTGAGCATACATGATAATTTTTTTCCGATGTGATGTTAGAGGAGATGGCGATCTTGACAATGTCTTCCTAGATCTAGTTGAGTTGAAGGTGGGCACAGATGCCACTTCCATTTATAATTGGTTGAGAGGAAGTCTGAGGGAATCTGGCTTTAATGATGTTTTTTTACAACATAATCTTATCAGGTATTGCTTCAGATGGGCCTCAGTTTTAACTGGTAGTAAATCTGGTGTACTTACTAAACTTAAGTAAGAATTCCCAAAGATAAAATTTATTCACTGTCTAGCTCACAGATTGGAACTGGCTGTAGCAGACTCCCGTTAATTTGTCTCTGGCTGTAACCATTTTGAGATTTTCATTTCTAAATTGTATAGTTTATTCAACAAGTCCCACAAAACCACTCGGTTGCTGCTTGAGGCAGCTGGAGATCCTAACAACTGCTCAAGATTGGCAAGGTATTTACAATTAGGTGGATGTCAAGCAGCTTTCAGACTGTGAAAGCTGTCTGGAGAAACTACCCGGCCCTGGCCAAATTCTTCAGAGCAGAGAGTGAAGATGCCAGTAACCCAGACATTATGAGGAAAAAGTACATTGGACTTTATAAGTATCTCACTAGTTTAACTTTCCTGTATGATCTGGCCTGCATGAAGGACATCTCACTTGTCAGCAGTTTTTTCTATGTGCAACATACTGTCAAAATCCTTTAGGCAATGAAAACATGGGCTGGGAAGTCTATCTCCAAGGCTGAGCAGTGTGTGTCAGTTGACCAGTTCAAAGGTGTCACCCTTGTTGGTGACTGTGCAGGAAAGATCAATAGACATCAGTTTTTTCAGGCAGTTGTGGACAACTTGACTGCTTACATGCCAGCCGATGATCTAGTACAACTGATCCAGCCCCTTGATAAATCTACCAGGCCAGAAAAGCAGGAAGACCTCATTTTATATGGGGAAGCAGAGGTCCACTTGTTTGCCAAGTTGCTTGGAGAATGAAGCAGACAGGCAGTAGAGGATTTCAGAAATTTCAAACATGGCAGAAAGGAAGGAGACACACTTAAACGGCTTATAACTGCAAGCAATACCTATATGGCAACCTCTGTGGAATGCGAGAGAGGGTTTTCTGCATTGAATGACACTGACAGGAAAGCACGTAAATTGCGTGTCGACAAGCTCACCGCTCTTATGTTTTTGGATTTGAATGGGCCACCAATAGACAGCTTTGACCCCACTCCATTTGTAGAGTCTTGGGTGAAAGCTGGCCATCGCCTTTCAACATCACGGGTTTAGTGATGGCAAAGATTGCCAGCCAAGACCAGTGTGGTCAGTTTTTTCAAGATAATTTAATGAGTCTTAGCTTTTCAGTGTAACATGATTGATTGATACTCTTAACTTGTAAAAAATACATAATTGGTTGATTGATTTAACTTTTCATTGTAACATGATTGTTTGATACCCTTAACTTGCAAAGATACTTAATGTTGCCTGACTTAAATTTTCATTGTGACATGATTGATTGATACACTTAACTTGTAAAGATACTTAATTGGTTGATTGATTTACATTTTCATTGTAACATGATATATCAATCAATCAAAGTCTTACCTTTCAATGTAACATTTTTGATTGACAGTCTTTTAAAGCTTTCAAAGGTGATGTTGTTTGCTTGACTTATCATAGTAACGATTGATTGATTGATTGATTGATTGATAGATACATACTCTTAACTTAATATATACATAATTGGTTAATTGTCTAAACTTTGTCAATGTAACATGATCGTTTTATTAATATCTTAACTTTGAAAAGTACCTTGATTGATTGATACTCTTAACTTGTAAAGATACATAATTGGTTAATTGTCTTAATTTTTTAATGTAGCTTGATTGATAATAATAACTGTTGAGGTTTACATGATGGATTGATACATTCGTAATCCTGAATTTTCCAACAAACTCTTTTGATTATTCATATATTCTAAGAAAAGCGTATCTTTCATGGCCTCCGAAAAATAATTATTTCATAGCATGTACAGTGCTTAGAGCATGTAACAAGATCAAGATCGTAAAATGGACTTTGTTGCAAGCTGAGAATCAGAAACCAAATACATATTGTGCACAAGTTTTATTAACTAAATCACAAACATAACTAAACTAAATGGGGGTCCCCACAGTGTCATTCACAGTGTCAACTTGAAGAAGCAGCAGTAGAGGCCAGAAGAGAAGAGAGGGAGTGACTTTGAATTTGTCTCTAATAAAGCCTGAAAAAGGCCCCACCTCTCCGGGTTTGCTTGACCAATGAGAAGGGTGGAATTTCCAAGCGGGAAATTCCTCTGTGGTTGATTTATGAATCTTTGTTCTCATTGGTTTCTGATGAAGAAACTAAGAAAGATTCTTGTAATACTAATATGTTGCACAGCTATCGGCATATTATGTACACAATCATTTCGATCTTCAAAGTACCAATTTATAGAGACCAAACATGGTATAAGTGGGGTTACATTGACCATTGGTTCTATAATAAAATACATAGTTTTAAAGAGATAATAGTATCAAAAGATAATAGTATTAAAAGACAACGCAAGACAGTAAATCATTCACAAAAAGTTCTGGGATGCATGTTAATTTCATGTTAATCAGTTCATCGATAAATGAATGCAGGAAAGTCTGTTCTAATGTCTGTGGGTTTTGTGGCAGGGGCCCTGTCCACATTGCTAAGAGTCATAAAACCAACTTATCTGATCGTGGTCATGGTAACTAAGACCTTCTTGCCCTGTTCGGGGGGATGGGGCCACAGATCCCAGAGTGTGTTTTAAATATCATTTGTTAAATTATAACAAATACTTGTGTCTGACTTGTCTCAGTCGTTACATATATATATATATATATATATATATATATATATATATATATATATATATATATATATATATATATATATATATATATACTGACACGGGGAGAGGTTTAATGAGGCAGTTTATCATTTTGTGCAATTTCATTTTTAATGTCTTAACAAGAGGGAATCTACACTAATATTCAGGGAATTTTGCATATTGATTAGTGATTCTCATTTGTGTAGTAAGCCTACAGTATATAAAATGGAGAGTAACGTCATCAGTCAAAATAGATGTACCCCCCGAAGCTCACGGTATAATTCGAACACTGGGGTGGATGATTTGTTTTTGGCTGTGGATTCGGGTGACATTAGAGCTGATCCGCGCATCTCTAACGTCCACACAAGTGCACTGTTCAAAAACAACAATCTCTTGATCAAACTAAAAGACGTAAATTACATTTGTATGTATTCTAAATAAAAGATATAGATTGTATTGAATGTCAGCTTGCTTATTTGGTTCAAAATAAGGATTTATTGAGTCCACATGTCATGCATGAAAGAAACTATGCTTCTAACTAAACAACAAAAAAAAATGCAATTTTTTCAATTTGGTCAATTTGTAAATAAAGAGTACACACCTGTGCAAATATATATTCAAATGTGCATACCTATAGACTGAACATGTGATACGCATGTGCATGCCGTCAGCGTTTTCACAAATTCGCAGGTTTTTAAGTTTACACTGAGATGATAACCTTTTTCAAAAAATTTAAGAACCTATTTCAAGGTTTGCGTTCTCGAGCCACCAAACACTGTTGTTGAGCAAATGAGCGGGCCGAAGGCTTCTGTTAGAGCGCTGTTGTGTTAGCGGCCTCAAAGTTAATAACTAATGATCTTTGCAACGGAAGTGAATCGATCAAAACTAACTTTCGCTAGTAAATAACTTTAATTCTACATCTTTAATTAACAATTTCTGTTACTTTAATTTCCTATTATCACTGTAAAGCTGCTTTCAAACAATCTTATGTTGTTAAAAGCACTATATAAGTGAAGGTGACTTGACTTGACTGTTTCAACCTCAAAACTTTGCGATGCTTTTTGTGAATGTTCATTGAAACTATGGTTTCGGGAAACACAGACTCACTGAACTATGCTGGTAACAACGGAACATGCGACTATAGTTGTCTAGCGATGCTTTCGGGAAATGCACCCCAGAACAGACCTAAAAAAGTCTAAAATAACCAAGGCTAAGCAAATGTCAATTATAAACTACTGCATGCAAACACAAACGATCTTGGCACAGTAGCTCAAAATGTAAAAGCACAAAACTCCACACTCATTTACAAAACAACTGACGGCAAATTCATCCACTATGTACTTGGTGTTTAATTCATGGCTTTGTGCATTATCAGTGGAAAGATAGTCTGATGCTACACCACTGTCCCAATTGCTTATAAAAGTTTGGGGCAGAAGAAGAAGAAAAAAGTATGGTGGATTATATCAGAGATATTTTACCTATGACAAGCACCACTAATAATAATAATAATAATAATAATAATAACAATAATAATAATAATTATAATAATAAGTGCAATGGACCACTAATGAAAGAGTTTGATAAAAGTTGTATTCTCCTGCCTAATCCCTTCGTGTGAAGAAAGAGCAGTAGTTTTATTTGAAATGTCTTGGGTTGAGGTTGAGAAAGTCAAGCTGATATTACACAAACAACATCTGCAGGGCTGCCAACTCAAGCAATTGACACTGTTCTCACGCTCACATGCCACACATCCATTTTCTCACGCAGTGAAAAATCTAAAAAGCAGAAGACCAGAGAAATGTGGCTTTCAAGTGAAAGATATTAATCTTTCATTTGAAAGCCACATTTCTAGCATCAGTTTACTGATGATCAGTAAAACCACATTTTTCCATCTGTCGCCTCTGGCTTGCTTAGTTAGGAACACTTAAATTTAAACATCTGACTTTATTGACGCTAGTATACGAGAACTGAACTGTGCTGGATGATGAATTTTATTTTTGCAAACTGTTTATAGATGTAACGAACTAAATTAATAAATTAATGATCTTAACAACTCAACTGAATCAACACTAAAGTACAACAGACGAAATGCCTTATTTTCCTGTTATGACTATAAAAATGCTATGTAACAATCTGTATTGGATAAAGCGCTGTATAAATAAAGTTGACTTGACCAATGCTGACAGAAAAAGACAGAGCAGGTTACTTTTGATATGAAACTAATTCTCAGCTTTCAAATTCTGTAAATTTTACAACAAAATTAAACAATAAATACTGTTTTCGCACTCTTTAATGACCGGCACATGAACCGATCATATCTTCCTCTTTACTGCTAGTTAATAGTAAATAAACATGAATGAATATCAGAAGAAATGTTGAAAGATACAGTACAGCTTACTGAAATTAATCATGTCTCATGTAACTATATACTATATGTCATGTTACATTTACCTTAGTATGCAAGAAAAACATCTCAGGTTATGTAACCTTTGTTCCCTGCGAACAGGGAACGAGACACTGTGTCGATGACGCTATGGGGAACACCTTCCACATGAACCGGTGTCTGAAAGCTTATCCAATCACAGCAATCGTTATTGACAGGTGACAGCTTATGACGTCACAACTAGTGTGACCCGGAAGTATAAAAGAGGCGCCTAGAGAACATGTTATCCACTTATCGTCTGAAGGGACTGTTCAGCAGGCATCCCCGAGGCATGGCTAGCGACGCAGTGACTCGTTCCCTGTTCTCAGGGACCAAAGGTTACAGTCGTAACCTGAGACATTCCCCTTTGACGCACTGCGTCGATGATGCTATGGGGAACGATATACAAACCCACCATGCTGAGGAGAGTGCATGCTAAATTATGGCTGTGAGAAAAACATCAGAAATGGCAGTTTTACTGAAATGCCAAAAACACTCCTCCTTTGGGTCACATACAGGCTGTCAGTGACAGTATTTCCTACGGTCCCTACCCAAGCTATAAGCCTCAAAGAAGCCTCTGATACAATGAAAGCCTACCAAAGCTGCACAAAGGCTTGGAACCAACCGCTTCCTTGGAAGGGGTTCCTTTAAGGGAATATGGTGTAGGATTATCCTTGAACAGTCCATTTCATATTAACCCAACACCACATTCCACAGTTCGGAACGCATTCCTATGGCCCAGAATCACCAGAAACCTTTAACCAGGGACACCTCCTTTCTGCAGTTGTAAATTCCAGAGACTTTTGTCTCCAAAACCAATAGACTGAAATTAACCCACTTGTGGTTTAATACAAACAACGGTCTCAAAACAGCTTATAAGCTGAATTGATCACCAGTATTTACCTCACATATATCTTAAGTATCATGTATGTTTTATATAACCTGTGGAGTTCTTTCTGTGTGTTTAACTTTCATAACAGCCTATTTGTAAGGTTTTCTACCTCAGTTATAGGAACTAATCACCAGAAGTTGCCTCATACATGTGTATTCTCTGAATTATGTAAGCTTTATTATTACTGAAGTTAATTTTGTGTGTTAAACACTTATCACAGCTAAATCCTTATTTACTTCCACCTCAACTATGGGAAGTATATGTATTTTGGTACCTACTTGATGGGTAAATGATTTCTAGAATTTTGATATAAAGTAGATGTGTGTAGGATGCACCATATTTAAACTATTAAGTTTGCTTATTAAAGCGTTTAACTAAACTCTCAGGAGTTTGGGCACACGTGATCACGTGGACATTACGCTAATTACATGCAAGAGCCGGAGAACTGGGCGTAGGTCCCGCCCAAGACAATATCTGATTGGCTGTCGCACTAGGAAGGACGGGTCAGATGGACACGCTTATAACCCAGTGACTAACAGCTAAGCGTTGCTTTTTGCCTGCCTTTTTCCTCGCTTTTGCAGTGACTTTTGCTCTTGCCTATGTTTGTGCTGACCTTTCCATCATCCAGCGTGTATGCTTACATACTCTTCAAACCACAAAGAGCTCACTCAAAACTCATCAACTCTTCCGTAAGATCCTTCGTTGAACTTCGTCAAAGAAACCCCTCTCAGAGTCGCTCCAGACTCAGAGGAAACTCCGTTGCATAGCAACCCGCAATCCAGGAAATCCCGCGAACGAAGCGCTACCCAGCAAAGCCAACCAACCACTCACCATCGAGTGCTGTCCCTCAGAACGCATCATCGACCGACTGCCAGCCAATCAGCGCCAGAGATTCCCTCTCCAGCAACTTCGTTACAGAAGGGAACCCACAGGAGCATCCAAACGCAAGTACACAATATCTCCTAATTCTGGCTGAACTGGTGCAAATCTTATTAAGAAAACAAACTAAGATTAAAGTGCTAGTAGATTGATTCTCTCAGGTTGCGTCTGCATTCCCTCAGGAAATAGTGTCTAACGCTAGACATTTGGGACTTCATTCACCCTCCGTTAATAACATCACTTTTCTCTGTCACTGTTTGAATGAATGTTTGTGTGTTTTCGTTAGTTTAGTTTGTGTGTATTAGAGTAGTTCAATAAAGTCTTGGTTGATTTTACATACAAGCGTCTTGTGCTGTGTGCTTACAAGTTACTGCCTTAAACTGTAGATTTTGTTACCTTGCTCATAATCAGTTATCATAATTTTATGATATTATTACCGTAGGCCACGGGATAATATTCTGTCCAGAATTGATAAAATACCCTAATCTCAACTTATCGGTTGACGAATAGTTGATAAAGTGTTAAATATTAATTCTGAATAATTTGCATATTAATTTGGTTCTTATTTACTGTAATTCAATTCCCTTTGAGTTATATTGATCTTAATTCCCTTATTAATCTTACAATGGCCAGGGGTCCGAAAGGAGTTCCGTCCAGTCACTTTCTGATGGGATCTAAAGTCAACCCCACATGCCACCAGGGAGGCCGATCTGAGTCTCTCACATTATCTGCCTCTACCTGTGCATCCAATTGGGAGAGCTGCGATTAGTGGAAGTAGTTCACTCACAAAACGGATCATTGAGACGGGCATCCTGGAGAGTAGAACTCAGCTTTATAACCCTTGCAAACGAGTAACTCTACTCGATCCTGGATCTACACAGTGCTTTGAAACATTGTGGAGGCTGGGCACTCTAAAGGGACCAACCAATCAGGTCAACACTAGCTAAGGCAAAAAAGAAAAAGCAACTTAAGATGGGTTCAGATGTCTGTGGAGATTGTTTTGTGTCATCGTCAGTATTTTAAGAGCAGCTTATTTGTTTTGTAGCTCAATATTCTACCAATAATAATAATCTTATTTTAAGGACATTCTAGGCCTGCTACGTGTCAATATAATTTTGTTTGCTGGATGGTGATGCGTTGTGTTGATGAACTACAGTATCTGACATGGTGACACCGAAGCATGAGCAGGAACGTAATCTCGGTGGAATTGCCCCAAATTATGATATAACCGGTTTTATAGCAGATTATTTTCTGGAGGATGATGGTGATAATGAATGAGATACATTCTTGGACGAAACTGATGAGGAATTTGATGGTAAGTTTGTGTCATTATTTTTGCAAAATGTATGTATACTGTAAATGTATACTGTCAGTGTTAAGCCAATGTAAATGCTAACACAGAATTCATCCTGTGATGCAAAAAAAGTGGATTTAAATGTTTATCACATATTCAATGATTGGGATTGTGTCAGTTTAAATTAATCACGTTTATGACATGAAGATTGTTTGATAAATTACACTCTGAATTGAACTCTGCTTACCACCTATAGCCTTACTTGTTTCTTGTCCCTCTGCCCTCCCCTCAATTAATCCGATCCAGTCTGACTTAACTGAAAAACTGATATTTTCATATAAAATGCTTTATTATTGTCACATGCCTGTCCTGTCTTGTGCTGCACATGGGTGTTTTGTTATTTTGGGCCATGTGCTCGTGTCTATTGTCTAGCCCCTCCCATCTTGTTATCTAATTATTGATTATTTGTTCCACCTGTTCCCTCTTGATTTATTCCCTTTTTAAGTCCCCTCTTGTTTGCTGTCTGTGTTGGTTCGTTGTCAAATGTTTCTTGTTTCCCCGTGACCCTGCAGTTAGTTTCATGTTCTGGTTTTGTTTGGTATTGTGTTTACTAGTTATGTTTTTCCCCCTCGTGGGTTTTGTTTTGTGTTTGTTCTTTCTTTATTAATAAATAACCACTCTTCCGCACTTGAGTCCTCGCACCTTTTGTACTTCCCCAAGTCGTGACAGAACAGTCTCTGGCTGGGCAGACGTGACGTGAACGGTTTCTGGATGGGCAGATGTGACGTGACGTTGAAGTGGCGCCTTTCTCCTCCTCCTCCGTCTCCTGACCACCGGCTCCGAAACCACCGAACCACCTCCTCCGATCTGATCACCGTCAGACATGGTGCTCTCCTCCTCCAAAGTTCTCTGAGCACACCTGGAAAAATATTCAAACAGGGAAATGGAGTTTCCCTTGTTCTCCCCCGGAGGAAAAATCTCGCTCTGCTGAATCCACATATTTGGCTGGTTCGTTCTGTCACGACTTGGGGAAGTACAAAAGGTGCGAGGACTCAAGTGCGGAAGAGTGGTTATTTATTAATAAAGAAAGAACAAACACAAAACAAAACCCACGAGGGGGAAAAACATAACTAGTAAACACAATACCAAACAAAACCAGAACATGAAACTAACTGCAGGGTCACGGGGAAACAAGAAACATTTGACAACGAACCAACACAGACAGCAAACAAGAGGGGACTTAAAAAGGGAATAAATCAAGAGGGAACAGGTGGAACAAATAATCAATAATTAGATAACAAGATGGGAGGGGCTAGACAATAGACACGAGCACATGGCCCAAAATAACAAAACACCCATGTGCAGCACAAGACAGGACAGGCATGTGACAATTATCCACTTTAAATGAGGAATTAGCCCCTACCCAATTCTTGTACATTATGCCATCATGTTTTTAGGTCTCATGGTTTGAATTGAAAAATATCTCCATGCATTTTCAGGCAGTGACCAACATGATGATGATGATGAGCCAGTTTTGGTGATTGAACCCCTTGCTAGTCTGGCAAATCGGCTGTGTTCGGCTTTGTAACAGAAGGGCTTCCACAGATGGTGATCTTTCTTCTAGATTAGGCAAGCACCATTGGCAAAGGGGCCAACTGTGTGATCAGTCTCCTGGACTACTTTTTTGAGAGCTATGGTGTGAAGGAGACCCGCTTGCACTTACATGCAGACAATTGCTCAGGAGAAAATAAAAACAATGCACTGGTTCAATACCTTCTTTGGCACGTTATAACATTCATCGTGGCTTATCATACAAAGTTTGCTCCTGACTCCATGTTTGGCCTGTTCAAGGGCAACTACAGGAATTCAAAGGTGGACTGCTTGGCTGATATTGAAAATGTTGTGCGCCAGGCTTCTCCAAGTGGTGGGCTGATTCCCTAACTTTGTTGCTAATGTTTCTCAAACCATGTTCCCATTTGCCATCTTAGTCAGACAGCTGCCTTCTAAAAATCAGTATCCTTACAAATGCTTTGAACAATTTAGAACATTGGTTGGAGACACATGAGAATGTACCTCATTGATTCTTGCGAAGCTCAAACGTGCTGCATAACACAAGAATGAACCTCATTGGTTCTTGCTGAAGCTCAAACGTGCTGCGTAACACGAGAATGAACCTCATTGGTTCTTGCACGTCAAGCGAACATGCTTGAGCTTCTATTTACCACAACTGATGTGAATTGATGAATGCTTATAAGTGATTAAAAGCACAAATTCAAACTGTTCATCATATAGAGTAATCTAATATCTTCAGAAAATGTGGAATAAACCATTTAGTTCATATGGATTTGTTTTACAATCTCTTTATGAACTTTTTGAAGAGTCAAAGTGGTAGTTGCATGGCTGTCAAGGAGAGAGAGAGAAATCTCTCAGATTTAATTTAAAAGATCTTGATTTTTGTTCTCAAGATAAATGAAAGTCTTAAGGGTTTGGAACAACATGAGGGTGAATAATTGATGATAGAATTTTGAGTTTTGGGTGAACCAACTCTTTAAGCTTTAAGGAAGTTGAGTAATAACAACCCACATTATTTTTGCAGTGTGAAGTGACATCACATGCTTATTTAGTGCTTAATTGCTTACTTTATTAAAAAAAAAAAAAAAAAAGGCGGCTAAAGATCACACGCGTCTGGCAGGTGCTGCGTGTGGTTCAATAAAGCCACCTATTTTCTCATCAGAATCGACAACAAAATTTAATCTTTAAAATAAAACCCTTTTTTGTAAATTGGACTGTAATGTTGTATATCCTAATAATATTGGTACTATCATTGCGACATCGATATATTAAAGAAAGCAACGATGGCGTTTTCCCCCTGGTTTTGAGGAGTCAACACGCACTAATGAGAATGTAAAGTCAGCTTGTACCTCAGTGACTTGCGAGAAGGTATTGTCATCTAACAATAACTTGCGACTGGGATATTTTCAATTAGCATTAATATTACTTTTGGCTGGAGATATAGAACTTAATCTTAATCTTAATCCTGGTCCACAACCCTCTGGAAAAATTGCCCTTGGCTGTGTACAATCTCCGTCACGATCAAGTGGTGATGGCTGTGCAAACTTTGATGACAGCTGTTTCGTTGGTTCGGCCGCGTCTGTTCTACTCCTGGTGTCCCATGGGCTTCAGCCTCCCGTGTCGTGGTTTGATCTCTCTGGTGCGGTTGGCTTGTGTGTGGATTCCTTGCCGGGGGTGCCGGCGCGGGCGGCGTTGTGGCCTGATTCTGCTGGACCGTTGGTTGGCCGACTCCGCGGAGTGGACTGGATCCAGTGCATTTGTTTGATGCGCACACTGGCTTGCAAAGTGCCGAACCTGTTGGTGGTGAGTGTTTGACTCGGTTACCTACAACACCTATCTGTTTGAACGTACATTTGAACAGATCCTTCAAACCAAGGAATCCGGTAATGAAAAGACATCGATCAACACATTTTTTCCAAACTTTGAATCAGGCTAAAATTGTCTGGGATACACGATGTAAAATGAAAGGTATGTTTGGCGGACATTTAAACATCCGGAGTATGACTCCTAAACGTGAACAACTTGAACATTTACTCTGTAATTCCAATATTGACTTTCTAGGATTATCAGAAACTTGGTTAAATCGGTCCTCCGCAGAGTCAGTAGTAAATATGCCTAGATATAAATGTTTTTAGAAAAGATCGGGAGCAGGGGAGGGGTGGAGGGGTTTTATTGTATGTAAAAAGCACTTTAAAATGTAATCAAATTGAATGGCCAAGTGAAGTTGGTATTGAGTGTGTTGGTGTGGATATCTCACTTTCTACCGAAATGTCTTTCATTTTAATTTGTATGTATCGTAAACCTTCAGCAAAGTTGGATTTTTATGACCAATTGAAACAACTTCTTAACCACTGTGATTTGAAAAAGGAAGTAATTATCATGGGAGATTTTAATATTAATTGGAATGAAAGGAAGGAAAGAAAACATTTAAAACAGATTTTTGACTATATTAACTTTACACAACTGATAGAACAGCCAACTAGAATAACTCCTCACTCTAAAACTAGAATAGATCTATTGTTTACAAATAAACCTGAAAGAATTTTAAAGCATTATAACTTGTTGACAGGGCTGTATGATCATAATGTAATTTTTTTTTTCAAGAAAACTAACAAAACAACATTTTTTAAATTCATTTAAAACCACTGCCTATCGTGATATAGTCCCTAAAAATCAGCAACACAATCTTGAAATAGCTTTAAAAGAGATTGATTGGAGTGAAGTCCTGCAAAGCGAAAACATAGAGAGAGGCTCTGATTATTTTTTGGGTAAAGTTAAAGAAGTGTTTGAGTTGTTTACTAGAAGAGGACGGTTAACAAAAATAAAAGGGAACACGTTGCCCTGAGTTAACAATGAATGTAGGAAATTGATGAAGGATAGAGATCAGGGGCCGTATTCACAAAGAATTTTAAGGCTAAGTGTAGCTCCTAACTGGCGAATTTAGGAGCAACTCCTAAAAATAATGGCCGTGTCACTCGTAACTTTAGGACTCCTAATTTTTTTGACAGAGTAATTCACAAAGCATTTTAGCCCTAAAAGTAGCACCTAAGCCTGGGACAGCGCCTTAAAAGAAGTCGAGAGGACTCCTAACTCACTAAGACCTATTCACAAAACGCTTTTTGTGGCATTTCACATTGCGATGTTTTGAAATGCGTATGCGGCGGCTACAGGAGCTTCCAATCGGGAGGGAACAATTTTGCATTGTAGGCATAACTAGGGATGCAGTAACGCCACCAACAACAAAAACCAAAACTAGGCTACTCATTGCATGTAAACTAATTGTAACGTTTCATTGTGAATCAAATTAAAATGTTCTTCGCTTTGCAAACGTAGGCAGAGGCATATAGTGACAGATTAATTCAATAATGTTGCAAAGATATTGCATCAATCCATATGTTTCATTAGGCTACTAGGCTATTTGTTTTGCCTTACTCTTTATTCATTTAGGCTATTTATTCAGTTATTCATCATCTTCCGTCTTTCGCACTACTTGTGTAGCGCACGCATTCTCAGATCTGTCACCTGTCACTCATCATCGTAGGGGAGGTGTTTGGAATCATTCCCGCGTTACAATCATCAGCCAATCAAGGTGGTCACTTCAGTCAAGCTCGTGCATGAGTAATGACGTCATCCATAGCAACGAAGACTCACTCTTAGATTAGGAGTTGTCATTTTTCTTTACTAAGAGTAGGTCTGAAAGGCGTTTTGAATAACTTTTAAGAGAAAACTCCTAGCTAAAATCTTTTAGTGCGATTTAGGAGTATTCCTAGTGGTAAGATAAAATGCTTTATGAATACGGCCCCAGCTCCTTAAAAAATCGTTGAATTCTGGGCCCGTATCCCTAAAGATTCTGAGAATCCTCTCAGAGAGCTCCTAACTTAACCTAAAAATTCCTTGCCAGGAGTTTTAGCTTAGAAGTGATTCCAGAACATTTTCAGTGAACTCTGAGCAAGGAATGGATGGAAAATCCTATCTTAGTGAGGAGGTGTGGTTGACCCCGTTGCTAGGTATGAGTCATCATTTCAAAAGCCGTGATTGGTTGATCCTACAAGTTTGATGAAAATGAACTTTTGGTGATAATGAGCAAAGGACGTACCCTCAAATCAATAAACATAATTATACACTCTAATCTTATGCAGACTGTAATTGTAAATAATATTTCACATTCAAGAAAATATCTGGAAAATGAATAGTAAGCTGTAGGGGTTATAGCCTAACATTAGAATCTAAAATATGTGAAAACTTAAGCTCATTACACCCTGTTCAAATAATGATTTGTGTCTTATTTGCTCATATTAATATCCTAGCTGGCCTATTTTGTACTTTCACTCCCATATGAACCCCATTGAAAACAAGATGGCCTATCTCAAGGGGCTGTCCTTAATGAAGTAGAAATTGCAACGTTACAACTCAGTGTGGTCTTAACGAGGGTAACACGGCTCAGCTTTTATCAATGTCTGTGATTGCTGGCTGGTCTATTTATAAAGGCTTGTTAACAAATATCCTACAAACACAGAAAATGGAGAAAAAAAAGGAATCGCAAGCCGAACTGGACTGAGGAGCAAGGTTTGTTGCTGGCCCAGTTGGTGAACGAACATAAAGGTATGTTACGAGGAAAATTTGGCCCAACTGTCACTAGCCAAGGCAAGAGGCGCGCCTGGGACACAATATCCCAAACAATCAATGCCTCTTTTCCACTGGTGGAACGGACAGGCGACGATTGTGAGAAAAGGTGGTATGTGCTGCAGTCCAAGGCAAAAGATGAGATTGCAGCACACAAGCGGGATTCCTCACTCACAGGTGAGCAAAATACTATAGCCTACCACATAATCTGGCAACTTGCTCCTGCTGGCAAAGTTAATTTACATGCCTAAGTACTGTGTTCATTGACTGTTTCTTTCTAGGGGGTGGACCACCCGCAAAGCGGCTGTCCCACGTGGCCGACACTGTCTTTCAAGTCCTGGGACACTCTGAGGTCAGTGTCACCGGGCTGCCAACAGGCATTGACACGTCAATGATGCAGGCCCTTGAAATGCAGCAAAGGTAGGACACAGGGTTATTCATATCAACAGTGTTTATTCATTGCAGAAGCCATTTCATGTGTTATCCATGCTCATTGCATTAAATTAATTTAATCAAAACAATAATTAAACTAGGCCTATGTATTTCTGTAGCATGGAGCCATCACAAGAACCGGGCCCATCAATTCAATTAAATTCAAAGAACTTTATTTATCCGTTAGGAACTTCATTCGTGATGAGCATCAATGCGTGTACAGTTCCACAAACAAAGCACAATATACCACACACACACACACACACACTACATACAGTTCCATTAAAATAATAATTAATAACTAAAGCTTGAAAAATACAATAAATACATGATAAATGAGCAGTAAACATTAAAAAGGTTTGCGTTAAAAAACAGAAATAAAGAGAAATAAACACCAAGTCCTGCACACACGGGCATACACATTGGTGGTTAAATTTATCAACCATTCATGTTTCTGAAAGATGCGGGCACAAAACTTGTCATAGCTCTCTTGGTCCTAAATATGAGTGATCTGTATCTCTGGCCTGAAGGTAGAAGACTATAGTGGCTGTGCAGTGTGTGAGTGGTATCTAAAGCTATTTGTGTTCCTTTTATTTTTGTCCTCCTGTTATAAATACTAATGAGTGATTCCTGCACCTGTCCGATTATTTTACTGCTTAATGTTATGATTTTGTTCAGTGTTGTTGCGATGAATGTTGGATAGTGATCCAAACCAGGCTGATATATTGAAAGTTATTACAGACTCAATGAAACATTTGTAGAAAGCTATCAGAACTAACAAAGTGTGGATAATGGAAACATCCTTGCGAAAGTCAACAACCAGTTCCTTTATTTTAGAGGCATTGAGGTCAAGACAGCTCTGTTTGCACCACTCCGCAAAAATGTCCATCTCAGTCTGTAACTCTTGTAGTGAATTAGTAGAACAAGTTTGTCGACAAGATTGCCGCCTGAACCATCTGCAGCTGCTACTCAGGATAGCCCGGCGGATCAAACACCATTCCCATCCGCAGCACCTGCTCCGTCAGCATCCCTGCAGGAGAGAAGATTGCAACTCACAATTGATGTGTTTGAACAACAAAAAAAAGTCCTTTCCCTTCAGGAGGAGTACTACCGCCTTAAAATTGAACACCTAAAAAATAAACCATTTAGAGACTGTGTTCTGTGTCTTGCATTTAACAATTGCAGGTGATGTGCAGTAAACTGTGGTAGTTCTTAATACCATCACAAGTTCTCAAATGACATGGGGCTACAGCTTGCCTGAAATGTAAATTTGTGAAGTTTGCCCTGTAAGGCAGTCCACTCTGGGCTAGGTTCCCCTGTGGAATGTGAATATCTTCTTCACCACCATCCTCATCGTTGTCTTCATCCTCATCGCCATCCTCCAGAGGTTCTGCAATCTGTCTAACCTTGCAAATATTGTGTAATATTGCACAGGCTATCATGACTTTTTCAGGCCTCAGCCGCACCTCTCCGTGGAGAACATGAAAGCGCCTCTTAAACTGGCCTATGCCATGCTCCACCACCGCTCTTGTTGTGTTGTGGGCCCTACAATAGAATACAGACCTTTAATTATTTGATGGAAATATTGCACTACTTGGATGCTCCAACATATTGCTTGCATTTCATTTCCATGACTTTTGTATTGTTTGGTTTACCTGTTATAGTTTAGTTGGGGCCCTTGGCATGGCTGGAGGTAAGGTGTAAGGAGCCATGGTTTGCATGGGTAGCCACTGTCCCCTAACAAGTGGCAATTAGCTGGCACATAGCGTCTCTCAAAAAGCTGTCTGATGCCACTCTCGGAGAGCATTCTCGCATCATGTGTGGAGCCTGGCCATTTAGCCACAATGTCCAAAATCTTACAGGCCGCATTGAACACTATTAGCACATTGATGCTGTAGAAATTCTTTCTGTTAAAGAGAGCCTCGTCCCCTGAATACCTTTGTTTACATCCTGTTTTTTGGTTGAAGTCCAAAGTAGTCAATTGCCGAGTTCACGCGCGTGATCATAGGTATTAAACCTATGCGTGTGAACTCTGCAATCGACTACTTTGGACTTCAACCGAAAAACAGGATGTAAACAAAGGTATTTGCGCTGGCTTAAATAACATAATTTTTATACATATCTTTCACATCTACAGCAGTCAGACTCACTCGTGTTCACTCAGAAGGAATCACTCACATTTTCTGTGCACTTGTAATGACACATCAAGGATGTTAAGAGGCTAAAAGCAGGTTTAGTACTTGCCCCATTGAAGTCAACAGGGTGCAAATTTTAAAAATAGAATAACTCGGTGTAGGCAAAACCGATTTTTGTCGTTGTTCTCTGTATTGACAGCACTCCAAATGTACAAAAAAAATAGCTCAATGTTAAAATTGACCAGAGTTCTCCTTTAAATTAAATAAAAAATTATAGGCCAATTATATCCCTCCTATTATATCTAAGGTAGCAGAAAAATGGGTAGCTAATCTTTTGACTAATCATCTAAATAAGGGTTTTACTTCTTTATATCCAATGCAATTTGGTTTTCACAGTAATTATTCAACAGATTCAGCAAACTGTTTGTTTGTTGAGAAAGTGAAATGCTTATTAGATAAGAATGTGTGTGTTGGTGCTGTTTTTTTAGATCTAAAAAATGCATTTGACACTGTTGACCATCAGGTGCTTTTATCTAAACTAACACATTTTAATTTTTCAGAGGAAGCAATACTTTGGATAAAATCTTATCTTTCAAGTAGGAAACAATGTGTATGTATTGATGTTATAACATCTTCTTATATTGCTTACCCCAAAGGGGTTCCACAAGGTTCTATTTTAGGACCAATTCTATTTTCACTTTATATTAATGATCTACCTGGAGTATGTAAAGATGTAAATGTTCAGTTGTATGCAGATGATGTAGTCATTTTTACCCATGCTAAGAATTTTGAAAAAGCCTCGATTACTTTGACTTTTGCTATGACAAATATACAGGATTGGCTTACCAGGACAGGTTTAGTATTGAACAAAAAAAAAAAAAAAAAAACACTGTGTGTATGATGTTTTCAAAACAGTTAGTAGAGATGACACATTCAAATGTATTTCTGAGAGGGGAGGTGTCAGCATCCTGCCTCCTGTTGTTCGTCTCCGGGCCTCTAGAGGTCACCTGTGTTCTCCTCTGCTTTAGTTCTTCCTTGTTAGCGTTATTCAGGTCACCTGTGCCTTGTTTCCTCTAGAGTATTTAAGATGTGTTTTTTCCCCTTGCTCCTCGCTCGGTTTTTGAGTCCTGGCTATGCGTCTCCTTGCTGTGACTCTTGAGTCCTTTCAAGTCATCTAAGCTATCCCAAGTAAGCTATTCTGAGTTATTCGTTTGGGTCCAACTTTACCTCCTCTGTGGCTAAGTGGTAGAACACTCACTCTCCACACCTGAGACCCGAGTTCGAGCCCAGCTTGTGACAGAAAAACCGAGTCAGACATGGACTCAGAAACACTCGGTTCCAAGGACCTTTTGGCGGTGATCGCTCAACATGAGGCATCTTTCCAGCGCAATTAAGCTGTTCTCAGCCGACAAGAAGAGCTGATGGCCAGTCATTCTCAACTCCTGGCTGATATGATGAGTTCCATCCGCCAGCTCTTCGAACGCCTCCCTGTTCCTTCACCTTCCTCTGGATCACCCCCGAGTGGCGACAGGACTTCTCCAGTAGCAGAGCCCAGACTACCACCTCCCAAGCCCTTTGCTGGAGATCCAAGTTCCTGCCAGGGTTTCCTCACCCAGTGCTCCCTTACCTTCGAGCTTCAACCCTCAAGTTTTCCCACAGACCGTTCCAAAATTGCTTACATCATTACCCTTCTTTCGGACAAGGCGCTCTCCTGGGCCTCTGCGGTGTGGCAATCCCAGCATGCCTGTTGTGACTCCTACACGGAATTTGTGAATGAGTTCAAGCGGGTGTTTGATCATCCTGTCAGTGGTCGGGAAGCTTCCAAGCGCCTACTCTCTCTCCGTCAGGGTTCCCGCAGCACGGCAGATTTTGCCATTGAATTTCGGACCATAGCAGCAAGGAGTGGATGGAATGATGAAGCACTGAAGGTCTGTTTTCAGGGAGGGTTGTCTGAGCCCCTTCAAGATGAGTTAGCCACCCGAGAACCAGCTTCAGACCTTGAGTCCCTCATAGCATTGGCCATCTGCCTGGACAATCGTCTTAGAGAGCGGAGAGCGGCTCACCGCCAGGTCTCTCACTCCCAAGTTCCTCTGAGCAGCTCTGTTTCTCCAGTTGGTGTCCCTTCGTCCAGAGCTTCCCCGCCCCTTGTACAACTCCAGGATTCCCCAGAGGATATGCAGTTAGGCCGTTCCAGGCTTTCTCCCAACGAAAGGGAACGTCGCATGAGGGAGCGTCGATGCCTCTACTGCAGGGTTTCTGGCCACTTCCGCTCCACCTGCCCCGAGCTTTCGGGAAACGCCTGTCCCAGCCCGGCTACAGGAGGGCTGTGATGGGGATAATTAGAGCTCCTCCTACTAACGCTGTCCTAGCTATTCCAGCCACTCTGTCCTGGGAGGGCCACCAGCATCAGTTGGCCACCAACTACTTCCTCAACCCCAGGCAGTTACAGCCTTGGATGGCAGACCTCTGGAACCAGGCAAAGTTACAGAGGCTACTCAGTCCCTGCGACTTACCATCTTTCAACACCAGCAGGAGGAGACCTTCTATCTCATTGACTCCCCCGAGTATCCTATTATCCTGGGTCACTCTTGACTGTGCAGACATAATCCCCAGATCGACTGGCCTACTGGTACCATTCTAAGTTGGGGTTCCACTTGTCAACTCACCTGCATGCTTCAGAGTCCCTCAGCCCCTAGTACAGATTCTCAAGAGTCGGTCGACCTCTCCTGAGTCCCCAGTGTTTACCATTGGTTCAAGGCAGTGTTCAGCAAGTCCCGGGCTACTTCCTTACCACCTCACCGCACTTACGACTGTGCTATTGATCTACTCCCCGGTTCCTGCCCTCCTAGGGGTCGGGTCTTCTCTTTATCCTCCCCTGAACACTCAGCTATGGATACCTACATTAAGGAGTCCTTGGCAGCCGGCATCATCCGTGCCTCTACTTCCCCAGCTGGGGCGGGCTTCTTTTTTGTAGAGAAGAAAGACGGGGGTCTTAGGCCTTGTATTGATTACCGGGGTATCAACAAGATCACGGTTCGGAATCGATATCCCCTTCCTCTCATGGCCACTGCTTTTGAGTTGCTTCAAGGTGCTTCAATTTTTACTAAACTGGATCTCCGCAATGCTTACCATCTTGTGCGGATCCGGCAAGGAGATGAATGGAAGACCGCCTTCAACACCCCCACGGGTCACTATGAATATCTGGTGATGCCGTTCGGGCTCACAAATGCCCCCGCAGTATTCCAGGCCCTGATTAATGATGTTCTCCGGGACATGCTTAATCTGTTTGTCTTCGTTTACCTGGACGATATCCTCATCTTCTCAAAGTCACTGAAGGAGCATGAGGGGCATGTTATCAGGGTTCTCCAGAGACTCCTTGACAACCATCTCTACGTAAAACCTGAGAAGTGTGAATTTCATGTTTCCCAGGCTCAGTTTCTCGGGTTTGTCGTCACTCCTGGCCACCTGGAGATGGACCCCAAGAAAGTCAAAGCAGTCCACAACTGGCCCACCCCTGCCACAGTCAAGGAGGTTCAACGTTTCATTGGCTTTTCTAACTTTTATAGAAAGTTCATTAAGGATTTCAGCTCTGTGGTAGCCCCCTTGACGGCGCTTACCAAGGGAGGAGGGACCAAGATTCACTGGGGTCCAGAGGCAGCAGGGGCCTTTGAGAATCTCAAGCGCCGCTTCACTTCCGCTCCAATCCTGGTTATCCCTGACCCAGAAAGACCTTTCGTGGTGGAGGTGGACGCCTCTGAGGTGGGGGTGGGAGCCGTCCTGTCACAGAGGAGTGAGGATGGAAAATTACACCCTTGTGCCTTCATGTCTCGCCGCCTGTCTGACGCTGAGCGCAACTACCACGTGGGGGATCGAGAGTTGCTTGCGGTAAAACTGGCCTTGGAAGAGTGGCGCCACTGGCTTGAGGGGGCTCAGCATCCTTTCCAGGTTCTCACAGACCACAAGAACCTGGAATATCTCCGGCAGGCAAAGCGATTGAACCCTCGGCAAGCGCGATGGTCCCTGTTTTTTAATCGATTCCAGTTTCTCCTGTCTTACAGACCTGGCACCAAGAATGTCAAGCCAGATGCCCTATCTCGAGCCTACTCTCCCGAAATACAAGAGAAGCCCTTGGCATCGATTATTCCGAGTTCTAGGATCGTCGCACCTCTTCAGTGGGAACTAGAAAGAGTGGTACGAGAGGCCCTTGTCTTTGAGCCCGACCCAGGCGGTGGTCCCGCCGGACGCCTGTATGTTCCTCTCTCTGTTCGAGCCCAGGTCTTGCAGTGGGGTCATGAGTCGCCCTTGACATGCCATCCAGGTAGTGCTCGCACACTGGACTTCCTCCAGCGGCGGTTTTGGTGGCCGTCCATCAAGAAGGATGTTCAGGTCTATGTTGAAGCCTGCCCTGTGTGCAACCAGGGAAAGTCTACACGTCAGCGACCCCAGGGACTGCTCCATCCCTTACCTGTTCCACGCAGGCCGTGGTCACACCTTTCTCTGGACTTTGTTACAGGACTCCCTCCATCCCAGGGCAACACAGTCATCCTAGTGGTTGTAGACCGGTTCTCTAAGGCCGCTCGGTTTATTCCCCTCCCCAAGCTGCCTTCAGCCAAGGAGACTGCTGAGCTCCTCATGAACCATGTCTTCCGGATATTTGGGATTCCCCTGGACATCGTCTCCGATCGAGGTCCCCAATTCTCGTCCCGGTTCTGGGGGGCCTTCTGCAGGCTTATTGGGGCCACCGCCAGCCTATTGTCTGGGTTCCATCCAGAGTCTAATGGCCAGACGGAAAGGATTAATCAGGATCTGGAAACCACCTTGCGCTGTATGGCGGCTAGTAATCCCACGTCTTGGGCCACCTATATCATTTGGGCTGAATATGCCCACAACACCCTCCAGTCCTCAGCCACTGGATTGTCCCCTTTTGAATGCCAGTTTGGATACACCCCTCCATTATTTCCAGAGGAAGAGGTGCAAGTTGGTGTTCCCTCGGCCCAGCGCTTTGTTCTACACTGTAGGCGGACATGGAAGAAGGCCAGACGTACCCTCCTTCGGACCTCCCAGAGATACCAAAGCCAGGCTAATCGCCGCCGCCGGATGGCCCCTAATTTCCGAGCTGGTCAAAGAGTTTGGTTGGCCACCAAGAACCTGCCCCTCCAGGTTGAATCCAAGAAGCTTTCCCAGAAATACATTGGCCCTTTTCGCATAGCAAGGAAAGTTAACCCTGTTTCTTATCATTTGTTTCTCCCTCACTCCCTTAGAATTAACCCCACTTTTCATGTTTCATTACTAAAACCTGTCTTGTCTTCTCCTTTTGCCCCCCCACGCAGACCCCCTCCACCTCCCAGGATCATTGACGGCCAGCCAGCCTACACAGTGCGCCGGATACTGGACTCCCGGAGGGTCCAAAACTCTCTGCAGTATCTGGTGGACTGGGAGGGCTACGGGCCAGAGGAGCGCTCCTGGGTTCCAGCGAAGGACATCCTGGACCCTAGTTTGATTCGAGAGTTTCGCACCCGTAGGCCAGGGTGTTCTGGAAGGAACGTCAGGAGCCGTTCCTAGAGGAGGGGGTCCTGTCAGCATCCTGCCTCCTGTTGTTCGTCTCCGGGCCTCTAGAGGTCACCTGTGTTCTCCTCTGCTTTAGTTCTTCCTTGTTAGCGTTATCCAGGTCACCTGTGCCTTGTTTCCTCTAGAGTATTTAAGATGTGTTTTTTCCCCTTGCTCCTCACTCGATTTTTGAGTCCTGGCTATGCGTCTCCTTGCTGTGACTCTTGAGTCCTTTCAAGTCATCTAAGCTATCCCAAGTAAGCTATAGAACACTCACTCTCCACACCTGAGACCCGAGTTCGAGCCCAGCTTGTGACAGGAGGAGCTTGAAGTTGTTAAAGAGTTTACGTATCTTGGGGTTACTTTGGATTCTACTCTCACTTTTAAAAGCCATGTAAAAAAGTTGTCTAATATTGTAAAATTTAATTGAAAGAATTTTAAGTACATTAGGCCATTCTTGACAGTTGGTGCTGCAAGGTTGTATTTATGTTCAATGATTTTTTCACATATTCAGTATTGTTTCAGTAGATGGCCATTCACAGGTGACACAACTTTAAAGTTAATAGAAACACTGTATAAGAAGGTGATAACATTGTTGGATAAAACTCTCATTTCATCACTGTAAAAAAAAAACAACAAAAAAAAAAAAAAAAAAAATTTATTGAGTTTTGAAAATGTTAAAAATTTCAATTATGCATGTTTTATTTATAAGGTCTGGCATGGGCTTGCCCCACCTCCGTTGAAAGAATTCATAAAACAGAGGACAGATTGTGGTATTGGTACCAGGTCTGTCAGTAGAGGGGATTGTGAAGTACCATATAGGTGAACATCTTTTGGTCAGAAAGTATTATCTGTGATAGGAAGCAAATATTTTAATAGTTTACCGCAGTCAATACGACAATGTTCAACTTATTACACTTTTAAAGAACATCTAAAGAAGTGGCTTATGACAAATCAGGTGTGTAAACATTTTTCTTAGTAATTTTTGTAATGTATTTTGGGTATTGTATTTTTGTATAGTTGAGTATTTGTTCTTGTGTGTACCTGTCTAGGGACTACAGACGTAAATTTGCAATGTTGCTATAATTCGGCTTGTTTACATTGTGTATTTTGTACAAATGTTCATTAACATGCTTTGTCCCTATCAAATAAAAACATACTAAACTAAATTTGCGTTGAAAGTTCCAAGTGCATGCATGACAGTTACTAAAAATTAAAGGATGGAAGATGGACTGATTGAAAGGTATTTTTGTATAATTTGAAACAGTTTGGACTATATTATATTGTTGTTTGATATATATATATTTCTTTTGCATTGAAAAATTACAATAATTTTGATTTTGTTTCCATTTAAAAAATGTGAACTATTTCAACAATTTTTTTGACTTGATAAAATCAGCAAAATTGTATTTTTTAAAACCCTAGTACTTCTTGTGCTATTTTATGCTGGTGCTGGGCCATTTACAAAGTACGATGATGAAACTGTTAAAAAGAAGAAATGGAGGAGGAAATATTCAGAATTTAGAACTTAAATTTAGTAAATTGTCATCAGCGATTCTTTTTCAACTACACTTTGTTCACAGTTTGGATGCCACATTCTCTTAAAGTTCACACTTTTTATTCTCACCTTCTAAAAACAGTATTCTCTTTCTAATTTTTTTTATAAATGTCAAAATACATGTCTTTCTAAACCATAGATACACATTCTACTGGGAAACGATTCATGGCAAGACAAGATAGCAATGAGATGACCGTGGTTACGTTTGTTAGTATGAATGCTATAGAACTACCCCATGAGTTAGATGACTTCAACCATCCTGAAGCGGAATGGAGAAAACAGATAAGTATGATTATGTTCTTCAATGCACATCTGAACGTATCATCTTACCTTTCTTATATACTTCCAATATATCTGTGCCATGGCAAATGGAAGAAGCTGTGCTGAGATAATGGCTGTGTTCAAAATGGCACTTACTTACTTACTGCTTATTGTCCAGTGCACAGTGCATGCTGCCTACAACTTTTTAAAGAATAGTTTGTGAAATAGTTTACAATATACAACAAATAGTATGCTACAGTTTCAGAGTAGTATGCTACATTAATTCAGCACATCTGTCCGATTGCATTTTTTTCCGGTTAAGAACGGGTTTAAATGCATAAAAAATAGGAGCTAAAGACTGCAGTCTCTTGCGTCAGTCACTAGAGCACCAATTGGGATCAGAGGAGTGAGGTTTACTCGCACAGCGACTACTAGCTGGCCTCAGTTTAATATACTGTTTAAGTAGTACCATTCCCATGTATGTACTCACTTTAACTTTTCAAAAACAATTAGTTATGTATAATTTTTATGTTATATAAAGTGTCAAATATCATGTTGTGCGATCATCCAGAAACGTCGTTAAAATCACTCTAATTTTATTCAAATTTATTTTCTGCACTATTTGGTATGATTTCAAAAGTGATTTATAATCCTTTACAAAATTGCGAAGCATTTGTATTCATATTTCCGTCATAATATACAAACAAACGTTGTCCAAAGATGTCCATTATATGAAATATCATTTGGCAAGGCAAGTTTATTTATATAGCACACTTATGGATAATAAATCTATATCTACGCGGCTACTCTCGCCGATCGGTTACATCCAGCCACAGCCAATGTCAAACACACCTAAAGGCGGGCATACACTGTGTGATTTTCGTCCAATTTTGAGCCGAATTCTGACTCGTGTGACTATTTTTTCCGTTAACTAAAGGTTACAGTGAATTAGAAATTAGTTCATTTTGTTGAAACACATGACTACATAGGCTACATTATGTATGAAATATAATATGGTACTCGTTGCTTTGAAAGCAAGTTTCATGTTTACAGCTTGATGCATGTCATTTAACTTCTCTTAAGTTACAGGGTTAGTTCACCCAAAAATAAAAATTCTGTCAGTAATTACTCACCCTCATGTTGTTCCAACCCCGTAAGACCTTTGTTCATCTTCAGAACACAAATTAAGATATTTTTGATGAAATCTGAGAGCTGTCTCACTCCTCCATAGGCTTCTAAGGGACTGAAACTTGCTGGCCCAGAAAATGTATTAAAGACATTATTAATATAGTCCAAGTGACTCCAGTGGCTCAATCTTAAGTTTATAAAGCGACAAGAATACTTTTTGTGCGCAAAAATAAAGTCACTTGGTCTTAGATTAGTCTCAGATTTCATCAAAAATATCTTAATTTGTGTTCCGAAGATGAACAAAGGTCTTACGGGGTTGGAACAACATAAGGGTGAGTAATTACTGACAGAATTTTCATTTTTGGGTGAACTAACCCTTTAAGCTTTTTTGTTATTCAGATATGTAGCAGAGGAATTCTGTTTAACTAAAGGTTACATTTGTTACTAAAATGTTTAAGTATTATAGTATGTTTTAATAAAGCTTAAATGCTTTAAAATGATAAACTATTCCATGTTTGACTCATATTTAATTATTAAAAGAGTTTCATTTCTATTGTCTATCCAGTCAATGTTTATATGGATTTTAAGAAGTAATTTGTTTAATTACTTGATGAGTAATTAAATTACTTTTCAGACAGAGTAATTAGAGAAGTATTTTAAATACAATATTGATGATGTAATTAGTAATTAATGACTTTTTTGAAGTAACTTACCCAACACTGGTTCGGACATATTATAGACTGTTAATAATTAATTATATGCCTATAATTCATTGTAATCGACCTAAATGTTTTAAACAATTTTTAATAAGGAGGAAGCTTCTATGTAATATTTTATTATCCTCATGGCGCGTTGGTTATGCGGTGATGCGCTATGAAATTATTGTGGCAAATTAATTATAATAGCCTATCAGTTTAATAATAAAAGTAGCCTAGGCCTTCCCTAATAATAAAAATACTACTAATAATTTAATACATAAATTGGAAATGCTAAATCATCTTGATATTGATAGCTGAGGCTTGTTTTGACAATATCTCTTGATATATGATATCGTCTATTGGCGCTACCCGGCACGGGGGTTTATCGCACTGATTTTTTCACTGTTTTTCACGCATATTTCACACGTATAGTGTGAGCAGTGAAGTCGCAGCTCAACGTTTGGACCGTATAGACCCCTTTTGCACCGATGTCACAGTTACGTCACGGTGCTAGCTGGAGGCAAAACAGAGTGAAAACTGGAGGCGGCCAATACAAACCAGCACAGATTCGACTACATAATAAGGAGCTTAAATTACCATTATTATTATTAAATGTCATCTTGTTGTGTTGTTGGGTTCTAGAATCGACGGAGTACAGGCTCCAATTTGACATTTTATCGCATAATGTTTTCTAAATGATTGTGATTATTTGTGAATCATCTATGATTGTTGTTTTGATTGATTGGGACTAGACTTTTTGAAGAACCTGGTAAGAAAGGGTAATCAAATACATAGTTAAAAAATGAATATGCTGTATCTGGAATTTTTATGTCAAGAAAATATTCACATAATTACAATTGCACCGTAATGTCCCTCTTTACATTGTCGTCTTCTGTCTGGCCTTGGCGCTGGCTAGGCAGAACTGCGGATCGTACCACACGTCTTGTACGTGACCATTCAGTACATAGTTATATGCATCTAAAGATGTATATGCCCTCAGTTTCTCTTTACGCTCAGTTTCTCTATCGGGCAGGTGTAGAGCAGGCTTCTCAACCGGAGGTAGCGTTGACGTTAATCCTGTCAGATCGTCCATCCATTAACTGAGTGTACGGGTCGGCCAATCTGGTTCCGTCCGTTAAAATTAACTTTTGCAAATAACAATCGCGGCCCTGGACAGTGAGTGACCTTGCACATTAAAGCCTGGTTCACACCGGACGCCAAAGCGCCGCGCATGCGGCGCGGAACGGAGGCCGCTTCCTTTCGGCGCCCATGTTAACCTATGGTGTATCTAAACAGACTAGAAAGATGAAAACAAACAAAGAAAAAACACAACAAAATAGATTTAATAAATTTGAAGAGAGGATGTATATTTCAACGGTATATCTACACTACTACTGTCTACCATATTCTCTCTCTGGCTGCGTGTGTGTCTCGACAACGGATTAATAAAAGAAGTGTACAAACTTCTTGGTTACAGAAACATGGTGTATTCATTTTATGAGGTTATTTACTTACCCATGATGTAAAAAATAGCTCTGAATAAACAACAACTGAGCAGAAGCGCTTGTCGACCGCCGCGGAGAATACACGTCTGGTGTGAACAGGCAGGCGCTGCACCGCGCGTGATTTTCCGTTCCGCGTCGCTTCGGCGTCCGGTGTGAACCAGGCGTAAGATAAAATTGGAATTTCTCCAGTCATTGTTAAGAAAACAAGCTAACAAAACTGGAAAACTAACGTTAGTGAAGCGGCCAGAGGGATCATTCTGCCTCCAGCTAAGCCCCGCCCACACAAATACGTCACCATGTTTACCAACTGTAAAAGGGTCTATAGTGTGAGCACATAAATCCTGAGCTTTGGCTTTACATCGCATGCGATCTACTCGTTCAGTATGAGTAGGTAACCTTGCTGAATTCACAGACATCGCACAGTGTATGCCCGCCTTAATGACAAGAACAAGAAACAAAACCCACACCGTAACAGATACAGTATGGTTAAAGGTGGATTGTGTATTATTAGGGGGATCTGTTGACAGAAATGCAATATCATATACATAACTATGTTTTCAGTGGTGTATAAAGATCTTACATAATGAATCGTTTTTTGTTTTTTTTTTACCTTAGAATGAGCCATTTCTATCTACATACACCGCGGGATTGAAATGCGCCGACATGTTTCTAGTACAGGAGCCCTAAACGGACAAACGCATTTCGTCACTATGTTGTTCTTTGTGCAAAGAAACTACCAAAAGTCAGCGAATAAAACACTAACAGAAAGATGAACAAGTAACAATAATATGCACAATAACATATCATTTTACTGAATAATTAAGTAAACATAGTTTCTTCATTTATCTTTGTATAGAAACCTCATTGCTGAACTGGCTACTCTCTGCTGTCTCAGACGATGACATAATTTCCTGTCGGCTGCTGTAACTTCTGTTGTCTGCAATTCGCAACCTCACCACTAGATGTCACTAAAAACCACACACTGCACCTTTAATTGACTGATATATATATATTTAAAAAATATCAGTTTAAGGAAAAATAAGTCTTTTAACTACATTTAATAAACCAGTTGAAATTATGACAAAAAATATGAGATCATTATTTACAAAAACTCAAAAGAAATGCAAACATTTTAATTATTGAGCACTTGTAAAAAATAAATGTTAAAGGGGAAATGAAGCAGTTAATCAAGTTTACATGATTTACAAGATGGATTTCCACTATAATCAACAATTATATAAGAAACATGACAAATGTAAACATATAAAAGAAAAAAGAAAAAACGTTATATCTTTCACGCCAGGGCGCCACCATTGTGCAGTATTCTAACATGTGACGTCACGGGGTTGGTTGGCTTTAATAAACCTGGCTGAATGTAGGAATATCCCGACATCAAACTGTCTACACCACGGTGTTTTGACCGCGAACAACTAATGTTAGGTACAGTCATTATTAGCTAACAGCTTTAAGCATGAACTAGCTAACGCTAACTTAGTGTTTAGCTAACTTAGTGAAGTTTATTAGTACCAGACAAAAAGACGACGTCTAACGTTATATGTTAACAAACTGCACATGGAAACATTGTTTGCGATGTCTGCCATCATATTCCTGTCTCTTTGTCAACACCATGTAAGTTAGCATGTATTAATATGTATTTGAGCCGATACGGCGTGGGATCCGAGCAGTGGTACGTCGTTATGTCGAACAGCCGGTGGTGGTTTGAGGCGAAGAGCGGGTTGGCAACGCTACCTGGTGTCAGTGTGGCTGTTGTACTGCGATGCCCACCGTGTCAGAGTCCATCTGCTGTATATGTTACCGGCAAAGTGTGTAATCCGGCATTCTATAGAATGCCTAGGTAATGTATAGAATGCCCGAAATCGAACGTCAAAGTGTGAAATGATTGATATTTTATACATTGCCTAGGCATTCTATAGAATGCCGGATTGTCTGCCGGCAAAGTATATAATACGCCTAATACCGCCATTTTTATCTGGCTGTTTACTGTTTGCAGTGGCGTTTGCATCCGGCTCAGGTTCCACAGACGCTCTCCCGTCATCCTTTCCCGTGGTTCTTGTATCACCATGTCGGAAGGGAGTGTAGTGCCAAGACAGGAATCACGCCATGCTGACATGCAACGACGGTTCTGCAATGAATTATCTCAAGTAAGAGCCAATGCTGCTAAAAACTGTGTTTCCCTAACCGAAACCAGTTACCAAAAGTTAGTGGACGATGTGAAAAAGGCTAAGACGACCATTAAGAAGGAACCACGGGACTATTGGCTGTTGAAACACTATGACGTAATGATGGTCGAGAAAAAGACTAAGTTGATCTATCCTGTTAAAGAAGGTACGAGTGCTATTCAGTTTTACGTCGCGGACTCCGAGTTATTTGACGTACTCCATAAGGCCCATTTGGCTATTGGTCATGGAGGACGGGACAGGATGTTGAAAGAACTTTCACCCAAGTATAAGAACATTACCCGTCGTGATATTGAGCTGTACATTCACCTTTGTGAGCCTTGGCAAAAGAAGCAAAAAGGTGTTAAAAAAGGTGTCAAGCCAATGTTTTTTTCTGAATTCAACTCCCGTTGTCAGGTCGATCTCATCGATTTTCAGTCCCATCCTGACAGAGAGTACAAGTTTATAATGGTGTACCAGGATCATCTCACTAAGTTTGTAGTTCTCAGTGCTCTGAAATCAAAGAGAGCGGAAGAAGTAGCCTACAAGCTCGTCGACATATTTACGTTGCTTGGTGCTCCAACGATTCTACAGTCCGATAACGGCAGGGAATTTGCAAACAATGTGGTAAGCAGCCTAAAGGAGTATTGGCCCACCCTGAAGATCGTCCATGGTAAGCCGCGCCACTCACAAAGTCTGGGGAGCGTCGAAAGAGCTAATCAGGGCATTGAAAATATGCTGTGTGCTTGGATGCAAGATGAAAAAACTAGTTTTTAATTGCGGTTCATCCAACTTATGAAGAACAGAGCTTTTCATTCTGGGATTAAGAGGTCACCATACGAAGCTCTGTTCGGCTGCAAAGCTAGAGTAGGTCTCTCGACGTCGTCCCTGCCTGATGACGTTTTACAAGACGTAGAGACTGAGGAAGAGCTCAAAAAACTATTAGAGAGCGTACAAACAACTCAACAGCAGGAAGAAAGATGAGATGAATCAATGCAAGAGGCACAAGATGAATCAATGCAAGAGGCACAGCTCCCTGCAGAAGACATAGATCAGAATGCAATCCATGATGGAGGAAACCAAATCAGTGATGAAGCCATGGTTATTGAAGAGCCTTCCATTTCCATGGTTACGGAAAATCCTTCTTCTTCCGCTATCTGTTGCGTCTGCTTAAAAGAAACCAGCGGTGCTGGTCATTTCTCTGTCTTTTTATCTCTTTAAAATATTGCTACTTTTAGAAAAAATGACAATTATGAATCAAATTATTATGAATAAACAATGAAACGGTGTCAAAATTCGACAACACAAAGAATTATCAAAAGGTGATATAACGCACATCTCAGGTTAAATTAATTATATGAAAAACAGGGAACATTTTGTAAAAGCAAAACTGAACAAAATGCGTAATTAAAATAATTGTATTGTTTGTTTGTTTGATTATATTAAAATAAAATAATTGTGTGTATGTTTTACTAAATATTTAATACCACTTCCCCATAATGATGTAATTAATTTTTAAAACAACATCTGTCAAACTGTCAATCAGATACCTCTTATCTGGTCATTTTTATTTTATTTTAGAAGTTATAACTGTTGATCACCCTTTATATGGATTTTGTGAATATGAATATTTAAAAGATTTACAAACTGTCGGCAAGACCTCAAACCAACCCCGGACATTCTGAGACTAACGTGGAAAAATCGTTATGCTTAATGCATAAATGCATAAATATTTATTAATAATGTAATGGCAAATCAGATGCGCCCAAAATATAAATGCAACGCGTTGTGCTGCAACATTACCTCACAAGAAATATCTGCACAAGAACAATCACACAATAAATACCTGCACGAATTAAGAACGGTAGGTCGCATTATTTAAGCCTTTCATTATGTTAGGATGATTTTGTGTATATATATATATATATATATATATATAAAATACTGCTGGGTTTTTACAGGCAGTCACGTGTATTATGCTCACACTAAATTCTGTTGCACTTAGTATAAATGCGCATTGCATGCACAATCATCTTAATAGTTGTACAAAAAAGTTATGCGCTGGCAAGAACGTCACTTTGATGTTTTAATAAAAGCAATGTTAAATATTCTGCATGCACTCATCTCCTGGAAACCACAGCAATGACAAAGCATATATAAAAATTCGTAAACATTGTCCATTACCCCTTCTTGTCAAAAGACAACTTTGATGAACCTTTTGGATTTACAAATATTTTCAAATGTATGTATAATACAGTACTGTAAATATTTGTGTCTATTACTATTTATAATTTATATTTTATTGTGGATGTTTTCTCAGTAAAATAAAAAATCTAATGTAAAGTTGTTTTTTATGCGCCACCTGGTGGATATTCTGTGAAGCGAAACAAATTGAGGGAATTTTTAAGTAGCCCCCCCCCCGAAAGCACTTGCAGAATTCTGCGAGACGAATTGCCGAATGCCGCGGGAGAAAATGTGCGTTTTTAAAGGCCACATCTGTATATAACATATAACGTTAGACGTCGTTAGTTGTTCGTGGTCAAAACACCGTGGTGTAGACAGATGTCGGGATATTCCTACATTCAGCCAGGTTTATTAAAGCCAACCAACCCCGTGACGTCACATGTTAGAATACTGCACAATGGTGGCGCCCTGGCTGCGAAAGATATAACGTTTTTTCTTTCATATGTTTACATTTGTCATGTTTCTTATAGAATTGTTGATTATAGTGGAAATCCATCTAGTAAATCATGTAAACTTGATTGACTGCTTCATTTCCCCTTTAAGGAAATTAATAATTTTAAGATAAATCATGGTCACACTATATGACAAGGCTACGGCCAATGTATCTAGATAGTTAATAAAATAACTTAGTTTAAAAATTTTATATGCATTTGTGTACACAACATTATTAATGTTTAAACAATTGCAACAGCTATTATTATTTATCTTATTTTAAAATTGCCCTGTGGAAAATCTTTATTATGACCCTTGGATCATATGGCCAGCATCAAAATTATAATTTGAAGTTTTAGATCTGTTGAAGCGCACATTTTCCCAAAACAGATTGGTCATCATACAGAGACCTGTAATCGTTGTAAATGTATCTTTATAATGTTCTGTTCCAAACCAATAGCTGTGTACCTTAAAACTTATGGCCATCAACTACTACAGATACACTTGGTGCATAGATCATAAACCATTACTATTGTTTATTTTAGGACACTTTTGTCTTTGCTTAACTCTGGATGAGAACGCAAAAATGAGAAAGATTTGTTCATATTGAACGTAATGGTCTAAATAGCAATTAATATAGTCTAAATAGAATTCAATTGATCGTACTATTAAACAACGGTGATTTATAGATGTATAAATGAGATGCAGTTTGACCAATGTTTGCGTTACGCACATGACTGACCAATGGTGGCGTGCGAAAAGGCGGGACTGATAAATATATACAGTATATGTATGCAAATTTTTCTTAAATATATACATGCATGTGTGTGTATTTATATATACAAAATATTTATACACAGTACACACACATATTATTTAAACACAAACTTTTATTTTGGACGCGATTAATCGCGATTAATCTTTTGACAGCCCTAATAGTCACCCTAATAGAGTAGGAGTTTAGTAGTATGCCATTCCGAACACAGCAATTCCTTGTGTTTAGCACATGCTGGCAAATATACCGTAGTAGCTCATCTGAGTATTCCATGCATACAGAAAATGTGCATACTAGGCACAGTACACATACTGGATACTGCTGAAATAGTAAGAGTAGTATAATAGTATGCCATTTTGAACACATCCAATGTCATAACATTTTTAGGAAGTGAGAAGAAAGGAAGTCACAATACCATCATGATATGTTTGGGGCTGTTGTGTGTTCTTCTGCTGGTGGCCGTCACAGTCCTGTGCATAAAGCTCACAAAAGAAAACAACCTGTTCCAATCCGAGAAAGAGGAAAACTACCGGCTAAGTCTGAGTAAAAACTTGACTGAAGAGAGAGAGAAGTTAAGGAAGGACTTGGCAAAACTCCAGGCCGGGCTTCATGAACATGGTAATCATTTTGGATTAATTCCACAAGCTAAAAATGTGCAGTCTTTTTTTTTTTTCTTAAAAGTTTAAAAAGTTGCCTATCAGTAAGTGTTTGCACCTGAAGGTTCCTCACAAACTGATATTTGACAGACTTCTGAGGCAGCGTAAAGATTAATTACTCTACAACAAAATAGAGCGAACTTGGGTGATAACTAATTGAATATTTAAATTATGGATGAGCGAGTACAACATTATCTGTATCTGCATCTGTTAACCATATGAATTATCTGTAGCTGTACTCAATCTGGGCGGGGCCTAACCCGGAAGTGGACGGGATTTAACCCGGAAGTGGGTCGGGTTGTCTTGAAATGGGCGGGGCTTTAACCAGTATGTTATTTTAAGCATGCAATTGATATGGGTTGATCAGAAATTGTTATATTTATTGCTGATTAGAAAACTATTTACATGACAGCATCA
The DNA here is from genome assembly GCF_964197995.2 of Scardinius erythrophthalmus. Lineage (NCBI taxonomy): Eukaryota > Metazoa > Chordata > Actinopteri > Cypriniformes > Leuciscidae > Scardinius > Scardinius erythrophthalmus. The sequence continues at coordinate 39,517,157 of NC_138224.1, read as the reverse complement.
GCATTGAGCTTCAGATCAATGGTTTTGATCACGATAACAAACTAACTATATACAGAACAAGTTTTGCAACAATGAATACAACACATGTGGTTGCACTTATGAAGTAAAATATTATGAACAAGAGTTTTCATCTCAACATAACTTAATTTTTTTAACTTTTAATTTTTTTATGATCAGTGTGATTTTTATTTTTATTTTTGGTTCTTTTTTATTTTTTTATTTCCACACCAGGTATATGTGTGTGTGTGTGTGTGTGTGTGTGTGTGTGTGTGAGTGAGTAAGAGAAAGAGAGAGAGAGAGAGAGAGAGAGAGTTTGATAATGGAACCTTATTGTAAAGTGTTAATGGTCTGTTATACACCAATTCAGACGTCTTGTTAGTTCAGTGTTGGACAGATCTGTTGTTTTAACAATTCATTAAATTGAATCGGTTCCAAGGAGTCATTATTTTGCGAGTCAGACGTGTACGCGTTGTGTGATAATCCCAGCAGTTAGGACATCGCACAAGATTGTGTCAACACAGAACACATTTCATCACTGAATAGTTTACCATCGTCTCATTTGATTTTGATAAATTGCGTGAGGGAGAGAGCAAGACATCGCTTTGAAGACGTAAGAGTGTGCGCACAGATATTGACTCGTATTACTCGTATAATACTCGTACTCGGCAAAAGTGCTTTATACGTACCGGATTATCGTTTCAGCCGAGTATCCGGCTCAACTCTAATTTAAATAGTAAAATAGTAATTTGTTGCTAGAAATGACATCAATAGTATGGATGGGCGATACCAATTATTTTCCTTTCGATAAGATACCAAGTACTTTCAAGACCAGTATCGTCAATATCGACACCGATACTTATATGAAATATTTCTATTTGAGTGATTGTAATGTATTGTGAAAGCCATCATTATTCATATTAAATAAACTGCAATTGACATGACTCCCCTTTTTGTTACATTTATTGAAACTGACTGAACATTATTCATCAAATAAACAGCACAGACACAGCGGAAGAAGAAATCGTTCTCAATGACGTTCCTATTTAAATAAATATTTCTATGCGGCTTACTATTAGTAATTTATAAAAGCACGTTTTTTGTTGTTGTTGTTGTTGTTGTTTTTTCTTTCAAAAAAGAAATCCCTTGAGGATTGATACTTCAATTTGAGAATCGATGCTTTCAATACAATGCCAATATCAAAAATATCAATACTTTAGGATCGATCCACCATCCCTAATCAAAAGTAGAAAAATTTGGTCACAAACATACATTTATACACAAACTGATCACCAACAGCAACTTTCAGATACACCTTTATTTTTTAGTGCAACTGTCACGGAAACAAATGCACAGGATTGTGGGATATCAAAGGCAGCGAAAGGGTACATACTGTATACGGAGACATGCCTTGTTGGATGTCCAACAGAGACAGCATTTTTCAGCTTTTAAATGCAGCATAGGTGTCCATGATTGTCATAATGGTGCGCCCAAAAAAAAAAAAAAAATCACTGTCTGCTCTTTAATATATTAGAATTATATATATTAGAATTATATAGAATAGGCAGGAAATTAATGAAATTAGTTGATTTTTCAGGATTAAAGAGCTATTTTTCTAACATTAACAGATCAGAGCCCCAACCCTAAGTGGATAACAAACGACTTCAGTTCCTACTACATTTCCTCTGAGTGGAAGAACTGGACTGATAGCAGACAGGACTGTTTGCAGAGAGGAGCGCATCTGATGATCATAAACAACTACGAGGAACTGGTGAGTGAGAGATTGTGTTTGAATCTTTACTGGAAACAATTTATGGTCTAAATAATATTTCATTCTACAGGAATTTATTATAAAGTTTACCAATGGAAACGTTGTCTGGATTGGTCTGACTGACAGTGATGAAGAGGGAGTCTGGAAGTGGGTTGATGGCAGCAAACTGACCTCTGGGTGAGCAGATGGCTTAATAATAATGTAAACCATACCTTTTAAACAAGCAGTGCGTAATGACGTAGCCACATCTGATTGGCTAATACAGAACACATTATGTATACATGTGAAATAACTGTTAAAAAAAATGTATTTACTTAACTAACACTATAACAACATGTGACACAAACACAGGCTGTTCTGTTGTTGTAGGTTTTGGTGGCCTGGGGAACCCAATAACAACATTCCAGAAGAGGACTGTGCTGTATTACACTTTGAGTTGGCTGATTATCCATGTCATTACACCTTTGTATGGATTTGTGAGAAGGATTTAGAGGTTTAACAAAGCTGTCAGAGCATCAAATCTGTACATCCTAAGCAATGCAGTAACCAAATTGATTTCTTGAACTGTGCAAAACAATAAGAGACTTACTTGTTTTTATTTGTATTTGATGTTTATTTCAATAATATTCATAGAAAAAAAATGAGATGATATTAAAACAAATGAAAAATCTAATTTCGCACTCATTTGTCAATGCCTTTTTTGTGTAATAATTCTCATATTGTCCTTATGAAATGAAAAGGGAAGTCAGATTTGATCAAAACAGCTGAGGTATCTTATTTTTGCATATAGTTTTACTCACTGTGTCTGTGGTGTTTATTCGGCGGCCTAAGAATTCCATTGGACGTCTCCGATGGACCAGATTTTTCCCTAAAATCGGACAGGAGGAGCTCTAGGACTGACCTCGTGTTCACTGCCCCATCAGTCCGCACCCCACAGAACCTCAAGTTTAATTGACACATCAAACTCACTACTCCACCACAGACCCAGGCCATCAGCATGGTTTCATCTCTCAATTTCTCCAATTAAGTAATTTATGTTTGTCTCTTATCCAATTCTCAGTGCCATTTGAGTTTAGAATCAAAAGGAGGATGCAGAAATAAAATACAGTGTAAACAGTCGGATGCACAGTGGCGCAGTGCTCATTCAGTAAATGCACAGCTAAACAGAAGTGTTTTGAGTCTGGATTTGAATGTGACTACTGTAGGATCACATCTGATCTCTTCTGGAAGCTGGTTCCAGCATAATAGCTAAAAGCAGACTCACCATGCTTAGTGTGAACCCTTGGTATTTCTAGCTGATGTGATCCTAATGATCTGAGTGATCTGCTGGGTTTATATTCAGTGAGCATATCTGCAATGTATTGAGGTCCTAGGCCATTGAATGATTTGTATACCAGTAATAATACTTTAAAATCAATCCTAAATCTAACTGGGAGCCAGTGTAAAGACCTGAGGACTGGTATGATATGTTCATATTTTCTGGTTCTGCTCAGCGTTCTGTATGAGCTGCAACTGTCTTATGGTCTTTTTGGGAAGGCCAGTGAGGAGTCCATTACAATAATCCACCCTGCTGGTGATGAAAGCATGCACTAGTTTTTCTAAGTCTTGACTGGAAACAAAGCATCTAATTCTTGCAATATTTTTCAGATGATAGTATGCTGATTTAGTTATTGCTTTGACATGACTACTGAAACTAAGATCTGACTCCAGAATCACACCAAGATTCCTGACTTGATTTTTTGTTGTTTGACTCCTAGCGTCAAGGTATGCGTTCACCTTGAGAACTTCATCTTTGTTTCCAAACGTAATGACTTCAGTTTTGTCTTTGTTTAGCTGAAGAAAGTTTTGGCACATCCAACTGTTGACTTCATTAATGCATCGGCACAGGGAATCAATGGGGCTGTAATCGTTAGGCAATAGGGCTAAGTAGATCTGTGTGTCGTCTGCATAGCTGTGGTTCTTTTACATTATTTGGCTCAGTACAGATGAAATATTAATTTCCTACTATTTGGATCAGTGCTGAAATAACCACTTTAGTATACAGGAACTGACACAAGCAGACTAAATGTTGCTGCACCTTCACATTCAAAATAAAGGTCTCTAAAGGGGGTGTTTTCGCATTGATCCCATAGAGGAACCATATTTGGTTTCTTAAAATAACCATTTTTTCTTAGCATGAAGAACATTTTAAAATTCTAAAGAACCTTTGTCAGCTATAAAGAACATTTTTGTAATGGAAAAGTTCCAAGGATGTTAGAGGTTCTTCAAGGAATCATAGATGCCAGTATACCTTATTCAGCGCAGCGCCATGATAGGTATGAGAGCGAAGCTGTGCGGGATAGATTTACAGTGTTTTCTATGGCATCCGCTGTAAAAAATTAAATAAAAACAAAAGCTGTAAAGCTCCTAGATCTTATATAATTTTCCACAGCTCATATTGGTGTTTTTGTCTACTGAAATCTATTGGAAAGATATTTTTGCAGTGTTTCATCAGCAGAACAATTAAAAAAACACATTAACCCTATAATAGTCACAGTAAGAAATATTTTGGCAAAAAAAAAAATTATTGCTAAATTTGTGTTCTTGACACCTCATTTAGCAACTTTTCCAGGTTATTTTTCCAGATGACCCATTCACTAAGCAGACACATAAGTCAACCAGCTGGTTGATTTGCACATTTAGGGTAATTCTCGGCATGAACTGACAAGTATTAAGCATTAATGGAATTTTTCATTTTTGCAACTGAAGTTGAAGTTTTTTCATGTAAAAACATTAAAACCAGGGAAACGCTCAGAAATGCAGTGTAACACTTAACAAGACTTCGCGGTGAGTGAAAGAATGAACAAGGTATATATAGACAGACTAACAGGATGAGACAGGTGAATGCAATCAGTGAATGAGGTACAGGTGAATGTGATCAGTGATAAGTGATGTTGAGTCCGGGCAGTGAGTTATGGGAAATGTAGTTAGTGAGTGAATATGATAGTCTGATGTGGACTGCCCTCTGGTGGCTCACAAGGGCAGCTCCAGCTGGTGATCGTTACAATAACATAATATAAAAAATCTCGTAAAATGTAAAGTAAATAAACTAATACAACATGTATACTAATACAACTAAATTAATTATTGAATTTAATTTCAAATAATAAACATAATAGATCTAGTGACTATCTGTATTAAATTTAAGGTAAAAAAAATATATAATAGAATAGAATAAAACAAATTATTGATATGATATGGTAACAAAGCATTGTTTTTTGTTCAAACAAAGGAACAACTTCTCATCCTTAGATTAGATGCATTTTAATATTTTGAATATATTTTATATCCAATGTACAAAAGAATAAATTAGAATAGAATATCAAACACGTACACTTACATGGACAAAAGTATTTAGACACCCGACCATTACACCATAAGGGACTTTATTCTAAATAAATAGACATTAATATTGAGTTGTTCTCCCCTTTGCATCTATAACAGCTTCTACTCTACTCGGAAGGCTATGCATTTAGTTATGGTCGTGTTGCCCAGTTTACCCTGTGTACACTAAAGCGTTCTAAGCCAGCTGAAAACGCTAGGCACTCTACTGAAAATGCCTAGCTATGGGCAACTATCCCTCACAGCCTCGCTTTCATTCCTGTTAAATTTCAAAGATGGCACTGCTGTGAATAAGGTCTATAAAGAACTTTTATTTTTAAGAGGGTACATCAACATTCAATGATAAACTCTGACACAACTGGTTTCTTCTAAAATTCAGAAGAATTAAGAGCAGAGGAACTGGGTCAATGGCAGCACAATGACCTCTGGGTAAGAAATCACTGAATTTAACTGATTATTCAAAAATGAGGTCTCCAATAAGTTATTAATGACCTGGGCCCGGTTTCCCAAAGCGTTCTTATCTCTAAGTAGTTCTTAACCTATTCCTTAACCTCTCTCTTAACCTTATGGCACGATTCCCGAAACGTTCGTTCGCTAAGTATATCTTCTGTAAGTCACACTTTCGTAAGGTTGGTCTGGACCACTCTTAGCTTTACCTTATCACTGTTGCAGGTCTATATGAATATAATTCTGAAGTTTTAATACACCCAGACAGTATTAAATTAGGCTAATTCAAGTGTTTTCATGCAAAGAATAAAATTGTCATTACACTGATTGTTGATAGATTTTTAATTGTATTATTATACAATATTATTAATTTAATTAAAACGCTCTTTTAAAGGCCAGTGAAAGCATAGGCTAATGTCAGTTAAGTCCTATTCGGACGCTAATATTGTTTCTCATGGGCTTGTCCGGTATTTTAAACATTTACAGGGGTAAGTCGGAGATTTTAGTGCCGTCCGAATCCATAATATCAGTGTTTTTCTCACCCAACCCGCGTAAAAATCCCTGGCCAAATTAGTACCTTCTGTTTTTTGACAAACAGGTCGTGTGGTAATTTAATTGCCATCTGAATCCACATCTCTGAGTTTACAAGAGATTCACAATTCACGGTTTAAATCCTTTTTGATCACTGCCGAGCACCGTACGCAAGATGTAAACTTTTATTACTGAAATGCTGGAAAGTATTTACAAGAACAATATTTCATCGCAGCTCCACCTCAGCGAACAAAAATGGGAAAGAGAAGAAGGCACGTAAATTTTTGAAAAGGTTATTGTGGCAGCAATATATTTTACAATTTTAAAATATGTAGGCTAGGCTATTATAGGCTATTATAGTTTGGATTATTTTTTATAATATCCAATAATCATAATAAATTGCAATTTCAACTATTTCTGAAGTGCTTCATTTATAAAGATCTCCGCTTTCTCACATAAACAGCCCCTGCACGAGAGAATAATTGATTCTCGAGCCATCGATATCAAACAATTCAGCACCATCGCCACGGACAGCGCCGGGTAACACCGCACGTAAGAAGGTATATCTTAAGCAGCTTCCTAAGGTATGGTTCGGGGAACACACTTAGGAACATAAACAACTTTGGTAAGATATATCTTTCGAGCTTTCTTAGCGCGCTAAGAGTGAGCGTTATCGGGAAACCCTGATTATTAATTTGTATCTATTAACAATAAATCACAATCATTGTTGTTTCAGGTTTTGGGAGACTGTAGAGCCTGATAGTAGGCTGGATAATGAAGTGTTGTTTCTATGTCATCTTTGGGCGTTTGTCCATGTAATGATACTTTTAAAAGGATCTGTGAGAGAAGCATTTTTAAATCTAAGTTGATATATTTTAAAACAAGGTTTTTGTGCAATATTTGCAGGTAGACTGGGAAATGTTTTTTGGGTCCTTGAAATTTCTGAACCAGATCATCTCTAAATGTTTGTGTAGTGGGTCTGAACGGTTTTCTGGCTACCCACTCTTTGTAATGTTAAGCTTCACCAGTGTGCCGACGCACTGAATTTTTTTTAAATAGTTCAAAGTTACTATTAGATTAAATTTTATTACCTTGACAAACTATACATCATTAAAAAGATATGAAAGCTTTAGCGTAAGTTCTGCCAGGAAGACTCAATCAGCGCGTCATGTATTATCTCAATTCTAACCAATCATGTGCTAACACTCGCAGTATAAAAGATTGGTTACTTACTATTGGTTCCTTTACCTCCAGGGGGTCGGCTGCGCCCCTGCCTTCGTCTTCAGGCTAGTGGTGGGCGATACTGCAAATTTGGGTATCGATCCGATACCAAGTAAATACAGGGCCAGTATCGCCGATATCAATACCGATACCAATACTTTCTCATTTTAAAAGCATGTACTTGAACTTGAACGTGTATGCACTTTCCTGTGCTAGAGCAGTGTGTCATGATTTATGAGGTGAATGCATCATTAATATGCTAAATCTGAATACGTTTTCATGACTACTAAATATTTTGTGATTTGTGCTCTCAACTCGCCTGTAATTAGTCAGTGACTTTTACAAAACTACCCTAATTATAGTACTTGCCTACTAGTATACTAGCCTACTGTTCAAAAGTTTGGGGTCTGTAAGATTTTTAATTCTTTAATTTAACATAGGTTTTCTATGTCATAGTAAACTGTAATTTATTCATGTGATCAAAGCTGAATTTTGGGCATCATTACTCCAGTCATGATGATATTTCATTTTAATATGCTTGCTACTCAGGAAACATTTCTTATTATTATCAATGTTGAAAACAGTTTCATATTTTTGTGGAAACCATGATACATTTTATGCAGAATTATATGATGAACAAAGTTGAAAGAACAGCATTTATATGAAGTAGATTTTTTTTTTAACAGTGTAAAACCCTTGACTGTCACTTTTGATCAATTTAATGCATCGATCCTTGTTGAATAAAAAGATTCATTTCATTAAAAAAATCTTACTGACGTCAACATTTTGAACCGTTATGTACACTTTTGGTTTGTTTATTGCGAAATAACTCCCGAGTGTTTCTCTGACATCTAAGCAAGGCTTCGTTTCCCAAACGCACTGTGCCTGTGAGCTCAGCGAAGCACCAGCATAGGAACGCTCTCTTTGATTGATTGGTTTCGTTTTGTATCCAGATGACTAGGAGAAAAGTTCTATCCTACACAATTATCCGCTAACATTCGCTTATTTTTCAACTTAGAAGCTTATTTTATGCACTGAATTGTGTGATAAAAAAAAATGACTGGTAAAAAAACACATTTGGATCGATATTTTTATGTGAGGATCGATCCTTTTCGATACCACGTCAGTATCGATATATCGATACTTCAGGATCGATCCGCCCACCTCTACTTCAGGCAGGATATGCAGCTTCCGCTACCCTCGCATTGCATGCTAAGGACGGGGCCTATGCTAAAGAACTTTATAAATTTATGCTTGCTGGGCTGTTAATAAATATACGCTTGTAACATCAATTTATCTCCCGAGTCTTTCTGGTAGAAATAAGATTCAAGTTTCAGTGTTCTGGCTTTGCCTATCTTAGCGTTTTTTTCCTCCCCCTGCTGGTCTTTCTATATTCTGCACTTTGAATTGGTTTTATTCAGTTTCCGGGGTTGGGTTCAAAAGAACAACACAGCACATGGTAGAGCATGTTGAATTTGCCGTCAGTCCATAGCAACAACAACTCTTAAACGAGGCACTGCCTGTAAGTGGAATTTGATTATTCTTGATTATGGCATTTTGTATGTTTTTGAGGGAGTGCATATAAAGTGATTGTTTTCATAGTTCTGCAGGATATTGTGTGAACACTTTGTATTATTTTCTCCTGTTGTACATTGATGGACTTGACATTTACCATGTTACAGTTTATTTATGTATTCTTTTTGTTTTTATATTGTGTTACAGTTTTACACATTTATTCAGTAAATCTCAACGACGACTCCGGTGTCAAGATTGTTTATTGAGTGGATGTGTTTAGCTTGCTGGGTACGAAGCCAGTACATTCAGTATTTGATCACTATTGTATTCTGAGAAACTTATAGTGACAGTTGTGTCTTAAGTTGTGTCAGGAGTTATGTAATGAAAAAATGAGTTGATACCTTTAGTATGAATTATGAGCATCAGCCGCTCCCATTCAGAAAAAAAATCCTGTGCTGTCGTCATGAAAGCGCTTCACAAAACAACATCCCTCAGGGCTTTAGCTCAAAAATGTGCAGATTTGGAGAAATATTGATAGATTCTCATAGGTTTATGTCAGATTTCTATAGAGAGGAATAATATTTATTGAATTTATACCCAAATGTGCCGACGTAATCATTATGAGCGCTGGAAACTCTGATGTGTTTTCAATACACACTGGCAGCCTGAGGGCGCCCTATGCACATTTAATAATAATAATAATAATACATCACACTTGTATAGCGCTTTTTTGGACACTCAAAGACGCTTTACATGGGGAATAAAACAAAACAAAACAAAAGGGGCGGTGATAGCGAAGGCTCGGTCCCCCAAGGTCCGGCGGTTAGTGCGGACGATCGGAGTGAGGCGGTTGGTGCCATCTGAGCGGAGGTGACGGGTGGGTTGGTGCTGTTCCAGGAGCTCAGTGAGGTAGGGCGGGGCCAGGTGATGGTGGAGAGGATAGCCGGGGTGATGGATTTGGTGGACATGTAGAGTTGGGTATCATCGGCGTAGCAGTGAAAATGGAGTCCATGGTGGCGGATGATCTGACTGGGGGGAAGCATGTAGATGGTGAAGAGGAGGGGGCCTAGCACGGAACCTTGGGGGGACACCATGGGTGACGGGAGGTGTGGGAGTTGCAGTTGTTAACAGAGACAAAGTGGTGACGGTCAGAGATGCAGGAGGTGAACCAGAGAAGTAGAGATGCACCGATTACAATTTTCTGGGCCGATTCCGATTTCCGATTTTTCATTAAGTTTGACCTGCCGATACCGATTTTAGCCGATTCCGATTTCATTTTTTTCTAACCACTTTACAGCACACACAAATATTTATTTTATATCTTTTCTGTAATAGAACATTTTACAATTTGCATAGTACATATTTTTTTGAACAGATAAACGCTATAAAATAGAACTATATAAATTACTCCAGGTGTGGGTAATTCAAACATCTAAAGTGCAGTGTTATGGAAGAACCATTTCCTTTTCACATTCAATATCCAATAATTTTTTATATATGTATTTAGCAAACTAAACGTCTGTATGAAAACAAGGAATGGCAATAAAATAATATATAAATAAAAAATAAATAGCCTTGCAGTATAAAGATATTTCTCAAAGCACTCACACACAGGCCTATTGCAATCACTTGTACAAACTGAATAATAAAACAAGTTTAAATGGGTACATTTTCTATAAATATTAGGTCTTCGTTTTCTTTTCTGACATAGCCTATTCCAGTTCTTGTAAAAACATGCAAATTCTGTGCATTTTGGGTGCTTTTTTGTGAAACCCTATGTAGGCTATTTTATCCATCAAAAGTGTGCTTTCCCTTTAATTGAGCGTGAGCAGTGCAGCAAATAGACTCGGCGCCGAAACACGTGCTTCACTGCTCGCGACGCTCCTGCTTGACGCTCACGCGCTGCTCCCGCTCCCGTTGTGAAAGCACTCATCGATTAACATGCACGCTGAAAAAAAATACGCACTTGCGGTCTGAACGGACGTAATTCACGAGGTTTCCTACATGTGTGTTCCGTGTGCACGTGTGATTCTGATGTTGCGCAATGTTAATCATGCGGCGCCCGAGTGCATTTGACCGGCATAAAATCGGCATTTGTCAGACTGACCGGCTGGTCGCCGGTCACGGCCGATCACGTGAAAATCGGCCAATTCCGGTCACCAGCCGATCAATCGGTGCATCCCTACAGAGAAGTGCTGTGCCTGAGATGCCAATAGATTTAAGATGATGGAGGAGGACGGTATGGTCTATTGTGTCAAATGCAGCGGAGAGGTCGAGGAGAAGGAGGATGAATATGGAACCAGAGTCGGCAGCAATGAGGAGATCATTTGTGACTTTAAGAAGTGCTCTTTCTGTGCTGTGGTCTGGACGCCGGACGGAATCCGGATTGAAATGTTTCGAAGAGTTGAGAGGAGTGGAGATGTTGGTGGAGTAATTGTCACAGGCAGGGGGGCGCGCGCTAGCCGCCCCTCCCTAAATTGCGTACCACCCTGAGGAGCAAGACCGTATTCCCACAAAGTCAAGACAGGACACAGAATAGATTCAAAAGGTTTTATATTTTTTTATTGATTAAAAGTCTTTGAAGTAAGCAATTACTCCCAGAAGGAATCGACCAGCAGTTCCTCGTTCTCTACTCAGACAGAGACAGCTCTAGTAGGTTCTTCAAGCCTTAGCATGCTCTCCAATGGACCCAGACAGAGAGGGTAGGATACATATGACTCACAGCACCAGCAGGCTCCCCACTGGGCCCAGACAGAGAGTGGAGGATACATATGACTCGCAGCATTAGCAGGCTCCTCACTGGGCTCAGACAGAGAGCGGAGGATACATATGACTCACAGCACCAGCAGGCTCCCCACTGGGCCCAGACAGAGAGTAGAGAATACATACGACTCACAGCATCAGCAGGTTCCTCACTGGGCTCAGACAGAGAGCGGAGGATACATATGACTCACAGCATTAGCAGGCTCTTCACTGGGCTCAGACAGAGAGTGGAGGACACATATGACTCACAGCATTAGCAGCTCTTCACTGGGCTCAGACAGAGAGTGGAGGATACATATGACTCACAGCATTAGCAGCTCCCCACTGGACTCAGACAGAGGGTGGAGGATACATATGACTCACAGCACCAGCAGCTCTTCACTGGACTCAGACAGAGAGTGGAGGATACATATGACTCACAACATCAGCAGCTCCCCACTGGGCTCAGACAGAGAGCGGAGGATACACATGACTCACAGCATTAGCAGGCTCTTCACCGGGCCCAGACAGAGAGTGGAGGATACATATGACTCACAGCACTAGCAGCTCTTCACCGGACCCAGACAGAGAGTGGAGGATACATATGACTCACAGCACTAGCAGCTCTTCACCGGACCCAGACAGAGGGTGGAGGATACATATGACTCACAGCATTAGCAGCTCTTCACTGGGCTCAGACAGAGAGCGGAGGACACATACGACTCACAGCACCAGCAGCTCTTTACTGGGCTCAGAGGAGGCTGTTTTTCTGGAACTGTAGATGCAGACCAAACAATCCGAAACCGTCAAAGCACTCGTGCACACACATCCCCTTCCCAATGTGAACACTTCAAGAACAGGACACTTCAAAACAGTAAACTCACTGTGACCACGGCAATTGAGCAGTGTCCAAGAAAAACATCTCCTTAAAGTTGGTGTAGCGGACCCCGTCCGAATGATGGCCAAAACTTTACTGATGTTAATGAAGTTTATTGAGTCCGTTTTCACTCCATAAATCACCATAAGACTCCAAAAATCACCGTAAGAGCTAAACAAACAAAGTACAAGAAGCGCGAATTACCGACTAGTTCAAAACTCTATCATTAACATTAACATACAGCGAATTACACAAAACAGTCATTACAACAAACAGTTATCAAATATATACATACCTTATGCCTTTTCGGGGGGTGCTTAACAAAGTTGCAAACGTTATAGCTGCGAAACAACTCTGACGAACTTTAACTGCGTGCTCTCCCTTTCCTTCCCCGTAGACTACAATACCCGTCAAAATAAAAGTCCCTCCTTAGTAAGACAGATAATGCATTTCTTAAACCCATTTAAACTCACAAAAATATAAAAAATGTGTTCAAAAACTAATTAGAATATTTATCAAAGCAAAGTTTGTTACACTCCCACCAAATTATAAATGTTATTTCAACATGCATAATTTTCAAACATAAGTCATTTTAACTTATAATAACCATTGTGTGTGTATGTGTGTAAAGCAAAGTCCTTTTGAAGATTTGTTCACTCCGCTTCCAATAATAAGACCAACTTCTGAGCTGGTCTCTCAACAACTGAGACCTTGTTTAACCGTTCTCCTTTCTTGTTTAGTTTTTTGTCACCAAGTGCTATTGTGACCTTCCTTACTAGTCCATCTTGGCTAGATACAGTGTCTACGACCCGCCCTAGTCTCCACTCATTTCTTGGAAGGTTCTCATCTGTATCCATGACCACATCACCAATCTGAAAATTCCTTTTTGGAGCATGCCAGCATTGTCTAGCCGTAATGTTGTGGAGATACTCTTTTTTCCATCTACTCCAAAACTGTTCAGTAAGGTACTGCACCCGTCTCCATCTCTTTCTCCCGTAGAGGTCTTCTCTTATGAACTTTCCTGGTGGTGGTAGGACTGTGGTGGCTTTCATGGTGATCAGATGGTTAGGTGTGAGCGGTTCTAAGCTCTTTGGGTCGTTCAGGTTATCCACTGTAAGGGGGCGACTGTTGACTATTGCCATGGCTTCATAAAATAAAGTGCGCAGTGAAGCATCGTTGAGCCTGCCTGATGAGAGGGAAACTGTAGCATTGAGAACACTCCGTACAGTTTTGATTTGACGCTCCCATACACCACCTGCATGACTGGAATGAGGGGGATTCATTACAAAATCACACTGTTTATCTGCAAGGAAAGCAGTGAGCCTCTCTGGGTCAAGTTGCTGTAATGCCGAGTTCAGTTCGTTTTTTGCGCCAACGAAATTGGTACCTTGGTCACATCTGATCTGCCGTACTGTGCCTCGAATTGCAATAAAGCATCGTAAACTGTTGATGAAAGCGTCTGTGGACATATCTTCTAACATTTCTATATGAATGGCTCTTGAACAAAAGCAAGTTAGAAGCAGACCATACCTTTTGTGCTGTTTTCTTCCTTCTTTAGTCAAGAATGGACCAAAGCAATCCATACGACAATACACAAACGGTGGGGAAGGCTCTACACGTTCTGTGGGAAGATCACTCATCCGCTGGCCTTCCACAGGTTTTCTCAACCTTCTACAAGGTACACAGTTGCGAATGTAAGATGTGACAGCTCTGTTTATTCCAGGTATCCAATAGCCGGAAGATCTGATTGCATTAATTGTGAAACCCTTTCCTTGATGCTTTACACTTTCATGATAGTGTGCAATAATCAACTTTGTAACATGATGATCTTTAGGAAGGATCAGTGGGTGCTTAAATGAGTGAGTGCATGAAGAGTGGCTAAGTCTTCCTCCCACCTTGATCATACCATCCGTATCTATGAAGGCGTCCAGGTGATGAAGTTTATTATAACCTGGAAGTTGTTTTCCTTGACTCAGGACATCCATTTCTTTCTGATATACTTGTTTTTGAACTCCTTTTAAAATCAAGCCTTTTGCATGTTCCTGCTCACCTACAGAAGCTGGCAAATTAGTTTTATCCTTCTTAATCCTTCTCACAAGACGTGCAATGGCTTTGACAGCATTAGACCAAGAAGAGAACTTTGACAAATGGTCAACAAGATCTTTACTTTCTGTTGTTTCTGTTTGAAACGTCTGAATCTTTTTAACTTCTGGATCTCCTATTGGAAGCTCCGGTACAACATTTGAGGTATCTATTTCTTTCTTCCACAGGAATGAAGGACCCGAGAACCAGTTGGATGAGAGTAATTCATTTATTGTTCTTCCTCTAGAAGCATTGTCTGCTGGGTTATCATCTGTTGGGACGTACAGCCATTGTTTGGGTGCTGTGCTTTGGCGTATTTTTTGGACTCTGTTGGATACAAACGTATGAAAACGACGGGCGTCGTTATTGATGTAACCCAAGACCACCTTTGAGTCAGTCCAAAAGAATTCATTGACATTGGTGAGGTCAAGCTCTTCTCTGAGCATATTGCTCATTTTGACTGATACCACTGCTGCCGTCAACTCTAACCTTGGAATTGTAGTAATCTTAACAGGAGTAACCCGGGCTTTGCCAATGAGGAAAGTGCAATGAATCTCATCCTTCTCATTGATTACTCTCAGATAAGAACACTGACCATAACCACAGGTACTTGCATCAGAGAAATGATGTATTTCCGTTTTTACAATTTTACCGAAATCAGCAGGCACATAGCATCGTGGTATGTCCACCTTTTCCAGATTGACAAAGTCATTCTGCCATTTCTCCCACCATGGACTAAGAGCAAGGGAAAGTGGATCATCCCAGCCTGTACCCTGGCGACACATTTCTTGTAGGATCCTCTTACCATTGAGAACATAGGGAGCTACAAAGCCCAAAGGATCATATATAGAGGCAACCGTTGACAATATGCCACGACGTGTTGTAGGTTTTAGTGGGATATGGAATTGGAAGCTATCACTCTGTATGTTCCAATGAATTCCCAGCGCTCTTTCAAGTGGCATGTCATTGAAGGTAAGATCCTTTGTTTCAAAGTTTACAGCACGTTCTGATGCTGGTATGCTCTGCAGAACAGTGTTGTCATTTGACACAAACTTGTGAAGTCGAAGACCTCCCTTTATGCACAACTCCCGTGCTTCCTTTGCCAGCTGAATGGCCTTTTCCACCGTCTCTACACTTGTGACTCCATCATCAACATAGAAGTCTCTTAAGATGAACTGAGCAGCTAATGAGTGTGATTGACTATGCTCACTGGCTAGATATCTTAGTCCATAGTTTGCGCAACCAGGCGAAGAAACCGCACCGAAAAGATGCACTTTCATTCGGTAATCTTGAAGCATTTTTGAAGCATTGAATTTGTGTCTCCGTTTTTCCACCATAAGAAGCGCAGGTAATCTCGGTCATTTTCCTGGACATGAAACTGGTGAAACATTTTTTCGATGTCACATATTACAGCTATAGGATGCCTTCTGAACCTAACAAGGACTCCGGTGAGATTGTTTATCATGTCTGGTCCTGGTAACAAATGTTCATTGAGACTTGTGCCTTTGAATTTTGCAGAACAATCAAAAACTACACGTAGCTTGTCTGGCTTTTTTGGATGGTAGATGCCATGATGAGGTATGTACCACTTTTCACCATCAGTTCCATCATCATTCACTGTTTCTACATCACCTCTTTCAATGATGTCATTCATGTAAGTAATGTAGTCTGTCTTATATTTCTCGTTTCTACAGAATTTCTTGTTCAAATGATTGAGTCTGACCTTGGCAAGCTCTCTGTTATCAGGTAAGTATGGTCGTTGTTTGAACGGAAGAGGCATTTCATAATGTCCTTGAGCATTTTTCTTAATACCTTCT
Organism: Scardinius erythrophthalmus; assembly: GCF_964197995.2. Taxonomy (NCBI): domain Eukaryota; kingdom Metazoa; phylum Chordata; class Actinopteri; order Cypriniformes; family Leuciscidae; genus Scardinius; species Scardinius erythrophthalmus. Next base: position 39,500,776 of record NC_138224.1, on the reverse strand, counting down.
TTGAGTTTGTCTAGGAACACAATATCATCCTGAGAAATTGTCTTTTCATCTGTTGTGACATCCTTAAAGTCCGACTCGAGTACACGGATGGCATCCATAGGTGTCAAAGCTGGAATCTCCTTTGTGGCAATTCTGTGACAAAGACTGACCGATGTTGAACCGTTGATACCTGGTGTGGAGCAGCCCACAACACTCCATCCTAAGTCAGTTAGAATAGCATAAGGTTCATCATCTTTACCTAATATGACTTGCCTGGGAGCTAACACTCTGTGGCAGTTGTAGCCAATAAGTAAACCTACTTCACAGCTGAGAAGAGGTGACATTTCGTCTGTGATTACCTTCAAGTGACTCCAGTTCTTTGCCGTTTCCTGCGTTGGTATGTGATCACGATTGACAGGAATACACTCCTTGGTGTATACTGGAGGCAGATCGATATGTACTGATGAATTGTACCCTCTCACACGAAGATCAGACACTCTTTTACTTTTAATTACCATATTGTCTCCCATCATGGTGGTAAATTTGAGTTTTATTGGCTGAGTATCCACTTGCAGTGCATTACTCACTTCTTCGTCAATGAAAGTGGTGTCACTCTGAGTGTCTAACAAAGCATAGACAAGCTGTTCATTGGATGGATTTTTGATGGACGACACCCATACAGGTACAATCATGGATGTAATGACTGAACGACCTTCTCTTGTGATATTAAGCGACATGGCATCTGTAATCTCACTCTCACGTGCACGCTCATTGCTTACCGTTGGTTGCTTTCTGTTTCCGTTATTCTCATAGTTGTAATCATGAAGACATGTGGGATGTCGCAGTTTGCATACATCACATGTGTGGCGACGCCGACAATCCTTAGCACAGTGACCTGGTTTCATACACCCAAAACAGAGTTTGTTGTCTTTGACATAGGACCTTCTGTCTTTCAGACACTTTACCATGAATTCTGGGCACTTACAGAGTTGATGGCTGTCATCTTGACACAACATGCATGGTGTTTTAACTGTCCTATAGCCATTGTCTGTTTGTCACTGTTTACTGTTGTTTGTGTTTTGAAGACAATCGCCTTGTTTCTTTTGGTTTCATTTGAGATTCTTCTCTCATGAGGTGACTCACGTGAATGAAGAGCATGTAGAGAAGTGATAGGATTACACACTATTTCTGCTTCAGTTGACATGAATTTTACAAAGTCTTGAAAGCTTGGAAATTCCTTGCCGTCCATAAGTGATGTTGTGACTTGGCGGTTCCACCTGGAGGCTGCCCAGTCAGGAAGTTTCTGTACCAGCTTTTGATTCTCTTCACAATCGTTTAATATTTCCAGGCCTTTAACATGAGGTATGGCTTGCAGGCAGGCATTTAAGAAGTCTGAAAATGTTCTCAGGCCTTCTGCATCTTTGGATGGTATTCTTGGCCACTTTGACAGCTTTTCACGGAATGCTCTTTGAATGACAAATGGCTGCCCGTATCTTTGGTTAAGCTTGTTCCAAGCATCTTTGTACGCTTCTTCATCATTACGATAAAAGGTGCCTTCAAGATATTTGTGTGCTGAGCCACTGACATACTTTTTCAGATAATAGAGTTTATCAGCTGCAGAGATGCCTTTTCTATCTATAAGTGACATAAATTAAGCTTTCCAGTCCACAAACTGAATTGGGTCTCCATTGAACACTGAAGGCTCGGGTATGGGTAACCTGTTGATGGCTATGCTGTCCTGAACTGCCTGAGCAAGATGAGACACTTCACTAAGAGATGTTGGCTGGACAACATTGTATTGCTGCTGTGTCGTTGGGAAGATTTTGTTTTTCCGACTTTCATGTTCATTCTGTATACACTGACTCTTTGTCTCTTGCTTTATTCCTTCATCATATGATTTTACTCTGGCCCGAGCAACCTCCAAATCCTTTTCTATCTGCAGCTGTTCTAATTCAAACCTTTGTGTTTCTAGCTCTTGTCTGAGCTGCTCTTCTAGAGTTCTTATTTTTTCCTTTTGTTGTCTTTCCCTTTGCAGTATTTTGTATTCAGCCTCTTTCGCAGCCAGCTCTGCCGCCGCATCTGCTCGCTTGCTTGATGTACAAGAAGATCTAGAATGGTTGCTGACTGTTTGTGAAGCACTGGAACCATATATGGAACGAGCATAACTATGAGCTAAAAGTTCATGTAGACGGCCCTTTTCCTGTTCTGCATCAAACTCGCCATCTACTGTTGATAACCTTTCTAGCACAATTTTGACAATGTCATTGGTCACGGCTTCACATGCATCAATTTTACGTCTTAAATCAGCAGCGGGTGTGATATGTTCCCTTATTTCACTGAAGATTTTTATGATACAGTTCTTTTTATCATCAAGAGTGTCAGCAATGTCAGCAAGCTGCTTATCAGAGATGTCTGATTTTAAGTCATGTCTTGCTTTACGAGCATCTAATTTCCATTGGTCATACAAAGCCATTAACCTTCTTTCTTTCTTACAGCACTCTTCTTTCTGGTAAGCAAGCATTCTCTCAGTAGGAATATGTGGACGTTCTGAACGTCGAGGGAGTTCTGCACTGTCTTGTACATGACACTGAAGTTCAGATGTATTTTTATCTTTACATTTAACTGCTCCTTTTCCATCCTTTTCCTTTTTACCTTCTGATTCCATCTGCAGCAGGCTTTCAGATTCTGGATCATCAGTATCAATTTCCATAGTCAACTCACTTTTATGGCGTTCCAGCTCTTTAGACCATCACGCTGATTCCATCGTGTTGCAATCCGTTAACGTGCTCCCATGAACAAGCACGTGCAGCGGGGATGTGAACCAGCGAAGGTGAAGCTCTTACTGTAGCGGACCCCGCCCGAATGATGGCCAAAACTTTACTGATGTTAATGAAGTTTATTGAGTCCGTTTTCACTCCATAAATCACCATAAGACTCCAAAAATCACCGTAAGAGCTAAACAAACAAAGTACAAGAAGCGCGAATTACCGACTAGTTCAAAACTCTATCATTAACATTAACATACAGCGAATTACACAAAACAGTCATTACAACAAACAGTTATCAAATATATACATACCTTATGCCTTTTCGGGGGGTGCTTAACAAAGTTGCAAACGTTATAGCTGCGAAACAACTCTGACGAACTTTAACTGCGTGCTCTCCCTTTCCTTCCCCGTAGACTACAATACCCGTCAAAATAAAAGTCCCTCCTTAGTAAGACAGATAATGCATTTCTTAAACCCATTTAAACTCACAAAAATATAAAAAATGTGTTCAAAAACTAATTAGAATATTTATCAAAGCAAAGTTTGTTACAGTTGGGCTGGGCTGGCTAGTTGCTGTGTTAAGAGAAAATAAGCAGTACAACAGTAAGGTAGTAGAGCGGCAGAACAGTAAAGCAGTAAGGCAGACGGGCCGAGGGAATCCCTTAGGGAGCATTTGTTTCAACTAGCAGAGAAAACAGGATATGAGCAAAGCTCACCATACCATGCAGGTCAGGGGAGTCACAGGCAGACGCACATCTCCTCACATTGAACCACAAAGCAGGCACACACGCCTCTCAACCCGACAATCGGGGCCGTGTCCACGTGACGGCGGCAGCCGTAATGATCGCGTTGATTTCGCGTTATAAACGCACTCGATCAAATCGTCGGCCGAGCGCCCCTTCCTGGGCGCCGGTCTCTCCCTCGCATCTGCTGCACTCTCATCGGCCGAGCGCCCCTTCCTGGGCGCCGGTCTCTCCCGCGCCTCTGCCGCGTTCTCTCCGCCTCTGCTGCCCACAGCTGTCGGCAACAATGAACATATAAAGCACTCCCGCCTCACATGCGGGCCAATCGCCAGCATAGATTCTTCCCGCCGAACACCTGAAACTGATTTATCTATTAGATCGCTAGATTGTCACTGTTTACATCCAGGCACAGGAAACAGCCATTTGGCTGGGGGTCACATTAAAAACATTCCCTGAGGGAAACCCTTTCCCTGGCGTGTGCATTCCTCCCCCACTGAACATAGTCACCCTGTGACATAATCAGCAGCCATGGGTGACGGTGTTATCTGTCAAAGACTGAGGAATATGCAAGTTGAAGTTAGAATTTTAATTACTGCCATGAATTACAAATGAGCACTAGAGGTCATTGTGTCTGTTTCATGCTTCCACAAACTCTATTATCAAGCTTTGTTTTAAACCTTGTCTTCCTCTTTTTATTGTCATGTGATTCATTATCTTTAGTACAAATAGTCCAGTGTTGGTTCTGGTCTTTGTCTGGTTTTGTACCTATATGATCGTGTTTTCTGGTGAGTTATTCTGCTGTTTTATTGTTTTTCTCTTGTATCTCAACATCATTCCTTTTTCCTAAAATGATCAGTTGCTCAAAGCTTTTCAGTAACATGTATGTTGAAGCTATCTGGTAGTTAGTGGTCTAGTAGTCATTGTTTTTACATCTGATCCTGTGAAAAAATTTTAGTGTATTTTATTTTATAGAGTACTTGCAAAGCTTAATGTTAAGGATTCATTTTTACTGGTCCGTTTGTGCTAATGGTTCACATTTGGACTTGCACTGCCAAAAGTTTAACTTGCCCCCCACCATAAAAAAAGGAAATAAATTGAAAATCTTGTTTCACATAAGTTCTTTGTGATTTTAATCCCATCTGAATCTGCCAAGGGTTTTTCTCACACAACCTCTGTAAAAATTCCTTGGTGAGTTTTTTTTACGAGTTTTTTTGGCAAACTAGATGACCCTCTGGGAAATCTAATCCCGTCTGAATGCAAATGTCTCTGATTGCTGACGTCGTATTATCCTAATGCTTTTTTGACCTACCTGAGCTACCATTTTAATATCAGTGTATTAAGAGTAAGATGCTTGTCAAGATTTTTCTGCTCACTTATGTGGGTTTATTATGAATATAGCCACTTCTCTAAACTCGTGAAGTTTACTTAAATAGGGTTTTTAGAATAAATTAAAATTATATTAATAAATAACTTAAGACCTATACGTCATAGATGACCTTCTGTAATGGCCACATCTGGAAAACAAACACCCGACCTCTGTAATAAAGTATGGCTTGCCTGCTTCCACTTCCCCAAAATGCCCCTAGCCATGACGACCATAATTGGCGTCATTTCTCCAGTCGTAATCAAATTGTTTTTTGATTGCCATCTCGTCCAGGACTACTGTGCACATTCTTTCCACTGGGGTCATAGTGGTGGCGATGACTCCCATTTGGGAGATGATTCCCTGCAGGAAGCCAGGCTGTCGGAACAAGTAAGTTGAATAATCAGATTTTGTTATACAGTATCTTCAAATTATGAAACTGGTCGAAGTTGAGTAGTCTAATTTCATAAATTGGTATTTACAGAGAAATATCCCACACGTCCAGTGACATAACGCCTAAGCGTTCTTGTAGAGGGAAGAGCAAATATCGTCTTCAGTTGACGATACGCCATTGGACTGCTGTGTAAAAGCTGCAGCCCCAGATCCTTCATGTTCCGGTCAAACCTTCTTCCTCTGTATTTTTTCCCTGCCTCTGACAGCTGTGCCTTAATGAAGTTCCGGCAGCCCTCAGGACACCCCTTGAGCATCTCAGCCATAATTTCATGGGGACTACGGAAGAACAAGTAGATTTTAAGATTCAAGATGCATTCCCTTTTTGTTAAATCAAGGGTTTATAATTCTAAAGGCAGCTTTTTTTGCCTTTTATTGTCATTACTTGGGGTTTTTAGGCCTGGCAGCTGGCTTCCTTTTCCTCTGTTTTAGCCTTTACAGCCGTGCAAGGCGTGCCTCTAGTTGTTTAATTCTCTGTAATAACAAAAAAAGCATCCTGTATGTGTGTCTGTGATAATGCTACAGTCACAATCTTGAAATTGAAGAAGATCAGAACATCACCTGGTCCTTTTGTTGGAGACTGCTGAGTGGAATGGTCACCTGAGCCTGTTCTTTTGTGCCTCCATTTGACTCATTATCTGCCCCTTCTGCGCTCTCCTCTGTCCTTTCCTCTATCTCAACTGGTGTCTCTAGAGTCTCCTCTGTACTTTCCTCTATAATTTCTGGTGTCTCCTCTGTGCTTTTTTTCTGTCCCTCCCTCTGTGTCTATTATATCCCTCTCTTCTTCCTGCTCCTCAGATTGTCTCCGCTTAGCTTTTGAGAATTGAATCAATGTAAGCTTAGCGTTAAGTTCTGCCAGGAAGACTCAGTCAGCGCGTCATGTATTAACTCACTCTAACCAATCACATGTTAACACTCTCAGTATAAAAGAATGGTACTTACATTCGTCTGAGTTCGCAGATACTGATGACGCCAATTATTTGCTCGCTATCAGATGCTTACCGCTATGTCTCAGGAACAAACTTTCTGTGATTATTCCGATTCTGACAAGGATTTCGTTCAGCCATCTCCTTCTGCTGCACGGCGCAGTACACGTATTCAATGCCGCGACTCTCCATGGGCACTCTGGTCTTCGGATAATATATCTAATACCCTCGAGGCAGCCGGCATTCCCTTCAATCATGATCTATCCAGAGAGGATCTAATTCTTCTGGCCCAGAACACCTTGGGCAATCCTCCTACTCCGACGGTTCAGATTCCAGCGACTTCTACTGCACCGAACCAGCCTAAGCAAGCAGGCCGGAAGAGAACAGCTAAATCTTCATCAACTCCTTCTGCCAAAAGATCCAAGTCGCTTGCTCGGGCTCCTTCTCCTCTGAATGCTTCTGTCAGCACTGATCCAAATTCACTTCTCATCCAAGCAGTCCGAAGCCTCACTCAGACTGTTAAAGGTTTGGAATCTAAAATGGCGATTATGGAAAATAAACTCACTAATCCTCTTATCAGCCTGCGTCCAGTCACGAATGCTTCAGCTATTCCTTCATCTGGTTCTTCAAATGTTAGATCCGACGATCCATTGAGTGGGCCATCAACATCTAACCAACAAGAATTCTCTCACACAGCTCAAACTCCATATCTGGATGCTCCCGCTCCTTTTGCTACTTCAGCCTTCAACCTCTCTACGGCAGCCCCTGCGCAGTCATTCGGTAGGAGATACGTTTCTCCAGCCGCAGCTACCGTGTCCCCAAACATGAGAGCTAATATAGTCCAGGGTAAGGACAATAATTTGGCTTCTCTTCTTCTGCCTTCGCCGGCAGTTGACAGGAAAATGGTCGACTGTGGTGATGTGGCAGTATTTCTCAAGACTTCCGATCCCAGACTTCAACGCAATCTCGCTTTCTCTGAATTCGTTATCGCTTTTAGCATTTTCAGAGACATTTTGTGCCAGTCTTTTCCCGAGAGAAGGGAAGAGCTCGATCTCTACCTAGCTATGATGGCTGATTTTAATCAAAGGTACGGGGGCACCCTTTTCTACGAATATCACAAGTAATTTTCCGCGAAATCAGCATCCTTTATCACGCTGTACAATTCAAAACTAGACTCGTCTATTATCGACACTGAACTGCTCATTCGTCATTTTGGCGGTCAAAAAACACTGGCTTGCTCTATTTGTAGCTCTCATGGATATTCAGCTCAATTCTGCCCCAAAGCTTTTACCAGCGACACACATGGCGCTGTCCAAGGTGCTGAAAAGTAAGGCTCTCTAACGACCGCCGCAATCGCTCTGCTGTAGATCCTAACGGCATCATTATTTGCATAAACTTTAATGAATCTGTTTGCGCATTTTCTAATTGTAGATATGCTCACATTTGTAGTTTCTGCAGGGATCCGCACCCGAAATCCGTCTGCCCACGCCGGTACAGACCAGCACCTCGCGGGAAAGCCCCAATCCGGAAAAAATTCTGATCAACAGACACCCTTCTACTCCAATCAATGTAGCAACACTGTCACGCTATCTTTCTTCTCATCCCGATCCGACTTTTGTCGATTACTTAATCACCGGTCTGTCTCAAGGGTTTCGGGTGGGCATCCTTTCTCAACTCACTACGACTTTTGTAGCTAAAAACCTGCAATCAGCTATTAAAGAACCAGACGTGGTTTCTGCACTGCTAGAACGTGAAGTTAATAAAGGATATGTCATTGGCCCTTTTGCTACTCCTCCTTTCTCTCCTTTTCGGGTTAATTCCATCGGCGTTGCTACAGGTAAATACTCAGGCAAAAAACGCCTCATTTTTGATATGTCTTCCCCACATTCCGCTTACACAGCAAGTGTTAACGAAAGTATTCCTCTTCCGCCTTTTTCTCTACATAATGCTTCGGTCGATAATGCTATCCATTTAATTAAGTTAGCCGGACAGGGTGCGTGGCTAGCTAAAGCTGACATCACAGATGCGTTCAAGACCATGCCAATTCATTCTTCAGAATGGCCACTATTCGGAGTTAAATGGAATTCCAAATTCTATTTCGCTGTAAGACTTACTTTCGGGTGTAGAAGCAGTCCTCACATTTTTAATAACCTTTCAGAAGCCCTTTGTTGGATACTGCTGAACGTCAGCAAGCTGCCTTTCGTTTTGCATCTGCTTGATGATTTTCTGCTAATCGATTTTCCATCCCCCCAATCTTCGATTCTTGACACACTCAAACAGATTTTCAGTGACGTTGGCATTCCCCTCTCCGCTGAAAAGACTATGGGCCTTTCTACTTCATTAGAATTTCTTGGCATTAACCTCGATACGATCCGCATGCAAGCTTCTCTTCATCTTGAAAAGCTTCTAAGAATCAGGTCATTCTTGGAATCTTTTTCTTCTTCTCGCGTCGTTTCAAAGCGCGACATGCTGTCTCTGCTCGGACACCTTAATTTTGCTATGAGCATCATTCCCCAAGGCAGAGCTTTCATTTCCCGGTTGTTAACATTGGCTCACTCTTTTCCGAATTTAAGCAATTCGATTCAACTGGATGAAGGCTGTTTGTCTGATCTTAGGTTTTGGACTCACTTGTTTAATGACTGGAACGGGATTTCTTTCTTTTACAATGACGTATTCGAATCGTCCGTCGAATTACAACTTTTTACCGACGCCGCCCCGTCCATCGGCTTTGGAGGTTTTTTCCAAGGTCTATGGTTCGCTGAAAAATGGCCAAATGATTTTCCTCAATCAGATACTGGTTCTGTTTCATCCACACTTCACGAGATCTATCCTCTCGCCGTTGCTAGTGTCATCTGGGGTTCGGCATGGTCGCGTAAACGCATAATGATGTTTTGCGATAATGAAGCCACAGTTGCTATCATTAACAAAGGCAAATCGTCTTGTCCTATGATCATGCCCTTTCTGAGGTGTCTGATATGGCAATCCGTCGTCTTCATTTTCATTATCAAAGCTGCTCATATTCCTGGTCATCATAATGTCATTGCTGATGCGCTTTCTCGGTTTCGTTTTCAGACGTTCAGGCGGCTTTGCCCTTCAGCCAATCCGGATCCTTCAACATAACCCCCCCAGCAGCCATAATGCTAAATTAGAAGAGTTGCTTATCTCGGCTAGACACTATATCTCGCTAGGCGTCGCTTCTTCTACTTTGAAAGCGTATACTTCCGCTTGGTCAGCTTTTTTAATGTTTTGTTTTTCTCTTCATATCCCGCTATTTCCTATTTTAATTTCAACCGTGTGCTCTTTTTTAGTTTTCAATTTCGAAAAACACAATCTTAAAATTTCTTCTCTACGCAGATTGCTCACTGGTATTCAATTCTACGCTAAATTCTATGATCGTAATTTTCCAAGTCTCTTTTCTGCATATTCAATCCGCTTATTACTCAAAGGCTTGACTAAATCTTCCACTAAAACACCAGACAAACGCCTGCCAATTACTTTGCCTATTTTGCACAGACTAATTTTCTCTCTTAGAAATGGTCTCTTTTCCTTATATCTCAATATCATGCTTGAAGCCGTGTTTTTATCCGCTTTTTATGGGTTCATGCGAGCTGGGGAATTCACATCAGAAACAAAACATTTCGATCCCGCCCGTGGTATATGTTTTTCAGATCTTCGCGTCTCACCTGAATTCTACACCCTCTTTCTTAAACACTCTAAGAACGACTCTCAAGGTGCAGGTGTCACCTTAACACTATCTAAGATTAATAATAAATTCTGTCCCTTTCTCTCTATGATTAGATTTCTTAAAACTCGACCCTGTACTTCTAATCACGCTCCTTTATTCATTTTACCTAACGGAGCACCTCTTTCCAAAAACTGGTTTAAGACTCATTTAGCTTCTACTCTCAAAAGCTGCGGTCTATCCCCCTCCTTCTATACTGGTCATTCATTCAGAATTGGGGCAGCCACTACAGCAGCTGAACGAGGAGTTTCTTCATCAGCCATTAAGATCATGGGAAGATGGTCTTCTTCTGCTTTTGAATCCTATATAAGAGCAGATTCAACAATTGTCCTTGAAGCTCAGCAAGCCCTCAAGTAACAATCAGGTAAATCTATGCAAATACTGGTGGTGGTGCACTGCTCTTATTACGCTTATCTGAGCAGTAGCTGTAATTCTCTTATCATTAAGCTTACTGTGTTGGTTCATGTGTTTCAGCTGTTTATTGTGGCCCGTCTTCACCTGTCTTTCGTCTCTGTGTGATCATCTTGGCTAGTGGCTGAGCATGGTCTTATTCCAAGTAAGCTATCATAGCTGTTTGGCCTATAGTGGCTTTGTCTTTATGACCTTCATGGTTTGCGGTCCTTCGCGGCCTTGGTTTTATGTGGCCTAGTGGCCTTGTCTAGTGAACCTGTCTTTTGTGTGGCATTAGCGGTCTCGTCTCTGTGGTCTCCCATGGCCGTGTGGCCTACCGTGGCCTTGTCCTGTAAGGCCCATCGTGGTCTAGTGACCTCTAGTGGTCGTGGTTTCATGTGGCTTTATGGCCGAGTCTATGTTTAGCTTGTCTACGTGTGGCCTTTAGCGGCTCTGTGACCTATCGTAGCCTTGTCCTGTGTGTGGCCATTAGTGGTCTGTGGTCCATCGCGGCCTTCGTTCTGTGTGGCTTAGTAGCCTTGTCTCTAAGGTTCTGTCTTTTGTGTGGCATTAGCAGCCTTTGTGGCTCCTAAGCGGTCTCGTCTTTGTGGTCTCCCATGGCCATGTGGCCTATCATGGCCTTGTCCTGCAGGCCATCGTGGTCAGTGACTTCTAGGTCTATCGTGACCTTGTCTTTATGCAGTTCATTATTATTTTCTAATTATATATAATAAAAAAATAATAAAAAAAATCTTTTCACGTTATTCTTTTAACTTTTCTTTCTCATTCCAGGAACTGCAGGATCCACGACTGGTGGGTACTCTTACTTACAGTTCTTTCGGGGTGGACTCCGTCCCGGCGGAGGTATTTCTCCACCTATCTTTGGGGGTCGGCTGCGCCCCTGCCTTCATCTTCAGGCAGGATTTGCAGATTCCGTTACCCTCGCATTGCTTGCTAAGGACGGGGCCTACGCCAAAGACTTATAAAATTATGCTTGCTGAGCTATTAATAAATTTATACTTGTTATATCATTTTATCTCCCGAGTCTTTCTGGTAGAAGTCAATTAATATCAAAGGATCAGTTAAAGTTAATTCATTTAATGTAATGTATGTAAATGTAATTTCATGGTCTTGTGTCTTAATTATTTGTATGGTCTTGGCCTCAGTTGTCATAGTTACCTTCAGTTTTTTTCCGCCTTTTTAGAGGTGGGGAGGCAAGTGGTGGCGGGTTGTCGCAATCCACCAATGTTGGGATAGCATCACTGGTGAGTGCCGCCTTTCCACTGTGCTATTTGAAGCACACAGCACAATGTATCAGTAATTCTATTAATTGTGTTATTTATTGTATTATTTTTATTTAAATTGTCATTTCCTTCCAAATGCACAACTCACTTTTACAAGGAAGCATTCCTCAAAATGTATTTCACATACAACATATCCCCCCTGTATTAACTCCTCGTGTGACATGGAGAGTCTGAGGTCACTTCGTCTCATGTTAATGAGCCATTTCTTTCTCCTGAAAATTGAAACCTGGATTGGAAAAATAATTTTCCTTATCCACATATTGGTTCTTCACTAGCAGTTTGCTCCTTTTTATTGTTGAACCACCTTTGTGTTACAGACTTCATGGACTTTATTTACATCATCCAACAATCTCCTGTTTATTTACCATTGGTTATTGTTCTTGTTATTATTGTAAAGTGAATTTATTTTTTTGTAATAGTGTTTTTTTTTTTTTTTTTTTTTTACAAAATATATTAATGAATGACTGGCTGAACTTTTTAAATCAATGATTAAAATATTTACTTTTATTAATTATTTTTTTTAAGAGCATCATGTGTTAAATTATTTAATATCTTCATATAAAAAATAAATAATATATATATATATATATATATATATATAAACATTTTAATTTATTGAGTCTCATATTAATTTAACCCTCTATTGCACAAATTATTAATTAGACATTGTAAAAAATGTTTTGCATGTTTTTATTAGGGATGAGCGAGTACAGCATTATCTGTATCTGTTAACCATATGAAGTATCTGTATCTGTATCTGTACTCGGACTGGGCGGGGCCTAACCCGGAAGTGGGCGGGATTTAACACGGAAGTGAGTCGGGTTGTCTTAAAATGGGCGGGGCTTTAACCGGTATGTTATTTTAAGCATGCAATTGATATGGGATGATCAGAAATTGTTATATTTATTGCTGATTAAAAAAATATTTACATGACAGCATCAGCATTGAGCTTCAGATCAATGGTTTTGATCACGATAACAAACGAACTACAGAACAAGTTTTGCAACAATGAATACAACACATGCTGTTGCAATTATGAAGTAAAATGTAATGAACAAGAGTTTTCATCTCAACTAGGGCTGGGTGATATGGACCAACATATCCCGATATATTTAGGCTGAATATCGATATACGATATATATATCCCAATATTTTTTATTTTTCATGTTTCATTTTTTTCAAAATTTGTTAACACACACACAAGTACTGTCCCCCTTTACTTAACATAAATTGTAAGAATATGACTAATAGTAAAGACTAGTACTAATAAATAAACATTAGGCCTATGCTAAAGGTATTAAATAGCAGTCCCAAACTAGTTTTTGTTAATACAATGTTGGTATGAGCCACTACAGTATATTTAAAAATATAAAAAATAACACAAAGAAAAATAGTGGCATTTTGGGGTTAATATGGAAACGACAGTTACCATGGTGAATAGCCTACACAATACAAGAACTGTTAATGAAACATGGAAACTGCTCCTGGTGAATAGAATGAAATTCATTCCTGCATTACTTTTATTTCGTGTAATTTACAACGTAACGGCGTTGCATGCTCGTAGTTTCTTTTGCACTTTAGATACAGTGAGGCGATACACAGCGCGCGCCGCCGCATTTGCGCGTGCAATTGAGTGTGCAATTGAGTGTGCGCTACGACTATAACGGCTGACAGGACAAGAAAGTCCGTTTTTCTGAGGTGAAAGACTTTATTTCATGTTATAACATAACATGCTCTAAACACGCACGCAAAGTGGAAAAGGAGGGGCGGGGTGCGGGGAGCAGTGCAGAGAGCTCCGGGTCAGCACAGCAGTTGGAGCAAGGATCACAGCGCATATTCATTTATTTATTTATTATTATATATATAAATATATATATATATATATATATATATCGATATATCGCCCAGTCCTAATCTCAACATAACTTTCTTTTTTTTCAATCCGAGCACAGATATTGACTCGTATTACTCGTATAATACTCGTACTCGACAAAAGTGCTCGACAAGTGTATCCGGCTCAACTCTAGTTTTTATTACTTAACATGAGCTAAATAACAGATAAAAAAATCTAAAAAAAAAGTTTACAGGGGGGTCGTTGGTAAATTGTTGCCATATGCAACAATATGCAATCGTGGAAAGTACCATAAAATCAAAAAAAAAAAAAAAAAAAAAAATTATTTAAAACAAGACTCAACAAATCCATCTCATACTTAGTGAAATGTTTAAAAAAACATTATATAATTTCAACAGTTATCTGAAATGTCTGGTAATAATAACCAGGAACCTGGAACCTGTCTCACTGAAATACACTATTCATTCGTTTCATTTAATTTAGTCATTTTTTTTTGCTGTTTCATTTCATTTAATTCTCTTCATGACTTGTGAAAGTCAGTGAAGCAGAGGAAAACTTAACACTTGGAGCACTTGCTTCTTACAATGCCCTTGCATCCTGGCATTTTGCATCTGCCTTTCTCAGATGCATGCAAGGGCCAGTGGTCTGTGCGGTCTCTGCGGACAGGATCTGGCGGGACAAAGCTTTGAGGCCCTCTTTTATTTCCCCCCACCACAACAGCTTGTGAAGGTCTAATGTTTTTACCTTTACGCAAAAGTTGTAAACTATAGCTGTGTCCCAATGTTGAAGGCTGCATCCTTTGAAGGACGCAGACTTCAAGGATGCAGCCTATGCGTCCTCTGAAGGACGCACCATGCAGCCTTCCTAGGATTTCCTAATTGTGCAACCAGGTGTTCCCGATCACCGCTCCTGGTGCCAAGCAACGGTGCGAGAGGACAGCTGCCATCCTGATCATCATTCATTTTGATAACTGAGTAAACAGCAATGGAGCCAGAATTGGCTATTGTCATTTTTATGGTTTATATTTTACTGGAGGACATGGTGCGGATTTTTTAGCCCCGGCGCTGCCGGATCATGTATTTTCAGTTTAGCCCTGTTTGAATACAAAACCCAATTGAATATAAAAAGTCCAGTATTTCTCGCGCTCGTCATCTGCAGCTGTCACGGTTGCCAGGCGACAAGAACAATCCTTCGTAGGCTAGACGGGTCCGAGCGCTTCAGATGCGCCCTTTGATATGGGACGCTGCTGTAGTTAGCAACAATTTGTTAATATTGTGACAATAAGCCTACATTTTGTAACTTTTAATTTTCGGAACTGCATATTTCGTTAAGTATTCACTTACAAATGTTAAGTAACCTACTGAAGTATTTTTTTTTCCCTCACATCACAATATGATTACATTAAACTACACAAAAGTATATAATGTAACAACCAGATATTACTGTATATTGAAAATATACAGAAGTAAAATGCAACATAGCCTACGCAGTAATGCAGTAGTAGCCTAATATAAATGCAGTAGTTATTAAAAGTACTTTTTTTTAGAAAGCCGTCGATTGAATCTGTTGGTAGCCAACTTAGTGGATAGTGGAAATATGCACTTTAACACTCTGGAGACCATCCCAGATGATGTTCCACCAGCAGGAGGCCTTACCAGGGGCAGCCCATCCTGGTCCAGCAGTTCAGCTCAATAGAGTCTATCATTTTTTTCTTATTTTATGTATTGTAAAATTAAATGTTTATGTTGATTTTGATTTGTTTAACGTATTTTGTAAATAGTTGGGAAAAGTACTTAAATGTAGCCTATAGAACAAATGATTTTCATTTACCAATTTTATTTGAAAAAATAATAAGGTATAGAATTTGTTTCATGCAGAAAGTATTACTGTCATTACAAAAATAAACAATGTCCAGAACAATTCATTCTCTTTTATTTACACAAAGTTGCATAAAAATAAATGTACATAATTTTTATTTTAAGTGAAAAAAATTAAACAAGAATATGTAGAAAATGTATAGATTTTTCAATCATTCTCTCAAGAAGAGAAAACAGCCTGTCCATCCTCTCCCTTCTTTCCTGTGCTCTCCTCGCCTCTGCCTCCCTCTCTAGTTGCATTTCTTCTCCGATCAAGTCCAAAAACCCGTCCTGTCTCGCCACCTTCGTGCTGGTGCTGGTGCTCCTGCTGGTGCTACTGGTGGGGCTGGTGCTGCTGCCCCTGGCTCCTCCTCACCGTGGGTACCCACTACTGAACTCGGCCCTGGTGTGTCCTCAGGGATTGAGGCGATGAGGACAGGGGGGTTGGTGCAATGCCTCTGTCCCAACACCTCATCCATGAGGACAAACCAGGGCCAAGTTTCAGCAGTGGGTTTCCCACTCACACCCTCACCTGTCCCAGGACACTTGCAATCCTAAGGGCAGAGCAAATGAACCATGGCTTGTTAACAACAACAGGACAATACATTTTTAGCAAAGATGTGTGTATTACTTTTCTTATACATATATATATATATATATATATATATATATATATATATATATATATATATAAACCCATTTTTTCCTGAATTGTTCTAAAAAAGCAGAAAAGGGTACTTAACACAGAGGAGCAATCTTAAGTGCATTGTTAACACTGAAAAATGACACATCAAGACACGCATACAAAATACTTAAGAAATCATATTTCTATATACTAAAATTTGGTTAAAATCACATAGCTTGCATGACAGCACTACAAAAACACATAAAAGTGAAATCCCATTGCCTTATCTAACGTTACTGCTTTTCTTATTGTTTTGGGCTTTATTGGGTGAGTGATATTTCTTATAATACACAAGTGCAAATATTACAAATAGGTCGTTAAACTAATAATGTTATTACCACAAGTTTTGCCTAAAACTACCTGATAAATGAAGCCACGCAATGGTGACGAAGGAGTTAAGAAGAAGTTTATAAGAAACTTTAACTCTGGTTTTGCTAGCTTTTTGAGTAAATGAAAACATAATACTTACATTTAAATGTGAATTTGCTGTCCACCACCGATCTCTAGTCTCGGCCGCCTTTAAAAATAAATAAATAAATGCTGTCGTCAACGGCGTGCAATGGCTTATGGGGTAGAATAGGCCGCTAAGTGTCCATTTCTGTATCCTATCTTTTCACGGGGAAACGAAGGGTGCATTTGGCGTTGCTTTTGAATCAGGGAAGACTTCGTCGCGGCGCGATGACACAACCGGCCTTCGAATACGGCCTTCGGAGGATGCAGAACGAATTGGGACAGCCTTCATCGAGCCGCGGTGACGCAATCGGCCTTCAAATGCGACCTTCCAAGGATGCAGCCTTTGAATTGGGACGTCCTTCGTCGCGCCGCGGTGACGCAATCGGCCTTCAAATACGGCCATCCGGCCTTCAAATACGGCCTTCGAAGGATGCAGCCTTCACTTTGGGACACAGCTATAGTCTCAGAGTAGTTTCATGCTATGTAAGTCAATGGGACTCCATTAGGTTGAATGCACCAGGACGTTTCCATATTTGCATATAGTTGCCATATGGCAACAAATGTATTTTAGCATATTACAAAAAACTTATAAAATCAAAACTGAATTTAATGTTAAAAAATTAAAGTTTACTTACCCCAGATACTGATTTAATTTTTTTATTTCTATGAAAATTTTCCAAAATTCTGAATAAAAGGCTATCTTCAGGAGCCCCAGACAGTTATGTTTGCATGTCAATGTCCATGAGCAAAAAGGACTGGCAAACAGGATATCCTGGTCATGTGACCTCATAAATTGTATTTTCTTAAAAGTTAAAGCCCCCTTTTCACAACTAACTGTAAAAACATAGATTTTATATCACAGCTTTTAAAAAAAATTAAGATAAAGTAATTGTTGCCATATGGCAACGCTATGCAATAGAGGGTTAAATGTTTTTTTTTTCTGTTTTGCGAAACAAAACATGTATGTTTATGTAATAGATATTGTTTTTTTTGTGTGTGTTTGTGTGCATAATAAAGACTTGTTTTGTTTCAGGGTTGCTGCTGTCAAGGTGAAAGCGGTTCATGTCGGTTCTGCAAGTGAAACCATTGAGATCAGGGGAGTACCAGTGGAAATGCAAACTTGCTACATTGCTGATCACACCGATCGAATCAAGCCGCATTTGTGGGAGACTCAAGTGGGAGCGTTGGTGATTGGTAAATCATATGAGATTACCAATCTCTCCACTAGGGAGTTTGCTGGTGACTTATATGTGACAACCACCCGGTCTACACGCATGAAAGATGTGCCAGATCTTTCTGATCCGGGCATAGACTTAACATTTACAGTTGATGAAGAAGTTACAATAATGACTGGTGAAATAAATGTTGTCGAGGTCACTATCCGTCATTGCTGTGTCAAGTGCCATGCTTGGCAGGCTGACTTTGATGCAAAAGCAAAGTTTCACCGATGTGTAAAATGTGGGCTGCTACAAAGGATGGTCAGTTTTCAGCCAACGGTGACTGCAAAAATCTGTGTCAGGTGACTTTGGGGAAGATGAGTTGAAACTGTCGAATTCAGTTTTGAAGATTCACCTACAGGAAAAGGGACTGGGCGACTTGCTTTTGGATGCGCAGAATGTTGAGGAGTATTTACTGGAAATGGGGATGTGTTCATTCAAGATGCAGAAGAGTGTTGTGATTGCAGTTAGCAAGGTGAAGAATGATGGAAAGGCTGAAGCTGAAGGTGATCCTGAAGGTGAAGATTTGCTTGGAGAAGGTCAGGAAGGTGAGATGGAAAGTTGGTTTGACGAGTCTGCTGAAATAGAAAGTGAGGTCTTGTTGGCTGAGACTGTGCCAACTGAAGCTAAGAGATTGTTGGACAAACCTGTATCAAATGAAGCTGACAATTTGCCAGATAAACCTGCCAACTGAAAGTACAGGGAGTGAGCATGTTGGTTTATTAATGCTTATGGGATCCTTTACTTAGACGGACGAATTGCTGTTAATTGATTTAATGTCTTTTCTTTTAGGATCCCCAGTTGAACATTTAAAGAACTTTTATTTATTTTTATCAACAATTTAAGGCTGAGTGGGGATATTATTTGTAAAGTTTGTTTTGAATGTGTTGATCTATAACTTGGTTAATTTAATAAATATGCTGCCATTATTGATATTTTAGTTTCAGATTTGTTTTGAAAACTTTTAAAGATACTTTATTTAAAGCCCAATATATTATTTAACGTATTTTTTTTAAAGGTGTTCTTTTATTAAATTGTGGGCATTGTTATTTTATCCCAGTGCATTTTGTAACATTTAATTGTTCCAATAAGTTATTTTACAATGTTTGTGGTGTTTTATAGTATCAGTATGAAGAGGGTGTAATTTTTTGCAGTGGCGTAACTTTGTTTTAAAAAGTGGGTGGGACAGGTGGGGTGGGGGTTGCTAATACAATGATAAATTATATGTGTACAATAACAATACGATGTCCAGCAATCGATTTTAATAGTAGGCTACATGGGGTTTAATTTGTCGTTTTATGAGATGTAGCCTAATGTATGTTGTCAGTGCCGAGAATTTTCGTGTGAATAAATGCATAGATCCGTCTATTTGACCAATGTGTATCTTAATGGTCCAGTGGTAGAATTTTCGCCAACCGTGTCAGAGGTTCTGGGTTCTAATCTGCACTCGTATAATTATTATTATTTTTTTATTTATTTTTTTAATCAAAACCGATTATGTTCATCAGTGGTTGTATATCAAGCAGGGACAACGTTTGTGTGCATTATGTTTTGTGATTTCACCAGAACGAATATAGAGAGTATCCACGGCATGGGTGGCGCTAGGGCAGGATCTTCAGCACCCCCAAGAAATACCAAAGCACCCCCAAAAATAATTTCTGGAAGCAATTATATTCAGGCTGTATTCTATGGAAGCCCTGAACCACATTTTGAAGGAAAAAAAAGGAAACTTATCTTGTTATTTCGAGATATTAAGTCGTCATTTCAACATAATTATAAGAGCGTATAATCCTTGTCATCAGTGTAATTGTCACAGGTCGGGGTGGGCCAAGCCAGACTGCACCCACCCCTGGGGACCGGGCACCTTCCTCGAGGAGCGTGTCAAGGAACCAGACAAAAACAGAGGATAAAGGAATAACAATTTCTTTATTAAGTTAAAAGCAGGTGAATTTGAAAAGTCCTAATTAAAATCTCTTCTTTCGCCAGAAGCAATTCGATGGGCCCCCTGGACCGGGGCGGGATGGACGTTCGTGGACACCCTGCGGCTCGTCGGAGAGGAATCAGAGGAGGACGCACACCACTCAGGTAAGCCACTGGGTAAGTACTCTTTACAAGGCTCTCAAGGAAGTCTTGGCTACACGGACCCCATTCGGACTGGAACCAGGTAGGTATTCGCAGTGAGGATGGAACGAATGCCGGAGGCTGCCCAGAGGTAAGTATCCAGAGGACGGGGATCCTCGACTCAGACGGGTCACAAGGACGCAGGTGGCGAGCGGGCCGGGCCAGGAGGGGACCATGAACAGCAGAACAACACTTTAATCGAGACACATGCCGTAGTTACTCTCCTTCCTTCTGAACAGTGGCAATGCTTTGCAACACGGGCGTGGAGGACCACCCGGCAAGAGGACACTTCACTTTGGCTGTGCCCTGCAACGATACAACAGGGTTCAATGGTTCAACAAGATGCGACGTTCAACAGTGATACCTTCTCTCCTTCTGAACAGGGCGGAGGCTTCCAGTGGGGACAGGTGGGGACCACCAGGCGGAGAAGATGCTTTGAGGGAGACACTCCACTTGACTGCACACTGTAACCAGGTAACAGGATTTAACTTCCCAACAGCATATGGAACGTTCAATTGAAATACCTTCTCTCGTTCGAACCAGGGCAGTGGCTGTTGATAGGGACGTGTGGAGACCACCAGACAGGACGGATGCTTTAAGCAAGATGCTCCAATTCAGCTATGCGCTGTAGCAATGCAACAGGATTCGACCATTCAACAGTAAATGAACATTCAACGGCAATACCTTCTCTCGTTCGAACCAGGGCAGTGGCTGTTGATAGGGACGTGTGGTGACCACCAGACGGGAAGGATGCTCAATCAAGACGCTCCAATTCAGCTGTCCGCTGCAACAATGTAACAGGAATCAATGGATCAACAGCATTAACAGAGCGGGGCTGTCTCGAATGGTAAGTTGGGCGCTTAATGTGACAAACCCTGTTCAGGAACAGCGGGTGAAAGACTATAGAGGAGAGTGCACAGCAGACTATTAATACTTCTCCACACGATAAACTTCACTCCATAACACCAACCGTGTGAATCGTCACTTCAGGCACTGCATTCCACTCGCACACCGTGCATTCGGGCCAGCACTCACCCACCGGTCTTTCTCCCACCGGATCGACTCTCGTCTCTCACACGGGCTCAACTTCTCCCAGAGACAGCCAGAACGAATGTAGCAATCGTCACATTCAGTGAAGGAAGAACAAAGGTTGGAGACAGATCAATAATTCACTCGGTGTAATAATCCACTCGTGCCACACGCTTTCCAACCGCTCCACACCACTTCAGTGTCAGTGTATATAAACAACGGATCAAATACTCATCACTTTGCGTCTCTCCCACTGCTGACGATATCCCTTGGATTTTCGTTGACAAAACTTCACTCTCTCCTTTCCATTCCTCGGCTTCAATCTTCGCCCTGCTGTACAGTCCAGCTTCAAATATAAACAACCCACCGACAAAACACAGTATCTCACGGGAGGAGAACCACACCGGCCGTCTGTTTCCTCTCTCTTTTTAAAGCCCCATCTTAATGCGCGTTCCTCTCACAACACTCTCTGTAATTCTCCTCACCTGCTGTCAATCAGGCAATTGGCCTCGCTGCCATGGCAACAGATTTCGCGGTGTGATGAGATGACCATCCACAAGAGGTCTCCAAATAATACTGCCTTCACAAGGATTTTACTCTCTCTCCTTATCTGGCTTTTGTCACACCGTGACATAATCAAAGTATGTAAAGCTATGTAATGGAAGTCATACATGTCATACAACTATTAGTGTTTATTTGAGTTCACTCTCTGTGCTGATGCTGCACTATTGGTTCTTCTATACAAAATACATGAACGTCATTATAATACAATTGTTGTCAAAGATTATAATATGAATGACACACTCCTATAAATTCACACAAATACCTCAATTTGGCTCAAATGTCGGAGAGGACGGAAGGCAAAATAGTACCCTGATGAAGAACGCTGTGGCGCTGCCTGTTTTGGAGTGCTGATGAACCACTTCACTGCACCAGAACACTCAGTTGACTCTGGTCTAGAGGAGTCCTTTTTAGGGGTGGACTGTGGTACAGTGCACAAATCCTGTATTTCCTTTGCAAATAACAACAACAATAACATATATAAATATAATGTATTGCTACATAAAACATAAAGACAAATAAACAACTTTAGTGGATTGTAAAGACAATAGGCCTACAATGTTTTACAGACTGTCGAACCAATTTATAAATTAACTATATCGTTAGTTACACTATTGTCACTCTCCACAATGCATTGAACTGTAAGGTTATCTCCACTAACGTTGTCATTGTTATTCTATCAGTTATGAAAGGGACTAGCTTCATTAGATAGCTATAGTAACTAGGGATGGGAATTGATAAGAATTTAACGATTCCGATTCCATTATCGATATTGCTTATCGATCCGATTCCTTATCGATTCTCTTATCGATTCTTATTGGGTGAGGGAATAAGTAACAATTTGTTTGTATTTGTTTGTATAATTCGCTTTAATATCTGATCAGAAGACACAGCACAGAGTATACACAAATTATGTGTAGCAACCTCAGAACAAACCTAAAAGTAGGTGAGCTAAGTAAATTCCAGGGACCTATAGCCTAGGGCAGTGTTTCTCAACCAGTATGCCATGGCACGCTAGTGTGTGCTTTGAAAGATTATCAAGAAGAGTGATGTAAGGACTGGATGAATTTTTTTGAAAACTGTCTCCACTGATGAATAACAACCAGGCACACTTGAAAATAAGGTCCGATGTCGAAAATCCTGAACCACCCCTTTAAGCTCGTGATGCCGATTTAGATCTGTGCATGAGGTCTTAAAGTGACACCTCCTTAATAGTCCTGTTGTAGTTTGTCTCATTAAGACAAAGTAAGAAAGTTACTGCTCTTGGCAGAATAACTTATCTAAATTTATGTATATGTAATTCATGCATTCAATACAATTTTATTATGACTTGCATTGTATTGTTATATTAACTTTAAGTGATAGTAGGGTCATTTTTGTTGTACTGTTTGTAATTTGCTCGTATTTTGAAAAAAGATTTCTTTTTAGATTTCTTTTAGTCATTGACTAGCCTTACTCAGAACACAAATTAAGATATTTGTATAGTGCTTACAATTTTAATTCATGTGTTTGTAGTGATGTTACAATACCAAAACTCTAGAAATCAGTATAGACACCAACAAAAGTATTCAAGACCACTGAGGAAAACAAAAATGTGCATTAAACTGTGTTGTCTTTAGGTCTCTCAGAGAACTTGTGAGAACAATATAGTTTAAAATCGATTAATGTATAAATTGGCATGACGTAAAACAATGTCCCTTAGAGTCATGTGGATACTATGAATCCATTTGTGCATTTTGAGAGAGAGAGAGAGAAGACACGGTTCTCATGACATCCCTATGTCTATGCAATTGCATGAGTTTTAAGTCTATATAATTTTTTGGGAAAATTTAATTGCTTTTGTTTTATAAACTTTTTTTTTTTTTTTATGTTGCAGAAGACTGTGAAACCTGATTTGAGGTAAGATGTTACTTTTTGAAAATGCATCTAAAAATTGCAGTGGAAACAGTGAGCTGCTGCTGTAAACGTGCTTGATCTAAGCTGAACAAAACATGGGAAATTTATTTCTAGCTTAAAGGTAATGCATTAAAATAGTGTTTTACATGGTTTCCATTGTCAAGTGCTTTTTAGGGGCGGAAATTCAAACATCTTCTCACTGGATCTCCCAGTGCTGTGTAATAAGTGTCACGTGATTGAGATCAGGCCACAAGTAATCCTGTTCTGATATCGCGCACCACAGCTCAAACGAATAACACGGTTTCGTTGCACCTTTGTTTCGTTTGCCGTTTGATGTTTCTTGTATGTTAAAGAACTTGCAGCTCTTATTAACTGGTCAATGTGGTGTCACATCAGTGTGACCTGTTGTTGCTCATTTGGTCGCAGTCTGGAGCCCTACTTGCATAAACTGTGGCTGTTATCCAAGTCCTTTTTTCTTTCAACTTCATAAAGCCAGTTACACTAGATTTTAAAGCAGTGGGAAAAATCCAGTCGGATTTTTTGCACAGCTGCACGCCACAGACTGTGCAGGTGGCCTTTTGCGTATTAAAGCAGAGGGTCAACATTACGTTATCAACTAACACTTTTAAACCAGCTGCTTTGTCACCATCTGTCATGATCAGGCACACTGGCCACAACATAAAATGACTGCAAAGTCAGTTGGACTCGTTTATCTAGGGGATTTATTAAACAATTGAGTAAATTACCAACAAAACAGAAAATGGGAGATAAACCACAACAGAATAAAAACAATGCAGGATGATCAATAACAGGCATGGTAGCCGGGAACACAAGTTTCTCCCCCTCTGCACGGAGTGCCTGAGATTTTAAAGGGTGTCTCTCCGCCCACTCGTTACAGATCACACCTGCACACAATAACAAATGAAAACATACTGCTGAGCAGCCAAACATTAAAAGAGGAAACTGAGCCACCACAGGTAGTGGAGGGACGTAACACACCCCCACACCAAAATGGTGACTCCAGTCTCCATAATCATAATATAAATGACAATACACATATAATGCCATACACAAACACCTCACCAATAGAGATGCATGTAATACTTGCACGACTGGTGAGGGGAATCTGCCAATAGCCTTTCAGCAAGTCAAACTTACTAACAAAAACTGCAGAACCCACCTGGTCAATACAATCATCCAACCTCGGCAACGGGTGACAGTCAGGTCTAGTAACTGTGTTAACACGCCGATAATAAGTACAAAACCGTTTCAAAGGATTTACCCTGTATGGATGTTGCTTTATCGGTGCTGTTGTTCCAACATCAATGTCATGCTCGATGACATGAGTTTGTTTTGGAACATTTCTAAACAACTCTGGAAATTGATGGACAACGTCCAAAATGTCAGCCAAGAAATAAATGTAGAAGCTTATTTCATAGGTCCTTCTGCTGTAACTATGAATTGTTGGCTAGTCTGTAGCCTAGTATTATTATTATCATTATTATTATTTTTACAGCATTTCTGTCAAATATTTCTGTATTTTATCAGATAGTCCCATTATACCCATCAACAACTAATACAAGCATGATGTAAGCATAGGAAAGGGTGGAAAGAGAAAATACAGTATTCAAATATAAATGTGATTCAGCACAGTTCGTTGTCCATGATTAAGACTGCATTTATGCATGTATGTATGTAAGTAAGATAATATATGTGTATGCACATGTTTTACTGTCCTTACACCCCAGGGGCCCATAACGCTCCCCGAAAGAGCAAAAAAGGGCATATTTCAAATGTCTGTAAATCAAGTGTAACTATTTATGCTATGTTTACAAAATAATGCTGGACAAAGTTTTCAGACATGGAAAGGTGGTATAAAGGCATTTTAAAAAGTGCTCACAATAAAATTACAAATTTCAGTCTGCCTCTAAAATATGTCATGGAGGTTTGCACAATGAACATTAGACATTACAGCGTTGAGCATTGTAGCCAATCACAGACGTTCTGTGATGTAGAGGCTGAGGCAGTTAGATCCATTTGCAGAAGTTTATTTAAACAGGTAACCAAAAGCGAGGTAGGCTGACATAAACTCAGAGAAAACTCAGGCAGATAATAGAAGCGAACTCAGGCAGACATCAGTAATATACTCAGGCAGGAATAGTATGAGGGCAGTCCAATAATCAGAGTGAAACACAGGCAAAAGGTCAGGGCAGGCAGCGGAGGTTCGTGATATAATTACAAAGTCCAGGTCAGAGATCTAGGATCAGAGATAACAGGAACGTGCAGTATAGGCTACGTTCACACTGCAGGGCTTAATGCTCAATTCCGATTTTTTGAAAAAATTCGATTTTTTTGCAAGGCCGTTCACATTTCCAATTAAATGCGACCTTTTGTGATCTCCTGTGTGAACGTGAAATGACCCAGAAGTGACCCGCATGCGCCGAAGAGTACTCAACGGTCAACGACGTCACTTGTTGTTTGCGGAAGTAGCTAAACTTTAACCAGAGCCCGTCTCTGCTTTAACTAACTGTGATTCTCTCACTCACTCACACACACACACGAACGCACGCAGCGACCGTTACACAAGAGCCAGACAGCAGCCGCTGACCTATCTAATATCAGATTCAGCACAAATAAGTTAACATAACGTATATATAATGGCCGTGGGCTTTTTTTTTTTTTTTTTTATTAACGGGCTCGTCGAGGTCGACCCGTTCGGCAGATTTACCTCAGCTCGACGAATATGCAGTCCGTTTTCAAACCGACGACTAGCTGCTAGCTAGCGTTACTTCAATGCAGAATTATGACGTTTTTCGCGTATCAATGACGTGCGGGTCGGATACATGCGACCTGGCCGTTCACACTGAAGTCGCATTTCAAAAGATCGGATATGTATCGGATTTGGGACCACATACCCAAGTGGCCTGGGTCGCATTTGAAAAGATCGGATCTGTGTCGTTCAGACTGTCATGAAAAGATCAGATACAGGTCGCATAGGGGCAAAAAAATCAGAATTGGGTCGTTTCAGCCTGCAGTGTGAACGTAGCCATAGACAGGTTGGCAAATCAATACTTCACAAAGAACAAAAGAGTGAGCAGTCCATATAAAGGGAAGATGATGAGGGACAGGTGATAATACTGAAGATGATCAGGGAATATGGCAGGGCTGGATAGAGATGAGTGCAGAGAGGGTAGATGGGAGATGAAGTCCTAATAGGAGAGAGGGATCAGATGATGCCAGAGGGAGGCGTTGAAGAGCGTTCTGTGACACGTATATGTTGTGCCCATCACCGCAATGGCCAATCAGAGGTTTTTACGTTTGACACCTCGGAATCACAACATTAAAGGATATTATTGTGTATTATAAAAACAATGTTAACAAACGTCTCGAATATATGTCGTTAATTTATGAAATACTGCTGGCAAAATGTTAAATACATAAAACAAAAATATGTAAATTCATCCGAAATTCAAATTCAATATGTAAGGGATAATGTATAGAGAGGCGGTCGTTATAGCGAATAACAACCCCGACAGGCTGAACAGGTCTTGAATCAGCCTGAAGGGGTTGTTATTCGCTATAACGACCGCCTCTCTATACATTATCCCGCTTATTACATGGCTACCTACAAAATAAATAAATAATTTGACACGAATTATTGATTTAAAAAAAGAGTTTATTGATTTAAAAACGATTGAGTTGCTTCCGCCAAAGAAAATAGTCCATTCCGCGTCCATAGCAACGCACTGTTTTTCATGGCAACGGTCTGTTATACTTCGCAGCGGTCTGTTATCAAGAAATAATTGGCTGAATTCTACATTGGAATTCAGCCAAGCCATGTAATAATATGTATATAATATATAATTTTCTAATCCCGTTACCAATTAATGCCACACTTTTTTATTGTACTATTTTATGCCCTGCCATGTTCGCTACATGTTCTGTCTTCAATATATAAAAAAACAATTGTAACAAAAGGTGTATTGTTACTGTTGTACATACACGCTGCCTTATTTTTTTTAACGAGAATTGACAGTGAAGAGCGGGGCAAAAAACAACAACAAAAAATCTCTTATGTCAAAATAGATCAAAGAAGTCTCTGCTGTATATTGTCTTCTAGACTTGTCACTTTGTTCATTTTATTACAATTTTTTCACTTGACTGTTTTAAAGCAATGTTTACTTTTTTTTGATTACAATATTTGAAGGGTAGCATATATGCTAATGTATTTTTAAAGTGAAAAGTAATCAATCGATTATTAGATTTATTAGAAAACAGCAAAGAAACAGTTACATGCAATAAATGTAGATAAGAAAACAAGAACAGCAAACAAACACAGTAACTTAACCAAGAACAGGTACATAAACTTTAAACTAAACTTTATTCTTGGAAGAAAAGATTGTAGGGCTCCCAGGTGTCCGTCCATTTCATCCCACTGCAAATCAGTAAAAAAAAAAAAAAAAAAAAAGATCACATACAAATTTACAGAACAGGCTATGACATGTAACTATTGAAAATAGATTGATTTTTGAAGGGCAAAAAAAAAATTTTTGCATTCAGTTAAGACATTTAAAGACGAAAAATGTAAGCAAGAAAGATGTATTAGGCAATCAAAATGAATAAGTAAAAGTTTATTATAATACATGTAAACACAAATATCCTAGATTTTTACAACAGGTTTACCTCATTTGTATAATTACCTTATACAGGTTATATGTGATACATACCATCCTGAACACGGCTTCCATCTCACTTTGACCTCTTTTGACACCCTTTAAGAAACATAAGCAACATCACACACACACACACACACACACACACACACACACACACACACACACACACACACACACACACACACACACACACACACACTCACACACACACACACACACACACACACACACACACACACACACACACACACACACACACACACACACACACACACACACACTAAACATCATGCTAAAAAAAATATATATACAAAAAAACATGCCTGTACCATGCCCTTACTAGGCCACAGATTTGTTCTCATTTCAAATAAATGTACATTATTTAAAAAAAAATTCTTTTTACGTTTCAATCTTTTACTAAGAAATACATTTCTGACAAACATTTGCAAAATGAGTTCAATCTTACTTCCTTTGACATCCTATTCCTTATGATCTTGGTTTTTAATCTGGGATGTACTTGGCATTCTACAACAGAAACATATAAAAGGATACAATATATAATCAGGAAATGTTTACACTCATGACATGTTAACAGTTCGGTAAGCAATTCTTAATAAATAGAATGCATAAATCCTTGCAATGGGCTGGCCACCTGAAACCCTAAAAATTAACTGAAATTAGACCATCTAAAGTACAATTTGCTTTGAATTGGTTGTGTGGTTTGGTAATAGTGCACATTATGGAAACACTCATGGATGGCATGATTTTACATTTGCATAATGGCAAATATTTTATTTTAACTGTAAAGGCACTGTGCATTGTCATGAGGAGCCGCTTATTTTGTATGGTCATTACAGTATGGAGAGCATAACAGCTTGTATTCTAACAGTTAAACAGCATGCAAATTGAAATTCTTTTCTCTTCCGCCTTAATGATATATAATAATTCCGCTCTCTTAATAATAACTTAATTGTTATCATTTGGTATTATTTAAAAGCATTTAATTAAAACAGCAACCACGCACACAGGAATAGTATAACGCCTGTACGCATTTAACCACTGTATTACAATCAAGAAGTAAGTTTGAACATTGAAGGGGATTTTTCCAGTTTATGCACAATCAGTTGCATACACATATTCAGCTTCATAGACATTATTGTCTATGATTAGTTATGGAATTTAACAATATTTTGCGACTTAAAAACAGCCTTTTAAAATTTATATTGAAATAAGAACTTATGTTCTACTTTGTAGTTAGTCAGTTTTCATTAAAAATGCAAATACACAATACCTGCTTGTTTATACATCCATGTTCTTTGTTTGCCTCCTGTCCTTGGAATTATTGTGGAGGAATTGTCTGTAAAACACACACACACACACACACACACACACACACACACACACACACACACACACACACACACACACACACACACACACACACACACACACACACACACACACACACACACACACACACACACACAACTTATTGCATGTTGTGCATGTTTTTGCCTGAAGTGAAAAAAAAAATCACCTGCATCTTTGGCCTTAGATGGGGCAGCATGACTGTTCTGGCAGTGGAAAGAAGGGTTTGTAGATGGAAGGTGTGACTCATAGAAAGGAGGGGTGATGCAAGAGGTAGGGGTGAGGGGAAATGATGTAGTAGGAGGAGGAGTGGGGAAAGAAGAGGTATAGGAGGAAGAAGGAGTGATGTAAGAGGAAGTGGGAGGAGGAAGGTTGGAGGACGAAGATGGAGAAGGAAGAAGGGTATCAAAAGACGAGGAAGAAGGAGGAAGGCTGAAAAAAGAAGATGGAGGAGGAAGAAGGGTAGAGGAAGGAGGAGGAAGGCTGGAGGAAGAAGATGGAGGAGGAGGAGGAAATATGTAAACATTACAAAATGTAATAAAATCTTGAGCTCATAATGTAATAACAATTTTTACATTTTGAGAAATGTAGTACATTAGAAACTTACCACAACATATAATATTTTCATTACTGTAATAGCTTATAAAACATGAAAATATTAGTATTCCCTTACAATACATTGAAAAAAAAAATCTAAATCCAGTCTTAAACTACCTGCAAAATGCAAGATTTAAATATGAATGCAATTAATATTACATATATAGTAATTTAACAAAAAACATTGGTATTCCATTTTAAAAGCTATTACAGTAATGAAAATATGATATGTTTTGGTAAGTTTCGAATGTAATGCATTTCTCAAAATGTAAAAATTGTTATTACATTATGAGCTCAGTATTGTTTTACGTTTTGAGAAAATTATTACAGTATAAACATTTTATTACCATTATGAGTTGCTACAAGTAAGAATATGTATATATATATATATATATATATATATATATATATATATATATATATATATATATATATATATATATATTAAATAATTAAACAGTAAAAATCTATTATTATACTATTATTATATACATATAGCGTAATAGTGCGCTTTGAGTAACCAGAAAAGCGCTATATAAATGTAACAAAGTCTTATTTTTTATATATATATATATATATATATATATATATATATATATATATATATATATATATATATACAGTATATATATATATAACATTTCTTTTTAAAATAACAGATTTTTACTATTTAATTATTCATAGTTATATATACGTATGCTTATATATAAGAATTATAAATATGAGAATACTTCACCTATACCCAGTGAATAATATGTTATCTGTATAATTTTGTATTTACCTCATTCATTTCAGTACAGTACAGTATAGGCTACTATGAACAGAATATAATATATACTGATACTACATTTGCAGAACAAGACTTACAGCAATGCGGGCAGAATCCACCACACGAGCAGTATTTCTGCTTTTTTTTTTTTTTTTTTTTTTTTTTTTTCGTGCTGGACTTCCATGCACTCTCCTCGATATACTTTTGTTTGTTTTTAACTCTCTGTCTGAGGGTTAAACTGAGGGTTAAACATGTTTTACATGTTTTGCAGCTGGCATTGTTGAGTGCCTGGCAGTGGGGACATGGTTTCTGTTTTGGTTTTGTCATTTTGCTCTAAAAGAAAAAGTACAATGCAAACAAAGCAAGTGCAGGCAACTGCTACAATTGGAGTTTTCTACCTGATGTTTTCTGTTTGGAAGCTACAGTATACTGTATAGTAGAAGGTGTAGTGGTGTGGACAGAAAATTAGATAATAATTAGATAATATTTATTTGAATGCATGACAGAATGTAGATCATGTGAAAGAAATACTTTAAATGAAAATTCATTCAAACTAATTCATTGACCTATCATTACAGTATGTGTATTAATGCAAATACCATATAAGCACATATAAGTCGCATATTATGTATAACAAATGTACATATACACTTGTAGAAATAATATATGTCTGTGCATGGACATAGACCAAGTCGATTTTCTATGTAAATAATAAAAAGTAAACCATCCATTATTTAATTAGTCTATTATGGCAGTCTAACACAAATCCCAGGTCATAAAGTATCTGATAACCTCAAATTATAAAGTATTAGCTAACATACCAACACATTTAGCCAAGGCTGCAAAGCCAACTCTGTGTTAGACCTATCACTTCTGCCACAAAAGATTACTTTATTAATAATCTTCCTGATCAGTTTCATCATCTTAGCATCCCGGATAGCTTAGAAGAACTTGATATTGCAACAGAAACTTTTAACTCTCTCTTTTCCAGCACTTTAGACACAGTTGCTCTTTTGCGCTTAAAGAAGATTAAAGAAAATAATCCAACGCCGTGGTACAGCGAGCACACTCAGGCCCTTAAGAGAGCAGCCAGAAAAATGGAGCGCAACTGGAAGAAAACAAAACTAGAAGTATTTCGCATCTCATGGAAAGAGAGCTCGATTGCATACAGAGGCTTTAAAAGCTGCTAGATCTGCTAATTTTTCAACCTTATTAGAAGAAAATAAACATAATCCTAGGTATTTATTTGAAACCGTGGCTAAACTAACGAAAAAGAAAGCTTCAAACACAGAAGTTTCCAAGCAGCGCAGCAGTAATGACTTTATGAACTTCTTCACTTATAAGATTGATAATATCAGGGACAAAATTATAACTATGCAACCGTCTACTACAGTATCGCATCAGGCAGTGCATTGTAGTCTCCCTGAGGAAAAATTTGATTCATTCGTTGCTATAGGAGAGGAAGAATTTACTAAACTCATTAAATCATCTAAATCTACAACATGTATGTTAGACCCTATACCGACTAAGCTACTGAAAGAAATACTTCCAGAGGTCATAGATCCTCTTCTTAATATCATTAATTCGTCTTTGTCTCTAGGATACGTACCAAAAAACTTTAAGCTGGCTATGATTAAACCGCTTGTTAAAAAAACGCAACTTGATCCTTCAGAATTAGTCAATTACAGGCCGATCTCGAATCTACCTTTTCTGTCAAAGATATTAGAAAAGGCAGTATCTTCACAACTGTGTACCTTTCTTGAAAGAAATTATATCTGCGAGGATTTTCAGTCAGGATTTAGACCTTACCATAGTACCGTGACAGCTCTCGTTAGAGTCACAAATGATTTGTTCTTATCATCCGATTGTGGTTGTATCTCTCTATTAGTGTGACTCGATCTTAGTGCTGCGTTTGACACCATTGACCACAACATTCTTTTAAATAGACTAGAAAACTATGTTGGCATTAGTGAAATTGCACTAGCATGGTTTAAATCATACTTATCTGACCGTTATCAATTTGTAGCAGTAAATGAAGAGATGTCTCATCGATCACAAGTTCAGTATGGTGTACCACAAGGCTCAGTACCAGGACCGCTGTTGTTCACTCTGTACATGCTACCCTTAGGAGATATCATTAGGAAACATGGCATTAGCTTTCACTGTTATGCCGATGATACTCAGCTTTATATTTCTTCAAAACCTAACGAAACTTACCAATTAACTAAATGAACAGAAAAAAATGGGATGACTCGTTATTTCCTACTTCTAAATTCTGAAAAAACAGAGATCCTAATTATTGGACAAAAAACTTCCTCACGTAATGACCTAGAATACTGTCTAACACTTGATGGCTGCTCTGTTAAGTCTTCGTCGTCGGTTAGGAACCTGGGTGTGCTCTTTGATACCAATCTTTCATTTGAAAGTCATGTGTCTAGTATCTGTAAAACCGCATTTTTCCATCTTAAAGGGGGGGTGAAATGCTAATTTTCACTCAGTTTCCTGTTAATCTTGAGTACCTATAGAGTAGGATTGCATCCTTCATATCTCCAAAAAGTCTTTAGTTTTATTATATTTCTAAAAGAAAGATAGGCTGTACCGAGTCTTTCCGGAAAAAAACGAGCGGCTGGAGGGGGGCCGTGTGGGCGAAGCTAAAGCTGTGCTAACGCGCCGAGCTAACAACACAGAGACATTTGAAGCTGTTTTACCAGTTTAACTCACCGCGGTTCCAATCACGACCGCGAACCTTTATCATTGCTTTGATGGGCGTACTGATTTCGCTCTCTTGCTCTGGTCTACGAGTGCGCGCGCGATCTTACCGGAGAAGTGCCCTTAGGACCCGTATAAGGAAATTCCGCTACATCTCACACATGCCCATACTCGAAAAAAACTTTCCGAAACTTGTGACAAACCGGAAGGACAATTTTTGGCCATGTTTAGCATGGGAATCCAACTCTTTAACAGTGTAAAAAACTCAGTATGCATGAAATAGCATTTCACCCCCCCTTTAAAAATATATCTAAATTACGTCATAAGCTCTCATTGACAAATGCGGAACAATTAGTTCATGCGTTCATGACCTCAAGGCTAGATTATTGTAATGCTCTACTGGGTGGTTGCCCTGCACGCTTAATAAACAAACTACAGCTGGTCCAAAACGCAGCAGCTTGAGTTCTTACCAGAACCAGGAAGTATGACCATATTAGCCCGGTTCTGTCAAAACTGCACTTGCTCCCTATTAAACATCGCATCAATTTTAAAATATTGCTGATTACTTACAAAGCACTAAATGTTTTAGCTCCGCAGTACTTGAGCGAGCTCTTAACACATTATAGTCCTTCACGTCTATTGCGATCTCAAAATTCCGGCCAGTTGATAATACCTAGAATATCAAAATCGACTGCTGGCGGTAGATCCTTTTCCTATTTAGCACCAAAACTCTGGAACAGTCTTCCTACCATTGTCCGGGAAGCAGACACACTCTGTCAGTTCAAAGTTAGATTAAAGACACATCTCTTTGACCTAGCATTCACATAATACATTATAGACTTCTATAATTCAATGTTAGGCTGCATAGATTAGGTCAGCTGGAACCGGGAACACTTCCCATAAATCCTGATGTACTTGTTACATCATGAGAAGAATGGCATCTATGCTAATTTTAGTGTCTTTGTTTATCCCGAGGTCTTCCCGCAGCCTGCCGGATCCAGGCCGTATCCGTATTTGACGAAGGACCTTCGCCTGGACCCAATGTCAACGCAGTGCTGAAGTGCCAACTAGTCTCTCCCTTTGGAGGATTTACCACTCTACAGATATAGCATCGTCGGGAAAACTCAATTTGCGTATCTACCCCGAATTGATAAAATAAAATAAAATTCTGAATCAAAACTATAAGGAAACACCAGTAATTTGTTTAGGCTTGGTTTGTAGGGAATTACAAACCTGCACACATATATTCAAACACATAACTATAGAACCAATTCTTAATGCGCATGTGAACGCCATCAGCGTTTCTCACAGGTTCGCGTTTAAAGTTTGTGTAGAGAGAATGGTGTCGTCTTGGCGGCCCCTAATGTAATAACAAATGATCGTTGCGACGGAAGCGAATCAATCAAAACTAACTTTAGCTAGAAAATAACTTTATTAAATAACCGCTATAAAGCCAAAACAATCTTACCTTAAATTATACGTTTATCTCTGTAAAGCTGCTTTGAGACAATCTACATTGTTAAAAGCGCTATATAAATGAAGATGACTTGACTTGACTTGACTTGAAATGGACGTAGGCCTATTGGTACCATAGTACCATTAGCACTATATACACAGCAGCATGTCATCAGGTATCATTAGCACCCGTCAATAGGTTTTAGGTATGGCTTTTATTCTTAATAAAAAAAAAAAAAAAAAAAAAAAAAAATATATATATATATATATATATATACATACATGTATATATAACAACCCTGATAGACGTATGAACATGATGCACAAAAAAGTACAGAATCTGAAATTCTTTATCTAAATTTATATATATCTAGGTTATTTATGTACCAGAACCTACCGTGGAAAGATGAGATATAGCATTAGAAAGCGCGACAGGACTTACCGCGAGAATGGGATGCCAGAAAAAAAAAAAAAAACCTTTATTGGTGGGATTGCTATATATTATATATAATATATTTTACATTTATTAATTATAAAACAACAATTATAATTTTACTCCATAAAAATACCTGGTTGATTATGTGTAAGAGTTTATGTTTTGATTGGCCAACATAAGAACCACAACAGTATAAGCACGTAATATCGCAGATTCTACAGATAACATTAATAGCGAGCTGACAATTAATTTATTAATGTCCCTGGCATCAAATGTAAAAATAGCCTAAAGATCTCAAATCTATAAATATAAATGTGTGTTTTAATCTTTTTTTCTTTCTTTTTTTACAGTAAGAAACAGGCCAGAACTATACACAGTAGGCCTACACAATCATTTAATTATGCATTATAAAAACACAAATATATATACATGTATACACACATGTGTTATGGATTTTATGGAGCTTTGGAGTTGCTGGAGGTAGCCTAGCCCAGATAAAAGTCTTGGCAAGGCACTTGACCATGCTTCAGTTTTTGACGCTCTGAGAGTGAGAATGGGTTGAATAGCAATGCACATTCCATTCATGAAGATGCTGGCATTACCATGAGGTGGACAGAATGGTGTTCATGGACCAGTGACTCATGTTCCATCTAATGTCACAGATGTGGTGAATGTTTTACCAAGATCAGAAAATTATGTTTTTATGATACGAGTAAAACTAAAGAGGAAATGATCATACAAAGGACATTATGAATATAAATTTGTGCACGCTGATCATGTCAAAACTGCTTTGGCATACTTAAAAGAAAATAACAAATGGTATAGAGATGTAGAGTTCAATGAAACTTGGATTAATCCTCTGAGTAAAACAGAAGAACAGGTCAATGATACAAGTGAAAACACTGAACATGATTTGGATGGATGTCAGGACATGTTTGTAGATAAAAAGCACAATATTGAGAATGAGGATAAAGAGATCACTGATGAAACACTTCATGATCGACAGCAACATGGTTTGTTTATGGATTCATGTTTACAGCCAGTAGACATTGCACAAGAGGTTTTAGATCAGCATTTTGATGGAATTATGTCACTTGCACCAACCAGCAGAGGGCAATAATCCAGTGAGAATGTTAATGGATGAAACTAATGAAGCCAAATGTTTTCCAGTTCTCTTAACAGGAACATTTCATGGTCAACGACCTGAAAAATTAACACTGTCTAGATACTTAAATAATAGAATCCTAAATGCAGATGGACTGCATTTAGATTTGTCTGAGCTTAATCAAGTTATCTCAAATGTATCTATTGCTTTGCGGAAAGGCCATGACACAAGCAACAAAACAAAAATTACTGCAGAAATGCTGACAAACAAAGTCATTGCAAAAGATTTTAAATTTTGATCAAGGTTAGAAATTCTTGAAGCCAGTGAGAGGGAGTCCTGTTTTTTGGCAAAGTGTTCAAAAAGATTTGTTTGCAATGGTGAGACAATTAGGTATCCCAGCATGGTTTTGCTCATTTTCATCAGCAGACTTGTGATGGAGAGAGCTAATGGAATGTATTGTGAAACAAGAGGGCTGTGAAACTCTTATTGATGAACTGGACTGGTCTGATAGATATGGAATGCTTAAACGCAGTCCTGTAACTGCTGCCAGAATGTTTGACCATCGATTTCATTGCTTTCTAAAAGATGTGATCATGTCGCCAGCCCATCCAATCTGAAAAATAATCAAATTGAATTTCAGCAACGTGGATCACCTCATACACATTGTCTCTTTTGGGTTGAAAATGCACCTCAAGTGGACAGAGATGATGATGATGATGAAGTTGTTGTAGCATTTGTTGATCAACATGTCACTTGTGAAATGCCACCTGAAGAGCAGGAAGAAATGCATGAAATTGTGAGCACTGTCCAACAACACAGGAAAAGACATTCAAAAATATGTAAAAAGAAAGGAACTGTGTGTAGATTTAACTTTCCACGTCCACCAAGCAACAATACTTTCATTACAAGAAGCAGCAAGAGTGATAAAGATGAAAAAGAAACAGATGAAAAAAATGAAAGTAAATGCAAAAAGACAAACAACTGCCAACAAATATCAAAAGAGCTAGCTGAAGCAATAATGAAAAGAGTGAGAGAATGTTTGTTGAAGTGATGCTGTCTTTGACTCAGTTTACTCTATGTTTGCATATATTGGTATAAATCAAGAGACATTTGAAATGGCTTGCAATAAAATGACAGAAAAAAAACAAGTGTTGTGTTGAAGAGAAAGCCAAATTATGTATGGGTGAATCAATATAACCCAGATCTTTTACGATGCTGGACTGCAAACATGGACATACGGTTTGTTGTTGATGCTTACTCATGTATAGTATATATAAGTTTGTATATTTCCAAAGCTGAGAGAGAAATGGCATTGCTGCTGGCTAATGCTCAAAAAGAAGCACACAATCAAGGTAATATGGATGCTAAACAGGCTTTAACCCTCTGAGGTCTAAGGGCATTTTTTCATTTATTCTTCGATTTTACACATCTTATTAAATTCACCTTTTAAAAGGCAATTACATAACATAATCCCATGTGTTTTATATCAAAATGTGCAGAGAAAACCCAGTTCTCTTACTGCTGAGCTCACCACTTGTCCTAGAGCATTGTGTAAAGAGAGAGAGAGGGATAATTTGGCTTTAAAAGGTGAAAAATATAAGTCCGATTTTTAAAATTCTTCAAATCTCTTGTTGAAACATACCATTACTCATGTGGACGAATTATTTTGGTCCTTGATATGGGTTTACCAAAGTCTTAAGGCCCATTCACACCAAGGACGATAACTATAAAGATAACAATAAAGATCGTTCTCCATATTAAAGAATAACAGAGTTCACACCACAACTATAACGATAAAGATATGAGGAACGATATCGTTGGGATCACTTTCAGAACGATTTTTTTCCTGCTGTCGAACGATGAAACACTGACAGCCAATCAGAATCCATTCTAATTTAAAGGTCTCGCGCATTTAAAATGGATCTGGATCATCCGGGCGCGCGTGTGCTTAAAATAAAAAGACCTTATCGTCGCTGGTGTGGACGCATTTATAGTTATCTTTATCGTTATCTTTATAGTTATCGTGCTTGGTGTGAACGGGCCTTTAGGGTCACAAAAGTAGTATAATATATGAATAAAATAGTAGATAATGAATAATAATCGTCTAAAGTGACATTTTGAAAAATCGTTTTTAAGTACAAGTTTTGTCTGTGACTCTGTCTTCACCAAATGTTAGAGGGACTGAGATAAAATAGGACTAAAATAACTTCCTACTACATATCAAGCTTTATGGGATGTGTGCAAATGAAAAAGTAGCATTACAACAGGTCTTTCTTTCAAGCAAAACGTTTACTTTGTGAAAAGTAAATTTTCACATTTTCATGTTTTCAACTTGTCAACATTTTTTTTTCCAAACCAAAGATGAACTATATATATAAGAAATAACACAGAAACCCACCACTATTTACAATATTTACACAATGTGCATGTTTTAATGTTTCAGTTTTTCAGCTGTCATGCCATGCTGCAAAACAGTTTCTGTCCAGCTGTACGCAAAGCGCAACATCACACTCCCTGCATTTCCAAGGTGTGTCCTTTCTCTGGCCTTGGCTTTGGCAATAAGGACACCTGCTGCGACCTGTGGTGGCTTTTGTGGAAGAATCTGCTGCATGAACGACAATTGGCACAGGAATATGACCTGCAGGTACTGGGACCGGAGCAGTGTGGAGAGGCTTACCACAGAGTTCAACAGTCAGCTCCTCCATGAAAGCTCTGTGTGTCATGGGTGTTGTTTGCTGGGCCAGACAGAGTTCCTTGTGGAGGATGTAGCTGTTGGTGGTGGCAATGTCCAGAAAATGGTAAAACAGGTGTCTGTACCAGCGCATTGTTTTGTGTTGTGCAGTGTAATACTGAATGAGCTGGTCTGAATGATCAACTCCCCCCATGTGTGCATTGTACTCCATTACTGGTGTGGGACAGGGGATCGATGTCTTTGTCCAAGAGCCGTCTTGTTGTTTCAACCTCCTCTGCACAGCGTTGCCAGAGTGTGCTGTGTGAAGTGTGGAGCAGACTGATACTTCCCTCGTGTCCATCCATTTCACATAGATGAGGGGGCCATGCTGGATCCATCTTATGGAGCCTCTTTCTGATTTTTTTGTGAGGGCGTTATTTGTTGTACGAGGGCAGTCCTTGCGGTTCTCCCTGTAGGTCCCACAGGCAGCAAATTTTTGCTCAGGGAGAGCCCTGAAGAGCTTGGGGCTAGAATAAAAATTTTCCATGTAAATGTGGTAGCCCGTGCCAAGGTAACCTGGTTGTACTAGGGACATCACAACATCATAGGAAAGGACATTTCCAGAGGTGATGTCACTTTTGCCGGTGTAAACGGAAAAGTCCACTGTATAGCCATTCCGTGAGTCTGCCAAGACAAACAACTTGAATCCCCACTTTATCGGTTTTGCCTTCATGTACTGCGTCATCCCAGTTTTGGCCTTTGATGCAACCATTCTTTCATCCACAGCCACATCTCTGTGAGGATGATAAAATGACTTGCAGGCATTTTTGATGGTGTTCAAAAGGGGTTTCAGTCTGAAAAGTTTGTCATGGTCGGCTGTGCCCTTTTTTTGTCGTTCTGGACATCCTCTTCAGGGTCGCTAAGGTGAGGGTTTCAAGAAAGTGTTCTGTATCTGTCCCGTGGCATGATCTGTACTGGAATTGGCAAAGAAAAGAAGTGATTCTGTCTCCAGTAATCTGCAATGCTGTCGAGTTTCACCATGGCCATGTACAGAAGCAGTCCACTGTACTTGTAAAACTCCCCTATGTTCACATCTAACCATTTATATTTCTTTCCCTGTGCCATTTGTTTAGCAGCCTGCTTGTTTGTGTTTTGGCACAGTGTTTGTACGGTTTATACAGGGAAGAAACGTTTGAAGAGGTCGAGAGGTGTATATGTGGAAGTGGAGCTGAGCTGTGGCCCTGGTGTTCGAGCTGGTTGAAACCTGGAGACAGGGGGAGCGATGTCTGGGTCTTTTTCCATCTTCCAAGAGATGGACCTGGCTGCTGTGTAGGTGGGGGTGCTGGTTGATACTGGGGGATACAGGACCTCTTGGCTGGCCGGGGTGGCGATGATGACTGCGGTGTAGGGGCTGGTGGTGACCTGATGGCAGGCACAGGTGATGCTGCCTGTGTTACAGTGGGCCCTGGTAGCTGCGAATCCTCTCTGAAAAAAAAACAAAAACAAATAAGTTAGGACTTGCATTATCAATTTTTAATGAAATAAAGTTTACACCTCTCATCTTCATTCCAGATTCCACACACACACACACACACACACACACACACACACACACACACACACACACACACACACACACACACACACACACACACACACATCAATCTACACCTAACAGGAATGTGGAGGATGTGTGAGGATTTGACATATCCTTCAGCTAATCTTCTCTTTATCTATTCCAATTTATCACCTGCTAGCTGTCCTGTCCAGCCCAAATCACAGCAAAAAAATAAATAAAATAAAATCACACACCTGAATGAGATGTGTGAATACTGTCTCTTCCATTTCAAACCTCTACAGAGATTTACAATTTTATATTCAGTATAAATATAGGCCTAATAAACAAACATAAATAAAATTATATGAAAGATCAAACCACATCTATACAAGTATAAAAAATATGATAAAATAGTCAATTGCCAAAACATATCGATGCATCACTATAAGAGATAATGTTATTCAAATTGTGAATTGAGGTGAAGAAATATTACATTAGTTATCAAAAGGAGAACACTAAGAACAGCCTACATGCCTACAACGTTACTATTTGTAAGTGTAACTTACCCCAGTTTTACACAAGAAAATAACTTTTACATAAAGTAAACACTTTGCTGAAGGCGCAAGTTCAGATAATTTACACAAAGCAGCACAGCGCAGCTTATTTTAGCCAAGATGGTCACAGTTAGCCTAGTACAAAGTGCTCCATGCGAACAAGGTTTTTATAAAATAAATATGCTTACCCGTCTTCAACTGGATCTCTTCTGTGATCATAATCCTCATCATCTACATCAGAAGAAAATCCATCAGGCTCGGAAACTCGTTCATCCTCGTTACAGCTCTCCAAAACCGCCGCAAGTACGTCTTTCAATATCAGTGTCTTCGCCATTATCTCTCCTCTTCTTCTTCTTACTTTTCCTCTTCTTTATATATGTTTTTGCCATGTTTTTTTCGCGGTCTTTTTCTTTCACAGACTTTTTTACTCTTTCTCTTTCCATGTCATTTTCCTCACTGTGAGGAGATGGGAGGGTACTTAGGGATTTCAACCGCATCTATTGGTTGGTTTTACACAAAATGCAGACAGGCAAGCTAGCCCACCAATCACGCAAGGTGAACAGTCATCTTGTCTTCCCTCTTGCTCTCTGTGTGAGTCACGTACGATCTCGCGAGAATAAGGACGTTGAAGCTGAGAATCTATCGATTACGGCAAAATCAGAACCATATATGTGTGCTGCACAATCGCGGAGATATTAATAGAAACATTTAGTAAACATCGAGTTGACGCGAGTTTTGACTGCATCTGAAAAATGTTCAGACAGAGTAAGATTGGAAAATGACATGGGGTTTGTGAGAAAAAGAACTTGTACAGACTCTGCGCCATTGTGCGATATACTCGTTTTTCACCCACTAAACATTCTGTAAATTATCATCAAAGTATTTTAGAACTATTTTTGCCTCATTTTGTGCAAGATCAATTGAAACCAACAAATTTCACTACACATAAGGATTTTTATTTGACTGGATTTGTAACAATTTCAAATGACTTTGAGCTTGAGTCAGTCAAAAGGATAGTGGACACTAACATGGGAAAATTTGAGAAAGAAGCAGACACAATACAAAGAGCTCAAGATGATTTAGAACAACATGGACCAATGGAAGATGCTTGGGCCCAAATCTGTCCAGAAGTAGAACTTGAGCGTCTAGAGTGTCTGGAGATTAAGAAAGACCAAATAGAAACAGAAGAAGGTGATGATATAATTCCTGATCTATTACCAAATTTAGGTACTTCCAAAATAGAAAACAATCCATCAGCTATGACAAAGCAAGATGCCATGGATTTACTACGTTCTTTGAATGAGAAGCAGTCACAATTTTTTTACAAAGTGTGGCAATGGTGTTTAGCAAAAGTGCAAGGTAAAAACCCAGATCTATTTCATATGTTCATATCTGGTCCAGGAGGTGTTGGAAAGTCAGTACTGATTAAAGCCATCTATTATGAAACCTCTCGCATACTTTCAAAGTTAACAGACAACCCAGATGAGACACATGTGCTATTAAGTGCTCCTACTGTCCGCGTACCAGATTAACGGGTCTACTGTACATTCCAGTCTCTCCATCAGAATAAATGCTTCACTTCCATATCAACCACTTGGGGATGAAAAGATTAATTCCTTGAGAGCCAAACTTGGAAAACTGCAAATATTGATAAGCGATGAAATTTCAATGGTTGATCATAAACGTCTAGCATTCGTGGAAGATTGAGACAAATCAAACAAACAGGTGATTACTTCGCATTTGGAAATTTTTATCAGCTGTCTCCTGTGAAAGGAAAACCACTTTATGCTGAACCAGTGAACAGTGTGAATCTTTGGGATACTAAATTCAGTTTGGTTGAACTTACAGAGATTATGCGCCAGAAGGGTCAAACAGTTTGCAGAATTATTCAATCGTTTAAGGCGACGTAAAATAGATGAAGAAATGGTTGAAGAAGATATTACAATGTTTAAAACATGTGAAACAGGAGATGGTGATGAGAGTACAGATATCCATATTTGCAACTAATAGTGAGGTTGATGAACATTACCTATAAATGGTGTACAAAATATGCTCTGACACAGTTACTGTGAACGGCCAGGATTTTGAGATAAATGCTAAAACTGGGCGAATGGAAAAAAAGCATGGGTTTCTCTGAACCTCTCCTCGTTTTTGTACTACCATCTGGCCAAGTTTCAAGTCTCCAGCACTTGAGGTTTGGCCTGCACGATGCGTTTTACGGCGGAAGAAAAATAATACAAATCAGGACAATTACAATACG
Source organism: Scardinius erythrophthalmus (assembly GCF_964197995.2). Taxonomy (NCBI): domain Eukaryota; kingdom Metazoa; phylum Chordata; class Actinopteri; order Cypriniformes; family Leuciscidae; genus Scardinius; species Scardinius erythrophthalmus. The sequence goes on along the minus strand of NC_138224.1, from coordinate 39,457,283 downwards.
GTTTCAGCATTTGAACCCCTAAAAAAAACATAAAATGAAAGGAGCGCCAGTGGCAGACTGTGGCATGTAAGCACAATAAAAACAGCAAAGCTTCATATCACAGTAACGTTCCGCCTTCTTGTCCTATTCAGGTTTTAGCCAGATAGCCTAAGTACACTTTGCCTTTATAGGTTTACATTAACACATTTACGTGATTGTTGTTAGAGATAAATTAGGGCTGAAAAAAAAAACTTTTGCCCTTTGCTTGCTTGCAAAGGTGCTGTAATTTAATTTCACTTTCATTCATCCAGATGTACAGAGTATACTGTGTATTTGATACTTAATGAAATATGTTTACAGTTGTGAAGGTTTCATTGATTTTGTGGCATTGTTGTAAATTTTGTAATTTATTATTAAAAACATATGTTTTCATCTATTTTTAAGTTGCAGACATTACTCAAGTTATTGGAGTCAGTTGTACTTAATGTATTTGAGGCAATCAATTAAATGGACTATTACATTTTAGATACTTTTTTTTCCCTTATGCCATGGGATAAGTGATCAAAATAACTTATCATATTTGAGTGCAGTTTAGTTACAGTTCTCATTAGGAGTAATCAAAAGATAAATGTAGCAGTTAATCCAAATATAAAAATTCTGAAAGCATTTGATTAGGTTTATCTAGGTAAATCAGTTGCCTTAATTTTTATTTTATTTTTTAGTTCTGTGAAATAACTGTGGATTACAGTGTACCTTTAATATATGCTTAAGTACTTCACTTGATTATTGATTGATTTCCTCTTTGGTTTAATGTTTGTATCTGATATACAAAATAAACAAAACCATACAAAACAGCTGTGGAAGAAATTTTATCTTTAAGTTGTGTGTGGCCATCATATGACAGTAAAAGCCACCATCCTCTCATCCACTGACACTTGTCAACTTAATTGGAATTACGTCTTGCATGCTGTCAGCAGGGTTCGTACACCTATTCCAAGGTCAAATTCAAGCACTTTTCAAGCACTTTCAAGGTCCATTTTTCCAGCACCTTACACCATCGTAAATTACATACCATTACATAGTCAAAATTATTATTTAGTGTTTTTATCACATTAAAACAGCTACAGCTTTCCTGTAGCTCAAACAGTAGAGCGTTGGCGCTTGCAACGCCAAGGTCATAGGTTCGATTTCCAGGAAAAGCAAGAACTGATAAGAATTTAAAATGTGTCTTGAAATGCAATGTAAGTCGCTTTGGATAAAAGCGTCTGCCAAATGCGTAAATGTAAAAGAGATAATGCTATAAACAGCCAAAAAGTTGTGTTTCATAATAGCAGAAGGATCAGATATTTAAAGCAAATCACAAGTTTTGTTTTTCAAAATGTATCACTGTCTAAGTAGATAATGCCTATGAATAATACTTTTCATTATATTAATGTCCAAATATTGCTTCCCAGATGTGATTTTCAGGCTGTAAAACAAAAGTAATTTCAAGGGCTGAAAATAAGAAGACATTGGATTTGAACAGAAATACTTTACAGGCCTTGGTTTTGGGAGACATTCTTGATATGGACAAGGTTTGAACAAAATCTGAGACAGTGCAACAACAACCTGTAATTCCATTTTAACCCAGAAGACGCTGACAGTGCACAGGCACCTGCCAAAATAGCCTATATTAATTGAAAAAATGTATTTCATTGCCAAGACATATACATTTATCTACTGGAATAGAGCAGTGTAAATTTTGCATAAGGCCATCCTCAACCTTACAGTAGGCTAGGCTACTTGTATGACACTCCATCTGACACGATTTCTGTGCAGAAATTGGATTGAATTTTTTTGGGTAAAGAAATTAATACTTTTACTCTGCAAGGATGCATAAAATCAGTGGTTTTCGATAGGTGAGGTGCACCTCCCCTGGGGGGCGCCATAGAGCCACAGGGGAGGCATGACACGCAAAGAAAAAATAACTGTACGCAGCTCTGTATTCTCGGTAATGATATCGGTAATTGTGTGTGCGAGTATTAGCTTTAAAATGCGTTGTTTCCTTGTCCCAAGTCAACAGATGTCGGCATTAAGGCAGCATACTGAGCCTGGAAAGTCAGCTGTGTGAGTAAATGTTAAAAAAATCTGTGGCGACGGTTTTGCAATCCGTCCGCTCAGTTTATAAACAGTAGCCTACTCACAAATTCTCAAACTGTTCCCTCGGTTTAACAAATCGTGCCCATGGATTAATAAACCGTACCCACGAGTTTCTAATCCTCGCTCTCAGACTTGAAAACCGTGCCTTCAGTTTTTGCAAATTCATAAACCGTGCCCACGCTTTCGCAAGGGTTTGTAAACTGTACTCACGGATTTGTGGCTCGCCCTCATTTTAGAAGAACACCAGGAGACATTGTTAACGAATCTTATTTTATATTGTTTTATTTTGTATTAAGTGGAATACATAAAATTGTCTTAACAGCATCTGCATGTTTAAAGTGATTCTAAGATTATCTTTCTTTTTTTTCCCCGGATATATCTTCCATATTTAATGCACAATTTTCCTTACAAATTATATTATCAGCATTACAATGGCCCTCATTTATCATTCTTGCGTTTTATTATTTTCTAGAGTTTTATTATTAATGACGCTTATTGTTATTTAGAAGAAGAATGTCGTTATTATTATTATTATTATTTGTATTATTATTATTATTATTATTTAAAAGACAAAATTTTTATTATTTTGTCAGTCTGAATTAATTTATGGTCATTGAAAGCCTTTCATACTGAACCCAGTCCGTGCACACCTGCACCTGCAAATGTGCAGAAAAACAATTCCTAACACCACAAAACGCAGTGACAAACTAAAAGATATGATATATTATGACCCACTGTAAAAAAACCAACAACATAGTAATTATAAACTTCAGTGTTTATTTTTGTGCAACATGGACTTCAATGTTTAATTTGTGTGACTTAACCAAAGCATTTGATTTGTAGGCATATGTATTCCTTCAGTTGCGAGACTGTGTGCTTTACCTGACGTTTCAAGCCTTGTTAAATACTTTCGCCTGGCTCCGCAGCGCGAGTCTCCGCAGAAGGCGCGCGCACCTCCCCAAACGGACGAGGCGTTTATCCTCGACGCGCTCGCCTTTGTACTATTCTTTGAAACGATGGTTAGGCCCGGCAGGTGTGCACGGACTGGGTTCAGTAATGAAAGGCTTTCATGGCTGACAAAATAATAAAAATGTCATAATAATACAAATAATAATAATAACGACATTCTTCTTCTAAATAACAATAAGCGCCATTAATAATAACAATTTTGTTTCTTTCCACTTCCCTGGTTTCTCTTTCTCTTTCTCAAAGAAGTTTCTCTTCTTTGCCGTCTTCCATGTGTCCATGGCGTAAAATGAGGGTGTGGGGGAATCGGAGACTGAATATATAGGGGCGTGTTATTCTAATGACGCTCGTTTTTAGCCGTGGCATTTATCAAGGGCAGGTATTGCGTACACATGGATTTCAAAGATACGCACAGCTTCATAAATCAGGCGGTGAGAGGAGTGTAAGCATAATCTTACACCAACATATACGCCCGTTTCTACGCAAGAATGATAAATGAGGGCCAATGTGAGTAAATGTAGCCGACCATGTAAAATGTAAGGGATGATGCCACCCTTATAGAACAATGTGCTTTTGGGTAGTTGACAAATGGCCAAGAAAAAGTACTTTTTTGAAAAACATAACTTTTTAAGAAAAAAATACATATATTTATGGAGTATGAAAACTGCAGTTTCAGAAAATAGTAGTGGTCACTCATTTTGTCAATGACTTCACATATTTTTTTCACGTTTTCACTCAACTGTACTGTAAATGTGTCCTATGGTGTGACATTTAAAAAGTACTAAGAAATTATATTAATTAACATAAAATAATACTTGAGACAGAATTGTTCACATTATTAAAACATTATTTTCTTAAAGTGATATTTATTTTACATGAAAGTACTAATTAGAATCATTTTCACCATGAATAGACGAACTTGATAAACTTTTCCCTACGAATATCAATAAAACTTTTTCGCCAACCTTACAAAACTGTTTGAAATTGTACCCATCTAAGAGGAGATATTATTGTAACTCCCTTAATGCCAAACTTGACTCTTTTTTTAAAGATATTTTAAAATAAGTATATTTTTCTGTTGTTTTATGTTTGTCACACCATAGGACAAAATGTCACACTAAAGGACAAAGATAGTCATTGCATAAAAAGAGTTTAATAATAAAGGAGGACATTTGTTTTTTTGTTGAAACTTTATATATTCGTTTTAAAAGCTTCTTAAGGAGGTCTGTCCTATCGTGTGACATTTGTGTCCTATGGTGTGACAGGCCGAAGTGTCACACCAAAGGACATTTCCTATGATATTTTCTGTCACACCAAAGGACATTTGAGCTTTTTTGGCAGTTAATAACCATGCTAATACTAGCTGAACTGTTATTAGCAATTGGCATGATACATTTGCATAATATTACATAGTCCTGCTGTTAAAAATACAAATTTTAATTAAAAAATTTAATTTAGGAGTGTCACACTAAAGGACAAAAAAACTTAACTTCAGTGGTCTGAAAACAATACTTAAATATTTGAACAATTCTGAGAGAAATACTTACCATGTGCACTGCTCATGGGCTTCATAGGGGTCTTAAGTCACATGACCTTGAATGGGGTCTTTCTAGTTGTCCATGATATTGCCCAACTTAATATCAGGTTATTGCATAACACCAAAGGACATTTTTTTCTGTGACAAACTTTATTAAATTCCTACACTTTTAGAAATGTATGTATAGGAAAAGTGATGGGCACTTAGTGGAATAGACACTTGCACAATTATGGCAGGAGTGTTCATTAAGATGTTTAAACATTATTTTCTTTATTTATAAAAGTTAATATTTATGAAATAATGTTGTCTACCATCACACCATAGGACGATTTTGAGATTTGGCTCAAAGTTGTAAAAAAAAAAAAAATAACTCAGGTATTTAGACAACAAATTCATGTAAAACAAGAAAATGTTTAACCATTTATAGTATTCTAAATGATGAGGATGTGAAATAAATTATTTTTTATCTTCTGTGACGGTGAAAAAGCCACGTCACGTCAACTACCCATTTACGTTTAAATTGTAACATATTTAATAGCATGGAATTACAGTGTAATTAGTGTTACCTCACTATCTTAGCCTTCTTCAGTGCATTAGGTGAGGTAATCTGATAATATTAGTGATTCTCATTAATCAAAACACTAAAATTGGTACAGTTTTGGAGAGACATTGGGGATTTTTTGTATCTCTCTATTTAACCCATCTCATGGTGTGTGATGCTGAACTATCATATGAGTTTTTAAGGTTTTTGAATTCTTTGCACAGTTATGAATATCGATATTTTATGTGCAACAATAGCATGCTCAGGCTCAGTGGCTTTACGCCTAATTTTAAATGCTTTTTTTTTTCAAATAATATGATTTAAATGGTGATGAGTGTACTGATTTGATGCATTTTAAAAAGATGGATGATAGATATTCTTTTAGTGCAATTTTTTTTATATATATAAATTGTAGTGCACAGTGTTTATTATAAGGGGGTAGAATCCGCAGCTCAGTACTCACTACTCACTACTCATGAGTATTTTTAAATAAGCTACTTTTTTACTCTTACTCAAGTAGTTTTTTGGACAAGTACTTTTTACTCTACTCACACTACATTTTTTGGAATGTAATGGTACTTTTACTTGAGTATTTTTTTTCAGTACTCTTTCCACCACTGCTGATTTAGTTCGAGATGATGTGCATTTCCTTCAAATGTGCGCTTAAAGCCCAGACACACGTGTCGATTTCAGCCGTCAGGTGTCGTCGGCAGTAGCTTTGGCACCGATTGCACATGTTAAGTATGTTTTGTTGACTTGTGGTTAGGCCTACTGATGTTCAGTGATTTTAAAAGTAGCCTCAATTAGGCCTGCATGAAGTTGGAAAATATTTGCTGTTGCAAAGAATAGTTTATGAATGCACTTTTAAGAAAGTTGTGGAAATAAAATAATATATATATTTTATCAGTTATTGAAACTCATCATTGCCTGGAACACACAAAAGATGGCATTTACTGCAGATGCGTGTGTGGGTTTGGGCAGGCGGACGGGATTTTGGGGAAGGGGGGGCTCGGCTGTCCTTACCTACTCTAAGGGGAGGCTCACATTCACCCAATTTGAATAGCCTAATAAATTAGTGCCTGATGGTAGACTACACAATGTTTCATCTAACATGAGCAGGCTGAGGGAACTGCAGGAGAAACGGACAGATGAGTCAAAGGTTTGTTTGTGATCAGACAACATTAATCTTACTGTTAGTTTTTGTCTGAAGATATACTGTATGTATCTAATAAAACAAATAATGTGTTGTAGGAGAAAATTCATTTTCTGGAGCCTGGCCAGAAGAACGTACTCCTTGAGAAAGCACTCACTAGACTACCTGGGTTGATGTTTGACATCTTGTCCCTAATAGAGGTAACACAACAACCGGACCCTGACCCGGAAGAACTTCACTGCTCCATGTGTGGCCATTGTCGGGATATGGCAACAGACATCGAGAAGGTCGGCTGTCACCAAGCACCAGAGCACTGCATCAGTAACATGGCATACTATAAATTAGACGAGGGGGTGTTGCGCCTGGCCCGTGGAGCTTGGAATTACATTTTTGCCATAAATGATCACCAGGAGCCAGGGGAGGAGCAGCGACAATATAGACATTCAGCCTACCGCCAGTTTGTGCTGTGGCAGCATGGCCGCCTTGGAATAGGGAACAGGGTGGTCATCCCAAGCTGTTGCATCTGGAAAATTAGAGACTCCTTTCCTGACCCAAGGGGTCATTACACTGGATTTAGGGTGACACGTCATGTTTGACTTTGCTGAATTGAACATCTTTTATTGTAAATAGTTATTTCACACTTACAATATTTTATTGTACATTTGAATAGAGACACAGTTTTTTTCATTAAATGTGTTTATTTGTATAATAAAATAAATAATAAAATAATAAATCTGTCCATAATTGAAACTATTTACACTTTGAAAATTCTAAGAGGGATTGTAAGAGTCAGTCCTCTTGTGGGTTTGTGGGCGTAATGTCTCCTCATGACATGTTTTTGGATGAGCTCTGACGTGGGTGGTGGTGGCTGTGCATAGGAAAATAAACCAAGTCGCATTGGATCATCTGCCCTTAGAGTGGTCTTGCGGGGAAGGCCGGTCCCACTCTTTAGCCTCCTACCAAGAATGGCCTTCTGGAGGTCAGGGATGTACTTCTATTCCTTTTTCTCCTTGACTGTATACACAGCCCAGTTTTTGGATTTTTTTCAATTGTACGATCTTTTGTACCTGAAGGGCAGTTTGTAATATTTTTGCTGTTTGAGCAAAAATATATATAACATGGCAAGGTGTATTATAAAACAGAAAAACACTTTATTATTCTAGTAAGTACTTACATTTTGTGTCCATCCTTGTTTCGAGCTGGCATACGTTGATTGTGCAGATTATAATCAATTGCAGCCAGCAGTGTCCTGGTCTTGTAGACAAATGGAGTGTACGACATACGCTTAGATGTTAAGAGCAGAATATGATTTTGGAAACTCTCCAAATCCGACGTCATCCTGTAAAGTGTGTTTGGGGCAGAATAATTGAAGTTAGATTATCTCAGCTCTCACCACATGTCTACAAATCTATTTTAACCCTTTCCCTATGTCCAAATGAAATAAGGACCTCAGCTCAGTATGTCAAATATCTAATTTGATATGGAAATAAAATACTATTGCTTGATTGCACAATTAAAAACATTGAAAATGTTAATGTGCGAGCTTTTTAGTTTTTACCGTGTACCAAAAGTGGTTATTCATAAGGGGGACAAATGCAAGAAATTGACAGAAAAACGCCGGAAAAAATGGCTTGCAAACCTACGTCTGCGGTTGGGAGGAGCTGAATCGGAAAACGTCCGTGTGTGCAGTGATCATTTCGTCAAAGGTGAGTTAATACAACTTATGTGGATATGTTTGTGTACTTTGTAAAGTTAAAGTAATTGTTTCTTCTTTTCTTTGAGTTTGTAAGTTATCCCTGTAACTGAAGACAAACACGTAACGTTAGCAAAGCTAAGTTACCTACAAAGTGTTTTGAGGGTGGAGCCTTATTGCCACAAGCATTTAATGTGTGTTGTTCTCTTTAGGCTGCCCTAGTTCTTTAAACGACGTTGAGTCTGTAGACTGGGCTCCTACAGTTAACCTCAGTTATCAGAAAGGGAAGCCTTGTGACAGAAGCATCGCAAAAACGACAGGAGAGGATGAAGTCTAGGGACGATCAACATAGACACGCAGAAGGTGCAGAGGCCTTGCTGGATCTCCATGAGTCAGCTGAGAACCCAGAGCCAGAGGACACCACAGAGATGTTACATGATCGACAAGGTGAAGTAATTGTATTAATAGGTGTTGTCAGTATTCTAGTTGTATAAGGCAGGCATGTGATTCTGACAACAAATAATGCATGTAAACTAAAACAATGCATGGTGATTTATTTTAATTTAAATATTTTTTTTAACAAACACTTTTTTACAGTTTATATATATATATATATATATATATATATATATATATTTTTTTTTATAGTGATTAATGAACTGTATAAAATGAATTGTTCTTTTGTAATTTATTTGTAGCTTTGGCAATATTGTTGTTTTCCGTTCATGCCAATAAAGCTAGATTGAATTGAATTGTAAACTTTGAATTAGGTTTGCACAATAGATTACTAAATTCTCTACGAACTACCCTGGTTAAAGGGATAGTTCACCAAAAAATGAAAATTCTGTCATCATTTACTCTCCCTCAAGTTGTTCCAAACCTGTATGACTTTCTTTCTTCTGCTGAACACAAAAGATATTTTGAATAAAGTCGGTAACCAAACTACTGATGGACCCCATTGACTTCCATAGTAGGAAAAAAAAATACTATGGAAGTCAATGGGGACCAGCAACTGTTTAGTTACCAACCTTCTTTAAAATATCTTCTTTTGTGTTCAGGAGAAGAAAGAAAGTCATACAGGTTTGGAACAACATGAGGGAGAGTAAATGATCACAGAATTTTAATTTTTTGGTGAACTATCCCTTTAAACAACTGTATTAAAATATGAATGCAAATAACTTAAACTAAACAATTCACGTCGATAGTGTAGGATTCTACTGTGACAGCTGTCAGCATACGAGGTGGAAGAAACTAGAAAAATAGCTAATGTGCGCATTCATGTGGAAAGGGTTATTGGATTGGTTAGAAGGAAATATCAGATTTTACAAAAAAAGTAGGGCCATGCCCATCGAAAACATGGCAACAAAACCAGGCGAGTCACTGGCATTGATTGATAAGATTGGAGTTATTTGCTGTGCCTTATCAAATTTGTCAGAGTCCGTGGTCCCACTTGAGTAAAAAATTATAAAAAATACCAGAACATGGCATACAAACGGGTCATGGTTGGTAAAAGTAAAACCTGTGGTTAATTTGTCATTTCAGTGTAAAAAGGAACAAAGCCAGTAGTAGTAGTAGTAGTGCATACTAATGCAATAATCGACAAACTATGAAGTAAACTTCTGATCATTAGCAATATGACTTTTTCTGTCTAACAAAACATGCTCAGCTGAGCGTTTGATATGATTTCCTATGATATAAATAAATTGACAACTGTTTAAATGAACTTTGAATGTTAATGATAAATTATATATTAAATGTTGATATACTAACAGAATAGCAGTATAACAATACATTGTGTTTTTAGTAGGGCTGTCAAATGATTAAATTTTTTAATCAAATTAATCAGAATTTTCAGTGGATTAATCAGGATTAATCACTATTTGCAATTACACCTGAATCCTAACCATTTTTTCCCTGAAATGCATACCAAAAGATAAATAACAGGACACAGATACATAATTTTCATATTATGTTTGTTTATTAAAGGAGAACTCGGCAACTCTAGCGAACTCTAGTCACTTCTTCGCTGATTTTCCCTTTTGTTGTCGCATGTTTTCCCCATGAGCTCCCCCTACAGCTGTGGGGGGCGTATATTTCACAACACGGTCGTAAAAAACTCACTTGCGGCGGCCTCCTCCCCCTCTCTACCGCTGCTCATGTGCGCTTGTTTTGATCGGAGCAAGCCAACTGCATCGTGTGGAGCTATGTCTACCGAGGTGGGTAATCTGGTAATACATCATACATGCGTGTGTGTTTATGTCGAATTGCCGTAAAGCAATTCGTGTTTCGCGCTCGTTCTCGTTCTCATTCTCGCTTTTCACGAGACTTCCAATTTCTATCTTGCCGGGACGGTAGTCCCCAAGTTGCAAGGTTGGTTTTCCGCCTGGAAACGCTGGGGGGAGCGGGGAAAGTCACCAATATCACCAGGACAGGTTGTTTAACCATCCAAATGATTTCTAGACAGTTTTATTAAGTTAAAAAAGTTACCAAGTTCTCCTTTAACACAGCCAAATAATGGTGGTTTTTAAATCAAGCTGAAACATACTACACACCATAATATTTGTCTTTGCAATGTCCCATCGCTTCCTCTTTGGCATTCCTCTTAACCAGGATGTACAATTCACAGTATTCAATTGAACAGAAAGCAATAAATGTAGTCAAATCATAACAGTGGCCTTCCACATTTTTGCACAATTTGAGTCATCTGTTGCGTTTTTATGTGGAAAAAAACATTTTCAATAAAACTTTTAAATCAAACCAAAGAACAATCTTTTACCCTTTCCTCCATTCTTTAATCCAGTTGCTCATAAATCCAGTTGCTAACTACTTTAACATGTTGCACTGAAACTGGTCTTTTCAGCTCACCTTTCAAATCTACTGAGCTTCATTATCTTTCAGCCAGTTGCTGAGGCAAACTAACTTGTTCACATTTTCTGAAAGTAAAGCTAACCTTTTCTTGTTCACAATGTGACCTGCAACTGAGAAAAGTCGTTCACAGGGAACAGTGGCTGCAAGAGTGGCTAGATATTTGTGAGCTAGTGAGGCCAGCTTCTCATGGGCTCCTGAATGAGATGCCCACCACCTCAAGGAGCAGTCCTCCAATTTAATGGTGGGCTCTGCTCTGTACCTCTGTATGGCAGGTTGGACCTCTTCATCTTCTGAATCTGAGCACATTTGCAGAAGGCTGATTTTCTTCCTGGGTGGCCCATCATCATGTGTCTGTGAAGACCTTCTGGGTGATTCTTGTTGCAGCATCCCTTCAAGTGTGGTCCACACCGCTTCCCTGTCTGTCTTGGGCAGGCATTTTAAGTCTTTGAAAATGAGGATCCAAAACTGTAGCAATCTGGAGCCATGCATTGTTGAGCTGTTCTTGACGGGATGCTAGATCCTCCTTGAACTTGGTCTTGAATCTCACCACATATGCAGGGTCCTCAACACAGGCTTCCATCTTGAGACGCAAGTGGCAGAGAGAAGGTAGTACCACAGAACAAGAGACATAGGCCTCTCCACCCAGGAGCTCAGTTACATACCTACGCACACAAACACACACATGCACACAGACACAGTGTATTATTAGAACAGTGGTTATCAACATATTATTATCATTATTATTAGCAGCACGTTTTTTTATTGCAGATAATATAACAAATAAATAATTATTGATAGGCCTACATGTTAAAGGGCTTTATGTTTCATTTATTTGGCTAGTCTACTGTCATCTGTCAATAATAAAAAAAAAGAATGAACAAATTATTTAAAACGAATTGAATTAATAAATAAATAATAATATTGGCGCACATGCTTTTCTGTCTCATTATTGCAACATCTCTCTCTAATAACTGCATTAATAACTGGATAAAGCCGGGGACACACTTTAAGGCCGGTTATGAATGTAATTTGATACTTATGACTGATCATGTCCAAACGTGTGTTCTCGGGTGTGCATTATTTTTCTAATAATTCAACGGCCTGTCGTCAATTATTCCTTACTTAATTCATTCCAGAAAATAATCAAAGCAATGTTATTTGATAAGTTACAGACTGATTTACCTGCATGGCTCTAGAAGTGTCTCCAGCCTCAGCAGTTTATCCCACTCTGCTGCGGTCAGCAAAACGAGTTTGTGCTCCTGATTGTCCAGGGCTGCGATGACAGCCTCTTTATTTCTCCTCACGCGCTTGACCATTTCCAGCATCAAATTCCAACGTGTTGGAACATCCTGGATCAATGGCTCTTGCTTCTTTCCCAGGCTGACTTGTTGTGCTTGAAGCTCCGCAGCATTTGCTGGGCTGTGTTTAAAATGACCGACAACTTTGCGAGCCTTGGCCAAAGCATTTACAAAGCCGCTGTCAGCAAGACTCACAGTGATACTTCTCTGCACCATGTGAGCGACACAGTGTAACACTCACACTATACCATACAGCTGAGTATACAAAATAATTAGGACCGCCTGTTCCCGTTGTCTGTTCAGTATACCAATTACGTATCAGCATGAGACAACAAATAACACCAAGAGAAATGTTTAGCCAACAACCTCCTTGTATTTACAACTTCACAGAATATAAACAACCCATACCATAATACCATATACAACACCAATATATACAACCAGTTGTAACTGAGTGTGTGTGTGTGTGTGTGCGTGCGTGCGAAAAGTCATATAGTCCAGCGTGTATATACAATGTTAGGATCCGCCTCACCGGTGAGAATGTCAAGTCCGTGAGCGTGATCAATGTACGTGATGCCTGTCTTCTGTCCTCCGATCGAGTAATCCTGGCCGCGAGCCAACTAAAATACTCCACGGAGGAACGGCGACCCGGCGCTTCCAGGACAGACCCTCACTGAATACTCCACATGCACTCCGACAGGTTAGTGGATGAGAAGACCCTTCTCCCGATGACCGGCATCCCGGTTCCTTTTATGGCCAAACTCATAGTCTTTTCCTGTTTACCTGACAGGACCACATGTGACGAAATGTCACGCGCAGATCTCGCGTGAATAATAATGAGGTTCCCAACACACAAAAGAAGAGGCATGAAGCGTACAGAGGAAAGCCGACAAGGTAGTGCCACAACATATTTAGTTATGTGGTACTAACCTTATTTATAACCTTCCTTTATGTGGCCACGCTACATAGATCCCCTCCCCCAGCCTTCGGCATAGGTGGAGAACGTCCGTACCAGCGTTTTAAGTTTACCACATTTACATTGTCTGTTTTAAGTGGAATGCCCCAACTCACAATGTAATTTATTGGCCCCATTCTTTTTATTACTTCAGCTGGACCCTCCCACTTGGGCGCTAGCTTGGCAGAAAATCTACTGGAGGCCGATGAGAGAGGGTGAGTCTTAATCCAGACTAGATCACCCGGCTTGAATTGCGCATCCTTCCGTCGGGCATTATAGTATCTAGCTTGTCTGGATTGTTGTACCCCTACTCTGAATTTGACCTCCTCTGCCATGTTGTTTTGACGTTCGACTAGAGTATATGAAGTTTGGTCAGGCGTGGGAGGTCTAAGGATCAACCGCTCCAGAGGTCCATGAAGCTGACGACCCAACATCAACTCCGCCGGAGCTCTACCGGTGGTCTCTTGATGAGCTGTATTGATGGCGAACCTTAGCTCCGGTAACCACTGATCCCACGTCTGATGATATTGTCCTACATAGGACGCAATCATGGTTTTTACCGTCCTGTTAACCCTTTCAGTCAGGTTGGTTTGCGGATGATAGCTGGTGGTGAGTTTCTGGATGCTTCCCCATGACCTGCATAGTTCAGAAAGCACATTGGATGTAAATTGTGCTCCCCGGTCCGACACCAGGTATTTCGGCACTCCCCATCTGGTGAAGATTTCCTCTCTAAGAATTTTAACTATTTTCTGTGTCTTACTATCTCGCAAGGGGAACAGCTCTACCCACTTTGTGAAATAGTCGACAATTACCAGAAGGTACGTGTTTTGCTTTTTACTCAGAGGAAATGGACCCATGAAATCCATACCTAATGTGTGTCCCGGTTCCTGAACTTGGGTATGTTGTAGGAATCCGCTAGGTTTTGCATTGTCATGTTTGTATTTTTGACAGATCTCACAACCCTTGACATATTGCCATACGTCTTTCCGGACAGAGGACCACCACGCTACTTCCAATAGCCGCAACAAGGTTTTTAGACGGCCCAGATGTCCTCCTAATGGGTTATCATGGAAGTAATGCAAAAACCCTGGTATCATCTCCTGAGGCACTACTAACTGGAATCTCTCTCCAGTATTCTTGACAGGTACCCGCCGATATACCACCCCCTGATGTTCTTCAAAGGTGATCCGATGATCTTGAGCCTTACGGGTTTGGTGGGACCCCCGCAGGAGAGCAATGGCATTGTCTCGACTTTGGGCCTGCGAGATTTCTCCTAGAGTGTGAGGTATGTCAGAAGCGCATTTGGGTGTAGTTATGGTCATACAAGGCACACTGTTTTTTCCTAATGGCTCGTAAGCTCTCGACAAGGCATCTGGCCCTAGATTGAGACATCCTCTACGATGATGTACCTGGAAAGTGAACTGTTGCAGTCTCAGTGTCCACCGGGTTAACCGGGAAGAGGTTTTGGGGCAATTAAATGCCCACGTTAATGCCGCATGATCACTATAAATGTCAAAAGGCCTTCCTTCCAGATAATGTCTCCATTTTTCCACCGCCCAGACCACGGCTAGACACTCTTTTTCAGATGTAGAATAGTTCAACTCTGGTCCTCTCAAGGTTCTAGATGCATAGGCTATTACCCTTTCCCCCTCTGGAGTAAGTTGGGAGATAATAGCCCCTAGTCCCACGTCACTGGCATCGGTGTGTACCTGAAAGGGTTGACTGAGGTCCGGTTGCACTAAGACGGGTGGATCTTGCAATCTCAGCTTGATAGTCTCCAGACTGACTTGGCACTCAGGCGTCCATTCCCATTTTACCCCTTTCTTCTTTAAATGGTTTAAAGGAGCAGTGATGTCCGCAAAGTGAGGAATGAACTTGTGGTACGGTACCAACCCGCCAATCCCAAGAAGCGTTGGAGTGCTTTGAGGTCTTTAGGAGGAGGATAATCAGCCACCGCCTGGGTCTTTTCCGGATCTACTTCTACTCCTCTCTCTGATACCATGTGTCCCAGGAATTTTAGTTGACGTTTAAAGAAGTGACACTTCTTCATGTTGAGAGTAAGGGAAGCCTGGTTGAGTCTGTGTATAATGGTGTTCAGGTGTTGTACATGTTCTTTTAATGTCCGTGAATAAATGATAATGTCGTCAATATATACAAAGCAAATCTTTCCCCTCAATTCCACTAGGATCTTCTCCATCAGCCTCTGGAATGTGGCTGCGGCATTCCTGAGACCATACGGCATAGATCGGAATTGGTAGAGCCCCTGGGTAGTGATAAAGGCAGTTTTACTCTTACTAGCCTCCTCCATTTCCACTTGCCAATATCCTGACCGCAAGTCCAAAGTACTGAACCAGGAGGCGCCTTCCATGGATTCCAGTATGTCATGGATGAGTGGCATTGGATAAGCGTCAGGTAATGTTTTACTATTAAGCTTCCTATAGTCTACGCAGAACCTGTAAGTCCCATCCGCTTTGGGGACCAGGACTACGGGTGAAGCCCATGGAGAGAAAGAGGGTTCGATGATGTTGTCACTTAGCATTTGTTCGACTTGCTCGTCTATTATTTTTTTCTTGAATGGAGAAAATCTGTAAGCCCTAGACTTCACAGGCATTTCATCACATAAGAGGATTTTGTGTTGTTCTACAGATGTTTTCCCGAGTAGCTTGGACGTGGTATGAGGCCAGGTCACGATCAGCTTCTGCAACTCCTCCTGGTTGTCGGAGTCCCAGTTGGGAGTAACTTCAGTGACCGGCGCAGTGAGAGATGGCTGCCATGTTGGAGGTAAGGCGTAATAAAGACTCACTGTAGCAGAAGTGTGTCCTCTTTCCCCTACCGGAATTGTAGCCACTCCAGGATTTATGGTAGCCGTTATGAAAGAGTGATACATATAACCTTTGCCCACTTTCAGCCCATATCTACCTTGGCCTACATCCACGATAGCTTCAGTGGCTCTGAGGAAATCCAAGCCTGCGATCAAGGGAAACGCCAGGTGAGCATCCTTCATGATATATGTATCCACCCCACATACTTTCTCATGCCAGTTGTAACAGATGGTTTTCTTATTGAAAGCTTGATGTACCTTCCCGTCTGCCATAATGAACCGTTGCAGGGGAACTGGATGGTCAGCATTCATTTCACCCCCTAACTGTCTCCACAGATTTTCTTGCATCAGGGTGTACGTGCTCCCTGTATCCAGTACAGCCTTCACCTCTTGGCCCCGTATCGTCACCGGCACCACCAATAGGGAACTTATAGGATGCGGTTGTGCGATCGATAAGCCAGCCAGATTTTTAGAGGTATTACGATCGTTGGTCCTCTTTTGGGTCTTTTCTCTCCCATTCTGACTGTCCACCTTCTGCCAGTAATCCTTAGCTCCTATGCAGTCTTTCTCCACCATAGAACCCACTTTCACCAGCTGTTCCACAGTTTTCACCGTCCCTCTCAAACAGCCCGCGACCCTGGGGTTGATGTTGTTAAGGATGCGGCTCACCATCTCCTCCTCCGTCATGTCGGCCTTCCATTTAAGACAGAGGGCTCGGTAATCATAGGCAAAATCTCTTAGGCGTTGACGTGGCTGCTGAACCAGAGACCGTAGCTTATCTTCCACCTCTGCGAGGTAATCATCTGGTAGAAACGCATCCATAAACGCCTCTTTGAAAGATTGCCAATCTGTTACCTTGTTCCTCTCTGCCTTCCACCAGCTCAGAGCAGGTCCTTTCAGAACCGTGCTCAGGGTGCCGACCAGTTCCACACTGGGAAGGGGCCTGATGTCGAGATAGTTCTCGCACAGTTCGATAAAGTTGAGCACATCCGCAGTCTCACAAGACTCGCCAAACGACGGAAACTCCAGCCGAATCGGGGGCCGCCCGCAGAAGGACGAGATACTGGGAACAACTGGAGGAGTGGGCACATTAGGTAGAGGATTACATACAGGAGATATGTCATAAGTAGCATTGGCTGTCTGGGAAGTGGGACATTTAACTCTAGCTGCAGACAAAGCAGTTCTATCATCATGAACAGAGGATATGGAAGTAACTGGAGTGTAGGGCTGTAATCTAGATACAGAAGGGGTACTGGTGAATCGCAGTTTTTTCATTTGACTCTCCAATCTTGCATCTCTCCTCAGGAAACAATCAGCGACAGCTCTCTCCAACTTTTCCAGTGATCTGCGGAAATAATCTTCCAAATCTGCCAAGCCAGTGTCCACTGCCTCACGGAAACTAGTTTCCCTATTAAGTGAACTTTCTACTGACTGTTTAAAGTCATGTTCATTTGTCTGTACTTTTGCACTAAGAGCCAATAAATCCACTTTGAGTTTATCAACCTCAGTTTGCATTGTTTGAACAACATTTCCATTCACCCCACCATTTTCCCCATCATCATCATCATCAGATTTATCCTCATCATCAGAAATATACAACGAACTGAGCATAGATGTTATTTCTCCGGTAGGATTACGTCTAGTTACGAATGGACCTGCAGTGAAATCTGCATCTGGTGTCACATTCGAACCCCTTCTTGATTCTGGTACATAACCAGAGTTAACTGTATTTACAGTATGAGTATGGGTGTCTTCATCATTTACATTCTGAATAATTCTCTCATCATTCACATTTGTATCTCCCTCCATAATTATGGACATACAAGACAACAATACACACAAAGAAACAGTACGTCCCCGTACGGGCCACCACTATGTAACACTCACACTATACCATACAGCTGAGTATACAAAATAATTAGGACCGCCTGTTCCCGTTGTCTGTTCAGTATACCAATTACGTATCAGCATGAGACAACAAATAACACCAAGAGAAATGTTTAGCCAACAACCTCCTTGTATTTACAACTTCACAGAATATAAACAACCCATACCATAATACCATATACAACACCAATATATACAACCAGTTGTAACTGAGTGTGTGTGTGTGTGTGTGCGTGCGTGCGAAAAGTCATATAGTCCAGCGTGTATATACAATGTTAGGATCCGCCTCACCGGTGAGAATGTCAAGTCCGTGAGCGTGATCAATGTACGTGATGCCTGTCTTCTGTCCTCCGATCGAGTAATCCTGGCCGCGAGCCAACTAAAATACTCCACGGAGGAACGGCGACCCGGCGCTTCCAGGACAGACCCTCACTGAATACTCCACATGCACTCCGACAGGTTAGTGGATGAGAAGACGCTTCTCCCGATGACCGGCATCCCGGTTCCTTTTATGGCCAAACTCATAGTCATTTCCTGTTTACCTGACAGGACCACATGTGACGAAATGTCACGCGCAGATCTCGCGTGAATAATAATGAGGTTCCCAACACACAAAAGAAGAGGCATGAAGCGTACAGAGGAAAGCCGACAAGGTAATACATAAAGTGCCACAACATATTTAGTTATGTGGTACTAACCTTATTTATAACCTTCCTTTATGTGGCCACGCTACAACAGTTCATGTGTTCATAGCGTGTAAGTCGAATTGCGGCAACCATGTTGCGTGCACTGTCAGTCCCAATGGTTGTCGTCTTGCCCTCGATGTCCCACTTACGTGCAACCAGGGGCGTAGCACCAAATTTTGGGCCCTGGGTACAAACCATCTTGCTGGGCCCCCGTACCAAATACCATAGTGATACCAATGGGTGGGGTATTGCATTTTTATCATAGAAACATTTAAAATGTAAAAAAAATAAGCCACACTCTGATTAATATATTTTTGTTTTATTGTCAAAAGTACAAGTTAATTGATGATTATTTGTCTGTTTAAAATAAATGCAGACTATAGAATCACAGGGTACACTAACCGCCAAACTAGACATTCAGTCTTTGAATTACGTTTTTAAAATAAGTCATTTTCAATCATTAAGATGTGCATTAAACTGAGAACAATCCTGTACTTAATGTAAGAGCGTGCGCGAGCTAATTTTCATAGCAATGCGGTAAAAATAGGCGCTAACGATCTGTGTTTTTGCGGGTGTTAGATTTTGACAATGGAGGGAAATATACAGTGTTTTTATGTAAACTTCTGATTTTTGCAGTGTAAGATTACGGTTAACACCTTTAAATATTACATAAATGTATTATGTATTTTTATTAAACTTATCGAGTGTATAAATCAGCAGCAAAAAGTAATTCTTGAAAAAATCTGCACAGTAATTTTATCAAATCTACACGTTAATAAAAACAAATTGCTATTAGTACTCTTATAAAATTCAATCAGGCAATCATACATTTCTCAATTTTATATTTATATATTAGGGTCAAGAATTTAGAAGTGTATTTATAGCCTACGCTACACTAAACAGAAATAATACACAATTAAATTATGCTTATTTTAAATGTATTGAGCAGGCTAGGTATAAAAAAATATAGGCTTTTAATAATCTTTCAGTGCGCAAAACCATGATAATATGAAACGCTTCAAAACAGAGCGCGTATGCGCATCGCGGGTGCAGAATGATGTGCTCAAAGCGACATGGACATGGACATGGAAGTGTGCATTTAAAAGTTCACGGCACAAAGCGAAGACATGTCGAGCGCACAAATCCTAGTGTATATCTGTCCAACAGTTTATTGATCATTTGTTTCTTCACAGTTTTAAATTCCAGTTATTGTGCGTTTGATGCCGATTCATGGTCCTTGTGCTGTTTGTGATCTAACAGGCACACGGGTAGCGAGTCGTTTAAAAACAGCAACAAACTCCAACAAAATAAAGTCATTTTATACAAATCCACAGCCTTTCTCTACAGATCAAGCATTATAATGTTAATATATCATATTGGAGAGAGTTTTACCGTGCATCCTGCTGTAACCGGCAGAGGCGCGCGCGCTGTTTGAATAACGTTAACGTTAGCTGCTACTGAATGGAGAATGATTGACAGCCAGTAGCAGAAGCACCTGACCTGCGGGTCGTACCATTTACATTGATTCGAGAGGGGTGGTGGGGCCCTGCACAGCATGAAAATGACTTTTTTTATACCAAACCAGTGCCTAACTACAAGTTTAGTTTTGCACAGGAACTTTTTTATTTGTACATAAATGCTATGCAAATGTTAGTGCATGTATATGTATGTATAGAAAACTGACTTCTAAGGCCCCCCCCCTGCCTCGGGCCCTGGGTACTCGGTACCCTTTATCCCCCCAGTCCGACGCCCCTGCGTGCAACAGACAGGAACTGTTCTTTACAAGCCTCCGCAAAATGACGCTCCTCAGTTTTTAATATAGTCAGCGCAAAAGACTTCAATTCCCACTTGTCACTGATGAAATGTGCAGTTACTCCGAGGTAATTGTTGTTACTCACTGATGTCCAATGGTCTCCTGTCAGGGCGATATGATTTACTTGAGCCAAGACCTCTTTCCTTTTTTCTTTTTCGTTTTTATAGAGCTTGTGGATTTTCGTCATAACTGTGGCTCTTGACGGTGGCTTATAGGATGAGTCTTGAGACGCCACTTGCAAAACAACAAGGAAACCTGAGTCTTCTACAATGCTAATGGGTCTACAATCCTTTGCAATCCATTTTGCTATTGTGTTGGTCAAATTATCTGAGGCTGATTTTGTTAATGGCCTGCGAACATTCAGCGTGGTCTGGCGCAAAGCACCTGACGGCCCAGCAAACGCATGTTTGGCGTTGACATGGTACCTCAAGCTTGAACAGCTCCGGTGAAATTGAAACTCCTTGTCACAAATCTTGCAAATAACCTTGTACTTGTTAACTGTACCATCAACATTCTTTTTATATTTGAATCCGTCAATAGGCCCATTTTGCTCACCTTGCTCCATCTCGCCTCTAGCTCCCAACCACTTTCCTGACCTGAATAATTTGTCACACTGCGGATGCGTGAAATGCGTTAAAAAAATTGACATAATTAACAACAAACAACTAATTAACGTTGTTAACGCGCTATTTTTGACAGCCCTAGTTTTTAGTAATTTTTTTGTGTAACCTAGGAGTTCAATCCAATCTAAGAGTCCTGCAAAGATTCCCATGTAGAAATAAATACAAGATTTGCTGCTGTAGCTTTGTTTGAATTTGTAACGTCAAATTTCAGATATTTATGAAATTTTATCCATTTTACAAAGTGTACACTGTTTTAGGTCTTGTAAATAATACACCACCAGTAATATCTTTCATTGTATAAATTGATATTTTCATTGTTAATAATAATTGTCAATAAACATCTGATTGTCAGGACCTGAGCTGTGTGAGCTACTGTCCTTTACTGTGCGTTCACACCGCCGTAGACTTGAGCTGCAAAGAAGCTCTGGCCACCCTGTCAAGGACGCTTGTCAAAAAGTACGGGGAAGCTTGTTGACGCTTGTTGACACTTTGGCCGCTCTGAAGTCTGTGTCACACCATGAAATGTAAACAGAAAAAAAAAAACATTACCTTAGCATTTTTACAACCGTTTTGGTCACATTTGGTTGGGAAAAAATTATAATTAGCTATTATTATTATTATTATTATTTGCATCTGTGCAATTGGTCAAATCGGTGTTACCATGAGCGAATGAATAGCATTCCCGCTTAAAACGAGCGTTCGTAAATATTATAAAAGTTGCGCTCATCCTCAAATGTGCATCACTGGATCATTATGGATCATCGCAAAGTTGTTGTTTTTGGTGCTGCTGCTGCTGTATTGTATTTGCGGAGAAGACGTCGGACTCTGAGATTTTGGGTTCATGCCACCCTCCAGGACCGTCATCAATTCGGAGAGTATCACCGGCTGGTGCAGCAGCTGCGGCTTGACGACGAGAGATTCCAGCGGTAATTCAGGCTGGACACGGAGCATTTTGACAGCGTGCTGTCAAAAGTGGGGCCGCTCATCATGATGAACAGCACTAATTACCGCCATGCAATATCTCCTGCTGAGCGTCTGGCTATTTGCCTGCGGTTCTTGTCCACAGGGGACTCCTACCACACTATTGCTGCTAGCTACCACATGGGAGTGAGCCCTGTGTCCAACATTGTCCCCCAGGTCTGCAAGGCCATTTGGGACTCCATGGTGGAGGAGTACATGCCAGTGCCCACCACGGAGGACTGGCTGAGCATCGCAAAGGGGTTTTACCAGCGGTGGGCTTTCCCCAACTGCCTTAGATCCATTAATGGGAAACATGTGGTCATTAAGTCTTCTGACAATTCAGCGTCCATGTATTTTAACTACAAGGGGACTTATTCAGTTGTGCTTCTGGCAGTGGTAGATGCCCAATACCGCTTTCAGGTAGTGGATGTGGGCAGCTACGGGAGGACGAGTGACGGCGGTGTCCTGGCCAACTCCACCTTCGTCCGGGCACTACTGGACGGGACACTTGGTCTGCCACAGCATGCTCTGCTGCCGGGAGCTGAGCATCTAGGACCGCAGCCACATGTTTTTGTTGCTGATGAGGCCTTCCCACTGCGCCCCAACCTCATGCGGCCTTTTCCTGGCTCCAACCACTCTGGCAGGCGCAGAGTATCCAACTACAGCCTGCAAGGCTGATTGTTGAGAATACCTTTGGTATTCTCACTTCTCAATGGCGTATGTACAGAGGAGTCATTGGGGTCAGCCCTGCAAATGTGGACGCCTGTGTGAAGGCTACCTGTGTCCTGCATAATTTCCTGAGGAGGACCTCCAAGACACCAACCAGGGCAAGACGTGGACCACCACCAGCTGCAGGTAGGGAAGTTGCTGGTCTACAGGCAGTAACCCGAGTGGGCAGCAACAACTCCGCACGAGAGGCCATCCGTGTCCGGGAGACATATACCTCCTATTTCTCCACCAAGGGAGCTGTCAGCTGGCAACCAGGAGTATAAACCTAGTGCTACAAACTGCTCTTTTAAGAGCCACCAATTACACTAAAAGCACAGTTTCCATAGCTAAGATACACTTTTAAATAAGGATGCACCGATCTGATACTCAGTATTAACTGTTCGTTAATTAAAATGTGTGATGCAGTTATTGAAAAGTATGCTACCGTGTTCTTTATTTATTAGCCTACAGTTTATTTAAATTTAGTTTTTCTTTGTTTAAATTAATTTTTTTCTTTGTTTAAATTTAGTTTTTCCGTTTTTTTTCTTTATTTAAATTTAGTTTTTCTTTGTTTAAATTTAGTTTTTCCGTTTTTTTTCTTTATTTAAATTTAGTTTTTCTTTAAATTTCGCTTTTTCGTTGTTTAAATTTAGTTTTCCTTTAAATTTCGCTTTTTCTTTGTTTAAATTTAGTTTTTCTTTATTTAAATTTCGTTTTTTCTTTATTTAAATTTCGTTTTTTCTTTATTTAAATTTCGTTTTTCTTTATTTAAATCTACCCTTTACTGTGTTAGTAATCTGTTAGTTTACTGCTTCCCACTCGCGCTGTTCTGTAGTTTATTATAAGTTTATTAATTGTGAACGTGTCGCGCCTCGCGTGTATTGCACCAAATGCGAAGTGAAGTCGAAGCACCCTTGTGAAGTCGACTGGATGAACGGTTCCCAAAAAAATAAAAATGCAAACAGACAGACACATTCCTGCCTTTATTTAGAGAGAAGAATATATTCAGCCCCTCCGTCTCCGAAGCTCAAAAAATGGTATTCGGACCAGCCCTCGTTTCTGCGTCATTAAACAGCTGTGCTATAGGCTACATTTAAAAAAGCCTCAATTTTATAGTAGGATTTAAAAATAATATGAAACACACAACCATGAATGTTGAAAATATTTTACAATATTTATTGGGGGAAAAACAATTCATACAACGTAACTTTTTTTATTAAGCTAGTTGATGAAAATGCTTGCATAGTGACTAGACATTTACTCTTGAGTGAGCTAACAAAAACTTGGTCCCAACAGGGCCTTTAATGTCAACGTGTTGAACAAGTCTGCTGGCTCCAGATATCCATTAAACAGACAGACGTGAACGTGGTTTCAATCAAACAGCTAAAAAACAAAAGTGTATTGTGAGGGAGAGAGAACAGGGGGCAGCTGACAGCACTGCAAGGGTAAACAAGCTTACTAACACCCCTCACAGTGTTGTCAGCTGCACCCCGTTCCTCTCAGCCCAAGGATCAACCTCACAACACTTTGCCTCATACACCAGGCGGTGCATCTCAAACTTGAGATCCTGCCTTGTTCTTAAAGGCAGGGTTCTAAAGTCTTCCTGCAGGCTTTTAAAAAAATAGCTATCACTATCGTCAGGAGGAGGGGGAGGAGGAGGAGAAGGGCTGGGGACAGGTCCCGGTCTGTTGCTCACAGCCTCCAATACTGTGATCAGTCTCTCCTCAAAGTCAGAGGTGTGGGGTCTCTTCCTTTTCGGGGCGGGCTGGGTTGCTCTCTGCACTGGTGTGTTGTCTAATGCCTGAAGCTCTGGTGCCTGCTCTTGTGCCTGAAGCTC
Source organism: Scardinius erythrophthalmus (assembly GCF_964197995.2). Lineage (NCBI taxonomy): Eukaryota > Metazoa > Chordata > Actinopteri > Cypriniformes > Leuciscidae > Scardinius > Scardinius erythrophthalmus. Next base: position 39,432,819 of record NC_138224.1, on the reverse strand, counting down.
TGGCGTCTGCTCTGGTGCCTGACTGTGCCCAGCCATGGCATCATCACTGTCCTCTGGCCACTGTCCACTGTCATCTAGGGCTTCCCCTCCCCCCATATTAATGGACGTTGGCCAGTCCTCCATGAAAGGATTGAGGAAGCCCATGACCGCACTGTACCGCCATGGCCGGGCACTGCTTGCCCCCGCGCCACTCCTTCGCCTATCTTTTTCCTTCTTTCTTTCCTTCCTGAACATGTCCCTCAAGCTCTTCCATTTCTTTTTGCAATCCTCAGTTTGTGAACAGACAACAGAAAAAAAAAAACCATAAGCAATGTGAATATTCAACATCACATCACAGAGCAGCTTCTTTACACGAAAAGACCTATGGCACGCGTTGTGTAATTATCTCAGCAGTTTAGGATATCGCACACGTTTGTCAACATAGAAAACATTTCATCACTGGAGAGTTTTTTTTTTCAACACCATCATGTCAGTTGATTTTGATTAATATGCGCGAGGGAGAGAGCAAGACGTGCATGTTGTTTGAAGACGGTGAGTGCGCGCGTGCGCGCACGGCCGGGGCTCTCTCACTGCTCGTTCTTATATGCCCTGTCAAGCGCGCCCTGTTAAACTGACAGTGTAAGCAGCCAAGTCGATTACTTTAAGCAGCTGATGGCTGCTGGAGGTGCTTGTTAATGGAAGCACTCGCTTGGGTGCTATTCACTGCAATGTCCACACCAAGTTAATATGCTTACATTGTAGATTTATTTTACCATGACTGGTCCTCATTTCTAGTAAGCAATAGTCCAACAAACAGTCAATAAATCCACAGTTCCAGTTCCTCCACCAATACAGATTTCCTCAGCATGGCATACAGTGTAGCATAGCTTAGCGGTCAAAAAACTGTGTGCACCTTCCCTCCAGCAACACATGTCACCTGAAGGAAGGTTCCTTCCTATATGCAACCAATTACCCAAAAGAGAGACCCCTACTGGACACACACTTACATAAGGCTTAAATAAAGACCAAATGGCTCTTACAGACAGGACTTAAAAACATGTGCAAATTATAAACTTTCACTCTATGATGGTTAAACTGTGCAATTAATCCGCGAATCACATTCGTCAACGGCCGGGGAACAGCTGGCCCAGACGCCGCGGTTAATGAATCACGGATCAACTACGATAGCCCGCCAATTCTTGACATTGCACATCCTGCGATGTTTAAACGATACATCGTGCAGCCCTACAGGCAAGACAGAGACAAATTTGAGTATCTATCAGTAGCCTACTAACGTTAGTTAAAAATATTATAAATCATCAACACGCACTTCACAAACTCACCGGAGACACCAACTATACCAGCTACTTTATCCCATGCCTCGTTCTTTTGTAACTGGTCCCTATATGAAAATAACGTCATATCATAAATGATAGGAAACCCAGCCACAGCGATTATCAGTTTCTCCTCCATTTTCTCGTAAATAATATTTTGGTAGGAATGAAAGTTTACATCGTATGTTTCTCTGGATCAGCCAGCGCGAAGGATGTCCGCTTTCATTCTGATTGGTTGCTGGCGTTTTGCCGCTGCTTGCCGCTGAACCACGTCATAGCTCATTACCATAAAGTTGAGCTTCTTTCAACTTTCTGGTTGACGCCCAAAACGCGACGCCGATGGATTTGACGCTCCTTGCAGCTGAGAGAAGCCAGCTTCCATTGAAAATGAATGACTTCCGGTAACTTTGGAAGCTCAAGTCGGCGGCGGTGTGAACGTACAGTGAGTCAAATATCATGCCAAAATGTTATTTTGTAACTTGCTGTCCGAACACTTCTGGAAGGATACAGTTTCTGAAAAAATTCGCAGCTTTGGGAATCACATCATCCCAAAAGTCTATATCAGGTACAATTCTTTCAATAAAAATGTCATTAGAGTTCCACACCACAAAGTCACAATACTCAGCATCCACAATGTGAAGCTGTGCCTGGGCTTGGAAGTAGTAAACATTTCACTAAATTCAACATTTGATTTTAATGTGATGCACTGACCGTTCTGATCACACCGGTGTGTGGGACCAGCCTAGACTGATTACACCGGTGTGATCGTACGTGCGAAAGGCTAAAAACAAGAAATGTTATGACAAAAAAATTTGAAATGTAGGCTTAAATCAAACATAAACGAAAAACAAGAACAACAAAAAAAACAGCTGGCTGACCCCTAGAGGGGTGGGGAAAAGGGGGGATCCAACGTCTATTCTTTGACCTGTTGCCCAGCACTCTACGCAGAAAGAGTGTTTCTTGTACTTAGAAAAAACTGCAATACAAAATGTATATATTTTTATATTTTTTTTAAGGGGTAGGCCTATGTTTATTTTTTTCAATCATTTGAAAATTAATTTGAGAATTAACTTGAATGTGCCTTATAGACTGTGTTGTAGCCATTATATAAGCGCATTTAGTTTCATATGTTAAAATATTATAATGTTATTTTTTTTTTTTCATCTATATGTTGCTTATGAAAAGTGAACACCATGAGTAAGATAGGATATATCGGGGACATGGAGTGGGTCAGACATGATTGACCACTTCATAAAGTTTTGTTTTGTAGAAAGACTTTTAGTTTAAAGTGAATTTCGTTTTGTATAAATTGTATCTTAATTTTAATAAATGTTTCATCAACAAATTGATTTAATATAGCAGTCAATATAAATCACAGTCACTTTGCACGCGTGATCATAAATTCATATCTCAATATCTCTTTAATTTAAATTTTAAATGAATCGAAACTCAGTTTATGCCTCTTAACGTTATACATGAAAAATATTTTAAGAAAGCTTTACATTTCTTTAAACGAAACTATTCAAAACGAAAGGAGAAATAACGTTACTCAGTGTAATCCATGATGTGCATTTCTCTCTATAGGCGCGTTCAATACGGAGATGGCGTAATCTTAATCTTCAACTTAATTTTTGCAGCCGACACAGACAGAAAAGACTAGTTTAAACGCACGAGTGTCACCGGATTTACAAATACACATCTTCTTGCTTGTTGCACACACTCTCAGCACGCATACTATTATGTCGAAATCAAACTTTTTTTAAACAAATTTTTATTGAGCTTTAACAAAAACAAAAAGGTACATTAACAATTCACTATAACTGTCGAAATCGAACTGATAGCAGTAATTCAGGCCAACGCAAACCGGAAGTTTGTTATCGGATTGTTGTTCTACGTTGCCATAGCGATCATTTGAAAACAGCTCTATTGATATCTGTAACTCTGCGTGTATTAGCTTTAAAAAATGCATCGTTTCCTTGTCCAAAGTCAACAGAAGTCAGCATTAAAGGAGGAGACAGGACCCAGCAAAAAACGTAGGAAATATGATCCTGAATACTTAAAGTTAGGATTCACCTGGTCGGGGTCCGAGGCCGCACCTCTGCCGCAGTGTGTGGTCTGCAAGGAGGTGCTGGCAAATGATAGTATGAGACCATGCAAACTTCGGCGTCACATTGAAACCAAGCACACAAATTTAGTGAACAAGCCCGTTGAGTTTTTTGAGAGGAAGCGTTATGATTTGCAGTCACAAAAAAACAATAATACAGTCGTTTGGCACTGTTAACATAAAGGCGACAGAAGCATCGTATTGTGTCGCGCTACGTATAGCGAAGGCAGGCAAACCCCATAACATTGGCGAAACATTGCTACTCCCTGCAGCTAGAGATATGTGTTCAGTGATGCTGGGAGAAGCAGCTGCTGCTAAACTTGACGCGATCCCCATGTCTGACAATACCATCCAGCGACGAATATCAGACATGGCTTGTGATGTCAAAGAGCAGGTCCTGGACTGTGTTCGTGAAAGCCCCTTTCATGCCATTCAGCTGGATGAGTCCACTGACGTCGCACACTGTGCTCAATTGATGGTGTACGTTCGCTTTATCAAAGACCTCAGTGTGCAGGAAGAATTTTTTTTGCGGTCCTCTACCCGCCCGCACAACAGCTGACGAACTTTTCAAGGCCTTGAATAACTTTTACCAGTCCAATTGCCTTGACTGGGGCCGATGCTGAGGGATATGCACTGATGGGGCACAGTGGTAACAAGGCATGATGGATCCATGTTCTCATTCTGTTTACACCAAATTCTGACTCTACCATCTGAATGTCTCAACAGAAATCGAGACTCATCAGACCAGGCAACATTTTTCCAGTCTTCAACTGTCCAATTTTGGTGAGCTCGTGCAAATTGTAGCCTCTTTTTCCTATTTGTAGTGGAGATGAGTGGTACCCGGTGGGGTCTTCTGCTGTTGTAGCCCATCCGCCTCAAGGTTGTGCGTGGCTTCACAAATACTTTGCTGCATACCTCGGTTGTAACGAGTGGTTATTTCAGTCAAAGTTGCTCTTCTATTGGCCGTCACAGCGGTCTGGTAAAACAGGTGCAGGCAGTTGCCCCTGCGGCTGTCTGGAAGCACTGCATTATCCATCGTCAGGCTTTAGCAACAAAAAGGATGCCCCAAGAATTGCGTGCAGTTCTTGATGAGGCTGTCAAATTTGTGAATATAATTACATCGCATGCCTTAAACGCCCGTCTATTCTCAATTCTCTGCAATGAGATGGGCGCTAACTTCCAGCAGCTGCTCCTGCACTCCGAGGTCATGTGGCTCTCTTGGGGCAAAGTCCTCACCAGGCTGTGCGATTTGCGCGAAGAAGTCCTCCTCTTCCTCACCGAGATTAACTCCCCACTGGCAAAACATCTGGCAGACATGAACTGGCTTGTTATGTTGACCTATCTCTCCGACATCTTTGATAGGATCAACTCCCTCAACACCTCTCTCCAGGGCAAAGAGTGCCACGTCTTTTCGGCACACGACCAAGTGTCTGGGTTCAGGAAAAAACTGGACTTGTGGTGTGCTCGTGTTGAACGAGGTTCTGTGGAAATGTTCCCAACCCTGGAGGATGTTGCGGAGAAGACAGGGCTGCCTCTTAATTCTGTCCAACCGGTCATCATTGCGCATTTGAATGGGTTACGTGAACAGTTTGGCGAGTATTTTGGAGAGACTGGGAGATATGCCGATCACACGTTTCTGGTTGTCTGTGGAGAGCGAGTTCCGCCAGATCTCCACTAAGGCTATGAAAGTCCTAATCCCCTTCACCTCCAGTTACTTGTGTGAGTGTGGGTTTTCCGCACTGACCATGATTAAAAACAAATACAGATCAAGGCTGCAGGTAGAGGACGACTTGCGTTTATTTTTCTCTGCAGTGCAGCCCCACATCGGACACCTCTGCGCATCAAAAGCGCGTCCTCATTGTTCCCACTGATATGGGCGGTTAAATTCAAAGTTCAAAATTCAAATGACCTGAATGACACGTGCAAATGACGTGAATGGTGCATTTTGTTGGCTGTTTAAATCAGAAATTTTATGTGTCTGAAAAAAAAAAAAAGTAATGCAAATCTGTTTGATCTGATAACATGCCTTAAATGCAGTTGACTGTTATGTGTTATTATGCGTTCCGTGAACAAAAAGCGTTATCGTTCATTGATCAGAGAGCTGTCCATTGTGCTGATTTTGTTCGAGACGATGTGCATTCAAATGTGCACTTAAAGAGATAGTTCACTTTAAAATGAAAATTCTGTCATTATAGGCTACTCACCCTCAAGTTGTTTCAAACCTGTATGAATTTCTTTCTTCTGCTGAACACAAAGCAAGATATTTTGAAGAATGTCAGTAACCAAACAGTTAACTGGTCCCATTGACCTCCATAGTATATATTTTTTTCTTACTATGGAGGTCAATGGGACCAGTTAACTGTTTGGTTACTGACATTCTTCAAAATATCTTGCTTTGTGTTCAGCAGAAGAAAGAAATTCATACAGGTTTGAAACAACTTGAGGGTGAGTAGCCTATGATGACAGAATTTTCATTTTAAAGTGAACTATCTCTTTAAGGCCCAGACACAAGTTTCACACTTGTAACATTCACATGTTAAGCATGTTTTGTTGACTTATGGTTAGGCCTGATGTTCTGTGATTTTTAAAAGTAGCCTCAATTAGGCCTGCATAAAGTTGGAAGTTATTTGCTGTTGCAAAGAATCATTTATGAATGCACTTCTTAAATAATTGTAAATAAAATACAATATTAAAAAATATTTACATTTTATCAGTTGTTATTGAAACTCATCATTGCCTGGATTCCGGAACACACAGAAGATGGCATTTACTGCCGAGGCGTGTGTGGGTTAGGGCAGGCGGACAGGGTTTTGGGGAAGGGGGGGCTCGGTTGTCCTTACCTACTCTAAGGGGAGGCTCACATTCACCCAATTTGAAAACCCCTGGTCTAAGACAAACCAAATGAATTGTGGTTGCAGTGTTAGATCATACTTTCCGTGTTACCCACACAAGTGTTTTAAGAATTGACAGTCGCTGTTGTCAGAGTATTAAGTATGTGACTTTAAGTGTATGGTGTATGCTGAGAACAGTGGTGTATGCTAAGCACTTGTGTACTTGAACCTCTGTTCATTATAGTTCATTATTGTTTTCGTTATCAAATTAAAGAAACAGTCATCGTCTGCCTCCTTCCTTGACAGCTGTCAATTCCCTTAGTAAAGTAGAGTACAAAACAAAATAAATGTTATGTATAGTACATTTGAATACCTTTTTTACATGTGATGGCATCAGCCATTTGCACTTTGGAGGAGGCTGTATCTCGCATCTTAACACCAGCTTCAATGGAAAAAAGAACTGCCCCTACATGAGAACAGGACTCTGACAAACTGAGAAAAGAATAGAATAGACATTTCTTAATTAACCACAAACTGAACATTGTATTTTGCATGGTTAATCTATGAGTGTGCAGTGCACTGGCGATTTGTTTAAAACAATAAATAGAACAAGCAACACTAACAGCTAACATTTAAGTTATACAAAATACAAACGAAAATAACTTAACTGAGCTGTAATTACTTCTCCACGTCTTTAGTGGTGTTTCGGCGGACCTTTGAGAGTGGTTAACCTAATAGCGTAAAGTAAACAACCGTAAAAGAAACGTCGAGAAGCGCCGCAGTGTTGAATGGTTGTGGTTAAACGCTAGGCCATCCGTAAAAATATTCTTGTTTGCCGTAACCCGACCGACCCAGTCAATTTAGGTCCGACCCAAATATATATTTTTTTCCCTTTTAGTCCGACCGACTTGCCGATTGTAAACTTGCGTTAAGACCGACCGATTTTTTTTTACTCTTCAAACAACTAATACAAATGCAATACAATTTATATTAATTATATTTTATTGTGAATAGGCCTACATAGGCTACAAACGTAGGCTATGCTCTTTCTTTTAAATAAAAACCCGTGGCGTCATCTATGATTATAAGGGCTGTGTAGGCTGTAGGCCTATGCGAAATGAAAGCGAAATCGCGACACTCAGATCCATGAAAAATATGTTTTAGTAGGCTAATTCTATAAATTACACTGCGCAAACCAAAAGTAGGCTAATATACCCACTGGATGAAGAGGGATCGGCTCTCCACAGAACATAATAGCATATTCATTTTTATTTTATTTTTCATGTTCGCATTTATGAGGAAGAAACATGTTACGGACGTGACCGCTCTGGAAGCGGCACTATTAAAACTTCAGAGATCTCAAACAGGCATTTAAAACACCAAATATTAAGAATGGGCATATCAAGCAAAATAAAATTCGATGATTGATCGAAAATTGTATCTCTCCCCCCACATGCTCACTGGCAACGCTCCGACAGTAAATTTCTCTGTAGGCTACCCTACTGTCTAATAGGCCTGTGTTGTAGCCCGCAGTCATTAAAAAACGATTTAGTTTCATATTCATGTTTAAATAAAATAATATATATTTTTTAAATTTCATGTTGATTATATGAAAAGTGAATAGCATGAATAAGATAAGATGATCCCGAAAATATCGGAAGACAAATGGAGTGGACAGACATGATTTTAACCACTTCATTAAGTTTGTTTTTGTAGAAAGTCTGTCTTTAAAGTGAATTTCGTTTTGTATTAATTGCATCTTAATTTTGATCAATGTTTAATAAACCAATTTCCTGTATTTAATAAATAAGAGGTAGGCTAAATAAGGCAATATAATCAGGACACGGAGTCGCCGGCGCGTGAACTGGTGCTGGTCTCTTAAATGAACCGAAACTCAGCGTATAAGCTACTTGCCTCACAGGCATGAGACATATATAGGCCTATATAAAAAAGCATGAAATGTACACTTTTAAACAAAACAATTCAAAACGAAAGGAAACAGACTGCTCTCTGCTTATGTAGCCTAATGAAATGTGCATTTCTCTCTGGCGCGTTCACTACTGCGAAGATCGCGTCAGCATCGTCAACTTCATCTTTGACACAGAAAACACTTGTTTATTAATAAACAATTGAAATGTCTCCTTGATATATTTGACATACTAATAATCATTACTTTTCCCAGTTCTGACAGCTTAGGCGCGTTATTGGCAGCGCACCCGTTACATGAATAGGCCTATAATATTACCGCTATAATATTATTCTTTGGTGTTCAGTTTATACAGGTTTTCTAATTGTTATTTAATATATATATATAACTTGGCACGAAGTTCTGGAAAACTGTCAGTGAAGTCCCGATATGCAAATTTGACCCAAATTATACATTTTTGTTTTTACATCGAATCTCGAAAAAAATAATATAGACCAACCAACCTTTTTTTTTTTTTTTTTTTTTTTTGCTGTTACGGCAAACCAAAATATTTTTAAGGATGGCCTTACGGACAAAAAAGACGTCACTCACGAGGGCGAAAACCAAACGACAGTCATTGTGGAGCATCTTGGTACCGAGATCGTGGACCCAACCACTTACAAAAAAGTTGTATGCCTCCATACTTTTGTATGCTTTCATTTGTTGTCTCGAGTAGAAGGATGTCTGTAGTACAAGGTAGTTGCTGAAATCGTTCAATCCAGTTGAAAAATCGCTCCTCTTCATAGCGTACGGATCACGTCCAACATATTTTTCGATTTTTTTGTTTATATCTTTCTCTTGTAATTGCGTCTAAAGTAGCACAGTACGGACTTTCCTCCATCTCGTCCATTACGCTCTTCACTTCCTGCCCTCCATCTGAATTTCGCGCGTCATCACAATCACGTGACTGCAAACCACCTATAACTTTATTCTAGAGCTGCTATAAAGCCAAAACACTTAATTTTAATTTCCTATTATCAATGTAAAGCTGCTTCAATCTACACTGTTAAAAGCGCTATATAAATGAAGATGACTTGACTTGAGACTCATTGTTCTGCAATATTTTTGTTGTCAACAAGGGTTATTAACAAGTGCATGGTCACATTTAATAGAAAACCTTTACAATTTAATTTTTTTTTTTTATTTAAATAGAACCCAGAAAAAGAATGCAATTACCGGTAATTGATTTATTTTGTTATTTTTCATGACTAATGTGACACAATGACGATTAGAAAGAATATATAGAAGGTCATAAAATTATGTTTTTTATGTTTCAAGAAGTTACAAATCAAAACGTGACACAAAAGCCTAATCTGTATACTTGGCAGCAACCTTTCATACAAATACTTGGTATAGTTTTGTCTCAAACTGAAACAAATATGCTTTTTGTATTCTGCCAGTTGAGACCTTTTCAACAGTAAATAAAAAAAAAAAGACTCCTTATGAGGCTTTTACAGACCACATTTCAAGTAAAGGTCCTTTCACACTGGACACGATTTTGACGCATGAATAATTTGCGCAATGGTTTTATTTTTTGATCAGCTGTTTGTGTAATGAGTGCTTCCACACCGAACGCGAATGTGCTGCGGCAAAAAAACGACTTATTTTTTTTTCGCTTCAATTTCGATTTTTTTTTACTTTTGCGGCGACAGATCACATACTACAAGGACAACGATTGTGTGGCGTGGCATTGCCAACCAACACGGTTATCACGACAGTGAGTATGTTGTGTGATAGATTTAGTCGTTGTATATAGTCCTGTGCTGTGTAGGCTAGCAGGCTAATCTACATTTGGGATAGAAAGCTAACACTATTATTATCAAAGATAATTATTATTATCAAAGAGAACTTTGAAAATGTAACAAAATGTAGTGTGTCTATTTAGGGCTGCTTTTAGTACTACTATACATTCTTTGTGTGAAATCTACAGTTTCTAGTCGAATGATTTTAACTGGTTACTTCGTGTGTTACATGTAATGTGTATTGACATTACAAAACGCACTGTGTTTAGTTGAAGACGCAAAAAAACTGGAAAAACCTCAGGGACACCAATGTGAGAAAAAGGAGAGGGGAAAAGGAAACTAAAAGTGGACATTAGCATTCAGACTCTCTGTTCTTTAAGATTGGGTGCACCCAAAACCTTCATTTCTGACTTTTGAAGAAATTTTTTTTTTTTTTTTTTTGGACAGATCATATGTTTATAAATAATAAAGAGTGACAAGCCGTAACAGGGAGATAGGGAGGTACACAGACAGACGGTCAGACAGACACACGGCCAAACAGACAGACAGACAGACAGATAGACAGACAAGAGGAGTTATAAGTGTGGGATTGGTATGTCTGTAAGTGTGTGACTGTTAGGTGTTAAGGCAGATATTTTGGAGGGGGGGGGTAAAGATGGTTGGAGTGGAGGGGTGGAGATGGGGTGAGTGGGAAAGCACGTGGCTTACATTAGCTGTTGAATTTGTAGAAAGGTTATGAGAGGATTCCAGGTTTCTTTAAAGGCAGATATATTGTTCTTTTTATGAGCTATAGTTTCTTCTGTCAAAATGAATTCTGTAATTAGGTTAGTCCAATGGATGAAATTACAGGATGATTTTGATTTCCAGTTTTGAAAGATTTTTTTTTAGCGATTGCTAGAGAGACAAGAACTGGGGCTTTGTATTTGGAGGGGATGGAGGTTTCTGAAGTATCTCCTAGGAGACAGAGTGCAGGAGACAGTGGAACTCTGCAGTCCAGGATCGAAGATAGTGTGTTGGTTAATGTGATCCAAAGAGAGTGAACAGGCTGGCAGAGCCAGGTTGCGTGGAGATAGGTATCTGTGCTCCCAGAGGTGCACTGTGAACAGGTGTCTGTGTCAGATAATTTCATTTTAAATAGTTTACTCTGAGTGATGTGGATTCTGTGGATGGTTTTATATTGTATGAGTTGTAAATTGGTATTGGTGGTCATAGTAAAAGTGTTCCTACAGATCTGTGTCCAGAAATCCGGGTCGGAAGATAGCATGAGGTCAATTTCCCACTTCCCCTTGGGCAGGGTTATTGTGGGGTTAGATGAAGCGATGATGCTGTAGAGTTTAGATATAAGTTTTCTTGGGTGGTTGCCTATCTCTAATAACTTACAACTTATTTTAGAAGGCTGTAGGGTGTTAGTTAAAGTTATTTTGCTTTGAATTAAAAATTTAAGCTGTTGGTAGTGGAGAAATTGGTCTCTCCCGATCCCGAATTTCTGGACAATTGAGGTAAATTACATAAATTTATGATTTTCAAATACGTGGTGAAGGTGGGTGATGCCATTTTGTTGCCATTTGGGGAGGTGGATTGGTTTATTGTGAAGACGGAGGTCAGGGTTGTGCCAGATGGGGGTATACCTACATAGAGCTTGGGGTGATTTTGTGATTTTGTTGGTTTTCCACCAGGCTGACAGAGTTGTTGCTATTGTAATGTTATGATAGAAGTCCAGTTTTTTGATTGACTGTGGTAGAAAGGGAAGATCTGCGATTGAGTTGGGAGAGCACAAGTATTGCTCAAGATCAAGCCATGGGTCGGAATGTGACTTTTGAAGAAAATTAAAAGCTTGTCTTCAATGGATGACGATGAAGTGTCCATGTTTTCTCAGCTGTCTGCGCGAAAGTTTTTGGAATGTTGAAACTGAACATCAAAGACGTCGCAAATTTATGTCGCGGATAGATGTGAATGGTTTTGACGTGAATCATTCGCTTTTTCGACATGCATCTGGTGTGAAAGGGAGCAGTAATTTTTCCACACTACTGCAATGCCAAGTTATAGTGCTGGCTAAGCAAGTGGTTATGAAATAACAGAATACTGATTTAATGATGACTCCGCTGTCAAAACATGACTGTGTATTCAAAAATTATTACAAAGTGATATGCTAATGATTTACAAACATGTTTTAAATTATCTTTAAAAAAAAAAGTAAATCATGAATTATATAATCAGATCATTAGTATATGGTTAAGTTACTAGGCCTAATTGATATATTATTAATCACTTGATATTTATGTTAAACTTGTTTTAGCATCATTATCTCAATCAATGGTTAATAATGAAAAAAATAATGATCAAACCACTGGTAAATCATCGGTATATAGTTTATTGATGCAATAAGTGAAGTTGTAAGCAGGTCTGTGTTCAAAAGCACAAACATGCAAGTGTTAAGCAATGTTTTAAAGAAGAGTAATTTATTTGTTTTCAAGCAAATAACATAACCCACTGCAATCCCCTGACTGTAAATGTTTAAGTCCTTTCACTCTTCAGCTCAGACTTGTGTTAATGAGTGATAATGTGAACCAGTTTTACATTCCACTGAAGTTCACAACAGGTTCACAGCAGTTAAAGAGTCCATGTGTGTCAGAGAAGACAGCTGTCTGTACCCTCACCAGTCAGCACTTACACTGCAGTAAATGCATGAATAAATCATTAATAATAATTTATACAAAGCTTTCTGCATCCCCTAATCTAAAGCCTAAACTATTCATCACACATAAACATATTTCATATCATTTATAAATCTTGCTGTTACAAATTAAGTGTGTAACGCAATCTCATGAGTGTATCAGTACATAAAGTGTCGGTCTGGCATACTTGAATTTGTATAAACACTAACATACAAATGTTAACTTTACTTTTCTTTACTTCTCCCCAGCATGAATTTTCATGTGGACTTTAAGGTGTCCATGTTGTTTAAAAGTATTTCCACAATGTTGGCATATCAAAAGATTCTTTTCCTTGTGAACTCTCATGTGTTTTGTAAGGTTTCCTTTCTTAGTGAAACTTGTTCCACACTGTTGGCAGGTGTAATGCTCCTCTTCCTTATGACCCATCAAATGGTAAGTTAGGTTTTGTTTTTGCCTGAAACCCAATCCACACACTTGGCAGATGAAAGGTCTCTCTCCAGTGTGAAGTGTCATGTGTTTTGTAAGGTTTCCTTTTTGCCTGAAAGTCTTTCCACACTGAGAGCATGTGAAAGGCTTCTCTCCAGTGTGAACTCTCATATGGACTTTAAGGTTTCCTTTGTCATTGAAAATTACTCCGCACTCTTGGCAGGGGTGAAGCTTCCTCTTTCTAGTGTGAACTCTCATGTGAACTTCAAGTTGTCCTTGCTTTTTGAAACTTAGTAAACACAGATGGCAGGTAAAATTACCTATAGTCCCTGTCTTTGGTGTATTTTGAACCATTTTTCGTGAGGAAGTTGTTTCAGCCTGTGCGCAATTCAAAGACTTTTCTTCAGTCATGAAATCAGGATGCGTCTTGTACTGATCTTTCTCTTTAATTTCATTCAGATCTTGACTCTCCTTTCTCGACGGCATCAGGTCTGAGGCGAAAAAAGACAGAAAAGTTAATCCCAGTTTAATGCCACACACATTTAGACTCAAACTAATAACATGCATGTTAGATCCTATAAACCAGGGGTGCCAAACTCAGTTCTTGGAGGGTTTCCAGGATGCATTTGCACCACCAATATGAACTCAGAAATGATGTATGGCTTCACAAAAGTCCTGCCTCTCTGGTTGTTCTGTGGGACTTTTATTTTTGACGGGGTGGCAGACTTATATATTGACAGAACGGAGAATGCAAGAGCCTGAGCACTCACCACTACCGTCCGTCTTCCTTAGGACTGTAGATTAAACAGATTGTAAACTATCTCAATACGTTATGATGTCGTATGAGGATTTACTCTCAGTAATTCTTATTATCATTAAGAGATCATTGACACTCCTTGGTAACACCTGCAATGCTAGACAGACATTTTCTATCCATATGCAAAGTAGGGACAAAGGGAAGTGACAACATAAAAGGTAAAATAATCAGTCAAAAAACAGGTAAATTTAGCTCAAAAGGGAATTATTAATTAATTTATGGGGGATTCATTTCTATCACTTATTACGGCCAAGCAAATGACTCGTCTAGCATTCATTTGAACGAGCCGTAACTATCAGCTCTGCAGCGAATATATATATATATATATTTTTTTTTTTATTATTATTTTGAAAGTCCGTCACCGGCTTAGTTTAACGGGGATGCTCTGCCATGTGAATTCCCTCCTGTTGATGTCCTGATAACCATTTAGATTCTGGAAACTCACAAACAGCGAGGATCAGTCTCTCTTCCAATGATTTGTGCTGCGCGTCGTGTACAAAAAGTTCAAAACAATTCAACTTCGGCAGCAGGCGGGCGTGTGCACACAACTGCGACAGTTTCACGGGAACGCAGCCACTTGTCGCTGCACCTCACCTCACTCTACCAAACGCGAATAGAGCGTCTGTCACGAGTGATTTCAATGTTAAGACGCGTTTATTCGCATCTGGAGGTCCTGCGGTGCGAATGAGGCGTTTAGCGCGGTGCAGTGGACACGCGAATCCGAATGGATTCAAAATGTTCAAGCGTCCAACTAGATGCGGTAGACGCGAATCTGACACGCTATTCGCGTTTGGTGTGAACGCACAATAATAGGGAAACTTGCTACTGAACACAGACTGTTTATGCTGCTCCTGGTGAAAGATACCTGTTGATACCTGTTCAGAAAAAAACAAACAAGAAAACAGGACTCTGATGCTAACTTGTTTAACAAGCTAGATAAAAGGTAAAGCCCTGGCAGTGGCAAATAGCTTTGGTTTAATATTTGATTTGATTACATTAATGTTTAAGTTGAAATTTACAAGAAATATTTTATTGCTACTGTGTAAAGGGAATACTGCTGGTAAAAAGCACATTAGGCTGTTTGTTTAAAAGTTTTTGCAAACCACATGTTATTGCACTTTTGCGTATAACAGTACATTTAGATCAAAAATGTGCAATACACTACTTTAGAATTCGTTATTAAATTTTGCACGCAACAATGCGATTAAATCGCAAGAAAATCATGCAATTAATCGCGATTATAATTTTTAATTGTTGCCCAGCACTAATATTTACACACATATACACATATAAACTAGTGGAAACTAGGGATGCAATTGATCCGATACCAAAAATTCTGAGTATCGGCCGATACCGATCCGATACCAGTGCAGTTTTTTTTTAAATCAAGTAGAATTTCTATAACTCTGTGTTTAACACACAAAATAGTGATTATCAGTTCAACACAATCTACTTAATACAGACAACTTCATTATAAAGAAAAAAAGTAAAATAAAATATGATCATAATATGACAAATGCTATTATAAACTAGATTAGTGGATAATTCAGCAGTAAGGTTTAGTCTAAAAAAAAAATCGCGAGTGCACAACTATAAAATCTGAACATTATGTGAAAAAAAAAAACGTTTAGTGGGGAACAAATAAAGAGACGATAATTGAAACACTAAATCTAGTAAAACGTTACACATTGCTCTTTGTATTGTTGTAAAATACATTAATGAAAAGCAAAAGCGCTTAGCAACATGAGTCACAGCGCGCAGCACATTGAGTAGGGATGGGAATTGAAAACCGGTTCTACTCGAGAACCGGTTCTAAGTTTTATGAACAATCGATATTGTATGCCCTAGACGTTAATGATTCTTCTTATCGATGCTCCTGCTCCGAGACCCAGCCTCGAAGAGATTCTGGCAAACCGTCCGGCGCCTCAGTCCCCCTCCTGACTGGCAGTGCCCTACCAATGCTGTTTTCAGTGGAGGTGGGCAGCTGTTGACCTCGACTGGGGATGTCATCGGACAGTGGAAGGAATACTTCGAGGATCTCCTCAATCCCACCGCCACGTCTTCCATTGAGGAAGCAGAGGCTGAGGGCTCAGGGGTGGACTCGTCCATCACCCAAGCTGAAGTCAACAAGGTAGTCAAGAAACTCCTCAGTGGCAAGGCACCGGGGGTGGATGAGATCCACCCCAAGTACCTCAAGTCTCTGGATGTTGTGGGGCTGTCTTGGCTGACACGCCTCTGCAACATCGCATGGCGGTTGGGGACAGTGCCTTTGGACTGGCAGGTGGTGGTCCCTCTTTTTAAGAAGGGGGAACAGAGGGTGTGCTCCAGCTATAGGAAGATCACACTTCTCAGCCTCCCCGGGAAAGTCTATGCCATGGTACTGGAGAGGAGAACATGGCCGATAGGCAAACCTCAGATCCAGGAGGAACAGTGCGGTTTTCGTCCCGGTCGTGGAACACTGGACCAGCTCTATACCCTTAATGGGTTCATGGAAGTTTACCCAACCAATCCACATGTGCTTTGTAGACTTGGAGAAGGCATTCAACTGTGTCCCTCACAGCATACTGTGAAGGGTGCTCTGGGAGTATGGGGTCCAGGGTCTTTTGCTAAGGGCTATCCGGTCCCTGTACGACCAGAGCAGGAGCTTGGTTCGCATTGCCGGCAGTAAGTCAGACTTGTTCCTAAGGCATGTTGGACTCCAGCAAGGCTGCCCTTTGTTGCCGGTTCTGTTCATAATTTTTAAGGACAGAATTTCTAGGCACACACAGGGGCCGGAGGGTGTCAGGTTTGGGGACCACATGATCACATCTCTGCTCTTTGCGGATGATGTTGTCATGTTGGCACCATCAGACCAGGACCTTCAGCGTGCACTGGGGTTTGCAGCCGAGTGTGAAGCGGCTGGGATGAGAATCAGCCCCTCAAAATCCAAGGCTATGGTTCTCAGTCGGAAAAAGGTGGCTTGCCCACTTAAGGTTGGTGGAGAGTTCCTACCTCAAGTGGAGGAGTTCAAATATCTTGGGGACTTGTTCACGGGTGAGGAAAGGATGGAACGGGAGATTGACAGACGGATCGGTAGACTGCAGTGATGCAGTCGATGTACCGGTCTGTCGTGGTGAACAAAGAGCTGAGCCGCAAGGCGAAGCTCTCGATATATCGATCAATCTACGTTCCTACTCTCACCTATGGTCATGAGCTGTGGGTCATGACTGAAAGGACAAGATCATGGATACAGGCGGCCGAAATGACCTTTCTCCGCAGGGTGGAAAAAGATACGCTTTTCTTAGAATAAATGAATAACCAAAAGAGTTTGTTGGAAATGATTAATTGATTGTAATATTAATTTAGCTACCTCCAGTTAATCTAATTAACTGACTCAAATATGAATAATTAATCATAATTGGTAATATTTCCCCTTTGAGTGAATTTGTCTGTCAGGAACAGTTTTGGGATGATTTTATGTATTTTGATATGTAAAGTCTCAATGTGGCAAAGGGGGGCGTGGTTCAGCGAGGTCTGTGACGGGGAAAGCGAATAGGGAGACAAGCGCGGCCTAAGTGGGTCAAGTGCAAACGACAAACACCTGTGGTCTTGTTTCAGTAATTGGCGTGATTTATGTTTTTGTGTGATCTACTGGTTGTGAAATAAGTAAATTCAAGTCTGAGTCAAGTCAAGTCAAGTCAAGTTTATTTATATAGCGCTTTTCACAACACAGGTTGTATCAAAGCAGCTTCACAGTAATAAATTAGAACAATACATCAATGTTTGTTTCTAGTGGAACGTCTACGTTTGGTAATGCTGATCAATAGTATCGTTGATTGATTAATTCAATTAAATATCCCCAAATATCCCCAACTGAGCAAGCCAAAGGCAACAGTGGCAAGGAACCGAAAAACTCCATCAGGTGACCTAATGGAGAAAAAAAAAACCTTGGGAGAACCCGGGCTCAGTCGGGGGCCAGTTCTCCTCTGGCGTTTATGAACTAGAGGTCGGATTTAACTGTAGGATTAAAAGTATTATATGAATGCCTGGCTGAAGAGATGCGTCTTTAATCTAGTTTTAAACTGGGAGAGCGAGTCTGAGCAACGAACAGTATCCGGAAGACTATTCCAGAGTTTTGGTGCTAAATGTGAAAATGCTCTCCCTCCTTTGGTGGACCTAGATATCCTAGGTATGACCAAAAGCCTCGAATTTAGTGACCTTAAAGAGCGCGATGGATTATAGGGCGATAGAAGATCCGTTAAATAGACTGGAGCTAAGCCGTTTAGGGCTTTATAAGTCAGTAGCAATACCTTGTAATTAATACGGGACTTTATAGGTAACCAATGTAGAGATGATAAAATCGGTGTTATATGATCATATTTTCTTGATCTAGTTAGAACTCTAGCGGCGGCATTTTGGACTAACTGTAGCTTGTTTATTGAGGATGCAGGACATCCGGCTAATAACGCATTACAGTAATCTAGTCTCGAGGTCATGAATGCATGAACTAACTTTTCTGCATCAGAAACAGATAGCATATTACGTAGCTTAGCAATGTTTCTAAGGTGGAAAAAGGCTGTTCTTGTAACATATGAAATATGATTTTCAAAAGACAGGTTGCAGTCTAATATAACACCCAGGTCTTTTACTGTAGAGGATGAAGTAACAGGACATCCTACTATGTTAAAGTTGTATTGTGAGAGGTTTTGTGGGTGGTTTTTTGAACCGATAAGTAGTACCTCTGTCTTGTCTGGATTTAATAAAAGAAAATTATGCGTCATCCAATCTTTTATATCTTTAACACACTCTGTCAATTTGGATAATTTAGCGTTTTCATCTGGCCGTGATGAAATATAGATTTGAGTGTCATCAGCATAACAATGGAAACTAATTCCATGTTTCCTTATAATATTTCCAAGTGGCAGCATATATATTGAGAATAATAGAGGGCCTAACACAGATCCCTGCGGCACTCCATAGTTTACTGGAGTTATGATAGATTTTTCTCCATTTAAATAAACAAAATGGTAGCGGTCAGATAAATACGATCTAAACCAGCTTAATGCTTGTCCTTGAACACCAGTATAATTTTGTAGTCGATCTAAGAGTATTGTATGATCTATAGTATCGAACGCAGCACTAAGATCAAGTAAAACTAATATTGAGATACAGCCTTGGTCAGAAGCTAAAAGTAAATCATTTGTGATTTTAACGAGCGCAGTTTCAGTGCTATGATGCGGCCTGAACCCAGACTGAAACTTTTCATAGGTGTCATTTTCTTGTAAGAAAGAGCCCAGTTGAGCGGACACAACTTTTTCTAGTATTTTAGACATAAAAGGTAGATTTGAAATGGGTCTATAATTTACTAGATTATTCGGATCTAATTGTGGTTTCTTAATGAGAGGTTTTATAACTGCCAGTTTAAACATAACCTAAAGATAAAGACGAGTTAATAATATTGAGGAGAGGCTCTTCCACTACAGGTAACACTTCTTTCAATAGTTTAGTTGGTATAGGATCTAGTAAACATGTTGTTGTTTTAGATGAAGTAAAAAGTTTATTTAACTCTTTTTGTTCTATAGTTGTAAAGCACTGTAATTGTTCTTGCGGGGTGATAATTGAGGCTGAATTATAAGGCGCGATTGAGGATTGAACGTTTACAATTGTGGTTCTGATGTTTTCTATTTTCTCAGTGAAGAACTTCATGAAATCATTACTACTAAACTGTAATGGAATATTTTGTTCAGGAGACATCTGTTTATTTGTTAGTCTCGCCACTGTGTTAAATAAGAACTTAGGATTGTTATGGTTGTTTTCTATTAGTTTGCGTAGATGCTCAGCCCTGGCCGCTTTTAGGGCCTTTTTATAACGTGACATACTGTCTTTCCATGCGATTCTAAAGACCTCTAAGTTGGTTTGTTTCCATTTACGCTCTAAATTACGGGTTTCTCTCTTTAGAACACGCGTAGTATTGTTGTACCATGGTGCTTTACTTTTCTCTTTGACCTTTTTTAATCTAATGGGCGCAACAATATCCAATGATCCAGAGAGAATGGTGCTCATAGTGCTAGTTAATTCCTCAAGTTCATCTGTTTGTTTGGGTTCACTGAGCAGCTGAGACAGATCCGATAAGCTGTTTGAAAAATTATCTATGGTGGATGGAAGGATTGTTCTGCCTAATCGATAACGCGGCGCAGCATGATATATTACAGGAGTACGTAATATGCAAGTTACCATGTAATGGTCAGTGACATCGTCACTTTGTGGAATGATATCTATATCGGTTGGATCGGTTCCATGTGATATAATTAAATCGAGTGTATGATTAAATCGATGAGTCGGTCCGGTAATGTTTTGCTTGACCCCAAAGGAGTTTAATAAATCAGTAAACGCAGCCCCTAACGCATCATTTTGATTATCTACATGGATATTAAAGTCTCCAACAATTAATGCTTTATCGAAGTTAACTAATAGGTCTGAGAGAAAATCTGCAAACTCTTTTAGGAAATCAGCGTAAGGCCCAGGCGGTCTATATACGGTAGCCAAGGCTAGAGATAATAGGGATGTTTTTCGAACATCTAAGAGCGTAACATTTAGTACAAGTACTTCAAATGAAATAAACTTATAACCCGTTTTCTGAGTAACATTGAGAAAATCTCTATAGATTGTTGCAACACCGCCGCCACGACCATTCAGACGGGGCTCGTGCTTATAGGAGTATCCTGATGGAGTAGACTCATTTAAACCGAAATAATCATTTGGTTTAAGCCAGGTTTCAGTAAGGCAAAGTACATCGAAGCTATTATCTGTGACTATTTCATTTACAATAACTGCCTTAGGTGTGAGTGATCTAATGTTTAGAAGACCTAGCTTTAAAAATTGTTTTTGATTACCAATAGCAACATTTTCTGGTTTAATAACAATTAGATTTTTTCTAGATCCTGCAGTAGATTTATGATTTGATCTCACTAAACGAGGAATAGACACAGTTTCTATGCAATGTTCTAAACTATTTATATCAGTTAAATTGGTGCAGCAGAGACTATGATTTGGACTTTTGGTTACTAGTCAAAAGGTATTTAACATTTTGGAGATGTTATCTGACAGAAGATCCGATCCGAATCTGCTTGGGTGTAAGCCATCAGCACGGTAAAGCAGCGATTTCAGAAACACGAGCACCAGGAAAGCAGTGACTATGCACCTTACTTTTATTTAACGTAGCGTGTACGTGTCGAACGATGGAATCGCCGATGATCACAGCATCGCGTTCTGTTTCGCGAAGAGGGGAGAAGCGGTTTTGTGTGGATATCTCCAAAACCGGGAGGGTCGGAGAGAGTTTTCTTGGTCTAGACCTGGCTCGCGTCTTCCGCTGCGGAAAAATCCAGGCTTCGTGATGGCATGTTGGAGCCGGAGTGAACGAGACCATGGCTGATCGCGACCTCGACGTTCGGGACCGATGTTGAGGAACGCACGGAGTAGACGAGGTCGGAGTCATCGGGTTAGTAACGTTAGTCTCTGATTTGTGTGCCTCGGCACGTGATGTTTCGAGAGCTAACCGCCGGTCTATCAGCTCGGCTTTTCTTACTAAAAGGTCGTGGATCTGTTTCTCAACAGCTTCCAGCTCAGACTGCACCGCGTGCAGCTCAAATGTGTCCTCACCTGCACCAAAAGGTAGACTACTTACATTTGATATATTCGCCATTTTAACAGATGGACAGTAAGTTAAGTTAGCAACGACGCTACCAGTGGTGCTATCAATATTAATACTAATTTATGGCTTAAGTCTTGGATATAATCCGTCTTTTCAGTGGTACGGGTGTAGAGTAGACGCACGATAGGCGAAAAAATGTTTGTTTGTAAATGAGTGCGGAGAAGACGCGTTCAGCCGTGATCCACGGACGTAACCTATAAGAGTATCCAGCGTTGGATCACTAGGCTTGAGACGCGTCTGCTCAACAATCCGCGTTATAACTATGAGGTGAGGAAAAGTAGAAAATGTTCGTTGTAAGTGAGTTTAAAGAGAAATCAAGAATTATAAATCAATCGATGGAGCTCCAAAGACAACAACGCGCTCAGACGCGACGCATGCGCATTCAAGTCAAGCCCGTCTTCTTCCATCCAACATTATTTTGAACTTGTTACACTCAGTCTCTGTGGTTTTAAGAGATTTTACCCTGGGGTCGTTCAGAGGTCCTTAAGAAGAAGGGCTGTTTTAGATATTTTGTCCTGGGATCAAACAATCTCTGCCGTTATATTGGTTTGTACTTAACTGGGAGTTAAGCTCAGACTGGATGAAGCCTGGATTTTATATCCTGGATGGTTGATTTGGGGTCTGGAGTGTTGAGTTGGGGTCTGGAGTGTTGAGTTTTGTGTGAAATCATGTTTGAATGAATCATCTGGAAGATTAATTTGTTTTTGGTTCACCCTTAAATCCAACAAAAGACACAGGGCTCAAGAGGTGGCATTAAAAACAGATTTCGTAGACGAGGAGCCCTTCGCCCTTTTCCTATGATGACTCTTTATGATGAGAATCTTGCGTTGGCCAGTGTTACACTCACTTATACTGACACCATAGACTGTAAAAAATATGGACAAAGCGTCTGTGAAGTCACCCATAGACTTTCTGAAGAACTGTTTTAAGGCCGTTTATGGGGGGTATGGCCAGCGCCATCTTGTACGATACCTCAATACAAATGTTCAGAAAGGATACAGAGGTGGTATGATGTGTTGTGTCCAGATCAAATTTCAGGAATTCCACTCGGCGCAGCCTATGCTCGTTATCAGCTGTCAATCAAGCTGTCAATCAAAGTTAACCACGCCCTTATTTGTAATAGATTTTATATCTAAATACATTTTATATCTAAAATTCACTCCCCTCACAGTTGTCAGGCACTCGGAACCTATCGAAAAATACAATAAAAGTCCATGGGACCAACCTGTAAAAACATGAATTTATGCTGTGAAAACGGACATTTTAACATACGGGTCTATGGACATTTGCTCCCTTTTGGGACCTGCCCTTAGCGGATTTTCAATGTATTGCAGTTTTTCGCACTTCCGGGTAGGCTTCATTTTTCAGATTAGAATGTTGCCGCTTGACTGACACCTACTAGTGTGCATCTGTGCAGCGTCATGCAAAATTAAACGTAACGATGGCGGTGCGTGTAAATGCTGCAGCTCAGCGCTCTCGTAAATAGGTTTTCTTAAGTTTACTTGTTAGTGAGTGTTATGTATGCTAATGTAAACATAAAATACAGCCAACACAAACTGATAGACATTGATTCGATGTACATCAGCGGTGTCTTTGACCACCATGACTTCCCGACGGCGATAGCGAGGCCACCAGGGTCTCTGTGGATTACTGTTCCCGCTATTGACATTATGAATATAATTGCTGCCCTCAAATGTTAATCTGAACTAAAATAAACCTGTTTATAACTACTACAATATTACATTTCATTTTTTCCAAGGAGCTGTTTTGTTTTATATGCTCCTAAGAAGAGTCAATTAAGCTCCAAAATTGCTCAAAGTAAAAAAAAAAAAAATCATACTTTATGATGTTAGTTAAAAAAAAAAAAAAATCAAGGAAATTTCTGGCATTTCTTTCTTTTTGCTGTATCGAACCGTACCGAACCGAACCATGACACAGGTGTATCATATCAAACCGAACCGCGAATTTTGTGAACCATTACACCCCTAATGTAAAAGTGAAAAGCATGAATAAGATAAGATGATCCCGAAAATATCGGGAGACAAAACGTGTGGGCAGACATGATTTTGACCACTTCATTAAGTTTGTTTTTGTAGAAAGCCTGTCTTTAACCCTTTAGGCGCCAGAGTTTTTTTCCTAAACGTTCGATTTTGACATCTTAATTTCAAAAGGCTAGGCTATATCTTAAAAGTGATAAAAGATGACTTCCGGGTGAGCGCATGGAGTAGTCAGTCGCATTGAAACCTCTCTCCCACTTTAATCTCGAAAATCCCGTTTGAACTCGCTAAACTGTTTGTTAATTTCAACAAAATAATACATGAGAGGGAGAAGAAGCAAACTAGGCCATAATAAATCGATAAAAATGCCCAAAGCTCAGGATAAAAGTGCCTCAGCCGCAAAAGCTAACAACCAACCGGACCAAGCTAGCAACATCACGGCTGCCGGGGGAACGGGGAGCCCCGGGATAAGCGCGGACACTGCTGGGGTACTTAAGGCAATAGAGGACTTAAAATCAGATCTAAAAGGAGACAATGCAAAGCTCAAACAGGATATTGACCAATTGGGACAAGAAATCAACGGTAAACTGGACAATATAGCAACCGATATACAAGGCCTATCACAGCGGATGGACGAGGCGGAGGCCCGCGTGAACCAGGTAGAGGGATGGGCGGAGGAGGCGACTGAGGCGCTGTGCACCTGCCTCGAGCAGCAGAGGAAACTTCAGATCAAAGTGCTTGATTTAGAATCACGATCCAGAAGAAACAATATACGTGTCTTTGGGGTGCCAGAAGGATCAGAGGGGGTCTCTGTAACGCAGTTTATTGAGAAACTTTTGCAGAGCCAACTACAACTACCGGAGGATTTTAACCTTAAAATACAACGCGCACATCGGGCTCTTGCAAGTAAACCCCCGCCTGGAGCACCACCGAGGGCTGTAATTGTCAATTTTCTGGAGTTTTCTACGAAAGAAATGGTCTTGAGGGAAGTGTGGAAAAAAGGCAAGATACAGGTGGGCGCCGCAATTATACATTTTGATCATGATTACGCTTCCGAGATAGTTAAGCGGCGCAGAGAATACAACGACATTAAAAAAGCACTCAAGGACAAAGGCATACGTTTCCAAACGCCGTTCACGAACATGAGGATCCACTGGGAGACAGGCGTGCGCACATATTCCAGCGCTCGGGAAGCCTACAAGGAGTTGAAGAGACGCGGATTTCAAGTGGAGGAGCCGGTTACAGCCGACGGAGGGAACAACGCTGAGTCTCGTCTCCGAGAGCTATTGGGTTGGCAGACGGCGAGCAGCAGCGGGCCCGTTGTGGCGCTCAGAGCGAAGGCCAAGTTGCAAGAATTCCAGAGGGAACAATCTGATTAAAAAGGAGCAGGGCATCAGGCTACACAGGAGGCATCACGCGATGTTTTTCAGGCCAGGGCTTGAATATCTACTACGTGGGAGAGGGCACACTTTAGCGCTTACGTTGGACTAATAGGATGGACGTGTTTTTACATCCAGACACATTTACTGTCTTTTTCGGGCCCTCTCGTCAAGAGAGACTTAACCCTCAACCTGCCAACGGGGTTACAGAGGAGGAAGAATCCTCTTTTCGTTTGGAAGTCAGTTCATTAAGGTTCTTTTTTGTTATTGTTCAATGTGTGTTTTTAGGGGTCGCTAAATCATATAAAGGTTTGTGTTATTATAACAGTGACATGTGATTTAAAAATTGCTTCTTTGAATGTAAATGGCTTGAGTAGTCCAGTGAAAAGAAAAAGGGTTCTAGCTAAATTGAGAAAAGATGGGATACAAGTAGCTTTTCTACAGGAGACGCATATGTCTAAGCAAGAACATGATAAATTCAAAACATAAGGGTACTCTAATACATTTCATAGCTGGTGTAAAAATAGTAGGAAAAGGGGGGTGGCTACTCTCATTTCTAACTCTTTAAACTTTGAATTAATTTCTGAAAAGGTTGATAAAGAAGGCAGGTTTATTATTATAAAAGGGCGAATTGATAATGTTGTGGTCACGTTTGCTAACATTTACGTCCCACCGGAAAGTGACAGGAAATTTTTAAAACTGCTTTTTGACACAATAATCCAAGTAAGTGAGGGGATTCTAGTTTGTGCTGGCGATTGGAATACAATCCTAAATTATACCATGGATACAACCAGCTCCAAAAAACAAAAAACTGGAAGGTCAAAAGACCTTAATATTTTAATTAGAGAGATGGGTATGTTCGATGTCTGGAGGGATTTCCACATTAAAGATAGAGATTTTACTCATTACTCTCTCACACATAAAGTCCACTCCAGGATTGATTTCTTCTTGATGAACACCACTGACAGGTTTAGGGTCAAGGAATGCAAAATTGGAACATCTGATATATCTGACCACAATATTGTTTATTTGACTATTCACTTATCTAACAAACCAAAAAAAACACTATGGCGCTTAAATATAAGCATTCTTAACAAGGAAACCACAATTAATGACATTAAGAAGGAAATAGCAGAATGTGTAGAGGATAATAATAATGGTCAGGTAAATCCTGCTTTGGTTTGGGATACAGTCAAAGCAGTAATGAGAGGTAGACTCATTTCAAGAACTGCTTATTTGAAGAAGATAAAACGATTAAAATATGATGAGTTGGAAAAGACACTTAGGAGTTTAGAACTAAAACAACAAGAAAGTACAAATGATCAAGAATTGACTGAACAAATAACAGTTATTAAAAATAATATAAATGATATGATACACGAGGAGATAGAGAAAAATTTACGATTTTCAAAACAGACTTTTTACGAATCTGGTCCAAAAGCCACAAGAATTCTAGCAAGGCGCCTCCGAAAGCAGCAATTGAAGCACTCGATTACCAAAATAAGAGAACCTTTAACTGATAATTTGACTTATGATATCAATCAAATTCATAAAATCTTTGAAAACTATTATCAAACACTATATACATCCTCTAAACCAGTGAATGAAAGTGTTATTTCACAATATTTAGCAGAATTAGACCTGCCTTCCCTAGGATTAATACAAAATGATGCTTTAACTGCCCCTATCACTCGAAAAGAAGTGGACACAGCTATTGGAAATCTGAAAACTAACAAATGCCCAGGTACCGACGGGTTTTCAAATGAGTGGTACAAGTTTTTCAAGGAGGAGCTTGCCCCCGTTCTGCTCGAGTCTTTTAATTGGACTCTGAGTAGAGCAGAGATACCGCCATCCTGGAGAGAGGCTGTAATATCCGTCCTCCCTAAGGAAGGGAAAAATATAGAATATTGTGAGTCATATCGCCCGATCTCAATACTGAATGTTGATTATAAACTCTTTACCTTTATAATCGCTAAAAGAATGGAGAATTATCTTATAGACTTGATTCATGAGGATCAAACAGGATTCATTAAAGGTCGTCAAACTCACGACAGCATAAGACGAACATTGCACGTCATAGACCAAGCTAAGAAACAACAATTGAGTTTGGCTCTAATCAGCCTCGACGCAGAGAAAGCCTTTGACCGGGTCAACTGGCCCTTTTTATATAAGGTACTCGAGCGCCTTGGCTTTAATAATAAATTTATTAGATGTATCCAGTCACTATATGATAGTCCGAAGGCTAGGGTAAAAATTAATGGCCACCTAACTGATAGCTTTCAACTGTTTAGAGGTACTCGACAAGGCTGTTGCCTCAGTCCAGCGCTCTTTGCGTTATACATAGAGCCTCTGGCACAGGCTATTAGGCAAAATGAAGAGATTAGAGGCATTACTATTGCAAATACGGAACATATAATTGGACTTTTTGCGGACGATATCATCACCTACCTCCAAAATCCAGATGTAAGCCTCCCTAAACTTATGCGAACTCTGACAGAGTTTGGTCAGCTGTCTGGTTATCACCTAAACATTACCAAAACACAAGTCCTGACTATTAATTACTCCCCCAGTAAGTCCATACGACACAATTATAAAATTAAATGGGAAGCTAAAAAGTTAAAGTATCTAGGTGTGTTTATCTCCCAAGATTTAGATGATCTGTATAGTTTGAATTATGAGAAAGTTATTGATTCAATACAAAAAGACATGAACTGCTGGGCAATGTTAATACTAGACTTCAATGCTAGATTGGAAATAGTGAAAATGAATCTGCTTCCCAGATTTTTGTATCTTTTCATGGCATTGCCTATCAGGATTGCTGACTCACATTTTAATGCTTGGGACCGGCTAATATCACGATTTATTTGGTCAGGGGCCAGACCAAGGATCAAATTTAAGACTCTTCAGATCGATAAAGATCATGGCGGTTTAGCCCTTCCAAATCTGAAGGAATATTATTACGCAGCTCAAATGAGATATATGGTTTATTGGTGTTCCCCAGAAATCGAGGCTCGATGGAGACTGATTGAACTAACTCAGGGACAGAGCCAACCTCAAACCCGTTTAGGAGGTAAAGTTATTACAAACAAGGATGGGAATCGTATAGTCGAAGATACGTTATTAATTTGGAAAGAGGTTGTAAAGAAGTATAAATTGGCTAACGATATTAAACTTTTGATCTGGCCCTCCTGCAACCCGAGTTTTCGATTAGGTGAAATAGACTCTTCATTCTTGAATTGGAAAGATCATGGCCTCGTGGCCCTGTGTCAGTTTGTAGACGGCAACACTTTTAAGACATTCGAACAACTCAAGAGACAATACAATCTAGAGAACAGAGATCTATTCAAATATTTTCAAGTGAGACATTTCTATAACAGTGAAATAAAAAAAGGTATTTCTCCTGAAGGCAGTGATATTGTTAAAGTTTTTACTAATGCTTATAAGTTCATGCCAAGCAAAACTGTCTCTAAATTGTATAAAGCACTGCAGAAACAAAATGGAAATAATACCTTGTATATTAAGTCAAAATGGGAAAAAGAGCTGTGTGTGGAAGTGTCAGAGGGGGATTGGCTTTCGATGTGTGCGACACAACAGACGTCTTCTAGTTCTAAGAGATGGAGGGAATTTGGGTGGAAGAGTCTGGTCAGATTTTTTATTACACCTCACATTATTAAGAACCAAAGGGGTGAACAACAGCAATGCTGGCGACAGTGTGGACATTGGAACGCCAATCACTCTCATATATTTTGGACGTGCCCAAAGTTAGAACAATTCTGGGATAGTATCTTTTTAATTACCGGGAGGATAATGGGTTATGTCATCCCTAAAGACTCTAAGATTTTCTTGTTAGGTCTACTACCTGGTGAGGTAGTCCAAAAAGACGACATTTATCTTTTTAAAATTCTAATGATTGCATGTAAAAAGGCTATCACTCGGTCTTGGTTAAAGATAGACCCACCTCGGACTGAACAATGGAAAGAAATTGTGGAGGAGATACACTCAATGGAGAAAATGACATACTTTCTACGTATCAAAGGACACTTATATATTAAGCACTGGTCAAAATGGTTTGCATATAAAGAAGCAGAACAATGCTAGTTCCTTATTTTGTTATTATACAATATATAGTGCCCCTTGTTTTTTGTATGTTGTGTTGTAAATAAGAAAAATGCCAAATAAAGAGTATAAAAAAAAAAAAAAAAAAAGTGATAAAAGATAGAGACTTTCTGTAAAATAGAGAAATATTAAGGATGACCCAAAGTTTATGTAGGGATTACATTTTTCCATCTAATTTGCATATTATGACGTCATATGGTGGCGGCCATCTTGGATTATAGAATTTTTGTTTTTTGTTGATGTTTGTTTTTTTTTGTTTTAGCTGACAAAGACGCACACATCACAAGGACATGAACACCCAAAAAAGAACACATATTGTACACTACTAAATGGTCAGGGAAATAGATAGTAAATCAACAGTGTAATAAATGGCAGACAAAAACAATTGTTGCAGGGCTTTTGCTGTAGAGATAATGACTTCCTATTCATCCAGGTGACATTTCTTTTAGTGTTTCATGGTGTGGTCTTGCGATAGACTATGCATAATAGCTCCTCTGCCCCGTGTCACATCGCCTCTTCTCCTGCTACGAGCAGCAGCGCGGGCGTGGCCAGATCTGCCTCGCGTGTGCACGCCGAGTGTGCACAGCTCGGACTACTGTCATTGTCATTGCGACTCCCCACCCTGCCTCCACGTTGCCCCCTAACTGTCCTATGAATACTTCGACCTCGTCTAACATACCCAGTGACATTAGACAAAGTCTCCACCACAATACTGTCGCCGCGATTGCGGAGAGGCACACGGTCACCATGGCTAACGCGGTAAAAATCTCCTGCGGCCGCCTCGTTCCCCACAACACTAACACACCTGCTAACTTCGCGATGAACACTCCGACCCCGGGAAACATTGTTCCCACCACTGACATTGGGCAAAGGACCATCTAACGTTATATTGGGCAAAGGATTCACCGTCTGTGCTTGGTGTAGGGCTATACTTTCACTTTCAGAATCACCGTCATTTTCTGAAGGCAGATAACTTTATTCCCCTTCAGAATCAGGGTCCGCAAATAGAAGACCCAACACTTCATTGCGGGTAAACTTTATTGATGCCATTAGATAATAATAATAATAATAATCTAATGCAAATACTCGCTGACGTTGACAATATTGCTCTGATAAAATGGCTCACTCACACACTAGCTCCGCTTTTGTTCGCACTGATTCAATGCGCTCTAGTTCGAAGATTTTGTGTAGAAGCATGACTTTTTTTTGAGTCGGGGATGAAGTATGACATGTCTGCCAACTAGTGGAGGTGAGGTCGAACAAAATTTGACACCCTATTTGACAAAATCAGCCGTTTTATTCAGTGCCGCATCTTGTCGAGTAAACTCGACTGTGGCGCCCAGAGGGTTAAAGGGAATTTCGTTTTGTATTAATTGTATCTTAATTTTAATTAGGCTAATGTTTCATCAACCAATTTCCTGGATTTAATAAATAAGAGGTAGGCTAAATATAGCAGGCAATATAATCAGGACACGGAGGCGCCGGCGCGTGAACTGGAGCTGGTCTCTTAAATGAACCGAAACTCAGCGTATAAGCTACTTGCCTCACAGACCTGAGACACATTATACACACACACACACACACACACATGTATATACACACACATATATATATATATATATATATATATATATATATATATATAAAAAAAGCATGAAATGTACACTTTTAAACAGACTGAAAGAAAACAGACTGCTCTCTGCTTATGTAATGAAATGTGCATTTCTCTCTGGCGCGTTCACTACCGCGAAGATCGCGAGTCAGCATCGTCAACTTTTTTGACATCTTTGACACAGAAAACACTTGTTTATTAATAGCCTAAACAATTGAAATGTCTCGATATATTTGACATACTAACAGTTATTACTTTTCCCAGTTCTGACAGCTTTTAGGCACGTTATTGGCAGCGCACCCTTACATGTTACATGAACACGACACCGCTACATAATATTATACTTTGGTGTTCAGTTTATACAGGTTTTCTAAATGTTATTTAATACAACTTGGCACGAAGTTCTGGAAAACTGTCAGTGAAGTCCCGATATGCAAATTTGTTTAAATTCATACCTACGTTATCACCATGACCAAATTTTTACTTTTTTTTTTTTTACATTGAATCTCGGAAAAAAATATATAGACTGACCTTTTTTTTTTTTTGCCTGTTACGGCAAAGTGTCACCTTTATCTACCTAGAGAGCACCCGGCTGGACAGAAAAAGGAAGTCTTTGAGGGATGCTGGTAAACCATATGTGAACCGAAGAGGAGAGCAAAAATGAGGAAAAGGTCCACCAAAAGAGGTGAGTGAAAGATGGGCGCGGAGGCTACTGGGCGTCATCTACTACGGATCAAGTCATGAATGGGTCGAAATGAAAGCTGTAGGCTACTCCTTATTAACACTGAGAAATTAACCGAAACGCTTTAGCTGCGTTTGCCTATGTATTGTTCATTGTTCACACTGTATTGTCTGTATTTGTTCTGTGATTTACGTTAGCAAAAATAAATAAATAAATAAATAAATAAATAGAAAAAGAAATGCTTAATATTTTCTTTAAGGTTCTGTTAATGTATTAAAACTAAGATAAAGGAATCAAATCTCCAGTTGTTTAAAGTGATATGATGAATTGGACTTGGACTGTCATTCCACATTAACTGAACATATAGCCTACTTTTCTTCAACATTCAGAAATGTAAATTACTCTAACTTTTTATTTTTAAGATTGATACTTAAAAAATCTTAACTCATTAGAATTGGGAAGCTTTTTTCAAGTAAAATAAAGTAATATAATATTCAGAGTTCAAATTAAAAAAAAATATATATTATTCAAAATTTGAAAATATGGATTTATATGGTTCTTCGTCTCAAGCCCACAATTGTCAATACACAGTCAAACAATTTTAAACGTGGAAGACGAGGCGAAAATTGGGACTCGCACATTATCTGTGGGCACAGAATGTTGTAAGTTCTTTGCGCTTTATTTTCCCGTGTATCAGCCTTGTTGTTAATGGAAGACCGAATCCACAACGGAATGGGTGCACCCCTAAAAATATCATTTATTTCTGTAGAGCTGGACATTTTAATAGGGATCAGATGACTGAGTTCAACTTTGAGAAAATAACCTGTTTGTTCCTCGGTTTCTTCTTGTTTCACTCTGAATGTTTCTTCAATCTTCATCTCTTCACTCTCCTCTTTAATAAACTCAATCTTTGTGTGTTCCTCAGTATCTTCTTGTTTCACACTGAATGTTTCTTCAATCTTCATGTCTTCACTCTCCTCTTTAATAAACTCCATCTTTATAATAGTGTAGTGTGATCTCAGTTCTTCACCAGGAATTTTCTGTGTTTTGTTTGTTTTTTCCTGTTTAAAATGAGAATAATTAACAGTAAGAATAATACATGCAAACTAAATCTCTGTGTGCGTCTCAATCTGCTCTAGTTCAGTAGTTCAGTACAACTAGTAAGGGAGTCAGTCAGATTTAATGTACTTAAAATCACCTGATTACACAAAAAAATCTCTCTCGAAATCAGCGCTACAAATTATAAAGACAATTAATATATTAGGCAGAAATATAACGCTTCGAATCACTGAATCATTGATTCACTCACTGAGACCGAATTGAAACGCACCTTTTGTTATTCACGAGTTTTCATTGTTACTTTGCTCACACGACGTTAATAAATGTTAGATAAAGCAATGCATTGTTATACTTAATAATACCTGAATCAGTAGGCGTCGCTTGAAGACGATGAAACGGTTTCTATCACGTTAAACATCTTAAAACACAAACCTTTCTTCAGCCGAATCACAACAGATGCTGAAGCGCGGCGCCGCTTTATGACGTCACACTCGGATACCAAATTAAAAGTCCTGTTCACACGCTGCAGGTTACAATCACAAAAGTGCATAGAAATTTACGTAGAAAAATATATATAAAAGATGACACAACTCAGAGCTGAATGTATTGGTGAAATACATTTAATAACACTATGGTAAGTTAATGATACAGTTCACATTGACAATTAAAAAAGATTAAATCAATAACACAATTAGTTTGGTGTAGAAATCATCAACAAACCTTCCCATCTCTAAGCAAACTAGCAAAAAAAATAAAAATAAAAAAAAAATTCTCAGGATCACTGCATCATCTGTGCCTTCTGATAACTGGGGAGGTACTCAGTCAAAGAAGAAACAATCTAAAGGGACATTCTCCTCAACATTCTCGTATTCCTTCACAAAAACATATAAATCTGTTATAAATCTGTATTGGTTTTATGATTTACACAGACTGGCTGTGTATTAATACATGCACAAATTAAGATTCCAACTTAAATGTAAGATTCAACCATAAGTTCAGCTTATTTGACATTTAAATACAACTTTATCTTTCAAAAGTATAAGAGTTTCTCAGTTAAAGAAGAAACACGTTCAATGGGAAATGTAATCATTCTCTTGTTCCATCACAAAAGCCTTTATAGGGGAAAACATTTAGAAACATGATGTGACCTTTATCGGTTTGCGTTATATTTTTGTTACATTATATATGTGTGTGTGTGTGTGTGTGTGTGTGTGTGTGTGTGTGTGTGTGTGTGTGTGTGTGTGTGTGTGTGTGTGTGAATGCAGTGCCGGCCCGAGCCTTTTGGGGGCCCTAGGCAGAATTTGATTTTGGGGCCCCCTCCCACCACGCGGAGTCACCTGTGCTTGACGAATATAGACACAAATGTCACACTATAATGTTACATTATAAATTAATACAGTGAGGTTATGTGTTAATAAAAAAATAATTAACTTTTAAAGTAAACTTTTACTTTACTCTTTTATTAACTCTTTGAAAATTCCAAAAAACAAACTGTCTCAAAACATATCAAATAAATTATTTGCTAAAATAATGACCAAATGAATAAATAATGAATAAAAACTGAGAAATCAGAAACATTACAACAGCAAGGTTTCAACAATGACAATTACTGTTGAAAACTGTGAAAATATTATTATTTCTCAACTGTCTCAATACAGTGTAACTGTCCTCAAAATCTGTTCTTCCTAGATTTTCTGGAGGCAAAGTCACTGATGACATCATTGTACGGTATTGCTTTTCAACTTTGTTATTAATACTAGGGATGTCCCGATCAGGTTTTTTTGCCTCGAATCCGAGTCCGATTCATTTGATTTTGAGTATCTACCGATACCGAGTCCCTATCCGATACATCTATAATACATTAAAAAAAAGAATAAAGAAGAGCGAAAAACAGATCCAGGATGTTCCTTATTTTTTATTTAATTCACCTTATTTTAACATTCAACAACTCTGTTAACAGAGCACTTCTGTGAGGTAGCTTGAACAATCAAGTAATAAATAACATAAATTCTTCACTTTTGGACTTAGTGTAACAGTAAATATAAAAAAAGTCTAATATAAACATATAGCACCTCAACTTAAAGGAACACTCCGACTTTTTGGGACTTTAGCTTATTCACAGTATCCCCCAGAGTTAGATAAGTCCATACATACCTTTTTCATTTCTGTGCATTCTGTAAGTGTTATTTGACGCACCCACCGCTAGCCTAGCTTTGCACAAAGACTGGATGTAAATGGATAATGGTAGCATACTAATCCTAATAAGTGACAAAATAATGCAAACATTTTCCTATTTACATGTTGTGATCTGTTTAGTCACAGCGTGTACAAATAACAAGGCTATATGAGACAGAGACCATTTTTAATCATATAAATACTGGGAACTATATTCTCACTAGGCGTAGGAGCACAGCTACTCGGGTGCGTCCAAACCCGCAAATGTGCAAGAGTATTTACAAGAATTCATTGTAGATATGAAAGCCGTTTCTCAGAGTGGTATTGTGTACAATGGTGTACATTTCAGGGTACCATTACCCGATGCTTTTATTTGTGATGCACCTACTCGTGCCTTTTTTTAAATGCTCCAAAGGCCATACAGGCTATTATGGGTGTGAGAGGTGCACTCAAAAAGGCCAGTATTTTAATGGGAAGGTGGCTTATCCTGAAATATCAGCAGAGCTCAGGACAGATGAGCAATTTGATAGGCAAGGCTATCAACAGCACCAACTGTCAGCCTCCCCCCTAAATGATCTGGGTATAGGTTTAGTTACCAGTTTTGTGTTAGATTATATGCACCTTGTGTGCTTGGGGGAAATGCGTAAGTTAATATTTCTTTGGTTGAAGGGGCCGCTGAAATGCAGGCAACTTAAACAGCTCCACTTTTCTGGACCATTGATTAATTCAATTGCAACATGGGAACAATACAGGCGTTACAATGATGGACAGACACTGATCTTCTCCTCTCTAGGCGATGACTGTTTTTCTGTAGGGGGAAGGATTCTTATTGTGCGGAACATTTTATCACATTCTGGAACTGTTAAAGTCCTGTGTAATTTCTTTGAAACTGCCAAATCATTTTTCACCTATCCAATGGACTCATCGTGTCTTGGAATCCTTTTTGTTTTTAATTTATCTGAAGACTTGCAGCTGTTACCTGTGGAGGAGTTAAAAACAAAAATGGTGTTATTGCCACTCAAGACTGGATATGTGGCATTGCCACTCCTGCACTAGTGTGCTATTTATTTTTTTATTTTTTTTGTTGGTTTTTTTTGTTTTAATTTTTTGTATGTATTTGATTTTCTTTAAGCATGTTACCTTTTGCAATAGTAGAATTTATAAATAGTGGAGGATTGGCAGTTATACCGACCAAATGGTTTATTGGGCCTGAGGAGGATGAATGCTACTGGCCACCAGCAAGGATGAACATGGCAAAGGCAGTCATAGAGCAACAGGACCCTCACACTGACTGGGCGACATAAAAGTTGACTGTCAAGAGAAAAGTCGGTAAGGTGTCCATTTGTATGAGATTATCTGACATGATGAGTTCACTGTTGATTCGGTTTAAATTAGCTCTAAATGAAACTAATTGCCACTCATTTGTCTCTTTCCCAAAGCAACGTATGAAATTGCCCGCACAAAATTAGTCGAGTATGAACAGAACACAGATGTACCAACCGAGTCCGATTCTACAGAGAAGATGGGAAGGGGGAACAGACCTGCCAACCTGTACGCATTTTGCGTAGCGGATCCGCATTTTGACTTCAAAGTACGCTGGTACGATTTGTTAGTCTAAACTACGCAAAAACCTGGTGACGCCTCTGTGCACGCGCTGTCCTCAAATCAAGCAACAGCAAAAGAAGAAGAGTTCGACCAATCATAGCGCTGGATTCATTCCCTAAATAGCAAGCGGGGATGATTGACAGATGCGTAAGGCCTATCATTAAAAAGAGACTGAAAATCTACACAAGAATCCCGCTCGATCCGCTTTCCACTCCCGCGGCCCGCAGTCTGACTGATGTCATAAGCGAGGACAGTACACAGTATACTTCTGACTCCTGAAGGTAAACGGGCTGGGCTGGGCTCGATATGGAAAGTTGAAATATTGTACTGTTAACCTAATCCTATGGATTCTATGAAAAAGGTCACTCAGAAAAAGAGGAAGACCTCATTCAGCCACGCAAATATTAAAATGCTCAATAAATGCTGAACAATAAATCTTAATAAACTTGAAATCGCTATGGCTTCGTGATTATGAAAGTGATGTGATTTGTGGATTACGGATAAGCGCGAGTCTGGAGAAACAGGCGTTTATTAATTCATTCTCAGTGCTAAGAAACGTAGCCTTCATGTGTTACGTTATTGTGTTAATAATAACTAAAGTACCTAATTATGTTACATATTTATTTTGTATGAAAACTAGCGCGTTAGTTATGGATTAAAAAGTAGGTTACCGTTGTATCTGATGCGCGAGCTCTCTCACAAACACGGACGCGCACAGAGAGAAGATAATTGTAAAATTAAATTTGACGGGCTAAGTTTAAATTTTGTTCTTGCTTGTTTTGTTTTTTTTTCTGTCAAAATGTCAGAAAGCATTTTGTATTATCCATCCTTTAAAATTCGTTAAATGACGAACGTTTTACTGTTAACAGCCCTTAGGCTATATCGGATTCGTCTAACTTAACGGTATACTTGATATTCTTTTTAGAATAAGTGATTCGTTATGGTATTATTGGACTCCTGTCTAATCATTCTCAACTGTTTTCTATAAATATGTTAGTATTGGCAACATTTATTCAGCTAATGCGTGTCCTGTTTAAAATGCGCAATGTTCAAATGCAAAGACAGCACGTCACAAATAGAAGCCCTTTTCCCTGTGGTATTAGGCCCCGTCCACACTACTGCGTTTTCGTTTAGAAACGGAGAATTAAAACGAATACGATCTCTGTCCACACCAGCGTTTTAGCTGCGTATTAGAATTAATCTCCGTCCACATTAAAACGACTGAAAACGCGGATCACGTGACTATTCACCAACACTGGGCATGCGCGTGCCGGTGTAAACATAGAGACTTTCAGACATAGACTGTAAAAAAATGCTTTCAAACATCAAAATGTCATTTATTAATATGTATTTGTGTCAAAATTACATATTTTCCTATTCTATTTTGCCTGGAAACGCTTCCAACACGTATCGCATGAAAAATAGGCGTCGGTTCTATTTATAACATATGCACGCGTTTACCGCGCGAGCCGCGCCTGAGACGCGGCAGTTTATTACTGTAAGAAACTGTTCCAGCGGGTGAAGTTTACTGAATATTACCTGTGTACTCCATGACTGATGACACCCAATCATAGAGCCGAGCGTGAGCCTCTGCGTCATCGTTTCTAAAGTCCTCCGTTTTGACCCGTCCACACTAAAACGCCCTCAGGAGATTCAAAACGAAAAACGGGTCGGCAGCGTTTCTAAACTTCTCCGTTTTGGGTCTCCGTTTTTGCCGTTTTAGTGTGGACGGGAGGTGCAAACGTAGCAAAAGGTCTCCGTTTCTAAACTAAAACGCAGTAGTGTGGACGGGGCCTTAGTATCATATTTGGATATTGGAATAATAAATTAAGTAGCCTATCTAATTGTCTTTTGTTTTTTTTTGTTTTGTTTTTTTACAGTTTTATAGGGGTTTCTTAATTTTAGACTAGTTGACCAGCACACATTT
Organism: Scardinius erythrophthalmus; assembly: GCF_964197995.2. Lineage (NCBI taxonomy): Eukaryota > Metazoa > Chordata > Actinopteri > Cypriniformes > Leuciscidae > Scardinius > Scardinius erythrophthalmus. The sequence continues at coordinate 39,394,703 of NC_138224.1, read as the reverse complement.
TATGCAATGCAATATAATGCATGTCCACCCCCCCCCCCCATTCGTCGTCGTAGAAGTAGTAGTAGTAATCCCCCCCCCCCCCGTCGGTACGCAAAAAATAATTTCAAGGTTGGCAGGTATGGGGGAAGCGCAAAAAGAGGTGAAGCTATTTGAATTACTACTACTAAATGGATGATGAAATTTGAATTTGAAAAACTCGTTGATTGTGCTTGTATATTATACATTTCTAGGCGAGTGATTTTGTCCAGTGAGGATGATGACAATTGGTCCGGCAGCCAAATCAGGGCTACATCTCCATCCACCCTCAGGTAATCAACTCCACACTGTAATTTTTTTTACCATTTTGGTGATGATCGCTTCCTTGGGTTGGGTGGTTTGATTCTTGGCTTTTTTGTGTGTTTTTTTTTTGTTGTTGTTGTTGTTGTTGTTGTTGTTGTTGTACAAGATTTTTACAGTGTGTATTTTTAAACAGTGCACTGTAGGGATGGGAACCGAGAACCGGTTCTTCTTCAGAACCGGTGCCCAGTGAATCGATTCCTTGGAACCGTTAGTATGCCTGCTTAACGATTCCGCTTATCGGTTCCGCTCGTTCAAATGTGACACGACGTCACACACGTGCTGCGTTGTTTTGGTTCAGAATGTAGCAAACACTATGAGCAAACATGGCATCGAGGCAGAAGCGCTCTGACCGCGTCCTAACTACATGTGACACGACGGTGCGACACGCAATAAAAAGTATCATTTTCCATGTTAATCAAAGTTTAACCAGCCGCGACACGCAACAATTCTATTTGAAACGGATCCTATTTTACTGCGACATCGCGCTGGAACAACAATCTCAAAGTGTGGCAATGATAATATCAGGTACTATTTATGTGCTTTATTTAATGTTAAAAGCGTGTATAATGTGACTGAATATCATTTAGTGCTCCCAGCTTTGTAGATGTAAAAACAACAATGGATAAGTCACATCAGATCTTGAAATTAAACAAATGGAAACAAAAACGTTCAAAATGTGAAGAAAACCTGTGTATTATTTGACAAAGATTGTTTAAGTAACTCAATAGCCTAATACAAATGAGCACTGTTAATATTCGAAAAGGCACAAGCTCTTCCTTAACTGTTTTCAGTCTGTGTTTTTAGTTTTTATGGCACATAAATGGCAGTTTTATTTATTTTTTTGTCCGGATCAATGAATGTGATAATGATCAATTTGATCAGATATTAAAGGGAGTTAATACAAACAAATTTGTACTTATTCCCTCACCCAATAAGAATCGATAAGAGAATCGATAAGGAATCGGATCGATAAGCAATATCGATAATGGAATCGGAATCGTTAAATTCTTATCAATTCCCATCCCTAGTGCACTGGCTCCATCCACCCTCAGATCTGTGCTTACACTTCCACCGCCTCCATCCACCCTCAGGTCAGTGCAGACACCTGCACCGCCTCCATCCACCCTCAGGTCTGTGCTTACACTTCCATTTCATTATCTTCTCTCTGTCTCTAGCCCACTCTCTCTGCTTACAGGTTGCTGTGAGTGGCCGAATCGGACGTCAGTTATCATTAAGGCGGCGCTTGAGAGCCAATCGGAGGCCGCCCAGCTGGTTTAAAAGGATGGCGTGTTCATTCATGCTTTCTCTCGATCGTGAACTGAACTCTCTGTAGTGGACTGAGCTCCATGTAGTGGAATGAGTTTTCTGTAGCGGACTGAGCTCCTTGTAGTGGAATGAGTTTTTTGTAGTGGACTGAGCTCTTTGTAGTGGAATGAGTTTTCTGTAGTGGACTGAGCTCTTTGTAGTGGAATGAGTTTTTTGTAGTGGACTGAGCTCTTTGTAGTGGAATGAGTTTTCTGTAGTGGACTGAGCTCTTTGTAGTGGAATGAGTTTTTTGTAGTGAACTGAGCTCTTTGTAGTGGAATGAGTTTTTTGTAGTGGACTGAGCTCTTTGTAGTGGAATGAGTTCTCTTACGAGAGGTCTCTCGTATTGCGTAAGGTTAGCTTACGCATCGGGAAAGTCTTCTTTCTTCGAGATCTGAAGCCAAAAAATTATCCTTAATTTTGTATACATTGTCAACGCAGTGCAGCAGCCGACAGACCTAGGCAGGCTGTATAAGCGTGCTCATTGGCTGCTCGGTGGCAACTGCTTAAGCCTATCGGTGAGCGCTCTGAACGCGGCAACCAACGAGGGCTCCGCGCCCTCCACACCCTTCTAACTGTCAGAATGGGTGTGGCCAGCGTGTATATATTCAGCGCTCACAGGCTAAAATTCTGATTTTCTTGTCTTCAGCGACGCTCTTCGCATCGCTGGATCTTGAGAGCCGCCGCCGTTGAAACCAGCGACCAGCAAGCTTAGGACAGCGCCTGAGGAAGCCGGCCGTCTTCGCCGCCTTCAGCCATCCGTGCCTGCTACGCTATCCGGCGACATATCCTTTACATTATTACTGTTACTGTGTGTACTCTAAAAGAGCACGAGGCGTTTTTGTAAAAAAACGCGCCCCGCTCAGCAACGGAGACGCCACCTCTCTGGGCTCTCCGCCTGGGCCGCGGGCACGCCGCCACCGCACTCTCCGAGTGCGAAGAGCTTTCAATGTCGACCCTGCGGGCTCGACTTGAAACTTTCGGCCAAGCTGTCACTCCGCCTGTCCCTGCCGGGCCGCGCAATAAGAAGCGCCGCTCGCAGCGACCACCGGAGACTGTTGTGACTGAGGAGCTCGCTGGAACCTCTCCCTCGAGCTCTCTCTCGCCCTCTCCCTCCCGGCCGCTCAACCGCCGGCTCTCACCCGCGCCGCCGCGTCAGGAGATGAGGCGAATGTGATAGATACCCGTACTCTCCCTCTGTTCGAGCCGTGCAACTACGCCGCTCACAAGGGATGGCAGAAGCGGACGGTCTCGGAGCGAGTTTCCTCTCCCTCTGTTCGAGCCGCGCAAACTGAGCCGCTCACAAGGGATGGCAGGAGCGGACGGTCTCGGAGCGAGTTTCCTCTCCCTCTGTTCGAGCCGCGCAAACTGCGCCGCTCACAAGGGATGGCAGGAGCGGACGGTCTTGGAGCTCTCTTTACGTTACAAGAAAGCTACTCCGTCCTCGCGCGTCACTCACCGGTGAAAGGGGAACAGAGTGTTTTCGTCCCGCCGTGGCCGGACTATAACCTCCATTTCTCACACATTCTCAGTCCCCTCTTAAGTTCAGGCGACTGGAATTGTTACTATTGCAGTATACGAGCCTGTTATAAATACACGCTCGCCTGCAAGCAAATGCTGTCACAAGACATGATGACGCTAACCAAGTACTAATGTATTTTCCCCTGTGGCTCAGTGGCGGAATCCTAGACTGTCAATCTTGAGACCCGGGTTCGGTCCCCGCTCTTGCGGCAGATAAAAAATTATGCTGTTCGCTTCTCCGAGCTCGCGGCCAGTTTTTCTTACATACAGAAAGCAAGCCCGCTCTCTCCCTCGTTGGGCCGCGCAGATTGCGCCGTTCAAGGGATGACGAAGCGGGCGGTCACGAGCAGCGTTCAGCGTGCGCGCCTCACTCACCGGCGAAAAGAGAAGAGAGTGTGTTAGTCTCGCTACGGCTGGACAACCGCCAATTCTCACACATTTCTCAGTCCCCTCTTAAGTTCAGGCGACTGGAAATATTACTATTGCAGTAAACGAGCCTGTTTTAACCCCCTGAGGTCGGCTGTCGCGCCGGCGCGATAGGCTCGTTTTTTTCCGTATGAGTGCAAAAAAAAATAAAAAAAAAATAATAATTTTTATCTTATGCTTGTGTTATACATCAATCGATCCTGTTTAGTGTGTATTTTTTTTGTGTATGCTCATAATAAAAACAAAGTGTTGTGCTTTTTGCCAAATAAAGAAAAATAAACATGATGCGAGTTCTGCCTACTCTCCGTCAGTGAAGTCAATTCTGAAACGCGTCAGAAAATGAACTGTAACTCAGCGAATACTCAGTCAAACAGGCATACAGTCACACAGGCATGAAGCTTGAATTTTCTTCTTTTAAATGAAGTAATTTTTATGAAAAACAAATATTCACAGTTTATGTAATATGTATGCAAAGAGAGAGATGTCAGTCGTTCTCATCTCAGCTAATTAAGTTTTAATGTGCTCCGCCCACGGAGAGCGCGCGCTATTCAAACGCAAATGTGAGGCGATCCAAACAAACCTGTGAAACGCCCACATCAGCTGGATAACACACACCGCGAGTTCACTTTCAGACTTATGTACTTTACGATGCTGTGAGGAATACTACTATCTTGATAATAATCCTGCAAAAATTTACCTCAGAAGTTCTGGAAGTATCATTTCGAGGAGCAAACGGATCCCGCTGAGGAATTAGGTCAGTTCTGTTTGCTTTGTTCTAATCTGAATGAATGAACGCAAAGATGCGTGCTGTTGTGGAGCTACAGCTGGCAAAAATACTGTTTAAATATGAATTGCGTTTCTGTGTATGAATGAATGAACGAACGAACGCACAGATGCGTGCTGTTGTGGAGCTACTACAGCTGGCAAAAATACTGTTTAAATAATATGAATCGCGTTTGAATGAATGAACGCACAGATGCGCGCTGTTGTGGAGCTACTACAGCTGGCAAAAATACTGTTTAAATAATATGAATCGCGTTTGAATGAATGAACGCACAGATGCGCGCTGTTGTGGAGCTACTACAGCTGGCAAAAATACTGTTTAAATAATATGAATCGCGTTTGAATGAATGAACGCACAGATGCGCGCTGTTGTGGAGCTACTACAGCTGGCAAAAATACTGTTTAAATAATATGAATCGCGTTTGAATGAATGAACGCAGAGATGCGTGCTGTTGTGGAGCTACTACAGCTGGCAAAAATACTGTTTAAATATGAATTGCGGATTGGCTTCCGGGTCACCTAGCGATGGCAGCTTAGACAGAAACTTCCCGACCAAAGTAAAATAAGACCGCCCCAAAGTTAGAAAAACAGACGTGTTTACGGAAAATTTGGAAAATCTAGAAGAGGGCGAAGATGCCGAATAAAAGCCACCATAAAAAACAAACTGCTCCAAGTGTTGACGAAGGCAACGAAGCGCAACAACAAGAAGGTGCTGGCGCTAGCTCCCTCGCAGCTAGCGTTAGCCATGACAAAGACGAAGAGAACAGAGGAGGCGAGTCCGCGAATCTGACTTTAATTCTCAGAGAATTACGCGAATTTAGGCAAGACAACAAACATCAGCTTAAAGATATCAAGGAAGAGATCGCAAAAACCAACTCGAGAATGGATGAAGCTGAAGCAAGAATAGTGGAGAGCGAGGAGAGGCTGCAAAGCGCAGAAGAGGTGTTAGCCGAAATGGTACAAATACAAGAGCAACTCCAAGCTAAGATAACAGACCAAGAAGGGCGCTCACGCAGAGAAAATGTGAGGATATACGGTGTCCCCGAAGGAGCTGAGGGTGGACCGAGGTCAATGATCCCCTTTGTGGAGAAGCTGCTCAGAGAGAACCTCAGCATTCCACCTTCGAAGGACATGCAAATACAAAGAGCCCACCGAGCGCTGGCGCCGCAGCCACCGGCCGGCGTGCAGCCTAGATCAATCGTGGTCAGATTTCTCAGCTTCACGATGAAAGAAGAAATCATTAAACTGGCTTGGCAAAAGAAAGGCTTCACCTGGGGAAACTCCAAGATCAACCTCGACCATGACTACGCACCAGGAATCCTAGCCAAGAGGAGGGAATACGGCGAGGCGCGGAAGCTTCTGAAGGAAAACAACATAAAGTTTCAAACCCTCTACCCAGCCCGACTGAGAGTTTTTTATGAGGAGGGGACAACAACATACGAGACGGTGGAGGATGCAACGGGGGATTTAGCAAGAAGGGGCTTCCCGGTGAAAGTAATCACCCAGCCGAAATCCCTGATGGAAAGGATTCAGCGCTGGTCGTGGCAGCCAGCACGGTCGCAGGGCGCAGCTCGATCCGGCAAAGCCTCATCAAGCTACAAGGACAAGTTGCAAGTATTCAGACGCACAAAAAATCAGGACACAGGGTAATTTAAACGAAAACAATGTCTAAAAAGGCTTATATATTTTTTATAAACGGCTTAATTTATAAATACAAGGTCGGGAATAAAAGAGAAGGGGGGAGAGAGACATTTATATGGCTGTTACCACAGCAGAGGGCCCCCTATTCCAGTTTGGAAACAGAGGTTATCCCTCGGGTCTAAAGCAGGGCAGTAGACTGGCCCTATTTTTGGAAGCTTGGCCAGAGGTTTACATGTTACAAGTTCATAGTAACTGTTCGGGTTATGTTCTTTTGTTTTGTGTTCTTATTGTGAAGGGACTGCTTACTTTTTCACTAGAGGGAAAGAATGACCAATTAATTTTAGTTATGAAAAAATGCAAGGAAAGTCTGTGAAAATAATTTCATTTAATGTAAACGGGTTATTAAATCCAATCAAGAGGAGTAAAATCTTGTCAAAGTTGAAAAAAGAAAAAGCTCAGATAGCTTTCCTCCAGGAAACACACATGATTCAATCTGAACACATTAAGTTAAAAAGGATGGGCTTCCGGCATGTTTATTCTTCCTCATGCAAGGCAGGCCACAAAAGAGGTGTTGCCACTCTTATATCAAACACACTTAACTATGATCATATATCTGAGGTCCGGGATGAGGATGGTAGATTTGTTAAAATCACAGGGAGAATAGAAGGGAAAGAAATAACGTTAATAAATGTTTATGCTCCCCCAGCAAGTGATTGGATATTTTATAAACGTATTTTTGACTTAATGGTGAACTCACAGGGGGTGGTAATCTGTGGAGGGGATTTTAATATCAGGTTGAACCCCGCATTGGACTCATCCAGAGTAACTACCCAGAACAAAACCCTAACTAAGAGAATGATGTCACTGATGAGTGAATTGGGAATAATGGATGTATGGAGGGAATTGCACCCTACCTGTAGAGATTACACACATTTCTCCTTTCCTCACTCTGTATACTCAAGACTAGACTACTTCTTTATGTTTAGCGTTGATAGATTTAAAATCATGGACAGTAATATAAAGACAATTGACCTGTCAGATCATAGCCCGATCTCTTTATCTTTAATATTAGGAGGGAAGATTAGGAAAAACTTATGGAGATTGAACTCAAACATACTCAATGATCCAAAAATCTAAGTAAAACTGAGAGGGGAAATTCAAGATTTTCTAGATTTTAACGACTCTGGGGAGGTGTCGCCTACAATCTTATGGGACACATTGAAGGCTGTATTGAGAGGCAAAATAATATCCATTACCACGCATATGAAAAAAACTCCAGGGACAAAGATTGTCTGACCTTCAAGGAAAACTAAAACAATTACAATTTTCTAACAGCAGTAATGTAAGTTCGCCCCTGAAAGAGGAAATTAAAAAATTACAGAGTGAAATCGACGACATATATACACAAGAAACTCAGAAAAAAATTATCTTCCTGAAACAAAAGAACTATGAAGTGGGAGGAAAATCATCAAAATTTCTTGCATACAAATTACGTAAACAGCAGGTGGATAATACTATCTATAAAATAAAGAACCCAAAAACAAAGGTGATTGAATATAAAATAGAAAAAATTCAGGAGAGTTTTGAAACCTTCTACAAGACATTATACTCTCAACCTCAAGGTTCGGATGAAGCACAAATTGAATCCTTCTTAAATTCGTTAGACTTACCTAAACTCACAGACTCCCAAAACAAAAACTTAATACAACCAATATCAATCAGTGAATTAAATTTAGCCATTTCTAAATTGAAGGCCGGCAAGTCCCCGGGTACGGATGGCTACACTACCGAATGGTACAAGTCCTTTAAACCAGAGCTTTCCCCAATATTACTAAATACATTTAACTGGGTCTTACAGAAAGGAGAAATACCACCCTCCTGGAGGGAAGCAACCATCTCAGTCATTCCTAAAGAGGACAAAGACAGGCAGGAATGTGGTAACTACCGACCTATTAGTGTTCTTAATCTGGATTATAAACTATTCACATCCATTTTAGCTCGCAGATTAGAAAAAATTTTGCCGGACCTCATCCATTTAGATCAAACAGGATTTATCCAGCAGAGACAAACTTTAGATAACATAAGAAGAACATTGCATATTATAGATCAAACAAACAAAAACAAAACTAGATCATTGATAGTGGGGCTAGACGCCGAGAAGGCATTCGACTCGGTTCGATGGGCATTCTTATACAGAGTTATGGGAAAGTTTGGCTTTCATGATAATTTTATTAAAACAATTCAGTCCCTCTATAATAAACCAGTGGCTCGAGTAAAGATTAATGGAGATCTTTCTGACTCCTTTGTTATGGAAAGAGGAACAAGACAGGGTTGTCCGATTTCACCTCTACTTTTTGCTTTATTTATTGAGCCCTTGGGCCAGTTGATAAGACAAAGTGAAGCTGTTAAAGGCATTGCCATGGCAGGGACTGAACAGAAGGTGGCAATGTTTGCAGATGATGTTTTGGTGTACCTGGAGGAACCTGAGACATCATTTATAGGATTGATGACCCTATTAGAAGACTTCGGGAAACTATCAGGCTATAAGCTCAACATCTTGAAAACACAGGTCATGATGTTAAACTGTAATGCCCCAAGAAATTTACAGGAAAAATATCATCTAAATTGGGAAGCTAATTCAATAAAATATTTAGGTATAAATTTGACAAAGGATCTCTCAAAATTATCAGAGGAAAATTATGAACCATTATCCTTAAAAATAAATTTGGATATGCACAGATGGAACCTCATCCCTTTTCTTAATCTGAACTCAAGGATAAGTGTAGTCAAAATGAATATCCTCCCCCGCTTATTATATATCTTCAGAACTCTACCTGTAGAGGTGAGTGACAGTCAATTCAGAGAATGGGACAAATGGATTTCCCGCTTTATCTGGCAGGGAAAGAAACCACGGATTCGGTTTACCATTTTACAGCTAGGAAAGGAGAGAGGTGGATTTGCACTTCCTTGCCTAAGAAACTATTATTATGCCTCGCAACTAATCCCCTTGTTGCATTGGTGCAATGGGGAATACAAGGCCAAATGGAAAGAATTAGAGTTTGGATTTTCCCCTATGTTCCCCCTTCAATCCACAATTGCTGATAGAGATCTGGCAGCCAAATTAGGAAAAATTAATAACCCCTGGATTACTCAAACATTGAAAATATGGCAGAAGGTGGTTAAGGCATGTGGAATTCATAGGATGCTAAAACTTTTTAGATGGTGCGCCTATGACACAGAATTCCTTCCAAATAGGATGGATAAAAGATTTGAATCATGGGTCGAGAAGGGTCTTACAACCTATCTCTCCTTTACACATAATGGCTCGATACAAAGTTTTCAGGGTTTGAGGACCAAACATGACCTACAACAAAATGATTTTTTCAGATTCCTTCAAATCCGTGAATACTTTAATCAGCAATGTAAAATAACAGATCTTTCAGCAGCAGAATCAACTTTTTATAGAATTCTGAAATTAGCCTACAGTTCAACTCCGAAAAAAGGTATCTCATTACTATATAACTCACTATTCCACGCCACCAATGAAAGTACACTTCATATTAAAGAAAAATGGGAAAGAGAGGCAGAAATAAGGCTTTCCGAGGAGGTTTGGGGGGAAATATGTACTTTTCAATGGTCTTCAACCAACTCCATGGACTGGAGAGAGTACTGTTGGAAGAATGTAATAAGATATTTTAAGACCCCATGTCAAGAGAAATACAAGAACACTAATGTAACCTGTTGGAGACAATGTGGTTCACCAGAGGCAAACCATTTCCATGTATTTTGGGGCTGCCCCAAACTGAACCAGTATTGGAGCGGCATTCACAACACATTAAATACAGTGTTCAAGTGTCAAATACCCCTTAATTTTGAAAATTTATATCTGGGTCATGTAGAGTGCTTGAAACTTAGGAGGGACATAAAGCTGCTTCAGGCACTTCTAGCTGCAAGTAAAAAATCCATTACCAGAAAGTGGTTAAATGTAACACCACCCACAATTGAGGACTGGCACGGAATAATTCTTGAAATATTTAAAATGGAAAAGCTGACCTTTTGCCTGAGAACCCAAAAGGTTAAGTTCTATCAAATTTGGGAAAAATGGATTGAATTTATAAACCCGATTAGAGCAGACTTTGTATGATCCCTCTCCCTTTTTTGTCAGTTTACCACCCCGGATGGAAACAACAATAAGCAAGTTCCTTCACGCCAATGTATATAGTTTTTTTTTTTTTTTTTTTTTTTTAAGATAGTTAATATGTTGATGCATAAAACGCAACTTTACAGGTTGAAAGCAAGTGGGCTGAAGAGAGAATTTAATGAGAGCAAATGTGATGAACCTTTTATATTTAGCGGAATATATAAGGACATGTTCTCAGAAAAGTGACAAGGGATGCCAATGATGGAACAGGACTGTACCTTACCGCACAAAATATGTCTTTCAAATGTCTGTTATTACTCACCTGTAAATGGTTGTATAAACAGGAAAAGGACTTATGTAAACACCAATTCTGTATTTTTGTACTGTTGATTTTGATGGAAAATGCCTTTTTCAAACAAAATAAAAAATTAAAAAAATAAATAAATATGAATTGCGTTTCTGTGTATGAATGAATGAACGAACGAACGCACAGATGCGCGCTGTTGTGGAGCTACTACAGCTGGCAAAAATACTGTTTTAATATGAATCGCGAATACAAAGAAAGATTACACTGGAAATATTGTTACAATTTTAAATGTTGTTGTAATTGTATAACCTTAATTGTATATAAAAAAAAAAATATATATATATATATAAGGATAGATGTAAACAAAATCTTAAAAGGTCATTATAAGCCTTCTCTTTAAATAATTTTATTATGCTTTATTAGTGACACATTTGGGAAGAGAATATATTCCAAATCTGAAAATACAGTATGAGAACAATTAACTGCACAATTACTAGAAATGTTTACCTTGGATATTGTACAATTTGCAAGCAAAATTTGTGGAAAAAAACAACAAACCAGTTATATATTGTCCTTGCATTTTTGTGGCTCATTCACACACCTGAATGAAAGGCTCATTACGTATGCAGCCTCATTATGCGGGCCCCATTGACTCCACAGGTGTGAATCACGCCCACCCGCATATGGCCTTTCCAAACAAAAAGTGTTTTACAAGATTTAAATCAATGTATTGTGTTATGTGAATGATTAGGCAGGATGATTGTCACATAATTTTGAAGAAAAAATTCTAGGCAACGTCATCCATTTGTCAAAAGTCTTATTTACATATATTTAGAATGTGTTTTATGGCCTTATTTCAGAAACTTTAGTTTTTTGTTTTTGAAAAAACCATGCATAAACATTATTCTATCAAAAATACAAACATGTACATGCAAGTTGTTCATATATTATGGTAGCCCTGTTTGTGCTAAATAGAGTGAATTTGCACCTTTGCCATTAATATGTTTATAAGCAACTGAAAAAAGCACAAATGTCAGGGCATGTCAGAACATCTCAAGGACCCCAAAAACCCCTCAGACCCCAGAGGGTTAATTAAACACACGCACACCTGCAAACAAACGCCGACGCGACACATGAGGTCGCTTTTTATATGCTCGCGCTAACTGAAAGCTAATATGTTTTCCCCTGTGGCTCAGTGGCAGAATCATACGCTTTCGTGCGGGAGATCAGCGTTCGATCCCAGCTCTCGGGGCAGATAAAAATTTATGCTGCTTGCTTCTCCGAGCTCGCGGCCAGTCTTTCTTACTTACAGAAAGCGATCTGTCCTTGGTCCTAGTGGCCCTAAAGGCTTTTCCCTTTGAACCGCTTGAATCCGCGGATCTAAAGTATCTGTCGCTTAAAATCGTTCTTCTGATAGCTCTGTCTTCAGTCAAACGAGTGGGTGATTTGCATGCGCTATCTGTTAGCCCTGCATGTCTTGAGTTCGGGCCGAATGACTCGAAAGTCATTCTCAGACCGAGACACGGTTACATCCCCAAAGCGATTGGAACCCCGTTTAGGGCACAAGTTATGTCCCTCTTGGCTCTGCCAGCATCCGATAGTGGGGACAGTGATAACCTCCTATGCCCTGTCCGGGCGCTGAGAGTTTACATCACGCGCTCCGCCGCTTTCAGGCGTTCAGAGCAGCTCTTTGTTTCCTTCGGCGGACGCACCAAGGATCTTGCCGCCTCGAAGCAGAGCTTGTCCAGGTGGATAGTGGACGCGATAGCAGCAGCTTATGCCTCCAGACACCTGCAGTGCCCTCTGGGCATCAGAGCCCACTCCACTAGAGGCATGGCCTCGTCGTGGGCCTGGTCCAGCGGAATTTCTATCCACGATATTTGTATGGCGGCGGGCTGGGCCTCCCCGTCAACATTCGTGAGGTTTTATAACCTGGAAGTTCCTGCCCTACAGGCAAAAATACTGTCAGTATAAGAGACATGTATGCTCTGCCCATTTCTCGTGTGCAGACTACGTTCATATGCTGGCGCTATTCTGGTACTATACTCAGGGTGAAGTGTTTGACTCAGACCGGCTGATCCGTTTCCTATTTCCCGTTACGCGCTGTTGTCGGTGCTGGCCCGCGCTGCTGGCCGCCCGTATTATTCTCTGTCGCACGGGAATTTTTTTTTCTTCATGTGAGACCGACTATGTTGTTTTTCTCCTACCCTTATGAGTGCTTATGTACTGTATGGGCTCGCTCCGCCGGCCCTACTGTTTGTACTGTTATATGTTTATAGACCGGCTGCGCCGCTCTATTTCATATGCTGCATAAAGAGCCTGTACTGCGCTGGCCCGTCTCTCCGACCGGCCACATTTCCCAGCAGAGTGTTTTCCCCGGTTTCCCTGGGATTCATGGGCTGGATGCTCGGCGCACACGGCGTTGACAAAGGGTTCCCGATGCGTAAGCTAACCTTACGCAATACGAGAGACCTCTCGTAAGAGAACGTACTCGGTTACTAATGTAACCTCGGTTCTCTCTAGAAGAGGGAACGAGTATTGCGTAACCTGCCGTGTCGCGCCACGAGCTTTTGCGCTTCAGACTGCGAAAACCAGAATTTTAGCCTGTGAGCGCTGAATATATACACGCTGGCCACACCCATTCTGACGGTTAGAAGGGTGTGGAGGCACGAAGCGCCCTCATTGGTTGCCGCGTTTAGAGAGCTCACCGATAGGCTTAAGCAGTTGCCACCGAGCAGCCAATGAGCATGCTTATACAGCCTGCCTAGGTCTGTCGGCTGCTGCACTGCGTTGACAATGTATACAAAATTAAGGATAATTTTTTGGCTTCAGATCTCGAAGAAAGAAGACTTTCCCGATGCGTAAGCTAACCTTACGCAATACGAGAGACCTCTTCTAGAGAGAACCGAGGTTACATTAGTAACCGAGTACGTTTTTTGTAGTGGACTGAGCTCTTGCTAGTGGAATGAGTTTTCTGTAGTGGACTGAGCTCTTTGTAGTGGAATGAGTTTTCTGTAGTGGACTGAGCTCTTTGTAGTGGAATGAGTTTTCTGTAGCAAGATTGTCTGTCATGTTCTTCCACCTCACTTCACATCCAGCAGTATGTTGATATATAAATGTTACGGTTCATTCCCTAGACTCTAAAAGTTCGTAACAACCTCAATCTGCTAGGCCGACACTTCCACCACCACCGGGTAAACTTAGATGGCCCGATGTCTCAACCCATCACCTCGTCACCAGAAACCCCTCGAAGACAAATCAGGGACAACATGTTTGTTCGCATCTTAACACTGCTTGAGGAGATGAAAGAGACCCAAAGAATCCAGGGGAGGATGCTACAAACGCTTATACAACAGCATGGCAACATGAGCACCACCGTCTCTTCTACCCCAGAGGGTTTCCCCCTAAAGACAGTTAGGGATGTGGAAATCATGGAAGAAAAACTGGCAAACCCAAACTTCATGTCCGAACTGGTATGTATGTTAAGTCTAGGGTAGTGCAACTCAATTAAATTGTTATTGGGGGGCTTGCAGTGAATTTGATCTGAAACTCCCCAGGTGTGCTCACACTAGGGGTGGAATGGACACAAGTCACGTTTGGGGTCATACCTTGGCTCAGACATCACGGCTCGGTACGAGTTCGGTACAATTAATTTTTATTTTATTTTGCATATATCAGGCTGTACCACCAAAGTAAAGTAAATGTCTTAAGCCTTGTATTTTTTAAATAAGTTTTATTAATAAAGTAAAGGCATAGAACCAGTTTATTTGTAGTGCACTGACAATAGTTTTATATAATTAGTTTATTAATTAAATTAATAAAAAGAAAAAAATATATTTTTTCTTTGTTTAGATATGTTTGGTAATTGTACCTGAATGAATTTAAAATTAATTTGCTATATTTCAGATCAATATATTTGTTTTACATCATTTTAATTAACACTAACTTTATTCTCATCTGAATTATAAATACTTTATTTCTGTATAAAATAATACTACCATTAAAAACATTTGATTTTTCTTTTTTAATCAATGTAGAATGTGTAACTTAAAAATAAACAGATTAGTGCTCTGTTCAAGAAATGAAAACCAATGCAATATGGTGAATATCCAAAAGACGGCACCGACAGACTGTTTTTAAATGGGGTTGGATAAATATTTTTTGCTTTTAAACAGTGTGCATGTGTGTGAGAGATTTTGGTTGGGTGACAGTTGTAGGTTACAGTTTGACAAAAGCACAATGTTCCGCATTACATTAATTTGCACGCAAGTTTTATTTATTTTTATATGTATATTCTCCGTGTATATTCATGCACCGAACCGTGACACCCGTACCATTTCGGTTCAATACGAATACATGTACCGTTCCACCCCTAGCTCACACCCATGTTTCTGGCAGTTTTTTCATTTTGAGTGGTTTACGCCAATGAGCAATATACTGTGGATAAATTTGCTTTGTATTGCCTTTGTTCACCCTCAGGTTGCAGCTGTGACTGACATGGGGGGGGGGGGGGGGGGGGCTCTTGACGAGGCCACAAAAAGGATGATGACCTTCCTCCTAGACCATGGCCTATCCAGGCAGTATAACTTTCTGGGCCGAAATGGGAAGAGAGAGTTCAAGACCTTAAAACTGTATGAAGTAATATATGGTATGTGTGCATGTGTATAATGTTTTAAGTTGTACCGATAATTTGAGATGCACCGATTGATCGGCTGGTGACCGGAATTGGACGATTTTCACGTGATCGGCGACCGGCCGGTCAGTCTGACAAAAGCCGATTGTATGCCGGTCAAATGCACTCGGGCGCCGCATGATTAATATCGCGCAACATCAGCATCACACGGAACACGCACAGGAGACCTCGTGAATTACGTCTGTTCAGACCGCAAGCGCGTATTTTGTTTCGGCATGCATGTTAATCAATGAGTGTATTGACAACGGGAGGCGAGCAGGAGAAGCGCGTGAGCATCAAGCAGGAGCGTCACGAGCAGTGAAGCGTGTGTTTCGGCGCCGAGTCTATTTGCTGCACTCCTCACGCTCAATTAAAGGGAAAGCACACTTTTGATTTACAAAATATAGCCTAAACAGGGTTTCACAAAAAAAAGTGCCCAAAATGCACAGAATTTGCGTGTTTTAACAAGAACTGGAGTAGGCTACGTCAGAAAAGAAAACGAAGACTGATATTTATAGAAAATGTTCCCATTTAAACTTGTTTTATTATTCAGTTTATACAAGTGATTGCAATAGGCCTGTGTGTGTGCTTTGAGAAATATCTTTATATTGCAAGGCTATATATTTTTTTTATTATTATTTATATATTATTTTATTGTCATTCCGTTTTCATACAGACGTTTAGTTTGCTAAATACATATATAAAAAAGGAAATTGTTCCTCCATGATAACACTGCACTTTAGATGTGTGTGAATTACCCACACCTGGAGTAATTTATATAATTCAGATAGACTCCACCTCTTGATTAATCTATTTTAATTAATGATTAATTAGTCATATGATTAAAGCCAGTGGTTGTCACCGACAATGCATCAAACATGCGTGTAGCAATGGACTTAACAGGATACCAACATGTTAGATGTTTTGCTCGTTTTAAATCTTGCATCCCAACGTGCACTGAAAATAGCTGCTGTTACCAAGGTACTTGTCAAAGTTAGGAGGATCTCAACATTCTTTCATAGAAGCACAACTGGAGCAGCAGCACTGAAAAGAAACTAGAAACTCCTTGGCCTCCCCCTTCACAAGCTCATCACAGACATGCCTGTTCGTTGGAATAGTGCCTGTGAGATGGTCTCCAGGTTTCTTGAGCAAAAGCCAGCTGTCTGTGCTGCCCTCTTATCACCAGAGGTAAGAGAAGTTTGCAATGTAGAAGTTGTAATCTATATGTGTAATAAATGTGAATAATTTATTGTATACAATTAATAAGTTTGTAAATAAATACTAATACATATGATATAAACTTACTTGATACAATGAATAAACAACGAATAAATACTTTATACATACTAAAAAGGTATATATTTAAACTCCAAATAAAAACATTAGATTACATCATACAGTTCATGCCTTATTTGCTTTAAAATAAAGAACAATAATTATATACATTTTATTAATAAAGTGTATTTTGCCTTTTTTTTTTCTTTTTTTTTTATTAAGGTGAGAAAGAATGTGACTGACTGTGCTCTGACAGAGAATGACATCTCAAGCGCTGAAGAGATGGTGGAAGCACTTAGACCAATGCTTGTGGCAACAAATATCATGTGTGAGGAAAAGAATCCCACCATTTCAGTTGTTGCTCCTCTTCATGCCCAACTGCTGCGAGACACAACCAGCACTGAAGAAGATTCCCCTCTGGTTCGAGAGATTAAGGGAACAATTAATCAAGACATTTCAAAGAGATATCAATCAGAGGTGGAAAAAGATCTCCTACGCATGTCCTCAGCCCTGGACCCTAGATTTTTATGCAAAACTACAGTCAAAAGCTGCAGCTTTAAAGGAGGATGATCCAGTGCAGACCTGCACAGCAAAGAAAATAAAGTCTGCACTTGTTGATCTTCTTGGTCAGACCTTCAAGAAAGACCTCTTATTTCTCTACATCAGCAACCTCAATTGCAGAGAAGGAGATAAAACAATATCAAGATGCTCCTTCTCTGCCTCTCACTGAAGATCCAGTGTTGTGGTGGAAATCTCAGCAACATGTGTTCCCTCTCCTCTCCAAGCTGGCCCATATGCATTTGTGTATTCCTGGGACCAGTGTAGCAGCTGAGAGGGTCTTTTCAACTGCAGGAGATATCATCAGTGCCCAAAGAAGTTCACTCACTCCTGAAGATGCTGACCAACTCCTCTTAAGAAAAATATGAACATATAAAACACATAACATGAAGCTGTTTCCTATTTTGTTCTGAATTTTTTTTATTTTTGGATTTAAGTTGGGTACATTTTAGATGTACTTTATTATCCCTGATATATTTATTTTATTTTTTTATTTGAAAGCAGTAGCCCAAATGTTTATGTTTCTTGCACTTAATAGTGTCACTGTTCATGTTTATGAAGGACAATCATATAGTATTGTTTACATTGAATCTGTCCTCAGCCTTACAGCTATTTTGCACCCAAATGGTGTCACTGTTTGTCGAAGACATAGTATTACTACTGATTGCAGCAACGTTACACTAAAATAGTGTCTGTGACTGTTTTGTTGCAACTGATAAGACACAAGTTGTTTTTGTTATTGTGTTTCAGCCAAAAAAATAAATGGAGATTAATTTTCCTAATTAAAAAAAAATCTTTTTATTTCTTAAAACATGATATATTGTGAGTTATTACTGATAATATATCGACTATCGCAGTATCGCCATATCATGATATTATCGGTATCGTGAACAATGTATCGCGTATTGTTAAGTACCCAGTGATTCCCAGCCCTAGCGCTGACTACAACAGAGTGGGTCTTCTCATGCTGTTACTATAGTTACTAAGTTATCACTGGCCGACTACTCACCCGGAGACTTGTTTCGCGGTACATCTATCACATGGCTAATTTTCACAGACGAAAACGAGACAATAACTAAATAAAAACTAGTTTTGAATGACAAAAACTATGACGAAAATCTCAACGTCAATGGATAAAAACAAATAAAAATGTTAGATAGTGATGATTTTGGAAGCGATCCAGTCAGAACTGATGTCCTGCGTTTGTGGTAGATGCGCACATTTGTACTGTAACGTGCTAATCTACCCAGCGGCACACAGGTTGACATGCGCTGCATGTCTCATAAAACGTAAAAAAAATGTAAATGTCTGGGAGAATGAGTAGAGCAGATAGATCTGAATAAGAGTGACGACGCAAAAAAAGAGCTCTATTCAGTACGGTTTTCTGTGCGCACAACCCACCCGACCCGAAGCGTGCAGCCATGCACATAGACACCTATACAGCGCGCGAGTACTGAATTGAGCTCCCTTTCGTGTCTGAATGGACAAATACACACAACACTGTCGAAATGTCCGTTTTGGAGAGTATTCACGTAAACTATGTTGGTTATGTCTTAAATGGTTTTGAGTGTATCGGATGTGCATCAGTGCAATTGGATCCACACGTCATTGGACATGATCCAATGTCTTAAAGTGACAGTGGGTAATAAACCTAATGCGGTCTGTGTCCTTAATATTGATCAAGCAACAAAAGAAAAAGAGAAAAGCATTCACTACTCGTTAATAGCTTTAATAAGGATTCACGAGTTCACACTTACAAATAAGTCAGATAGAGTAAATGCGTATTTGGCGTGCTGTCCGAGGAGAGGGCTCCGGGCTCGGTATTTGGCCCGAACCCAAAGTACTCCCCCCGTATTCCTGGCTGTGAAAGAACAAGCCAAGAGTGAGGAGTCGGGGTGGTGGAGGGATGCTGAAAACTGTCAAGAAAGTTAGGTGAGTTGACAGAGTGAATATATATATGCTTCCTCTCATGCTGATAGGGTAGACATGGTAATTGTTTGATGAGTTGATTGATTGATTGCTTGATTATTTGAACGTGCTCCTCCCGAGCTAAAATTAATCCCAATTTATCGCATTTCCCACAAACTTGTAATCATCAATATTTAATCGTATAATCACTAATTAAATTAAACACAAAAAAGGGGAAAAAAAAGAAAAATGTCCACACAAATTGGACAGAAAATAGGCCTATATTAAAATATTAAACATCAATATATCATTATATAATTCAACATTTTTTTTCCATCGCTTCCCAGCCCTAATATATATATATATATTAGGGCTGGGAAGCGATGAAAAAAAATGAACTAATTAATTTCACAATTTGCTGTGATTTAATCCCAATTTATCGCATTTCCCACAAACTTGTAATATATATATATATATATATATATATATATATATATATATATATATATATATATATATATATATATATATATATATAATACAGATGTGGCCTTTAAAAATGCACGTGTCAGAGAGAAGAATGCCACGAGCACTTCCGAAATTCTGCGGGATTCTGCAGAAGGGGGGATTAGGTGTTGGACGCAGGAAATACTAAAACCTGTAGATGGCAGTCGTGTTTCATGTGGCCATACTTACGATAATACTGTATGTGTGCTCGACATCATGCTGAGCATACTGTATGATATTGAAGTAACATGACAGGGATTCTCGGTGCTTTGGCAGTACTTTGATGTCATACACATACACTTTTTGGCAAGCGTTTGGTTGGCAAAGTTTTCTTTTGCCAGTTACATAAACAGTCACATATTCTTCATAAAAATCCGACTCAAACGCGCATAATTTTTTTTCTATGTACTTACAGTAGAAGAGACGTGATGTATGATAACTGAGTCTTAACACAATAATTCGCGAAGACCTTTGAAGAGACCGAGAGCATTTGCGCAATATCATTAACTAGTTTATCTAATTTTACATTTAGTTCCTTTTTGCGTCAGAACGTTTTAAATAGCTTTAACATGGTTGTAATGCGCTTTTCTGCATTAGTACTTTTTATATTATCATGTTTCCCTTTATCGATTTCGGTGGGGATGACTGGTCATGGGTCATTGTGTACCCACCACTTATAACTTCTGTCCATAATAATTTGACTTTTGTTTCGATTTTTTTAAACCGCCTTCAGTGGTTGAGGAACAATATGAGAGAGAAATTTGGTAATCATTGTCTGATCCAACAAAAAAACATTCATATATTAAATGAAAAAAATAAATAAAAAAAATATTCATTTTATTTTAATTTCGCATTTATGAGGGAAAAAACAACGTGTCAGTTCTCTGTTACGGACGAGCGCCCTGAAAGCGCCACTAAAAGACTGCTTTAAAACTATCACAGAGACCTCAAACAGAACAGCTGCCTTTCTTTAAATTGAATTTCGTTTTGTATTAATTATATCTTAATTTTAATCAATGTTTCATGAACCAATTGCCTGGATTTATAAGAAGTAAATATAGCAGACAATCGTGACATTGGAGGCGACGGCGAGTGAACTGGAGTTTGTCTCATAAATGAACCGAAACTCAGCGTATAATGCACATTCACATTCACAGCGTATTTAGACACATTTAGACGCATTCATTACTTTTACTGGTTCTTTGTGGCAAGCTTTATGCGTGCGGTCGTGCGCTTTAGTGCGGCTATATTACGTAAATTAATATAAAGGGGAGATTTGTCCATGAATGACTTAAATGAACAACTAAAACTTTTAGTTGGAAGCAGCGAGCCCTTACTCCACATATTTTCGAACCAGGCAACAGGACATCTAGGTTGAGCGAGCGACCCTGCAGAATATTCAGAAATGCGCCCTCCACTCACGAGCTCTGATCGGAACAAACCCGAACCACACTGTCTGCTGAACTTGCGCAGAAACATCAAAATATAATATTTTCTAAAGAAGAATTTTAAAACCTTATTGGTGGTAGTTGAGAAAAATTCCTCTTTCCATGTCTAAATCAGTTTGAGCGCAATATAAATTTAGGCTATCATATTGTTATTCTTATTATATAAGAATACATATTTTTTTTTACAACATTTTTAACATACAGAGAATATAAGTTTAGCGTGTTGCATGTAATTTCCTAGCTTTTGGTGAAATTGTAACAAAACTAAAAGTGCATAAAACATAAAAAACATCATTACTTCTTTAATTCTTATTCACTCTTTGTTTTAGCGATGTTTATAAATATACTATATTTTTGCATTTTGTTGACAAACTGTCCTACACGGAAAAGAAACCAATGTAATCTTCCTGATTTAATCACGTAAAACACAAGCACCACTCTTCTGAATGATGGTAACCACAAACCTCCAAGACTTTGTAAACCATTTATTTGTAAAACATATTTAATGCTAACTTTACTTACAAATATATATATATATATATATATATTTTTTTTTTTTTTACAGTGTATAAATAAAACGACATGAAGGAAGTTATTTCCAAAATTTAATTAATTGCAGTCTTTGTTTTAGCTGCTTGTTTTAGCTGCTACCAATTGACACAGAGTCAAGAAATTACAAACCACCCACCCCCCAGGTCTGCTAATTCTCTGCCAACCCCCAATGCTAATCGATCTCCTCTCAGGGAATCAAAAGAAAACCGGTTTTTCCAGTTTTCACCAGCGTGTGGGCGGGGTTTTAATCCCTTGCAGTTCCTTTGTTTATATGCTATTTAAGCTAATCTACTATACACACTTTGTTATTTTAAATTAATGTTTATACAAACATCGGGCCCAGAGATTATCCAATAATTAAGATCTGGGCCAAGGGCCAGATTAACTTAACCACAATTCAAGTGACAGCCGTGTGTCCAATTTCAAAACTAGTCTGGGTCCACAGAGCCAGGGTCTAGATGGAAAAAACTTGTGTCTGCAAAGCAGAGTCATTTAAGTTGTAAAAATTCACAAATGTGGACGGAGCGGACCAGCCGGCCGCCACACAATTGTCCTAGATAGGAAAACCCATGTGTCCGAGTCCTACAGTCAGTCTGGGCCCGCAAAGCCAGGGTCTAGACATAAAGAACTCGTGCCTGCAGAGCAGGAAAATCTAAGCTGTAGAATCTAACAAATGTGGACAGAACAGACCAGCCGGCCGCCGCACAAATGTCCTCAATAGGAACACCACTCGACCAAGCCCACGAAGAGGCGACACCTCTCGTGGAGTGAGCTCTAACACCTATGGGACAAGAGAGGCCCAGTGAGGTGTAAGCCAGGGCAATGGCGTCAACTATCCATCTGGACAGCGTGAGCTTAGTAACAGGAAGGCCCTTGGTTCGGCCCGTGAAACAGACGAAGAGCTGTTCAGACTGTCTGAAGAGGCCGAACGCTCCAGATAAATTCTCAAAGCTCTGACGGGGCAAAGCGTGAGAGAATCACTGTCCTCTTCAGAGGCAGGAAGAGCTGACAGAGAGATAACCTGGGCTCTGAACGGAGTTGAGAGCACCTTAGGCACATATCCATGTCTTGGCCTAAGAATGACCTTGGAGTCATTAGGGCCAAACTCCAGACAGGAAGCGCTAGTAGAAAGCGCCTGCAAGTCCCCTACTCTTTTAACTGACAACAGTGCTAGAAGCAGGGCGGTTTTCAGAGAGAGGGGCTTGAGATCTGCCGACTGAAGTGGTTCAAAGGGAGGTCCCCTAAGAGCCCGCAGGACCAGAGAAAGGTCCCAGGCCGGTACAGACGGTGGCCGAGGCGGGTTAAGCCTTCTGGCGCCCTTAAGGAAACGAACTATAAGGTCGCTTTTACCTAAGGAGGCTCCGGCTTCCAATACGTGAAAAGCAGCAATGGCTGCCACGTACACTTTGAGAGTGGAGGGGGAGCGACCCGCATCCAACATCTCTTGCAGAAAAGAAAGCACTTTTGGCACTTCACAAGTGTGTGGGTCGAGGTTTCGAGCTAAACACCAGCTGGAGAACACTGACCATTTAAGGTGATAGAGGCGTCTAGTAGACGGAGCTCTAGCCTCCATAATAGTGTTCAGGACACCCTCTGGGAGATCCTGGGGTACCCGTTGAGTGGCCATACATGTAGGGCCCACAAGTCGGGACGGGGATGCCAGATTGTCCTGTTGGCCTGAGCCAGAAGGTCGCACCTCAGTGGAATTGGCCACGGGTCTGTTACAGACAGTTGCATCAACTCTGGGAACCAAATCTGGGTCCGCCAGAGAGGAGCCACCAAGAGAACCGCGCTTTTGGTGTTCCTGATCCGTTCGATGACCTGAGGGAGCATCGAGACCGGAGGAAACGCATAGAGAGGAAGGTTGGGCCAGTCGTGGGCCAACGCATCCCTGTTCTTTGAAAAGAAGATTGGGCAGTGACAGTTGTCTTCCTAGGCAAAAAGATCTACTTCTGCCTTCCCGAAGACCTCCCAAAGCAGGAGAACTGTCTGAGGGTGGAGAGACCATTCCTCTGGGGGAACTCTGCCCCGAGAGAGCATGTCTGCTCCTGTGTTCAACGTGCCTGGCACGTGAGCTGCCCTGAGCGAGCGCAGGTTGGTGTGAGCCCATAGTAGGAGCTGCGTGGCTATGGCAAACAGGTTGCGGGACCTGAGGCCACCCTGGCGATTTATGTAAGAGACCACCGACATATTGTCCGTTCGGACCAGCACGTGGTGTCCAGCCAGGTGTGGGAGGAAGGTTTTTAGGGCTAGAAAAACTGCTCTCATTTCGAGGCAGTTGATGTGTAGGCGTTTCTCCGAGCTCGACCAGAGGCCGGAGGCAGGCCTGCCCTCGTACAGAGCTCCCCAACCCGAGTTGGAAGCGTCTGTTGAAATCACCCTCCTCTCTGAGACCACCCCCATGCTTACGCCCTGCTGGTACCAGCTGGCGTCTTTCCAAGGGGCCAGGGCTTGAGCACAGCGCTGGTCCACCTTGATAATCAAGTGGCCTGAGTGCCAGGCGTGGGGTGGCACCAGAGGTGCTAGCCACAGCTGAAGAGGACGCATACGCAGTAGGCCAAGTTGGAGTACTGATGATGCGGAGGCCATGAGGCCAAGGATCCTCTGAAACGTTCTGAGGGGTACATAAGAGCCCTCTGTGAACGATGCTGCGAGCTGCTGAATCGTTAGAGCACGGGCCGGTGTGGGCCATGCTCTCATAAGTACGGAGTCGAGAACTGTTCCCAGGAACGTGATACATTGGCTGGGCAACAGAATACTCTTGGCAAAATTGACCCTTAGCCCTAGACATTCCAGATGTCTGAGGAGCCAGGCTCTGTGAGTATGTGACTCCGCCTCTGACTGAGTCAATATGAGCCAGTCGTCGAGGTAGTTCAGGATGCGCATGCCCCGCTGTCACAGGGGGGAGAGAGCTGCATCCATGCACTTCGTGAATGTACGAGGTGCCAGTGCCAGTCCAAATGGTAGGACTGTGTACTGGTATGTCTGCCCCTTGAAGGCGAATCTCAAGAATGGCCTGTGGTGGGGGTTCACTTGAATGTGAAAGTAAGCGTCTTTTAGATCTATTGAGAAAAACCAGTCGCCTGGGCGAATTTGTGCCAGGATGTGTCTGGTCGTGAGCATTCTGAACGGCCGTGACATGAGAGCCTTGTTCAGATGTCTGAGATCTAAAATGGGTCTCAGGCCGCAGTCTTTCTTTGGAACAAGAAAGTAACGGCTGTAAAAACCTGACTCGCTCTGAGAAGGGGGGATCTTCTCGATGGCCCCTTTGGCCAGCAGACTTAACACTTCGGTGCGGAGGACATGACTCAGTGTGCTCCTTACCGTGGTTTGTATAACCGCGAGAAAACTCGGTGGTCTGCGGGCGAACTGAAGCGAGTAACCGCGCTTTATGATGTTCATTACCAATTCTGAAACTCCGGGGATAGCTTGCCAAGCTAGAGCCCGCAGAGCCAGAGGCATTATCATATCTGGAACGCCCGGAGTTGGGGGTTCGAACTGACATGTATGTGAGGGAGAAATTTTGCTCGATTTGTGCTTTTTGTGGGTCGCTGTAAAAACAGCGTTTGTGTGCAGGGGTGCGTGACAGGTGACGGGCCCATGTACTGCATTTAAAACTGCTCCAACCGCCTGAACCGAAGAGGGGGCTGAGAGTAGCACTCGAGCGATCTTCGGGGCTGGTCCGGCTGCGGCGGGACAATGACCCCTCTTTATGCCGGTTAGGACGACTTCTTGGGCTCGTGATCGAGCGTGAGCTTCGGCCGCGGGCCCTGGCGCTTAGGGAACGGGAACCGCTTTGCATGCTTCAGGCGCTGGCTGGTCTCAGCCACTGGGCGGGGCTGGAGGACCTGTGAAGCTACCCTCTCAGGTCGCGGCGTGCTCTTGGGGCGCCGTTGGACCGAACTGGAGCGTTTTGGTAGAAAATGCTTCATAGCGCTGGAAGCTTTCTGAGCCTCAGTGAAGCGTTCTGCGAAGCCGCTGACAGATGGGCCGAATAGACCAGATGCTGTGACTGGAGAATCGAGGAAGGCGGTCTTATCTGCGTCCCTGATTTCAGTCAAAGTCAGCCACAGGTGCCGCTCTAAAACAACCAGGCTGGCCATTTTGCGTCCCAGGGCTTGAGCGGTGGTCTTTGTGGCCCGTAGCGCCAAATCCGTCGCACTTCTGAGGTCCTTAAAAGTGTCTGGGTTAGGGCCTGACTCGTCCATGGAGCGGAGGAGCTTCGCCTGAAACACTTGAAGGGTCGCCATGGCGTGAAGAGCAGAGGCGGCTGCAGTGGGAGGGCATAAGTGTGCAGCGACCGCTTCCTCCAGTGGGGGGAGACACACATAACCTTTTTCGTCAGCCCCCTCAACTGTGGAGAGCGTTGAAGAAGCAGATGAGCGCATTCGCGCTGAAAAGGGCGCGCGGCAGCTTTTAGTGAGCTCTTCGTGGACCTCAGGCAGAAATGGAGCGACGCGCTGACGAGGGGCCTGTTGGCGCCCCGGCAGGTACCACTCGTCGAGGCGGCTTCTGGCAGGCTCGGCTGGGGAAAGCCAGTCGAGTCCCAACTCGTTGACAGCGCGAGACATGACACGGAAGAGTTCGGCGTCGATGTTCGCTCGAGTGTCAGAAGGATCTAACTGAGAGGGGGGGGCGGGGTCCGCGGAGCCCGACCAATCCTCACTCTCAGATGCCGCCACAGAAACTGCGTCGTCCATATCTTCAGCAGATCCGCCAAAAGAGACGAGTCCCGCCGCTTCAGACAAGGGGCGTTGGTCGCTCTGAGAGAACAGAACTGGAGAAGAGGGCGTGGGCGAAGCACGTGGAGAAAAGCCCGGCGTGCATTCGCTAAACTCACCACGTTCAGGACGCCTCTGATCGCGCCGCTTCTTCCTACGGGGCTCGCGGGGCGCCGAAGATGGAAGATGGGCGGAATCACTCACCGACGAAGCGAGCGCGAGTCTCGAGCGGAGAGTAGAAACGGGCATCCCGTCGCAGAGAAGGCAGCCGCCTTTAGTGAGCGCTGACTCGGCGTGCTCAGGGCCGAGACAGGCAGCACACTGTGTGTGTCTATCAGACACATGCAGGGGAACCCCGCAGGATTCGCAGATAGAGAGCGGCATTTGCAACAACGCCGCGCGCTGTGAAAACAGCGATTTAGCTCTTTTAGAAAGAAAGAGAAAAAGGATACTCCGTTATAACTCCATTATTGTTGTTTTTTGTAGTTCCAAAAGCAATTTGAGCGGTGTATTGGCAGAAGAAAGATCTTCAACACCGCTGTCGATGTGTGGATCTGATGAGCCAGGTCCTTTGAGTTCATCAGTGCCTCAGGACAGCCAGGGACCAGAGACTGTTTCAACAACACTACCGGGGCCCACTGCAGCTGGGGTTACAGACAGGCCCCACAGGTCAAGAAGCCCAAGGGAGAGGGTGCCTCAAGGCCCTACTGCAACAGAAACAAGGAGGAGCCACAGACCACAGACATCTGATGTGGAAGAACGGCTTCTGTCCATCTTACAGGAGCCGCTTCCAAAACCAGAATCTGACCTCGATGAAAGCTATCACTTTGCCTTGAGCCTGGTTCCTCTCCTATATAAACTTGATCACAACAGGAGGCAGCAGGCCAAAATTGGTATTTTGAACCTGCTGCAACAGATAGAGAGCAGCACAGCCTCAAGGCAGGAACCGGCAGCCCATTCAAGGGCATTTCATTCACACCCTCCCCCTATGTTCCACACCCCCACTGCAACTTTGCCTAGGCCAGGTACTTTCAGGCTATAGAGATCGCTAAGACGTGACCAAATGGGCGGCAACCTCTTCAGAACGCAAAGAATTATGGGTATGTTTGGCCAGGCTGGCATAGCAGGCAAGTGTTCTGGCATGAAAATAATGAAAAATTAGCGTGAAAAACAGAATATAATCCTACAAAATGCAGGCATCTTGAAAACTGCGTTCTTCCCTCCATGCAATGAAGTTTGGCGCCTTATGTTTGTGCCGCGGATTCCCAAAATGCTTTGCGTTCACCACTGGGAATATGTCATGATGACGTCACATTAGCAATCCTTATTAAACCAACCCCCACCGATAAACCCAACAGGAACATTCACTCAAATGCTGGCCTCTGATCAAGAAACACAGTGGGGGTAGGACAGCACCCACAAACATTTAATCTTATGCTTACCTAATGCTGTAAATAGTTATTTTGCTGTGATTAGTATAATAATATTTCTGTATTTGTTTAAAAGATTATTCTAAACTATTTAAAAATTCTGTTTGTAAATGTTCCTATCTTTTGTTAAATATATTTCTGTAATTTTTAAAATAAAAGTTCAAACCTATTGTGATATATTGTGTATGTAATCGCTCACCTCAGTCCAACAGCCAGTCTCTGCTTTGGTTCTATGGCGGACCTGTAGTTGGTACTTTGTCTGGTGAGTTCAGGGCCAATGATTGAGAGAAGCTCATCCATTTTCTCTGCACTCATCCTAAAATATTTGTGATGCCGTTGACTGTCCAAACGCAGTTCATCCACAAGATGGTAAAAAACTCCTTGTTGAGGCCTGCGCTGGTTCAGTGGATGGACCTAGTACTGGCTCCTTCTCCTTCTACCCCTCCGTAGTCTTGCAAGCAGAAGTAAAAAAGCAATTGTTCTCCTCCTAGAAAAGGGAACTGAAATATACAGAATAATTTATTGAATTACTATACTATTACTGGGTTGAATAAGAAAAAAGAAAAAAAAAATGCATGTTAGCATGACCACAATATGTGGTGACTATTCAATGTGCATTCAAATATTTACTGTTAAGCAAACTTTGTATATGAGAATGTTGCCTTGCCTTCTTATCTGTAGGCTATATTTAAAGTGGCACTGAAAAAGTTAGCTTTACCTAGCCTGGCTAACGTCAGACCACTTTCTCTTTGAGACGTGTTCTGGGAACTACGTGTGCATTTTCTCGTATTTGAGGCGTGGTTTAAGAATGCCCAGAGCCGTTTATTGGGCGCTACGAATGTCTATCAAATGTGCCTGTACGTAGCTCATAGCCAATCGTTTCAATTGTACCAGATGACGTATGTAGAGCGACAGACATTCAACGATGAAGAGAACGATGGTTCAAAGCTGTATGTGTACGCGATGGCGTTTAGTGACTATTGTCGTTTATGCAAGACAAACATGAGGGTAGAAGGTATATATGGACACTCTACAGACATGTTCTTTTCGCAAAAACCACCAAGTTTATCGGAGAGGTTAGCATTATTAGGGGTGACAGTCGCGCAGGAGTCAGGGCAATCAAGAAGATCCTGCCAGCGTTGTTCCTCCCGAATTACCAGGCTGGAAAGAGACTTGCCTACATTCAGGCAATGGGAAGAAGTGGGAAGTTCCGAAACACAGAAAGCAACATAGCCAAAAGGCAACGCGAGCCTACACCATCAAAGACCCCGAGGTCTTTGAAAAAGACCTGCCCAAACCCACCGAGTCCATGTGCCAGCTCCACCAGGAAAACCACAACCCAGGTATCATACTTTTAATTTTCTGTTCAATCGTTACAGCTTATTAAATAGCATGCATTAACTAAATGATGTAACAGCCCATTAAAATCTCACGATAGATTTATTGCCATTGCCTTAGCCACTAACGGGGCTAGTTGATATATGAGGCTTTTGCCAAAGCCCGTTGGTAGCAGGGCAAAAACATCCTTCTTGGTTATGAAATGGTTTAACGCCAAAAGTTGCTCTTTTTTCAAAATAAACTTGCGTTCTAAACTACTTAGAACACTTTCTAAGGCTGCATCGAAAGGTAATTTTGCGTCTGCTGCCATGTTAGATCCATAGACATAAACAAACTGCTGCGGTGTGTCGCGTACAGATGTCGTCATTGTCTTGCTGCTCCCTCCCCGTTCTGTAATTGGTTCCCTAACTGAGGCGAAAATCTGGGCCATGGTAGCCAGACTAGCCTAGCAGCGTGAATAAAATCTCGCTGCGAGCAAGGCAGTATGGGGAAACCCAGGCTAAGCTTTACCAAGGAGATAAACAAATAGTACTGCTGCGTAAAAAAAACCCCACAAAAAAAAACATTATTGTCATGTTTCCATTTCAAACAATAAAAAAATAGATAACTTTATTTACACAGCAGGCTACTTTCCCAATACATTTAAAACAAGAACTCAAAATAAACATTTAGCATTTTATAAGTTTATTATATAATTAATGTAGGCTACTTACCCATGATAGAATCAAAATAATCTCCAAAGAAGAAGAGAGATCAGCAGGTCAGCACCATGGTCAGCACCGGATGGAAAACTGTTCCTGGTTTGGTGGTTCTTTTTATCGAAACAACATATCGCGCGATCACACGTGAATTACAAGATCTCGTGGGTACTCGGCCGCAGCCGTTCCGCAACAAATCCGGACCTGGTGGGTATTGAAGGACGACAGAGCATGGAGCCGATACGCAGCGGAGCCGATCCGCAGCCGTTCCGCAGTTGGTGGAAATCCGGGGTAAGAAGGCCATTTCAACACAGCAGATTTCCTCAACAAAGGTCATAACATCTAGGCCTCTGCAAAACACCTTACTGGTTGCCATGGATGTATTTGGCCTCTCCATTCCCGACACACCGTCCACAGCCTTCAGTCTCCTCTCATTTCAGCAGCCATCGCCAGCAGCCATCGCCAGCACCAGCTGCCACCACATGCAGCAGAGCACAAATCAGTAGACAAGTGCTGTATTGTAGGTCAATGCATTTCCCTACTCATATAAGAAATTAGTCACACTGTTTAATAAACATTTTATTCAACCTTAATGATCCTATAGAAGATTTCAGGCAGTTTCTCTTTTTTTTATATAAAATATTTTACAGTCTTTTATTTCACTTTGTGAAAAGTTTCTGGCTTTGTTTAGGTAAAGATGCACCTTACACTTTTCACAGTAGACATGTGAGAAGAGATTGTGCAGTGCTTGCATATGTCAGGTCTCCCATGTTGGAAAATGATCAAATGATCATCTTACATAAAAAAAAAATTAAAATCACACTGCAGCTTGGCCATTTATGGGATGTTGTTGGATTGATTTATTGAAAGAATACCCAAAATGTTTTTTAAGATGGCATTTCAGGCATTAATTAAATCATCAAAATAGTGGGTGGTTGTATTGTGGTGGGAAATATGTAGATTTCATTACAGAAATGTTACATGAAAGTTCAGGGATAAAGCACCCATAAACCTGCAGTTTCAAATTTGATACACATTTTTTGCTTGATTAAACTGTAATATAGAGAATGAACTGTTAGGTAATTATGTATTGTTTCATTACAGAAACTATTCATTTAAAACAATTAGTAACAATAGAAATGTTATTCTTACTGTAACTTCTTGAAAATGAGCAAAGGTTTTCCTGCAAATCGCGTGTGGATGTTTTAATGACGGCGACCATATTAAAGGCCAAAAAAAGCTTTTCTACCGCCTGCACTGCAGTAGAATGATAATACACTAGATGACAGAATACATGTATCAGGTAATATACAACAGGATTTTATGTAACGTTAAATTATTGATCATGTTGATAGGATAGACGTCTCAGAAACTTGCATAGCGAATTTGATACAAATGGAGATAAGTTCACAGCTGGCAAAGTCAAGCTAACAAACTAGCAGACAATCAGTCGTCTACCAAGATAAAAAAATATATAGAATTAAGTTTTGCATATACAAATAAGATAAGAATATGCATCATAAAGGGCCTCTGATAAGATATAGACAATGGACCATTCAACATTGTTAGTAATTTAATAAACTTACCTCAGAAGTTAGCCTACTCCACGGCCAGCAATGGAAATCTCCACGCGTTGAATGAATTGTTTCGAACTTCCGGGAACTTTACGAGGCTGCATACCCCGGAAGTAGGCGGCAAAAAGCTTTACAACGGAGTCCTATGGGAGTGTCGCCACTCTGTTTTCTCTACCACTCTGGGTCTCCCTATTCCAAACCTTCTTAGACAAATGTTTAACCCTCTGGGGTCTGAGGGGTTTTCTGGGCCCTGGAGGTGTTCTGACATGCTCTGACATTTGTGCTTTTTTCAGTTATTTATAAACATGTTAATGGCAAAGGTGTAAATTCACTCTATATAGCACAAACAGGGCTACCATAATATGTGCTCAAGATGCATGTATATGTTTGAATTTTTAAGAGAATGTTTATGCATGGTCATTGAAAAAAAATAAAAATGAAAGTTGCTGAAATAAGACCACAAAACTCATACAAAATTTGTGTCCACAAGACTTTTGACTAATGGATGTTGTCGCTTCGAAATTATGTGAAAATCATCCTGCCTAATCGTTCAAATAAAACAATACATTGATTTAAATTGTGTAAGACAGGTTTTGCTTGGAAAGACAATATGTGAGGGGGGCGTGAACGAGGAGTGGTTTACAGCTGAGAATATAATGTCCTACCCATTATGCGTAATGAGCCATTCAGTCAGGTGTGACGCTGACTGAGCCAAGAATGAATGCAAGGACAAAAGATATATTTAGAAAAAGACTTATATTGACCATTTAAGATTTTGCTTACATCTATCTTGTAAATATGTTTTGCTATTTTATTAAAAAGGTTACAATTACAACAATAATTACAATTTTAACAATATTTCAAGTGTACTCTTTCTTTGTAAAAAAAAAGATTATAGGCCTCCATTATATCATATGTATTCATTAGTTTGAATATAGCCAACATTGGAATAGCTAACATCTTAGTTGATGACTTTAATTTTGACAAACATAGTATTATATATATATATATATATATATACATATAACATATGAGCAGAAATTGCTAAACAAAAGCCTATTTGATGTGGCAGTATATTCTACAGTACAAACTGTACCCAAATCTAGTCAACAAAATGTTGTCTTTCATATTTCGCCTGACTGTAATGTTGTTTTTATGAAATATTAAGGCATATAAATGTTAATTTGCAGTTTAATACGCTGCTTATACAAATAGCCTACATTTTATTTCAACATATTTCATTCGATTTTTACTCATCTCAGTATAGCAATACAGTTTGCTAAAACATCATCATTCATTCACACAGAAACGCAATTTAAATTTAAACGGTATTTTTGCGAGTTGTGGTAAGCAGCGCACGTCTCTGCGGCTGCCATTCATTCATTCACAGAAATGCGATTCACTTGAGAAGGAAAAAAAACTACAGTATTCCTCAGTTCAGTCGGATCCTCGCAATACCCGCACTTCTGAGGTAGATTTTCCATTATTATTCCTCACAGCGCTGCCAGATGGTGTAAACAAGTAGGCTACAATGATATGATTAAACTTGTGTTTTCTCGAGCTGATATGGGGGGCGTTCACAGGTTTTCCTCAGACATTTGCATTTGAATAGCACGCGCTCTCCGGGGCATGGTCACATTACATTTGAATCAGCTGTAATGAGCTCGACTGGAATCGCTCTCTTTTAATACAGATTTCACAAGATGAGAATATTTGTTTTTTATATAAATTACTTCATTTAAAAGAAGAGAATTCAAGCTTCATGTCTGTGCGTCTGTATGCCTGTTTGACTGAGTATTCACTGAGTTATAGTTCATTTTCGGACGCGTTTAAGAATGGACTACACTGACAGAGAGAAAGCAGAACTCACATCATGTTTATTTTTCTTTATTTGGCAAAAAGCACAACACAACAATTATTGTTTGTTTTTATTGTGAGTATACACAAAAATAATACACATTTAACAGAATTGATTGATGTATGAAACTTGTTTGTAATGTCAAAGTCAACAGAGCAAAAATAATCTTGTTTGAACTGATAAAAAAAAGCGAGCCTATCACGCCGGTGCGATTGTCGACCTCAGGGGAGGGGGGCGTGAACGAGGAGTGGTTTACAGCTGAGAATATAATGTCCTACCCATTATGCGTAATGAGCCATTCAGTCAGGTGTGACGCTGACTGAGCCAAGAATGAATGCAAGGACAAAAGATATATTTAGAAAAAGACTTATATTGACCATTTAAGATTTTGCTTACATCTATCTTGTAAATATGTTTTGCTATTTTATTAAAAAGGTTACAATTACAACAATAATTACAATTTTAACAATATTTCAAGTGTACTCTTTCTTTGTAAAAAAAAAGATTATAGGCCTCCATTATATCATATGTATTCATTAGTTTGAATATAGCCAACATTGGAATAGCTAACATCTTAGTTGATGACTTTAATTTTGACAAACATAGTATTATATATATATATATATATATATATATATATATATATATATATATATATATATATATATATATATATATATATACATATAACATATGAGCAGAAATTGCTAAACAAAAGCCTATTTGATGTGGCAGTATATTCTACAGTACAAACTGTACCCAAATCTAGTCAACAAAATGTTGTCTTTCATATTTCGCCTGACTGTAATGTTGTTTTTATGAAATATTAAGGCATATAAATGTTAATTTGCAGTTTAATACGCTGCTTATACAAATAGCCTACATTTTATTTCAACATATTTCATTCGATTTTTACTCATCTCAGTATAGCAATACAGTTTGCTAAAACATCATCATTCATTCACACAGAAACGCAATTTAAATTTAAACGGTATTTTTGCGAGTTGTGGTAAGCAGCGCACGTCTCTGCGGCTGCCATTCATTCATTCACAGAAATGCGATTCACTTGAGAAGGAAAAAAAACTACAGTATTCCTCAGTTCAGTCGGATCCTCGCAATACCCGCACTTCTGAGGTAGATTTTCCATTATTATTCCTCACAGCGCTGCCAGATGGTGTAAACAAGTAGGCTACAATGATATGATTAAACTTGTGTTTTCTCGAGCTGATATGGGGGGCGTTCACAGGTTTTCCTCAGACATTTGCATTTGAATAGCACGCGCTCTCCGGGGCATGGTCACATTACATTTGAATCAGCTGTAATGAGCTCGACTGGAATCGCTCTCTTTTAATACAGATTTCACAAGATGAGAATATTTGTTTTTTATATAAATTACTTCATTTAAAAGAAGAGAATTCAAGCTTCATGTCTGTGCGTCTGTATGCCTGTTTGACTGAGTATTCACTGAGTTATAGTTCATTTTCGGACGCGTTTAAGAATGGACTACACTGACAGAGAGAAAGCAGAACTCACATCATGTTTATTTTTCTTTATTTGGCAAAAAGCACAACACAACAATTATTGTTTGTTTTTATTGTGAGTATACACAAAAATAATACACATTTAACAGAATTGATTGATGTATGAAACTTGTTTGTAATGTCAAAGTCAACAGAGCAAAAATAATCTTGTTTGAACTGATAAAAAAAAGCGAGCCTATCACGCCGGTGCGATTGTCGACCTCAGGGGGTTAAGTAAGGGGGAGCTGTTGTAACTCTGCTCAAAACCTAGCCCAGCCAGTGCCATCGGACCAGACCTACCGTTCACAAACAAAGGAACCACTAAAGGCCTGATTTGAACACTAATCAATCTTATTTTACAATAAACCACTTAAATTAACATAGGAATACAGGGGATGTAATGCTGGACCAGGATTATTGACTGCGGCCTTCAGGCTTAGCGGTTCAATTCGCTGGCCCAGGGTAAGTTTGCATTCCTGAATACAAAAGTATAGTTATATAGAATCACATGAATCAATAAAGGAACACAAATGGAAAGAATAAATTACAAAAATCTTCCTTTTCTGGTCTCCCCCTTCCGGTATAGAGAGGGGGAGATGAGATTAGGAAGTGAACCAAATGCCCAGACAGGCATGTAAAAGTGGGTGGCCCAGATAGGTCAAACACTTTCTGGTTCGTTAAAGAGAGGAGAATTTATCAAGCATAATAACTACAAACTATCAACTGTAAAAACTATAACTTTTTTATTCTTTATCTAGTAACACGCAAAAGCAAACCTAAAAAATGTCAGCGGACCAAGAGTTCAAGCAACTGATCAGAAGTTTGTATGCTTACCTGTTTAACGACTGTGTGTGAATCAAACACAAATGAAGCTTCCAGGTGTTTTGTTCAAACGTAACTCCACACAGAACTCAATATTCCAGACCCCAAATCACCCATCTCGGCGCCAGCAAGGCTACAATGAGAACTTTTTATGGTTTTTATGGTTTTGCAAAGAATGAGTGGTTCAGAGATGGCACAACTCGGAGCTCGATCAAGATAACAGCAGATGTTGCTGGACCCCTCAACATTCCTGACCCCTCCTCCTTAAGGACCTCAGAATGACCCAGAGTTCTCTTCTCTTCAAACCAGAGAACTGAGATTTTACCTACATAAAATCATCCAGAACAGTTTTCGATGGACTTATAATCAAACATCATGCAACTACATAATCCTATGTTGTTTCTACCACTTATATGCATGTTTAGTAAGCTTAGATCCCATGTAAGTCATTTAATGGTTATAATTGTTAGATGTTTGAATGAAAGTGTGTTGTGTTTCATATCAGTATGATCGTATGCTCGTGATTCAAAAGATGGCTTGGTTGAAATCTGTGTAAAATGTTTCGTATTCTTATTATAGTAATGATGTCTAAACTGGGGCCTCTGTTCTCTTTGCTAGTAAGGAGATCCCAGATAAGCAATGATTTATGGTAAGAAGTGAAGAGAACGCCACCTCCTAAATAAAGCCAGTGTCTAATTGGTCAAATCTCTTCAGGAGGTTGGACGAAGTTTTGAGTTTAAAATCTTAGACCCGAAACAAAGCTTACTCTCTCTCTCTCTCAAGAAAATGTAACCATGTAGACGCGCAGAGACAAAGAACCCAAATCAAGATCAGAAGAATGGGTTCAACAGCTTCATTCAAGCCATCTAACTACTCTAGTCTCAAGTTTCTTTCTTTTCTTAGTTCTCTTATTTTCCGTTGTGAGTCTCGGTTCTAAGTTAAGTTTTGCGGCAAGATTTCGGTCCACGTTTCTTCTGACAAGCCAGCTTCAACAAATACTTTCATTCAACCACCCACCAACACATCACGTGATTGGCCACCCCAGACATCTATTCAAGCACGAGGACATCAACCAACGAACGAACCCAGGAAACCCCCTTTTACGCCGACAAAAAGGGCATCCCTACGCAACACAAGCAAGTAGCCTCTAGGCTAAAAGCTGAACTTTGTGTATTGTATTGATTTAAAGAACCCGCCTAAGAAGGGTTAACACTAGAACTACCGGAATTCCATAACTACTAGAACGACCATAGCGGTCATTCTGACCGTTCATACTTTGACGTTCATATGGCCGTACTGAACGTCATTTTCGTCATGTAATATCTATTGTACATGTTAACCTTCTCTTTTCCAATGAAGCTTTTAATTCCTGTCGTCATAGCCCTTAAAACAAGCACAAAAGAAAGATTGCCCAGACAGCCGCTGCCTCTATTTGAGGAACATTTTGCGTCAAAATATTTATTTATTTTCACCGCACTCACCACGTGAATAGACATGCGCAAAAGTTAGGAAACGTCAAAGCTTCTTACCGTTGTACAGCCCTGTTTGTAAATGAGTTCAATAATCAATACAAAATCTAAAAATAAATGGATCTGCAATGATAGGTAATGATAAACAGGACATACAATTTTAATTCAAATGTATGTGAAAATGTACACACACAAACAGGCTAAGAAAAAAACATGAACATTAGCTAAACAAGAAAACGAACTGCTTCAGAACGATTAGTTTCAGTGAACAAAAAATATTAACGAACAAAATCAGGTTAACTGCCCATTTGAACGGCGCAAATATCCCGCATCATTGACGCTTACGCACATTACACACAGGTAAACACCGCCTTTCGCGTGCAGCTCACACACACTTTGGGACATTTGGCACATGTCTCCTTGGTTTTATTTTGTTTGCAGTTCCTCCAGTTGTATGGCTTTTGATTCCATGTGGTCGGAGTGAAGCTCGCTCGCCAGTCGTATGATAAAGTCCCTCTGCGAAACTTGCAATGTAGCGGACTTATGATATCTATAACGCGTGCGGTCAAAATGACCATTATGGTCATTCTAGGTAGAAATAGTCAGAACTGTTGTGTGTTTTATGATTTTAATAAAATAACAGTGTCAGAATAAAATATACGCATATTTAGGAAAAGTCAGAGTCCTACAGCCACATTTATTTTATTTTAACAAAGTTATTACATTGTAAAATTTAAAAACGGTCAAAATGACCGTCTTGGGAGTTCTAGTGTTAAATTAATGATTTATGGTTCTTCAGGTCATGTCTTTTAAGTGCATAGAATCTTGAGATTTCATCATCTCACTCTTAAACTCACTCTTTTCTCACGCTCTTCCTTTCTGCAACTCGTATGAATGTGTGTGTCCGTGTGTTTGTGTTAGGTATTAGCTTTATGTGTTAGAATAATCAATTCTTGTTTATATTTTAAAGAGAACTGTTACTTGTGTTATGTGCTTACGAATTTAATGTCTTAAACTGCTAAACGAAGTTACCCTGCTAACTATAGTGTTTCCCTCTAGTTTGGAAATTTATATCCGCTGCAGAGCGGATAGTTACGGCCGGTTCAAATGAACCCTGAACGAGTCATTTGCTTGGTCGTAATAAATGATTCTTTTGAATTCCCTATAAAATAATTAGTAATTCCTTTGAGCTAAATTAAATAGTCAGAATCACTCTATTAACGCAACACCTGAGAGCATTTCACCATGCCAAAACCTTACGGGAGGGAGCGGAACAAAACACTGCACCACGTCGTTTGGAAAGGGTAGCAGCGAACCTAACCACGGCATTAAGCCAGCCCTCGCAAAAAACAGTCAAACTACTGAGATGTTGATTTATGCAAATGCACGCAACTGGCTTCACATGGGTCTGGACATACTTAAAGACCACTACCAAGAATGCTTTAAAACAACGCAAGCATCCATCTTGGCCACCACCCGAACTTGTTGGGAAGAAGCATGGCAAATAGCCACTAAATGGGCTAGACGAAACTTATAATCCCTACAAGGACCAACTATCAAACAAGCATCCCAAGTAGTCACGACTTTCATGACCACAAAAACCCCAACCGACAACGAATCACCCCACCCAAAAACCAGAAATACAACCACCTAAAACCAATGAAACAGAAAACATACAGATAAACAAGGATACCCAGAAACCAGAAAAAAACAAGTAAAGAACAAACAACCGATAAAAGCCCAGCTCCAAAACAAACAATTCGCCAAAAATTAGCAGAGACGGAAGAAAAACCGGTCACCAGTACCTACACAGACAGAGATATTAAAAAACCCAAAAGAGCCTACTGGAACTTTACTTTAGGAGCCACACAAGATTCGGATGATGAAATATACTTCCCTACAGTAGAAACAAATGACGCGGACCTTACTCTAAATCCAACACAGACTGGTCCTACACCCAAAGATCCACATACAAAAGAAGCCAACATTCTAATGCCAACACTAACCCTACGCCCACGTATCACTCCCTTAAACACCAAACCTGCAAGTTCTACAGCAACCCAGGAACAACCCATAAAAAATCTCCAGACAGAGAAGGGAAGACAGACATTGGGAATTTTTGAAAGACAGGAACATCATCAAAGCAAATATGAGAATATGTCTCAAGTCCCCAAATAAACAGTCCTATTTCTAGGCGCCTCCAACTTCACCCACCTCCCCCCATCCAAAACAACAAAATACAAGTTGTGAGCTATCCAGGAGCTAGATTGGAACATGCGATCCACATTCTTAAAAACAGAACCCAGACAGCTCCGGAGGTACAAATGGTAACTCTACACTTCGGGTTAAACAACAGGAACATAGGGAACACTTCAATTCTACGAAAAGCAGTGGAAAAGCTCCTGGGAGCAGCAAGGCAAGCCTTCCCTACAGCATCAATACACATCTCCATGATAAACTATGACAAAAACCTACCAACAAATGTCAAAGTAAATTTAGATTTCCTAAATGAAATCTTTAAATAAAAAGCGCAATATATCCCCCTACTACCTGGGAAATCATTCAGAACCAGAGATGACCAAATACACTGGACAACTCAAACGGGTGAAGAGATGGCGAAACACAGGTTACAACATTTAAACTTGTAGGAACAACAAATCCAGAATCGATCAAGATAAATAGCTCAGTAGTTAATCTGTCACAAACTTATGTTCTATCATCGGCGGAAACAGCAGTTCTGAATAAAGGACTTTCATTTATCCCGTCCCACTCGACAAAGGCAAGAGATAGACACTCCATGTGTGCAGAATTGAGCAAATTCCATCTAAACATAGAGAGAGCGATATTTTTCGGAATGGGAAGTGACCCAAGACAAACAACTAACTTTAGCAACCGATCCAACTGGAGACCCCCACCCCAACAACTGCCAAATAAGATCTGAGACTTTTTCGACAAGAACGAGAAACACCTAAAAGACCTGACCTCCAACCCCCAAGTACTAAAACCAAACCTGTCCCCACATGAAATCAAAGCCTTAAACACATTGACACAAAGAAAAGACCTGGTTATTAAACCAGCAGATAAAGGAAGTGCGGTAGTAGTGATGGACAGATCACAATACATTCAACAGGGCCTAAGGCAATTACAGGACACACATTTTTACGGCAAAATCCCAAACCAAATCTATCAGGAATCCATTCCCCGTATTAAACAAATCATCGAAAAAACAGTAAAACAAGGTTACCTACAACCAAAACAAATGACATATCTATTGGGGGAACACAACCCAAGACCAAGGAGGTTCTACCTATTACCTAAAATCCACAAACCGAAAGTAGATTGGCCAACTCCCTAGATGCCTCCTGGACGACCCATTGTATCAGACTTTAGCAGCAAATCTTACAGGATTGCAGAATATATTGATTTTCATCTAAAACCGTTATCAACCAAAGACAAGAGTTACATTAGAGCCACATGCGACTTCATTGAAAAAATCAAACCCTTAAAAATTCCATCAGAAGCCACCCTATTTACAATGGACGTAGCCAGCCTATACACCAACACTGAAACCCAATTAGGTCTACAAGCAATTAAGAACATTTTTGAAAAAAAAAAAAAACATGGACACAAGACCAGACGAAGCGATCTTACAACTACTGGAAATCCGCTTAACCTGTAATGATTTTGAGTTCGTGGGCGAACATTCCCTGCAGAAAAATGGTACGGCAATGGGCAAAAATTTCGGCCCGTCCTACGCGAATATTTATATGGCAGGTTGGGAGGAAACAGTTTTCCAGCAATGTGCGAAACTCCCACTCAGGTATTACCAATACCTAGATGACATTTGGGGAGTATTGCAGCATGGGATGGAGGAGTTCCAAATTTTCACACAAAACCTAAACAACCATCACAAGTTAATTAGGATCAAGGCAACCACAAACCAAACTACTATAGACTTCCTAGACATCACCACATACAAGGGCCCAAATTTTAACACCACCAATCGACTTGACTCAAAAGTCTTTTTTAAACCACCACCACCAAAAAAAAAAAAGTTGTTCCCTGCCCACGTTATATCACGGGTGACACACACTTCAGCTTTGTGTTGCTTGTTTGGGAGTGGAGCATGCCAACAGTCTCGGGGGAGACTGTTCCAACAGTTATTCGAGGAGGACAGTTCGGTGCGCTCGCCCCGAGGCGCGGGTCCTGCTGCTGCCGAGGCACGGCGTCGACGCGCATCTTGGGGATCGCAAATGGTTCTAACAGCGGGGATTGAGACGGACCCAGCCCTATCTCTGCCTTCACCTGTTAGGTCCAGTGCTTTATCTCAGGGAGAAGCACGCTCTGCGGTTTCTCATCCCCGGGATGAGGCACTCATGCTGCGATATCCAGTTCCGAGGAATTGGTATTAGAGTTTGTTGTTTAAAAATAAATAAGGTAGATGTTTATGAGTTTTCAATAAATAAATAAATAAATAAGCCAGCTCACAACTCTGTTGAATAAAGAGGAGCTTATAAAAGGAGGTTTTATCTAGTGCTGTTGCTAAGTTAAATATTACTGGCCAGCTGAACATATATGAGAGTGAAAACATAAGGAAAACTCTATATCTCAGCATCCTCGTCGGGGAGTGCAGTGTTTTCCCTATCTCCACACTTGAGGTGTCGAGATCGTGGAATAAACCGGTTTCTATTTATGTGCTTTATTCCTAAACTTCTACTATAGTAATGTTATGAGTATTAAGTATCATGGTATGACAGTGTCTCGGGTTAAAGAGTCGTTTGCGAGCTATCTCTCTCCTGGGTCAGCGTCATCATAACCCCGACGTTACCCACCAGCCATCATAAATAATAGATAAATATTATTAGGCAGCACTGGTAGTTAAAGTATATAAGGACATGGATGAATGTGAGGATGTAACAGCACTGAAGCTATTCGAGAATTGCGTCGCGCAACAGATAAACTATCCCGGGGAGGGACGGTTTCGGGAAATCGTTTCTCCTCGGCGTCCTCTGGGTGGCGACTCTCTGAGGAGGGTCGCAGCGCTGCCAGTTCGGTTGTTTCCTGCTGGTGGCCACGGAGTGATATATATATACAGTATGTATATATATATAGTTTTTCTGATGTAAAGAAAAATTAAGATAAAATATGTCTGTTCTTCTGGACGCTCCGCTTTAAAAAAAAAACTAAGAAATAAACTCGTCAGCGGGGTTCCAGAGGTTTCTTAATCACCAATCTAATATTCCTGAGACTTCTGGGCGGGAACATTCTCAGCCTACTTAAGCTCCTCGCAGCATAGAGTGCGGCAAAACAGAGATTCGCCATTCAGGCTCATCCACAATCGAGGGGGACCTGGGTGGCGGTCGCAGTCTAGCCAGTTACAGATATGCAAGATCTGAGGACTGTTTTATCTCTAAAATAGCTTGGAAGAAGAAGCCCTGACGCCGAGGGTGCAGGCTTCTGAGGGTGGTCCCCTCCGGGGTAGGGACGGTTTTGAGAAATCGTTTCTCCTCTGCACCCTCTGGGGTGCGACTCTCTGAGAAGGGTCGCAATGCTGCCAGTTCGGTTTTCCTGCCGGTTCGCCGTTTCAGGACACCGAGGTGTCAGCGTCCCCAAGCGATCCTCCGAGGAGGGATGTAGAGCAGCCAGTTCGGTTTCCCTGCCGGTTCCATGTTTCAGGGCGCTGAGTCGTCTGCTTTTTCCAACGATCCTCCGAGGAGGGTCGTAGGAACAAAGCTAGTTAGAGGTAGGCAAGATCTGAGGACTGTCGTTATCTCTAATAAAACTTAGACAAGAAGTCAAGATGCTGAGGCTATCAGGCTTCTGAAGGTTCCTCCGAGGCAGGGACGGTTTTGAGAAATCGTTTCTCCTCGGCACCCTCTGGGGTGTGACTCTCTGAGGGTCGCAGCGCTGCCAGTTCGGTTGTACCCTGCCGGTTCTCCGTTCAGGGCACCGAGGTGTCAGCGTCCCCATATGATCCTTCGAGGAGGAGCGTAGAACGGTCAGTTCGGTTGTTCCCTGCTGGTTCGCCGCTTCAGGGCACCAAAGTGACTGTTCAACCAAATCCAGAGGCCAGTCTCGAGAGACTGGTTCCCCTAGTACAGAGGTCACTAATAGGCGGACCGCGGTCCGGATCCAGACCCAGCCGCCATTCTGTCCGGACCCAGACCAATAACCCATAAATTATTTAGAATTATTGACTTTTGTTGGAGCGTTTCTATTTTAACCCGCGCAGCTTTTCTAGCATCTATGGTACTGGTTTAGCGCGGCCCAGGAAACTCACAGACCAATAGCATGCGTTGTAAATCATGTCATGTGATACTACTCGAGTCAGACAGCGAGAGACACACACACACACACACACACACACACAGGGAGAGACGAGACGAGACGATCGAGAGACAACGTTTTACATGGCGTGCTCTAAAAAAAGAAAAGTTGACAGCGAAAACAGCTTTTAATCAAGAATGGACAGATTCTTACATGTTCATTTTTCCCACGGGCAGTTCAAAACCGGTATGTCTCATATGTTCAGAGACTGTCGCGATTATTAAAAGCGGCAATGTGAAGCGCCACTATGAGACACAATCACACAAGCACAAATCTTTTGACCAAACATACCCACTTAAATCCGCACTGAGGGCACAGAAAATAAACGATCTAAAAGCCCAATATGATCGATCCAGCAGAATCCTAACACATTCATTCACTGCCCAACAACGTGCTAACGAATGTTCCCTTAAAGTTGCTTGGATTTTGGGCAAACATAAAAAACCTTACTGATGGAGGGGTTGTCAAGGAGTGCATGAGTGTGGTAGCTGAAACCTTATTTGAGGGAAAACAAAAAGAAGACATGTGTGTAAAAATCAAGCAAATACCTATGTCAGCATCATCAGCCACAAAGAAAACAGAAATATTAACCCATGACGTGCTAGCTCAGCTGGATGAAGCAATTCACAAGGCACCATGCATAGGCTTAGCTGTAGATGAGTCCACTGATGTGTCTGACAATGCTCAGCTGTTATTTTTTGTGAGGTTCTTCAACAAGGACAAGGAAGAGTTCTGTGAAGACCTGTTAGGTGTCACACCCCTTCAGACCAGTACGAGAGGAGAGGACATCTATGGAGCAAATTATGTGCCATAATTTAACAAACAAATCCAGTATTTTGCAAACAAACTCAATCTACTTCGCAAAGGAAAACTCGACTCGCAAACAAACTCAATCTACTTCGCAAAGGAAAACTC
Organism: Scardinius erythrophthalmus; assembly: GCF_964197995.2. Classification (NCBI taxonomy): domain Eukaryota; kingdom Metazoa; phylum Chordata; class Actinopteri; order Cypriniformes; family Leuciscidae; genus Scardinius; species Scardinius erythrophthalmus. The sequence continues at coordinate 39,350,648 of NC_138224.1, read as the reverse complement.
GACTCGCAAACAAACTCGATCCGCTTTGCAAAGGAAATCTCGACTCGCAAACAAAAAGAAACCAATGTGCAAGCACAAAGGTCACAAATGCGTCCAGGCAGATTTTCTCACAAATGCGTCCAGGCAGATTTTCTCACAAATGCGTCCAGGCAGATTTTCTCACAAATACGTCCAGGCAGATTTTCTCACAAATACGTCCAGGCAGATTTTCTCACAAATACGTCCAGGCAGATTTTCTCACAAATGCGTCCAGGCAGATTTTCTCACAAATGCGTCCAGGCAGATTTTCTCACAAATGCGTCCAGGCAGATTTTCTCACAAATGCGTCCAGGCAGATTTTCTCACAAATGCGTCCAGGCAGATTTTCTCACAAATGCGTCCAGGCAGATTTTCTCACAAATGCGTCCAGGCAGATTTTCTCACAAATACGTCCAGGCAGATTTTCTCACAAATACGTCCAGGCAGATTTTCTCACAAATGCGCCCAGGCAGATTTTCTCACAAATGCAGTTGAGCAACTTCCTCTTCTAAAACAGTAGATGGCGCTAAACTATAGGCTAATTTAGCGCTAGTCTCCCGGGAGAAGCACTGATTTGAAACTTGCCTTTGCCTACAGCTGAGGAAAATGACCGGTGAACGGGTGTGTTTCTGTCTTATTTGATCTATAATAAACCTTTTTGAAGTTTTCTCTTGCCAAACGTTTATTGTATATCTAGACAGAAATCCACATTAGCACTTAGTAGCACTTCACTCTCTAGGATCGGGGAATCTATAAGCTGAAAGCTCTGCCATCTTGTTGCTTTTTGTCATTTTTTTCTGCATCGGACTCATGCGAAATTACTAAATTAGTGATTATGTCTACACTTGAATGAATCTATTTCTTTCGTTCTCCATAAATTAATGAGAACATTTAATTTAATTGAAAGGAGGCTCCCACTTATTTATTTATTTAGCCTAGTTGGAATTCAGTCAGCTTAACAATTAATGTAATAAAATAATTAATGAAAAAAAAAATATATATATATACAATTGTTTCTTATCTTGCCTGTGACGTAGCCTATGCAGTGCCCAAATTATTATTTTGGACACACAAATGAAACCCGCCGCTCAATTAAATGAAATGTTCTCATTCATTTATGGAGAACGAAAGAAATAGATTCGTTCAAGTGTAGACATAATCACAAATTTATGGTGCTAATGTGGATTTCTGTCTAGATATACAATAAACGTTTGGCAAGAGAAAACCTCAAAAAGGTTTATTATAGATCAAATAAGACAGAAACACACCCGTTCACCGGTCATTTTCCTCAGCTGTAGGCAAAGGCAAGTTTCAAATCAGTGCTTCTCCTGGGAGACTAGTATGGAGCGAAATATGTGCCATAATTTAACAAACAAATCCAGCATTTTGCAAACAAACTCAATCTACTTTGCAAAGGAAAACTCGACTCGCAAACAAACTCAATCTACTTCGCAAAGGAAAACTCGACTCGCAAACAAACTCGATCCGCTTTGCAAAGGAAATCATCGCAAACAAACAGAAAGCAATGTGCAAGCACAAAGGTCACAAATGCGTGCAGGCAGATTTTCTCACAAATGCGTCCAGGCAGATTTTCTCACAAATGTGTCCAGGCATATTTTCTCACAAATGCAGTTGAGCAACTTCCTCCTCTAAAACAGTAGATGGCGCTAAACTATAGGCTAATTTAGCGCTAGTCTCCCAGGAGAAGCACTGATTTGAAACTTGCCTTTGCCTACAGCTGAGGAAAATGACCGGTGAACGGGTGTGTTTCTGTCTTATTTGATCTATAATTAACCTTTTTGAGGTTTTCTCTTGCCAAACGTTTATTTCATATCTAAACAGAAATCCACATTAGCACCATAAATTAGTGATTATGTCTACACTTGAACGAATCTATTTCTTTCATTCTCCATAAATGAATGAGAACATTTCATTTAATTGAGCGGCGGGTTTCATTTGTGTGTCCAAAATAATAATTTGGGCACTGCATAGGCTACGTCACAGGCAAGATATGAAACAATTGTATATTGTTTTTTTTTTTTGTTTTTTTTTTGCATTAATTATTTTATTACATTAATTGTTAAGCTGACTGAATTCCAACTAGGCTAAATAAATAAATAAGTGGGAGCCTCCTTTCAATTAAATTAAATGTTCTCATTAATTTATGGAGAACGAAAGAAATAGATTCATTCAAGTGTAGACATAATCACTAATTTAGTAATTTCGCATGAGTCCGATGCAGAAAAAAATGACAAAAAGCAACAAGATGGCAGAGCTTTCAGCTTATAGATTCCCCGATCCTAGAGAGTGAAGTGCTACTAAGTGCTAATGTGGATTTCTGTCTAGATATGCAATAAACGTTTGGCAAGAGAAAACCTCAAAAAGGTTAATTATAGATCAAATAAGACAGAAACACACCCGTTCACCGGTCATTTTCCTCAGCTGTAGGCAAAGGCAAGTTTCAAATCAGTGCTTCTCCTGGGAGACTAGCACTAAATTAGCCTATAGTTTAGCGCCATCTACTGTTTTAGAAGAGGAAGTTGCTCAACTGCATTTGTGAGAAAATCTGCCTGGACGCATTTGTGAGAAAATCTGCCTGGACACATTTGTGAGAAAATCTGCCTGCACGCATTTGTGAGAAAATCTGCCTGCACGCATTTGTGAGAAAATCTGCCTGCGCGCATTTGTGACCTTTGTGCTTGCACATTGGTTTCTTTTTGTTTGCGAGTCGAGATTTCCTTTGCAAAGCAGATCGAGTTTGTTTGCGAGTCGAGTTTTCCTTTGCGAAGTAGATTGAGTTTGTTTGCGAGTCGAGTTTTCCTTTGCGAAGTAGATTGAGTTTGTTTGCAAAATGCTGGATTTGTTTGTTAAATTATGGCACATAATTCGCTCCATAGACTAGCGCTAAATTAGCCTATAGTTTAGCGCCATCTACTGTTTTAGAAGAGGAAGTTGCTCAACTGCATTTGTGAGAAAATCTGCCTGGACGCATTTGTGAGAAAATCTGCCAGGACGCATTTGTGAGAAAATCTGCCTGGACGCATTTGTGAGAAAATCTGCCTGGACGCATTTGTGAGAAAATCTGCCTGCACGCATTTGTGAGAAAATCTGCCTGGACGCATTTGTGAGAAAATCTGCCAGGACGCATTTGTGAGAAAATCTGCCTGGACGCATTTGTGAGAAAATCTGCCTGGACGCATTTGTGAGAAAATCTGCCTGCACGCATTTGTGAGAAAATCTGCCTGGACGCATTTGTGAGAAAATCTGCCTGCACGCATTTGTGACCTTTGTGCTTGCACATTGCTTTCTGTTTGTTTGCGATGATTTCCTTTGCAAAGCGGATCGAGTTTGTTTGCTGTCACGATCCACACATGAACAGAAGAAAGGTAGATCCAATATGCAGTATGTTACTTTAATGTTAGGGTAATCCAATCTCATAAACAGTCCAGGCAAAGGTCAATATCCAATACAGCAATCCAAACATAAACAGGAACAAAACAAGCGGCAAGAACAGAACTCGAAGTGGTGTGAACAAACAAGGACTCCGTGACACATACTGAAACAGACAGGGTTATATACACAGGGAAATGACAATGCTAATGGGGAACAGGCTGAGTGCAATGAACAGTGATAAGGGGCAGCTGAGTGCAATGAAAAGACAAGGATCATGGGGGATGTAGTTCAAGAGTGTAATGGACACCGTGGGGGAAGGAGGACATCTAGTGGTGACCCAAGGAACATAAACCAGACACTGTGACATAACCCCCCCTCTACGGAGCGGCTACCAGACGCTCCAAGACCCACAAACACAAACAAAACCAGAGTCAAGGAGGGAGGTGGAACGGTGGAGGATCAGGGGGTGGGATGAGGGGCCAGGTCCATGGAGGGGAACAGGAACAGGGGGTGATGGCTTAGCCGGTGGCCAGGGCGAAGCAGACAGTTCATCGGCCGGCCAGGGTGAAGCAGACGACAGTCCATCGGGTGGCCTGGGCGGAGCAGGCTGTGCAGACGGCCAGGGCAGAAACATCAGTCCATCAGGCGGCCAGGGCAGAGCAGACAGTCCCTCGGGTGGCCAGGACAGAGGAGACTTTCCCTCGGGCGGCCAGGACAGAGGAGACTTTCCCTCGGGCGGCCAGGACAGAGGAGACTTTCCCTCGGGCGGCCAGGACAGAGGAGACTTTCCCTCGGGCGGCCAGGACAGAGGAGACTTTCCCTCGGGCGGCCAGGACAGAGGAGACTTTCCCTCGGGCGGCCAGGGCGGAGACTTTCCCTCGGGCGGCCAGGGCGGAGACTTTCCCTCGGGCGGCCAGGGCGGAGACTTTCCCTCGGGCGGCCAGGGCGGAGACGACCACTCGGGCGGCCACGGCGGAGCAGAAGACAGTCCATCGGGTGGCCAGGGCGAACCAGAAGACAGTCCATCGGGTGGCCAGGGCGAACCAGAAGACAGTCCATCGGGCGGCCACGGCGGAGACGACCCCTCGGGCAGCCACGGCGGAGCAGAAAACAGTCCATCGGGCGGCCACGGCGGAGACGACCCCTCGGGCGGCCACGGCGGAGACGACCCTTCGGGCGGCCATGGCTCAGGTACTGGAACAGACACCAACGGCTCAGGCACTGGAACTGGCACCAACGGCTCAGGCACTGGAACTGGCACCAACGGCTCAGGCACTGGAACTGGCACCAACGGCTCAGGCACTGGAACTGGCACCAACGGCTCAGGCACTGGAACTGGCACCAACGGCTCAGGCACTGGAACTGGCACCAACGGCTCAGGCACTGGAACTGGCACCACCGACTCAGGCACTGGAACTGGCACCACCGGAACTGGCACTGGAACTGGCACCACCGGAACTGGCACTGGAACTGGCACCACCGACTCAGGCACTGGAACTGGCACCACCGACTCCGGCACTGGAACTGGCACCACCGACTCCGGCACTGGAACTGGCACCACCGACTCCGGCACCGGAACTGGCACCACCGACTCCGGCACCGGAACTGGCACCACCGACTCCGGCACCGGAACTGGCACCACCGGCTCCGGCTCAGGAACTGGCACCACCGGCTCCGGCTCAGGAACAGACACTGGCTCCGGCTCAGGAACAGACACTGGCTCCGGCTCAGGAACAGACACTGGCTCCGGCTCAGGAACAGACACTGGCTCCGGCTCAGGAACAGACACTGGCTCCGGCTCAGGAACAGACACTGGCTCCGGCTCAGGAACAGACACTGGCTCCGGCTCAGGAACAGACACTGGCTCCGGCTCAGGAACAGACACTGGCTCCGGCTCAGGAACAGACACTGGCTCCGGCTCAGGAACAGACACTGGCTCCGGCTCAGGAACAGACACTGGCTCCGGCTCAGGAACAGACACTGGCTCCGGCTCAGGAACAGACACTGGCTCCGGCTCAGGAACAGACACAGGCACAGACACCACCGGCTCAGGTTCAGGAACAGACACAGGCTCGACGGCGGCCATCTTGTCAGGGAACACAGGCTCGGCAGACGTGACGTAAACACTCTCGGCGGCGGCCATCTTGTCTGAAGACACCGGCTCGGCAGACGTGACGTTGACACTCTCGGCGGCTGCCATCTTGTCTGAAGACACAGGCTCGGCAGGCGTGATGTGAACAGGCTCAGCGGCGGCCATCTTGTCCGAAGACACAGGCTCGGCAGACGTGACATGAATAGTTTCTGGCTGGGCAGACGGGACGTGAATACTCCTGGGAAACTCTAGGATCTTGAATAGCGTCGAAAAATAATCCAAGAGTTTTTCAGCCGCTATGGCAACAGCGGGCTGCTCGGGCACGGCCTCCTGGATGACAGTGGGCTGTTCGGGCACGGCCTCCGGGACGACAGCGGGCTGTTCGGGGACAACCACCGGAATTGGGACCACCGGAACTGGGACCACCGGAACTGGGACCACCGACACTGGGACCACCGACACTGGGACCACCGACACTGGGACCTCTGGAACTGGGACCACCGGAACTGGATCCACCGGAACAGTCACGGAGGGAGTCCCTCTTCTCCTCCTCCGTTTCGGGACCACCGGAACTGGGACCACCGGAACTGGGTCGGAAACCACCAACCCAGGGTCGAAGAGGGGCCAGAGTGGAGAGTGGTGTTGGTCTCTCTCACGTCCACCTCCTCTACTGCGGCCTCCACGGGTCCCTCGAAAAATTACCAATCGGGTCCCCTCATAACCTTGCCCCCTCTCCCGCTCGGTGGCTGGGAAAGAGGCACTTGTAAACATATTGCTGGATCAAAAGTTGACGGAGTCCTTCTGTCACGATCCACACATGAACAGAAGAAAGGTAGATCCAATATGCAGTATGTTACTTTAATGTTAGGGTAATCCAATCTCATAAACAGTCCAGGCAAAGGTCAATATCCAATACAGCAATCCAAACATAAACAGGAACAAAACAAGCGGCAAGAACAGAACTCGAAGTGGTGTGAACAAACAAGGACTCCGTGACACATACTGAAACAGACAGGGTTATATACACAGGGAAATGACAATGCTAATGGGGAACAGGCTGAGTGCAATGAACAGTGATAAGGGGCAGCTGAGTGCAATGAAAAGACAAGGATCATGGGGGATGTAGTTCAAGAGTGTAATGGACACCGTGGGGGAAGGAGGACATCTAGTGGTGACCCAAGGAACATAAACCAGACACTGTGACAGTTTGCGAGTCGAGTTTTCCTTTGCAAAGTAGATTGAGTTTGTTTGCAAAATGCTGGATTTGTTTGTTAAATTATGGCACATATTTCGCACCATAGACATCTACCTGGCCATAAAGGAGATGTTAAAGAAGAGGGAAATAGAGCTGAAGCAAGTGGTTTCAATAACCACAGATGGATCCCCTGCCATGGTAGGGAGAGAAAGAGGAGCTGTGGCAAGAATGAAAGATGACAATCCTCAACTCATCTCTTACCATTGCACAATGCACCAGTCAGTCCTGTGCTCCACCCTGTCAGACGAGTATGCTGAGGTGATGAACACAATGATGAGAATGATAAACTTTCTCAGAGCTTCCTCTTCCCATCAGCATCACATGCTCAGGGAATTTCTCAGAGAAGTTGATGCAAATGCTGATGACCTTCTGCTACACAACAATGTAAGATGGCTCAGCAAAGGTAGGGTGTTGGAGCGCTTTTGGTCCATCCGAGGGGAAATCACAGCTTTCTTGGCACAGCTGAAGAGCCAGAAGACAACAACATTTTCTCTCTTTTTGGAGGATGACAAGAAGATGGATATTGTGGCTTTTTTGGTTGATATCACTTCACACCTGAATGAACTGAATTTAAAGCTACAGGGCAAGGACAATTCAGTTTGTGATCTGATGACAGCTGTCCGCTCCTTTCAGAGGAAACTTGTGTTGTTTAGGGAAGACCTGCTGGCAGACTGTGCACACTTTCCAACTGTGAAGGAACAGGTTCAGGGTGAGAGAGATGTGTCTTCTTTTGTTGACTTTGTTGACAAGCTGATTGTAAACTTCAGCAAGCGTTTTGACAGCTTCAGCCTTGGACAGCAGCTCACCCTGTTCATTCAGAACCCATTCCTCATCACAGATGTCAGGGAGTTCTCAAAGGAAGTCACACTGCTCTTCAAGTGGGAAAATGCCGGGCCTCTCCAGATGCAACTGATCGATCTCCAAGCAGATGTGGCCTTGAAAGAGCATTTTGGAAAAACTGATCCTACCACTTTCTGGCTTCAAATGGTCCCAGAGACCGCTTTCCCAGGTCTGAGGAAAGTAGCCTTGTACATCTTTACCATGTTTGGCTCCACATACAACTGTGAGGCAGCTTTCTCCACAATGAACATTATTAAAAGCAAATATCGATCCAGGCTCACCAATGAGCACATACACATGTGTTTGAGAATGGCCCTGACGCCATTCCAGCCCAGATTTAAAATCCTGGCAGGACAAGCAAGGGCTCACTTTTCTCACTAAGCAAGAGAAAGTGTGGAAGTGGGATATAAAAGGGAAAGAAAGAGAAAAGGAGGTGTTAAAGCTGTTCAATTGTAAATGTGTTGAGATTGTTTATTTTAATATGTGTTTAAACTTAAGATGTGAAAGGAAGTTAACTAAAAAGTAAAAGGGAAACTCAAGCTATACTTTTTATTTAATTTTTCTAAAATTAAGCACTTTATTTTGAGATGCACATTTTTCAAAAGCTCTCTGTTGTTTTATTTATTTATAATTTATTTTTAAATGCAGCCTTTATTTTATTTAAATTGATCATTTATTATTAGAGTATTTATTATTTCCCTACAGCTCAATATATAAACTGACAATAAATATTGTTGAAATATTATTAAATTTGTACTTTCATTTTATTTGACAGTCGTCTCTTGACTAGGCTACTTACACATTTTCATACAACTGCTAGGCTGTGGCACTGAATGATAACACAAGTTAGTCATTGTGATGTTGCGGACCTTTGGTTGCTGAATTTTTTTCTAACTGGACCTCTTAGAATTTTAATTGAATACCCCTGCCCTAGTAGAATTTCTGGCAGCATGGATACTACTGCCTCATATTTCTCAGTGGGTCCTATAGAAAAGGGTTTCAGAATTCAGTTCGGTTCTCGTCCACCCAGATTTCTAGAGGTCCTCCCCACAGTGGTGGACCCCGAGCAGGCTCTGGTTATGGAGCAGGAGGTACTGACACTTCTGCAAAAGGAGCTATAGAAGGGGTTCCTCCTCCCAGCAGACAGTCAGGGTTTTACAGCCGTTACTTCATTGTTCCGGAAGAGGATGAGGGGTTGCATCCTATTCTAGACCTGCGTCAATTAAACAAAAGGTTTTAGAATCTCGAGTTTGCTTACGCTAATATGTCACAGATTCAGTCCGAGGACTGGTTTGTCACAATAGACTTGAAGGAGCGTGTACTTCCATGTATCTATCCATCCTCATCACAGGAAGTTCCTGAGGTTTGCTTTTGGGGGCGAAGCATACCAGTATCGGGTTCTTCCCTTCAGCCTAGGTTTATCACCCCGCACCTTTACAAAATGCGTGGATGCAGCTCTGGCTCCTCTGAGACTCCAGGGCATTTGCGTATTAAATTATCTCGACGATTGGTTGATTTTAGCTCAGTCCGAGCAGATGGCAGTTCGGCATCTAGATGTCGTTCTGTCTCACAGAGGTTGGGGTTGCGGCTCAACACCAAGATAAGTGTGCTCCTCCCAGCTCAGAAGACCACTTTTCTGTGTGTTTTATGGGATTCGACATTAATACAAGCACGTCTGTCACCTGCACGTATTTCTGCGATTCTCACAGCCATAAAGGGGATAAAACTAGGCCAGTCACTCACTGTGAAACAGTTTCAGAGACTGTTGGGGCTCATGGCAGCTGTGTCCAATGTAATCACTTTTGGTCTTCTGTACATGAGACCTCTGCAGTGGTGGCTCAGGACCAAGGGGTTTCTCTGAGGGGAAATCCATTTCACACGATCAAGGTCACGCGGCGATGCCTTCGTTCCTCGCCCAGGGCACAGTGTTGGGGGCTTCTTGTCGACGCATAATGCTTTCGACGGATGCCGCCCTCACGGGATGGGGGGCAGTCATGAGTGGCTGCTTGGCGAAAGGTCTTTGGCAGGACCATCAACGTTCTTGGTACATAAATCGGCTGGAAATGATGCTGGTATTTTGAGCTCTCAAATACTTCCTGCCAGACCTGAGAAGCCACCATGTGCTTGTCCTCCGGACAACACACTGATGGTCTCGTATATCAGAGCAGATATCCTGTTGAGGCAGGGGCTGAGGCCCGGGGAATGGAGAATTCACCCCGAGGTGGTGGAGCTCCTTTGGGAGAATTTCGGTCAAGACTCAAGTCTACCTTTCACATCGTTTTATACAACCTATTGCCCTATGTGGTTCTCCCTGACGCATCCAGCTTTGCTTGTGGTTGAGGCTACACCTGTACGCATTTCTCGATATCTTTGCTCCTAGGAGTTACTCTCATCCGGAGTTATGGATACTGTGGGCTCGGCCTCTGAGGGGGCCCAGCTCATAGGTCCAGGTCTCTCGACTGAGGTCGTGGAGACCATACTCCAGTCTAGAGCTTCCTCCACGAGAAGACTGAATATGCATTGGAATGGAAATTGTTCTCTGCCTGGTGCGGAGAACACCTGCTGAATGTTGCTATCTGCCCTATGGTACAGTACTTGATTTCTGCAGTGAATGTTTCTTTGCTGGGTTATCTCTGAAGAGAGATCCTTATTTCGTCTTCTCCGTGGTACGTGAGGCTGAGGCCTGCACATACTTGGATCTGCACCTGGTATGGTGATAGTTTTTCTTCACCCCTTGCCGGGTTGTATTCCTAGGTCCCTACTAAATTTGCGGGTCATTTGTGCTGCAGGCCTTCTGTCCTCCACCTTAATACCCCAGGTGAAAATAAAGTGTACTTGAGTGCACTAAAAAAAGACTTAAATACAAGAAAGTACATTTGTAGTACATTCCTATTTTTTGTGCTAAAGAAAAGTTTAAAAATTATACACTATAAATACACTAATTAAAAGTATATTTTTACTTAAGTAGTACTTAAGTGTAATTGCAAAAGTATACTAAATAACATTGATATTTTAAATGTATTTTTAGTGCATAAGAAAAAAGATATACTATTGAAAAAATACACAGAAGTGTTTTATTAGTGTATTTCTTACAAGTACATTTTTAACACATTAAAAATAGTTCATTGTTAGTGCACTTTTAGAAAGCTATTATAAGTTTAAATTAAATTGATTTTACTTAAAATATATTCAAAATGTAATAGTCAAAAATTTAATTTTCCCAAAAGTAGTATTTAAGTACACTTTATAAAAATAAACTAAATATTACTAATTCTTTAAATTGATTTTAAGTGTATAAGGTACTCCCAGGTGAAAAAGACATAGTATTAAATGTATTAAAAATATACTTGAAATACAAATAGTATAATACATTTGTATTACCAACATGCTTATTTGAAGTGCATAAAAAATACATTGAATTGTATTTTAATATATTTCTAAAAGTATACTAGAAATACATTGGTAATAAATATATGCTTAATTATACTTTAAATAAATATGCTAAACACAAGCATAATTTTAATATATTTCTAACAAATGCACTACAAGTACATTGGTAATAAATATATGATTAATTATACTTTCAATAAATATGCTAAACACAGGCATACTTTTAATATATTTCTAACAAATGCACTAAAGGTACATTGGTAATAAATATATGCTTAATTATACTTTTAAGAAATATGCTAAACACAAGCATACTTTTAATATATTTCTAATAAAAAGCACTACAAGTACATTGTTAATAAATATGCTTAGTTAAATTTTTAAGAAATATGCTAACACAATCTACCATTTGTGTGAAGTTTTAGTGTATTTAAAGAAAACATACTTATGTTGCTCTTAATTAAAGTACATTTGAGTAACTTGTGTAAGAACATAGCTAAATCTAAAATATTAAAATGGTTAATCTAAAATATAAAAAGCTACACTTAGGCCTACTGCAATATATTTGTAATATTTATCATTTTACCATTTTAATATTTTAGATTTTTTTGTATAATGTACCAACTTCTAATGTATTATAAACATTTGTCAACTATCATTAAGCATTGCAATAAGCACTTAAAATGAATGTTGTTCACTTTTACTTGTTTGTAGGCTACTTGTAAAGGGCTGTTGTCCATTACATGATATGTTTTTACTACTGAAATTCCCACATGGATATCAACATCATATTATTTTAAATGCATCATAGATACTATCATTAAGATAGATAAAAAAAACTATCATTAAGCATTGCAATAAGCACTTAAAATGAATGTTGTTCACTTTTACTTGTTTGTAGGCTACTTGTAAAGGGCTGTTGTCCATTACATGATATGTTTTTACTACTGAAATTCCCACATGGATATCAACATCATATTATTTTAAATGCATCATAGATACTATCATTAAGATAGATAAAAAAACTATCATTAAGCATTGCAATAAGCACTTAAAATGAATGTTGTTCACTTTTACTTGTTTGTAGGCTACTTGTAAAGGGCTGTTGTCCATTACATGATATGTTTTTACTACTGAAATTCCCACATGGATATCAACATCATATTATTTTAAATGCATCATAGATACATTTTCCAAATATGTTTAAATGTTGTCCAAAAATATGTTGTACTTGTTTGAATTTGAAAAACGCTAATAACACACGTGACTAATCCTGATTGGTTCCAGCTGTTGAACGTCTGTGATTGGTTCTGGTGTAATTATGAGCTCACACCTCACTCAGAGCTTGCTGACGGCTGTGCGTTCATTGAATGTGATTATATTTCGGCGTCGCGTCGCGTGTAGTTAGGACACGGTGTAATAATTCAGACATAGAAGTCTAAATTCAAACTAGAGCGATCGTGTTTCTTTATAGGACTTGGAGGAAACCACGCGATTCATATGGATTAGGTGAGTTTTTTTGCGATTAACCTTTTCAAACGTGAAGGTTTCATTAGTCTACGATATTTCAGTTTTTATTTCTAAGATTAACGGAATTCTTAAATGTTTTGCAACTAATGAGTGATCATGACAGTATTTAGTTTTTTTTCTAACGTTAATAGAAAAAGTAACTGTTTGTGTTGTTTTTATTTTTTCCAAGTCGAATCTCGAAGAGATGAAGATACTGCTATCAGAAGTTACTGGTAAGTTTTAGTTGCTGTTTGCATAAATAAATAGTGTTCATTTGTGTTCATTCATGTAAAAATCTATTTAATTGTTTTTTGGGGACAGCTGCAAGTCACTTGTCATGGCTTACAATATTTTGCACTACTTCTAATTTCCTTAACTCTTTGAAGAGTTTGAGAGTTTGTGTTTCTGCACATAACTTTTTTTTTTTTTTGCTCTCAAAGTCAAAGGGGGCTGACTAAAACAAGATTAGCATTTGTTGTACATTTTAATTATTATTCTTGTTGGCTGCGTATACTTTTTCAGTTAAACGGTTAGCCTAAATTGCCCTTTTTTGCTGTGATACAGTGACATATGTAGACTTCACAGTTGTTCAAGAGCTATTTTATTAACTCCTTTTCTTAATTAACATGTTATATTAAATGTCTACTGTTAAAATATATGAACTAAGCATTACATGCTATGTTAAAGAATTCCATTTTTACTAGGTGAAAAAGACTTACTATTAAATGTAATAAATATGTACTTAAGTATGTTTTTAGTACAAAACAAATATACTTTAATGCATTTATAATACATTTAACAGTATGTCTTTTTCACCTTGTATGTACAACAGAGGGAAATGTCAAAACATTATACACTGTAAAAAAAAAAATTACATCCCCAAGTCAAAAATTTCTAGTGACTGATCACATCTAAATTTTTCAATTAGTCTGACGTATTATTTCTCATTGAGCCAATGTTAACAGACTATTGCAACAAGAATTGCACTTGGGCCAATTAAAAAATTTAGATGTGACCCGTCACTAGAAAATTTTGACTTGGAGAGGTTAGAATTTTTTTACAGTGTACTGTGTTGTTATAAAAAACGTCTAGGTTACGACCTCTGTTCCCTGAGAACAGGGAATGAGACACTGCATTGATGATGCTATGGGGAACACCCTCCATGTGAACCGGTGTTTGAAAAGCTGTACAATCTCGGCAATAGAATTTGACTGGCGACAGCCTATGACACGACTAGTGCGACTCAGAAGAATTAAAGAGGCGCCTAGAGAACATTGTTCCCCAATAGCATCATCGAAGCAGTGCAAGTTCCCTTTTGATAGGGAACAGTTACTTTTTTAACAGAGGTTAATTTTGCTTTAATATAAAAATAAACTCATCTTTTTCCCCTTTCCTAGACACTGTGATCAAACAATTTCCAACACGTCTGAGGTGCAAGCACTGATTCGAAGGAAATGCAACAATAAGGCAAACTCAAAGACCAATTATTAACAGTACTGTAACTGTTTGCAGCTATTAATGATTGCACTTTATTGACTAGTTAGGTTTATTGAAGTTATTTTTTTTTGTTGTTGTTTATAATACCTCTGCAGATCACTGTATTTTATGTTAATGTATTTTTTTTTACAGTTTACATATGCTGCTGTACTGATGTACACTGGGTAATACATTAAAGTTTACTAGCTTTCAAAGTGTGTTTTATACAATTTTTTTTATGTGTGTTTTAATACACCATTAACATATTTCATTGTTTTATAAAGGTACTGTTCACAGTATTAAAACATATTTGAAATGATTTACTATATAAAAAAATGTGAGCAATACATAAATATGATTTGTATATATTATATATTCTTAAATTTTAAATAATTTAAGTGTATTTAAAATGCAATAAAGATGGGTTCAATTGTACTAAAAAGGGTAACAAAATAAAATAAATTAAAGCCTAAATAGTATGTTAAAAGCGTATTTTAGTTCATCTTCAGTGTGTCTCAAAATAGCACAGTTGAGTACACTAAGATGATCTTAAGTTTATATTAAGCAGTACTAAAGGTAAGCTTTTAGTATATTAAGTGCAAAATAAGTATGTCGAAAATAGAGCACTTTAAGTACATTATGGCAGTGTATTATGGAAGTGTAATAAAATGTATTTTAGTGCACTTTTTTAATCTAGGAATACATTCTAAGTATAATTTGTAAATAATTTAATATTATTATTATAATTTAAATAGTTTATTATTGTATTTAAAGATGGTTTCAATTATACTAAAACTGGTAACGAAATACATTTGTTGAAAATATGAAATAGTATATTAAAAATACACTTCAGTTTATCTTCAGTGTGTCTCAAAATAGCACAATTGAGTACACTAAGATGATCTTAAGTTTATATTAAGCAGTACTAAAGGTAAGCTTTTAGTATATTAAGTGCAAAATAAGTGTGTCGAAAATAGAGCACTTTAAGTACATTATGGAAGTGTATTATGGAAGTGTAATAAAATGTATTTTAGTGCACTTTTTTAATCTAGGAATACATTCTAAGTATAATTTGTATATAATTTAATATTATTATTATTATTATAATTTAAATAGTTTATTATTGTATTTAAAGATGATTTCAATTATACTTAAAGTGGTAACAAAATACATTTTTAAAAAATATGAAATAGTATATTAAAAATACACTTAAATTCATCTTCAGTGTGTCTCAAAAAAGCACAATTGAGTACACTAAGATGATTTTAAGTTTATATTAAGCAGTACTAAAGATGAGCTTTTAGTATATTAAGTGCAAAATAAGTGTGTCGAAAATAGAGCACTTTAAGTACATTATGAAAGTGTATTATGGAAGTGTACTAAGTGCACTTAAATAAAATGTATTTTAGTGCACTTTTTTTTCACCTGGGACCCCAGATCAGGAAAATCTTAATCTGTTATGCCCCTTTCAGGGCTTCGGATGCTTATGTCCACAAAGCTTCCCCATGGTATATATTATATATATATAAGAGCAATTATTTATCTGTTTCAGGGTTAATTAAGTTAGGTTGCCCTGCATCTAAACAGATAGTGAGCAAGTGAGTAGTTGAGGCCATCTCACTTGCTTATTAAGCGGCTGGACAGCCTTCACCTTTGGCTGTCCCGGCCAATTCTACCAGGAGTATGGCTGCCTCTAAGGCTTAATTATCAGGAGTTTCACTCTATGACATCTGTAATGCGGCAGGCTGGTCCTCACCGCATACATTTGTTAGATTTTATGACTTGGACCTAGGCTCCACTCCAGGGTCTAGGGTGCTTGTTTCCTAGTGTGTGCATGGTCTTCATACAGAACAGGCATTTGTCATATGGCGTCGTGGGTATAGGGTTCCCGCAGAGCTTGACGCAGCGCAAGTTCCCTTGAAAGGTAACGTCTCAGGTTACCCATGTAACCATGGTACCCTGAGAGGGAACAAGATGGTGCGTCGCCTGGCCATACTCCCTGCATGCCTGTGATCGACTTGCTTCGGCTTTTCAGAAGCTGTTGCGGTCTGTTTCCAGGGGTGCTTTATAGTTTCCTGGTCGATGATGTCACCCACCTATGACGTCTCATCTTTTCATTGGACTGATTACACAATGTGCTTCACGACGCAATCACGCTGGGCGTTCCCGCAGCGCTTGACGCAGCGTCTCATTCCCTCTCAGGGAACCATGGTTACATACGTAATCTGAGACGATCTATATATAGACAGAAACATGTTGAAATGTGAACTAGACAGGTAGGCAACCTTTCAAAGCTAAATTTACATACATGTACGACACAATGATATTTTCCGATAATAAAAGACAACATGATAAAAGTAGGCTAGTATGGGTGTTTACTCTAATATGGTGAATATTATAATGTTTAGACCTGTATTTACTATTAAATACTGTGTTTGTGGACATCTTCTCAAACATAGATATAATATGGTAACAATAATGTTTCATAGTTTGGAGCAGCTCGATTGCTTCAGTAATTGTTCTCTGCACGCGCTGTGAGTTTGAGTCACTCGCACTTGTGCATTTGAAAAGCAAAACGCGCCAAACATTGGAGTATGTTTTTACTCCAATCTCATTTCATAACGAATGGAAACATTTGAAGTAACATTTGATTATCAATATATTTTTCTCTAGTGTAGAGTTACTGAAGTGTTCCTTTTTAACGAATCATAGGCCGCCTGCTATAGGCCATGTTATTTTATTATTTTATGCAGCCCTACATGTATATATATATATATATATGTATGGGGCGCCGTTTGTAAAGCGGCTCACGCTGAAAATAACAGCACAATTTTGTCACATTTAGCTTCAAACAATGTTTAAAAAACTGGTATGAATTTTTGATGGTCACTTTTTAGCACATTTACAAAAATATTTGTCAACTTAAGAGATATTTTAAATAGTTAAATATAAATATTAAATGTTACACCTAAATGTTAAATCTAAATGCTAATTCTAAATCTAAATGTTAATGTAATTTATTTTTTATATATTTTTCATATGTGAAGCTTTATATTTGATATAATGTAATTCCTGTAGAAGTTCTATTTGTTCTGTCCTTTATATCTGCTTGTTGTTATCTGATACATATTGAATGGAAAAAAAAACCTTCTTAAAAAAAAGCTAGGAAGAACAGATTTTGAGGACAGTTACACTGTATTGAGAAATAATATTTTCATAATAATTGTCATTGTTGAACCCTTGCTGTTATTATGTTTCTGATTTCTCAGTTTTGTCATTATTTTAGCAAATAATTTATTTGAAATGTTTTGAGACCGTTTGTTTTTTGGAATTTTCAAAGAGTTAGTAAAAGAGTAAAGTAAAAGTTAAAACTTTATTTAAATATCTATTTTTTATTGAGTATATATATATATATATATATATATATATATATATATATATATATATATATATATATATATATATATTGTAATACATAACCTCACTGTATTAATTTATAATGTAACATTATTGCGTGACATTTATTACATGTATTTCAACAATACATTCAGTTCTGAGTTGTGTCATCTTTTATATATATTTTTTCTACATGTGATTGTAACCTGTAGCGTGTGAACAGGACTTTTAATTTGGTATCCGAGTGTGACGTCATAAGGCGGCGCCCCTCTACCGCATTTGTTGTGATTCGGCTGAAGAAAGGTTTGTGTTTTAAGGTGTTTAACACGATAGAAACCGTTTAATCGTCTTCAAGCGACGCCTACTGATTCAGGCATTATTAAGTTTAACAATGCATTGCTTTATCTAACATTTATTAACGCCGTGTGAGTAAAGTAACAATGAAAACTCGTGAATAACAAAAGGTGCGTTTCAATTCGGTCTCAGTGAGTGAATCAATGATTCAGTGATTCGAAGCGTTATATTTCTGCCTAATATATTAATTGTCTTTATAATTTGTAGCGCTGATTTCGAGAGAGATTTTTTTGTGTAATCAGGTGATTTTAAGTACATTAAATCTGACTGACTCCCTTACTAGTTGTACTGAACTACTGAACTAGAGCAGATTGAGACGCACACAGAGATTTAGTTTGCATGTATTATTCTTACTGTTAATTATTCTCATTTTAAACAGGAAAAAAACAAACAAAACACAGAAAAATTCCTGGTGAAAAACTGAGATCCACACTACACTATTATAAAGATGGAGTTTATTAAAGAGGAGAGTGAAGACATGAAGATTGAAGAAACATTTAGTGTGAAACAAGAAGATACTGAGGAACACACAAAGATTGAGTTTATTAAAGAGGAGAGTGAACACATGCGGATTGAAGAAACATTTAGTGTGAAACAAGAAGAAACATTTAGTTTGAAACAAGAAGAAACTGAGGAACACACAAATATTGAGTTTATTAAAGAGGAGAGTGAACACATGCGGATTGAAGAAACATTTAGTGTGAAACAAGAAGAAACATTTAGTTTGAAACAAGAAGAAACTGAGGAACACACAAATATTGAGTTTATTAAAGAGGAGAGTGAAGACATGAAGACTGAAGAAACATCCAGAGTTAAACAAGAAGAAGCTGAGGAACAAACAGGTTAGTTTCTCAAACTCAGTCATCTGATCCCTGTTAAAATGTCACAGTAAAATGTGGGAGTGGTGATACTTAGTATAATTTTTTTTGCTGGATCGGGTATTGGTCAGACGAGATCTGAGATCCAAATCCTATATTGTGCCAGTGTTTCCCACTGGAGTACTTGTGGTGGCAGGGCGAAGTGGCACAGCGCTGTGTTTGTTGAGTGGGTTTAGAATAAACCAGTCAAACAAGTTTATTAACTATTTATTACAGAAAGTACTCAATATCATTGTTCATATTATGCATAAATTCATATTCATAAAATTATATTAGAAGCATGAACAATTATATTCAGCATGAAATCTTCAGATTTCCAAAACTATTTACAAAGTTGACCGTTTCTGTTTGAGCACTGCATTTTTCTCTGCTTTGGAAAAAAAAAACCTTTCTAAGAGAGCTTTCTAACGGTGCATGTGATGACAGGGTGCAGACAGCGATCGCAGAGCAGCATGTAGATTTAGAACACAACTTTTGTTGAATTTATGAGAAATCTACAGACGCAAACAGACAAAGTGTAGTAAAATAAAGACCTAAATGTGTATTTCGGACTTTTTTCACCTGGAAGAGTGAAAGAAGACATGTTATTGAAGACATATCCCAAAATCTCAAAATTGACCAGTGAAAAAAACCCGATGTTTTTGCCTGCCATGTCTCGCCTTAAAGGGATACTTCACCGCTGGAAAGATGAATGTGTATTTAAATTGGGTAATTTATGTAGTAGAAATGTGAAATTATTTTTTAACTTGGAGCCTTCTAGAATGAGAAAAGGGTTAGGGTTAATTTATTTTTGGCTCATGTGGATAAAAGACAACAACTCCCTGAATGCACTTGCTTCGCTGCCCTAGGAGGCCACATCCCAAGCCACGCCTACCGGTTAGAGAGCAGTTGTAAACAACAAAGCTAAGTTACTAGTCTCTGTGAGTCTGCCCGGGTTTTTGAGATCGCACAAAATGTCCAGGATTCGGCTTTTGCGTTCTACAGTCGCCATTCATCATGTTTACTGTGGCGAGCAGGACGAGACTAGGGCCGCGGGAGAACGGCGCGAGGCCGGTGGCGTGATTACTGATGAGCGACACCTGTGAGACACACCGGTCTTGTATCTCTCACGGAGGAGCGGGTATCTTCTTAGCAATGGTAAAACGCACATCAACCGATCACTTGTTTAGCGTTCATGTAAACACTACATTCAGATTCACCAATCGGAATGAATTCAGTTAGATTGAAACAAAAGTGCATGTAAACAATGGCGACCACAGAACGCAAAATCTGAATTCCGGACATTTTGGACGATCTCGACGGCCGAACATGTCTTTCTCCACAGAATAAGAACCCGATAGCTTAGCTTCCACTGTACACTGTTTGTACATTCTGTGAGTGAGATCCCGCCCATGCGGGACAGCCCCTACAACTGGCTGTAGTCTTTAGCCTCTGGCCAAAAAATCCTCGAATGACGCAAGAATATCACATAAAAGTCATGCAATTGTTGTAACTATTGAATGGTTCATTTAAGATATGCCTTGCTTGGGACTTTTGTGTGTAGCTGTTCATATTTCAGAAAG
Source organism: Scardinius erythrophthalmus (assembly GCF_964197995.2). Taxonomy (NCBI): domain Eukaryota; kingdom Metazoa; phylum Chordata; class Actinopteri; order Cypriniformes; family Leuciscidae; genus Scardinius; species Scardinius erythrophthalmus. The sequence continues at coordinate 39,330,485 of NC_138224.1, read as the reverse complement.
TGGCTTGATTGAAATCAGTGTAAAATGTATCATATTCATATGATAGGAATCATGTCTAGACTATACTCTCTGCTAGAGCTGAGACCACAGATAACGCATGATTTACGACTAGAGGGGAAGAAGATGGCACAGCTCAAAAACCCAGGGGGGCAGGGTTTCATATTTTCTTGAAGTTTCCCCGGGCGCCGCCATTGATTAGCAGACCCCCACCTGCTGTTAGCATCCCATTGACTCTCATTCATTTTGGCGTCACTTTGACAGCGAATAACTTTACATCTGAGGTGTTTAAAGACTCCATTTGTCCATTATTTATTTCTAAAGAAACATGAAAATGTATAAAAGGCTCCATTACCTTGTATCTTACGTTATGGCCCTGTAGAAGCAGTTTTTATAAAAATAGGCTAACGATTGCATCATAACACGCGACTCTCTGTCGCACAGTAGAGAAATTACCGTATGGACAGGAGGAGAAGCTTGCGGGCAATCGGGGGGATGTGGAGGCAAAATTACAAAATAATTAATCAGAATACTTAGCAAAAGTTGCTCCTGCTCCTAGCTCATGGACACCTCATACTCACACTCTCCGTCTCTGCAAGTTTCGGAAGGGAATGATTCAGATTTCTCTCGGCACAGCTACTAGAAGACAGACAGGTTGCTCACGTCACATCTAAGTCGTCAAGCTCAGTTTGAGTCTGCGCAGTACGCTCGACCATCAGGAAGTGAGTGCTTCTAATTGACTTCACTTGTCTCTGTTGAATCCAATGGGGTCGCTGTGTCCAGTTTATATACTGTCTATGCAAAAACCCTGCCTAAGAAACGACAGAAGGGCTAAGAAACGACAGAAGGCTTCTCATTCACGGTATGGATTTAAATTATACTTCATTGCAACTGCATAACCTAAATCGTCTACTCCGTCTGGAATCCTCCACGTTTGATTTGTGTACTACTCTTGGAATTGCACGTTGTACACGTTATATCCATCGGTCTGCTAAACGTAGATGGCTTTATAACTACGACTCCTGTCTCTCAATACCTGTGATCCTGTCGCCGAGATCGGAGCGTCACCATAGCAACGATGTGACTCTCCACCGCGTCAGGACTCTCATACCCCTAACTAAAGATGTGACCTACTCGTCGCATGTTCCTCACCGACACAACTGCGCACTTTTGAACACTCGTTCCCTGACTGGCAAGGGTACACTACTGAATGAAGTTACAACTGAGAGAGACCTGGATTTACTCTTTCTGACTGAAACCTGGCAAACACCTGGCGATTTTGTTGAGCTGAACCTTTTAACCCCTGCTGGATATAGTTATCTGACAAAACCTCGACTTAGTGGTAGAGGTGGTGGTCTGGCAGTTATCTTTAAGAACAATTACAAAGTGACTAAATATGACATTCTTGATGTTCCAAGTTTTGAATGTATTTCACTTCAACTTGCTGGCCCCGCTCCGCTTTTGATTCTACTGATTTATAGACCCCCTAGTAGGCATGTGCCGGTATCAAATTTTCATGCTGCGATTAATTGATTGAGCTTTTATCACGGTATACGGTATTATCACGATATTTTAATTGCTCAAGAGAAACGGATGGATTGGGAGGGGATGTAGAAAAAACAACAACTTGCATCCAGGGTCCGAAATTAACACCCGCCAAGCGCCAAATGCGGGTAGATTTTCCGTTTGGCGAGTATATCTCAAAAGGCTATCCGCCACACTGGCGGGTGAATGTTCATACCAAATAAAATTGTCAGCGCGCACGTGCTCTTCTGCCTCCGAGCAGGGAGAGAAAGAGAGCGAGAGAGAGCGCGAGTGAGTGAGCGAGCCCCGGCCGCGCGCGCGCGCACACTCACTCACTATTCAGAGCGGACAAGCGTCAAGCTTTCCTGTACTTTTTGACAGAGCTTCTTTGCAGCTCAAGTCGGCGACCGTGTGTACGTACAGTTAACACTCTATCTGTTGACGGCGCTGAGGAAAAAGGATATGTGAAGCTCCCGCCACTGGAAGAAGCGGTCGCCCCAAATAAGCCGTGCAGAGCGTCTTCAGCACTCGCGGATCGTGCATACTCCGCCGCTGGCCAGGCAGCTTCTGCTTTACATATTGGCCGTTCTTTTCTCGATAAAATTAGTTTTCTCATAGCGTTTGCAACGCAATACTCGTTCCCTTATCTCTCAGGGAACCGAGGTTACGTAAGTAACTTAACCGAGGACGTTCTGCCTTCCCTTCATGAGTCAGGAAACAACTGACAAAAAAAAAAAAAAAAAAAATTTACCCCAATGATAGTAATATTTCATATATTTTGATCAATATATATAGTTTTTTTTTAATTATACATTTCAAATTTTGCTCTGGACAATTTTTTACGTTTGTATTCAACATAATTTGCCTACCTTATAATCTCAATTAAAAGTAGGCTACTTGAATGAATGTATGTGTGACCAAAAAAAAAGGCTGTTTATTCTTTGGCCGGTAAGAAATATGCTTGGCTGGTGGATTTTTTCATCTACCAGTCCCCGTGGCAGGTGAGCCAAAAAGTTAATTTCGGACCCTGCTTGCATCACAATAGGTGTAATTGTGATTGTCAAAACATTTGGTAACTAAGGATTTTACACAATTTTCACGATTTCAATTCAATTCTTGGGATTTGATTTCAATCTTGATTCAATATTGACTTCAATATTGGATAAATATTAGGTAGGCTACAGTAGATAAGCCTACATGTTAATTTTTCTCAAGAAAAATTAGGCTATATCTCACATAATGTTGTAAACATACAGAGAGCCCTGTCAGCTGGTATTATTAAAGGTTAAAAATTAACAAATTAAATTAAATATAATTTGGTTTTCATTATCACACAATTATGACACAAGTAAAAATATAATACAAATGTAATATAGTGCACGTATTTAGCAAAATACTCCTCTCTATAGCTATTTTTTTTTTCATTAAATGGCTTTCCTGAGGTAAATGTAACGTTCTGTGACATAATTGTTCATCTGCAGTTTTATTGACCTCTTTCCGTGGCTGAAAAACACTGATTGATCGATATTATTTATGAGGCATAAATACCTTTCGGTAAGTTGTACTGTATCTTTAAATAGAAAGTAACAGATGATCGGTTTGCTTGAACTGAGGCGCTACAGCGATCGGTCACGTCACATTTACAAGTGCCAAAACGGTATTTATTGTCTGAATTTCATAATAAAATGGACAGAACCTGATAGCTGAGAATTTTTTTCATATCAAAAGTAACCTGCTCTGTCTAGTCTATCGGGTGTCAGTGTCCTCTTTGCTCTGTGATTTTTCTCTGCCTGAGAAATTGTGTGGCGCGAGAGTGTGTGAAATGTGTAAATTTCGTGAGTCTCACGCTGAATGCGCAGAGTTGGCAGCCCTGCTTTTAGAAGGGGGATAAATCCTTTATTTTACTGTCTATGGATAAATCGTCTGCAGCGTTCCTCCTTCCGCCATGCTTCTTCTCCTTGTGAGGATTGTTTACATTAGACTAGAGTGCGCACGTGTTTCGCGCAGCATACACAGTGTTTGTTTAAGCGGTTGATGGAAAATAAGCTTATGCGGCACTTCAGTGGTTGACCTCGTATCTATGTGATAGACAACAATTTGTTAAGATAGGTAAGAATCGCTCACGCTCTGTGTCTGTTTCTCACGGTGTGCCCCAAGGCTCTGTACTTGGCCCGCTTCTATTTCTAATCTACTTGCTACCGTTAGGCCAGATCATCAGACAGCATGGCCTCAATTTTCATAGCTATGCTGATGACATTCAAATTTACTTCACAATCAATCCCAACTCATCATTTCCACCCTCGTCAGTTATTTCCTGCCTCCACGAACTTAAAACATGGATGTCCTCTAACTTTCTACAGCTTAATGCTGGTAAAACCGAAATCCTGTTGATTAACCCTACACTGTAAAAATTTGCTGTAGTTTTGCAGCTGTTTGCCAGTAACTTACTGTAGATTTAAATTTATGTTATTTACTGGCAACAGTTTGTTTAAAGTTAAATCAACATTAAACATTAACAAGTCTTTGTCTTTAAAGAATAAAATGATAAAATAACAATCTAATGCAAAGCATTCTGGGAACCAGAAATCTTCATCAACCTTTTTCTGTTTTTTTCCTTCAGATTTTGGTTCCCAGAATGCTTTGCGTGAGGATGTTATTTTAGTTTTATTCTGTAAAGATAAAGACTTGTTAATGTTTAATGTTCATTTAATTTTGAACAAATTGTTGCCAGTAAATAACATCAATTTAAATCTACAGTAAGTTACTGGCAAGTAGCTGCCAGTAATACTGTAATTTCTACAGATTTTTCTAACAGTGTACACACAGAGCTCACCCAGACATGACATTTTTATCGATATAGATGGTATTGAGATTAGGCCTTCAAAAACTGTTCGGAATCTGGGAGTTTTGTTCGACCCCACGCTCTGCTTTCATTCACACATTAGTCAGACTGTCAAATCATGCTTCTTTCACCTGCGGAATATTGTTCGTATTCGCCCCTCTCTTACCTTTATAGATGCAGAAACTGTCATTCACGCTTTCATCACTTCCAGATTTGACTTCTGTAATTCATTATACAGCGGACTACCCACCAAAGCAATACACCGCCTTCAATTGGTACAAAACTCTGCTGCACGAGCCCTCACATATAACAAAAAATCGGCCCATATCACTCCTATTCTTCACCAACTGCACTGGCTTCCTGTCATAAACCGCATCCAATTCAAACTGTTGGTCCTAGTGTATAAAGCCTTACATGGCCCGGCACCCAAATACCTTGTTGATTTGGTACAGCCATATGTTCCAACTCGGGTCCTTAGGTCCAGCACTGAAAATCTACTCGTGGTACCCCGGGTCAGATTCTCTACGGTGGGCGGTAGGGCTTTTAGTGTTGTTGGCCCAAAGCTTTGGAATAAGCTACCCCCGAATCTTCGTGCGGCCAACAACATCTGGTCTTTCAAAAAACAACTTAAAACTCATATCTTCAAGCTTGCCCAATAAATAAGTATCCTCGCCACTGTTTTCTCTGTTCTTCACTTTCTTAGCCCTATCTGCTACTTACTTTGTCGTAATTGTATGCTTTGATAAATAGTACAATATGTTTTTCTTTGATTCATGTCAATTGTTGTCTGTTATAAGCAGATGGCCTTTGTATCTTTTTGTTTGCTGTTTGTTTGTTATTTGTATTGCATTGTGAAGCGACCTTGGGTTCTTGAAAGGCGCTATAGAAAATAAACATATTATTATTATTAAGTTACCTTGCTAATAAAGTGTTTCCAATTCCACTAAATTTACCTGTTTGACCCTTACACATTATTTTACCTTTATGTTGCCACTTTCCTTTGTCCCTCCTTTTCATATGGATAGAAAATGTCTGTCTAGCATTGCAGGTGTTACCAAGGAGTGTCAATGCTCTCTTAGTGGCAATAAAAATTACTGAGAGTAAACCCTCACACGTGCGCCCACACCATTCTCTTAAAATGCACGTAAATGCAGATTTTCCAGTGAACTCCATTCTCGTTTCTGCTGTTCCACCAAGTCATCAACCACATGTGCATTATAACGTATTTAGACTGTTAAACAGATTGTAAACTAAAGAAGATGGACGGTAGTGGCGTGTGCTCAGGCTCTTGCATTCTCAGTTCTGTCATGATAAAAGTCTGCCACCCCGTCAAAAATAAAAATACCACAGAACAACCAGAGAGGCAGGACTTTTGTGAAGCCATATATAATTTCTGAGTTCATATTGGTGGTGCAAATGCATCCTGGAAACCTTTCAAGAACTGAGTTTGGCACCTTTGGTGTATAGGATCTAACATACATGTTATTAGTTTGAGTCTAAATGTTTGTGCTTTGTGGCATTAAACTGGGATTAACTTTTCTGTCTTTTTTCGCCTTAGACCTGATGCCGTTGAGAAAGGAGAGTCAAGATCTGAATGAAATTAAAGAGAAAGATCAGTACAAGACACATCATGATTTCATGACTGAAGAAAAATCTTTGAATTGCTCACAGGCTGAAACAACTTCCTCACCAAAAACAGTTCAAAATACACCAAAGACAGGGACTATAGGTAATTTCACCTGCCACCTGTGTGGACTAAGTTTCGAAAAGCAAGGACAACTTGAAGTTCACATGAAAGTTCACAATGGAAGGAAGCTTTACCCCTGCCAAGAGTGTGGAAAGATTTTTAAGCAAAAAGGAAACCTTAAAACACACATGAGAATTCACACTGGAGAGGGCCCTTACATCTGCCAAGTGTGTGGAAAGACTTTCAGGCAAAAAGAAAACCTTAAAAACCACATGAGAGTTCACACTGGAGAAAAGCCTTTCACCTGCTCTCAGTGTGGAAAGACTTTCAGGCAAAAAGGAAACCTTAAAACCCACATGAGAATTCACACTAGAAGGAGGAAGCTTTACCCCTGCCAAGAGTGTGGAGTAATTTTCAATCAACAAGGACACCTTAAAAAACACATGAGAATTCACAGTGGAGAGAAGCCTTTCACTTGCTCTCAGTGTGGAAAGACTTTCAAGCACAAAGGAAACCTTGAAATACACATGAGAGTTCACACTGAAGAGGGCCCTTACATCTGCCAACTGTGTGGAGTGAGTTTCAGGCAAAAACTAAACCTAACTTACCATTTGATGGGTCATAAGGAAGAGGAGCCTTACACCTGCCAACAGTGTGGAACAAGTTTCACCAAGAAAGGAAACCTTACGAAACACATGATCACTCACAAGGAAAAGAATCCTTTGACATGCCAACAGTGTGGAAATACTTTTAATCAACTTGGGAACCTTAAAGTCCACATGAAAATTCATGCTGGGGAGAAGTAAAAGAAAGTAAAGTTAACGTTTGTAAGTATCCCAGACCGACACTTTATGTACTGATACGCTCATGAGATCGCGTTACACACTTAATTTGTAACAGTAAGATTTATAAATTATATGAAACATGTTTATGTGTGATGAATAGTTTAGGCTTTAGATTAGGGGATGCAGCTCTGTATAATGATTTATTCACGCATTTACTGCAGTGTAAGTGCTGACTGGTGAGGGTACAGACAGCTGTTTTCTCTGATACACATGGACTCTTTAATTGCTGTGAACCTGTTGTGAACTTCAGTGGAATGTAAAACTGGTTCACATTATCACTCATTAACACAAGTCTGCGCTGAAGAGTGAAAGGACTTAACACAACCCACTGCAATCCCCTGACTGTAAATGTTTATTTGCTTAAACTAATAAATGACTCTTCTTTAAAACATTGCTTTAACACTTGCATGTTTGTGCTTTTGAACACAGACCTGCTTACAACTTCACGATGCATCAATAAACTATATACTGATGATTTACCATTGGTTTGATCATTGTTTTTTCATTATTAACCATTGATTGAGATAATGGTGCTAAAACAAGTTTGACATAAATATCAAGTGATTAATAATATATAAATTAGGCCTAGTAACTTAACCATCTACTAATGATCAGGGCCCGTATTCATAAAGATTCTAAGAATCCTCTCAGAAAACTCTTAATTTAGCTTAAAAACTTTTACGTAGGAGTCTTAGCTTAAGAGCGATTCGGGACCGATCTGAGAGCAACTCTGAGTAAGGAAAAGACAAAAACTTTTATCTTAGTAAGAAGGCGGGGTTGACCCCGTTGCTATGTATGACACAATCTTTTGAAGACTGTGATTGGTTGGTTGTCCAAGAAGGGGAAAAAAGTGATTTTAAGTATAGGGTCTATTCTAAGCCTTCACTTTGAAATTACATGCGTAATTTTTCCTATTTGACCGTTCTCACACACACACATTATATATATAAATCCTTATTTTATTAACCATGCTGTTGATTTCCTATAAGGTATTTGCTTGGCTTAGAATGATAAAAATTGTTCCACTCTTTCTAATTACACTGATTGTTGGCATGTCTATTTAAATGGTGGTTTGAATGTTGGTTTTAATGTATCAAACATGGAATTTTCCCAGTTGCCAAATATCGTAATGTAGTGATTACTTTCATTTCGGGCGCTATGGCATTTCTGCGCTGTGTTGGAGATATTAGCGTGTCTCTAAAAAGATCTGTCACAAACATGATCCCTGCATGATCTAATTTAAAGCGTCTTATTAACTCACTGTCATCCATTGTCTGCAACACATTTCTTCTCCTTCTTCGTCTTTCTGCCATTTTCTCCTCTGCTAAAGAAACTCTTAAGCCTCTTAAAAGTCCTCGTCCGTGCTCCTAACAATTTTGACCTTAAGACCTCTTTTAAGGGTTAAGATGCTTTCTGAATTACTTTTTTCTTTACTAGGATTTTTTCTTTAAATTTAAGAGTAAACGCCCACATTTCTAAGAATTTTCTTAGAATTTTGTCACTAGGAGCTACTCTTTGCATTAAGATTCTTTATGAATACGGGCCCTGATTTTATATAATTTATGATTTACTTTTTTAACAGATAATTTAAAACATAGCCTATTTGTAAATCATTAGCATATCACTTAGTAATCATTATTGAATGTACAGTCATGTTTTGACCGCCTACCGGGCCGATGGAGGACGCTGCGGAGTCGTCATTAAATCAGTATTCTGTTATTTCATAACCACTTGCTTAGCCAGCACTATAACTTATTGCATTGCAGTGGTGTGGAAAAATGACTGCTTTAAGGCCCTTTCCCATCGGACGCATAACGAAAAAGCGAATAGTTTGCATCAAAACTATTCACATCTATCTGCGACACGAATTCGTTCAGCATTCCAAAACTTTTGCGCCGACAGCTGAGAAAACATGGACACTTGAATTGGAGCGCGTTTCGTGGCTCTTACTATAAGTGTTGCTCCGGCCACTATAGCGTCGCACCTGCCACAAGATCTCTCACTGTTTACATCTACTAGACACTCTTGATTCACGAGATCGATCGAGAGCTACTTGTGATCGATATTCTGATGTAGAAATTACGATTGTGTCAACCAAGTAGGCTAATGTCCTATCTCCCATCTTTCGCATTAGATGTTTGTGTGAAAAACTGTCAAAATAACAATTGTAAGTCCAAAATATTGCCGTGTCCTCTCTTTTATTTTAATATTTTAGATTAATCATTAAAATGCTGTCAATTTCACAATCTAAATTCAGTATATGAGTCCATTTGTGTTGGATTTGCCGTACAGTTGTTTATTTTTTAACGGCCACTGGTAGAGTCACCGATTGGTAAAACCCCATGCACTAATTTATATTTTTTTAATTATTAAAATTTAAATTTGTTCTTTGCGTGAATGTGCAGACTCATGCAAATTCAAAGACCTCATCCTTAAATATTGATATTCTGCAATTCTGTAAATAAAATGAAATAAAATAGCCTATAAAACAAACAAATCGATGTAGTGAAGAAGACTCTTCATCTGCTTTTCGCTTCAGCATGTCAATCGGAGTATCAGCCAGTAAAACAGTGGGAGATCTTGAGGCTGAGGCTGGCGCGACGCAACAAGCGCGCTCAATTATGGACAAAAAGAGCGAATAAAATGTAATAAGATGGCAAATAAGAGCAGTGTTTTAATGTCTGTTTGCACATGTACATCAATCGGAGTGTCTGGTAGATGTAAACAGTGAGAGATCTTGTGGCAGGTGCGATGCTATAGTGGCCGGAGCAACGCTTCTAGTAAGAGCCACGAAACGAGCTCCAATTCAAGCAAAAAGAGCTAATAACATATAGCCTAAGATAATATGACAAAAAGGTAAATAAGAGCAGGATTGCACTGTCTGTTTGCTCTCGTGAATCAATCGGAGTGTAGTAGATGTAAACAGTGAGAGATCTTGTGGCAGGTGCGATGCTATTGTAGCGTTTACGACTCTGGGTAAATATGAATTAGCTCAAGAATATGGGGAATCTTGGGAATATTAATATTTATGACTCATGGTCATAATTCATAAGTCGCATGTACATTTATTTTATCAATTATCGAGATTACCTTGTTCTATAACTATCTGACCAACATTTGATTCGTCCAGCGAAACAAATGTAAAATCATTACAGCCAAAAAGAGGTATTCACAAACTTCTAGAGAGTTTCATGTCCTGGCCACGGACACCCAACTTTCTGAGTTAATAAATTAAAACTACTGAATGTAGTCTAATATCGAGCTTGTAGCTTAGATCTTTTAAAGTTTCATTGACTTATAAGGTGGATTCTTCAAACACAGAGGCAGTGAAAAGTATTTATGAATTTTAATAAATGCAAAACTATGATTATAGGAGCTACGAATATAAACGTACGTAAAAATGCAAACAATAAACAAACAACATATAACCAAACAATAACATAAGTGATCAGAATGAAATGAAAGAAAGAAAGAAAGAAAAGAGAAGAGGAAAAGCTAGTAATTGTTACATACAGAAACCTAAAAGCCGGACCCCAGAAAAGCCGCTTTTATCAGATAAATATACTTGCAAGTCTGTTCTCTGTTTGGTTGATGCTGAAAGCGCGGACGAGGTCCTGTTTCGACTGCGTCTTCCGGTGTCGCGGGAAGCTTGAAAAGGCTCACTGAAATGTAACGTTACCGAGAAAGTTCGTCTTCATCTTCCGTGAAGGAAGAGGCAAGATATAACTTAGTTGCAAAGAACGGCAGCTACGACTCGAACATGTGTTCGTCCGAGGAGAAGGCCGGAGCCTTTCAGATGTTTCTTGGAGCTGTGGAGAAGAGGAGGAGGAGGTCAGCGGGATCGATGAGAGAAGAGGTGAGCGAAGAAGGAAGAGAGTGTGATGAGGGGGTTTCTGCCTTTTAACAAACATCTGTTTACGCCTTCTCTTGGAACGACAGCGAATCAAATTGTCTTTTCTGAAGCGGGAAAATTCTCTTTGTGTGAAGAAGAAAACACCTACTTTCACCATATGTCTTATGAGAGAAAGAATTCATATTTCTTCTTAAGATTGTACACCCGGAACAATACATCTTACTGTAATTTACTATGTGTGACGGGTTGAATCAAAACAGGACGGTCAGACAGATACTAATTATGACAGAGAAAGGTCGGGGAAACATGATGTTACATCTATATGCATAATTACACACAAATAAAGTTTGATTAAACACACAATGAAATTGTCAGTGTTTCCGTTATGGCATGTGAAGACACTTGAGAAACATAGTAATACATATCAACATTTTGGTAATGTCCTATGTGGGTAAGTCAATGGAAAATCTGGACGTGGCTCGCTTGGAATGTTCTGCTTTCCTCAGTCGTAAAGTTTTATGTTCTGAGGTAGGGTTACCACAAGACACTATTGAGGAACTTCTTTCATGAACCTTCAGAATTAAAGATTTTACTCTAGCAAGTCACACCTCTATTATAAATTTGTAATGAATGTGGAAGTCCATATATGGAAATGTGCTTCAGTTGCATCTCGTGGTGGGTTTCTGGTTGAAAGTCCACGAATCTGTGTGTGTGTGTGGAATGTCACGAGGCTGTAAAATCACAGGAAGTCCATGCTGAACTAGGGGGTTTTTACAAAGGGGTTCTTAAAAACAGGGTCCTCTTTATGGCTCAAATGTCCCTCGGGGGAAATTATTAACCAGATTGCAATTTTGACATGTCCAGGTAGACTTGGCGACGCCGTGGACAGACCCGTTGTCTAAAAAGACAACGAAGGACGTGTTTGGAGACAAGGAATTACTAATTGGAACAGCATGTGACCGCATGTCAGGCATTGTCGCTACACTATAGTGGCCGGAGCGACGCTTATAGTAAGAGCCATGAAACGCGCTCCATTACGGTCAAAATGAGCGAATAAAATATAAGATAATATGTCTTTGTGCTCTCCTGAATCAATTGGAGTGTCTGGTAGATGAAAACAGTGAGAGATCTTGTGGCAGGGGCGACGCAATAGTGGCCGGAGCGACGCTTATAGTAAGAGCCACGAAACGCGCTCTAATTCAAGCAAAAAGAGCGAATAAAATATAAGATATGACAAAAAGGTAAATAAGAGGGGGGGGGGGGAGGGGAGGGGAGGGGGGGGGGCGCTCGTGCGCAGTAATGGAGTAGACGTGTCTTCGGAGTGCTCCGTGACATCTCCTTAATTTTACTTTCACATTATTGCACTTAAACTCTATTTTACGCTGATTTGCCCTTAAAACTGTGCTGTAACCTGTCGGGAGTGGTTTTATGCCAATATGCCTAAGAAAGACGATAAATCACCTCTCTCATGGATGCCCTAAAGAAATCTCTGGAGGGTCGCCTCGACGCAATTGAAGTAACGCTATCATCGCTTCAGAAAAAAACCCAGGAAACCGAGCGCCGCTTTGATGATTTCGACGAAGCCTTGCCAGCCAGTGACAGCCGCATAACAGCTCTGGAAAATACGTGTAGCGAGCTACAAGTGGCTAACGGTCTCCTCAGGGCGAAAGTGAACGACCTGGAGGGCCGCTCCCGCAGACTCAATGTCAGGATTGTGGGCATTAAAGAAGGGGAAGAGAAAGGCAGCCCTACTGACTTTGTTTCTAAGCTGATTCCAGAGTTACTCGGCCAGGATAACTTTAGCAGACCTGTAAAAATAGACCGCGCCCACCGTAGCCTGAGACCGAAGCCTCAACCTAACGAGCGACCCCGGATTATCATCGCCAAGGTCCACAACGATCGGGACGTGCTCGACATACTGCGACTCAGCCGTCAACAAGCACCCCTGTACTATCACGGTGAGAGAGTCTCTATTTTTCCTGATTACACGGCGGAGGTCTCGGCACAGCGGCAAGCCTGGTGCTAAATGTTCCCTGCGTTTTCCAGCCAAGCTCCACGTCGACTACAATAACACAACGAAGATGTTTGCGTCTCCAGCTGATGCTGAACGGTTTGCCAACTCTTTAGGCCCAGCGAATGACTCTTAAATCCTATATATCATAGGTTATTATTATTGTGTATTTATATATGTATATCTATCGTTATACATAGGTTATATGCACATATATATATTTTTCTCGCTTTGGATATTTTCCTATTCCACGTAGTGATAAAGGTTTAGGTCTAACTTTCACTTTCAGTTGGTCGTTGATGCAGCATAGTAGCGTCATGTATTTAAATAGCGTTTCACACAGTGTCCTTTTCGGGTACACAAATCTATATCTGGGAGTCTGGGACAATTTCATTCATCTTTTTATTTTCTTTATTTTATTATGATATATATTTTTAAATGGTTACTATAATTTTATTTGTATTTTTTTTACCTTCGATTTTACTGATTGACACTCCCAGCTATGTTTATTAATTTATGCGCTTATCTTTTCTTATATACACACACTTTCCTGTGGTATTTTCTCCTTATTTTCTCAAGTTTGATGTTCTATGCTGCACCGTTTATACCCTTCCTCTTGTTATTTACATCTCACCAAGCGTGTGTTCTGAATATCGCTTATTGTGTACTATTTGTGGGTGTATTTCAACCACTTGTTAATGTGTTGGAGATGTGCACGGGGTGTGTGTGTCTAATTTGGCGGGCTCTGTTACCCGGCTGCCTCCTTGTTAGCTAGTGGGATTTACCGCTTAGTTCTTCTAGCGGGTTTGGGTCTTTTGGGGTTTTTATTTGTTTTTCTTTATCTGTCTTTTTTATGCTTTGTTTTGCCAGCCCTTTGTATGTCATGTGTCCAACTTCACCCTATGTCCCTCCGCATAGATATATGTCATGTATTCACTTAGATCAGGGATGAGTCACATCACTTTTACCACTTGGAATTGTAGGGGTATGGGCAGGGCTCTTAAAAGAGGTAAAGTATTTTCACATTTGAAGTCCCTGTCGTCTGATATTGTATTTTTACAGGAGACCCATATTCAGCCTTCTGAGCAGAGGCGCTTAAGATCTGCGTGGGTGTCACAGGTGTACCAGTCCACCTTTTCCTCCAAGGCGAGGGGGGTTGCCATTCTTGTACGCAGAACCATCCCATTTGTATTCAAATCCCAGACTACCGATCCAGGTGGGAGGTTCATACTTGTTACGGGTACGGTTAACTTAGTCCCGTTAGTCCTCTTTAACATTTATGCCCCAAATTTCGATAACCCCGATTTTTTCTGTAAAATATTTAACCTTGTCACAGAATACAATGATTTCAACATAATTATCGGCGGCGACTTTAATTGCTATTTCGATCCGCTATTGGATAGGTCCTCCTCATCCGTGCCCCCATTATTGAAATCGGTCTCTGTTCTCAATAACCTTGCCAATTCTTTAGATTTGATTGACATTTGGAGGCACCAGCACCCCCTAGAAAAGAAATTTTCTTTTTTCTCCCCCGTGCATGGCAGTTTCACTAGAATTGATTACATGCTGGTTGACTCCAGACTTATTTCAAATGTAATAAGCTCAACTTACCACAGTATCTTAATTTCCGACCATGCGCCCATTTCACTGGTGATTGACTTTAAACTTTATGCCCCTCAATATAGCTGGAAATTCAACCCTTCTCTTTATCTAGATGAAACGTTCAGTGGCTATATATCAACCAAAATTGTTGATTTTATGCTCACTAATGACAATGGCGCTGTCTCTGACTCTACTTTGTGGGAGTCGTTTAAAGCCGTGATAAGAGGGCACATTATCTCGTACCAGTCTTCTCGCAAAAGGGCCAGGATCAGGCATCGCACTGATAGGCTGAACTAGCTGTACTGGAGAAGGAATATCAAAACTCAGGCTCTGAAGATACTCTTAGCTCTATTTTGAAAGTGAAATACGAATACAACCATATTCTGGGTGAGCAGGTTGGGAACTATATTCGCAAACTAAAGCAGAAGCACTTTGAGTTGGGTGAGAAGGCTGATAAATTGCTCGCTATGCAACTGAAGGGCGTCATTTCTGATAGGGCAATACATAAAATTTCCTCCTCCACCGGTCAGCTATTAACTGACCACAAGCAGATTAACGACAGATTTTTTAGTTTTTATAGCCAGCTATATATTTCCAGATCTATTGCCACGGATACTGATATTGCCAATTTTCTTCATACTTTAGACATTCCAGTTCTTTCTGAGTTTGCAAGATTAGAATTGGAATCTGAATTTACACTGGAGGAGATCAAAAACGCTATTAGTTCTTTTCCCGGTGGCAAAGCATGCGGTCTAGATGGGTTCGGGATAGAATTTTATAAGACGCACATAGACGTTGTTGCCCCCCTCCTACTGCGGATGGTCAATTGCTCAGTGAAAAAGGGTACTTTCCCCCATACTCTCTACGACGCCCATATCTGTGTCCTATTAAAAAAGGACAGAGATGAAACAAATGTCTCTTCGTATCGTCCCCTATCTCTTCTTAACTCCAACCAAAAAATTATAGCTAAAGTCCTGTCCAACCGATTAAAAAAATATATTGGCACTTTAATTCATCCTGATCAATCAGGTTTCATTCCCGATAGATTTTCCTTCTCAAACACAAGGTGTTTGCTTAATTTAATGTATTCAACTAAACTGCCCCACTCTGCTGTGATCTCTCTTCATGCCCAGCAGGCCTTTGATCAGTTGGAATGGAAATATATGTTCGCTGCACTTGACAAATTCGGATTTGGGTCGAAATTTAAGAATTTATTAAAAATGCTTTATGCTGCTCCCCAATCATCTGTTCTAACCAACCACGAAAGATCTCCACCGTTCCCATTACACCGCGGCACCAGGCAGGACTGCTGCCTCTCTCCAATGCTCTTTGCTTTAGCTCTTGAGCCGTTGGCCACTGCCATTAGAGTCAACCCCCAAATTTCCGGCATAAGGTGCGGCACATCCGAGTGCACCATCGGTCTGTACGCAGATGATATAATTCTGACCCTTTCAGATGTAAAAACATCCCTTTCACCCCTTCTTAATCTGATAGATGGCTTTGGACGACTCTCTGGATTTACTATAAACTGGGAGAAATCTGTTTTTATGCCTTTATCTAATTAACATCCCCAGAAATCCAAAACTTCTCTTTAAACTTTACTATATGGATCTGATTGGCAGGCTTAAGTGTATGATAGATAAGTGGAAACTTCTCCCCCTCTCATTGATTGGCCGTGTCAACATTGTTAAAATGGTTGTGCTCCCAAAATTTACTTATTTATTTCAGAATGTGCCCATCTTCCTCTCTTCTTCCTTTTTCAAGACGTTAGACTCTATTATCATGCCCTTCATCTGGGCCTCCAAGCCTGCCCGTATTTCAAAGGCCCATTTACAGAAGTCCACGGAGGAGGGTGGTTTAGGCCTGCCTGTCTTTCGGCATTACTACTGGGCTTGTAACGCCAGAGCTTGGGTTTTCTGGAATCAGTCCACAGCTGGGGGGTCGGAGGTGTGCGGTCCTGGCCCTAGATGGCCTGAGATTGAGCTTAGTAATGCTGTGTCACATACTGGTGCCTCCTTGTCAGCCATTCTATTCTCAAAACCTGATATTAAAATGAAATCGCTACGGAATAACTTCTTACTCAGTAACTCGATAAAAATTTTAAAGCAAATCAAGGTAATTCTGAACCTCCCAGAAAAGTCAATTCATGCCCCCATATGTCAGAACCCCTGTTTCAAGTCTGGTTTGATGGATGCTGTTTTTATGCAATGGTCAAATAAAGGTATAACTACTATCAGAGATCTCTACATTGATAATCACTTTGCTTCTTTTGCCCAACTCCAGGCTAAATTTAAACTCTCTACTAACCAATTTTTTCGTTATCTACAAATTAGGAATTTTGTCAAGCATACTTCTTCTCTTCTAAATGCAACCCCTATGCAACATGACTTTTTTGATATAATGACCTCCCCTCCCACTTCCAAACATTTGGTCTCTCGGTTTGTTAATCTCTTCGTTGTGGCAACCCCATCTCTCCATATTAAAGAGGCGTGGATCAAGGACATTGGCGAAGTTATATCTGATGAGGTATGGGAGATAGGCTTAAACAGGATAAAATCATGCTCTATTAATGCTCGACTTCGGCTTATTCAGTTTAAAGTAGTTCATAGGTTGCACTATTCCAAGACTAGACTGAATAAATTTTTTCCTGCTGTTTCCCCAACTTGTGATAAATGCAAATCAGCTGAGGGAACTCTTGGGCATCTTTTCTGGTCCTGCTCTAAGCTCACAAGATTCTGGGTTGACATTTTCAGTTTGTACAGTGCTGTTTATAATAGACAACTAGCTCCTGACTGTCTCTTTGCGATATTGGGCTGCTCCAACGATTCTTTGGCTCTACCTTCTGCTTTACAACAAGCCCTCATGTTTGGTATGACCATCGCAAAACGGGTTATCCTAAAGGAGTGGAAGTCAGCTTCCCCTCCTTGTTTCAAGTGGTGGCTTAATGATATGGTTTCCTGTTTATACCTTGAAGAAATACGGTTTTCTATGTCTAACTCTCGAGATAAATTCAAGAAGATCTGGGGCCCTTTCATAGATTACATCAGGAAGAAGAGCCCACAAACTGGGACCAATTTTTTTCATTTTTATATATTTATATTTTTTTTATCCTTACTGGGACCCTCACTCCCCTCAGGTCCAGGCTTCTTTGACTTAATCTGTGGACGTTTCAGGGCATCTGCTCAGTGAATGGACACGTATATGTATACTTTTTCTTTTTTATATATTGTGCGATTGCTGGGTGTTTGTGTTTGTTTATTTTTGTTTTTGTTCTGTTTGTATTATGTATGTAAAAAATCTGCATAAAAAAATAAATAAAATAAAATAAAAAAGGTAAATAAGAGCAGGATTGCACTGTATGTGTGCTCTCGTGAATCAATCGGAGTGTCTGGTAGATGAAAACAGTGAGAGATCTTGTGGCAGGTGCGACTCTTAGGTGCCGAGACTGGTTATATCCGTGACTGGCTGAGTGGCAGGCGCATATAACGGTGACTGGTCAAGTGGCAGGCGCATATAACGGTGACTGGTCGAGTGGCAGGCGCATATAATGGTGACTGGTCGAGTGGCAGGCACATATATCCGTGACTGGTCGAGTGGCAGGCGCATTTAACGGTGACGGGTCGAGTGGCAGCTGCCTCTAGCGGTGACGGGTTGAGTGACAGGTCGAGTGGCAGCTCCCCCTGCCACGCAGAGATTTTACCCCTACTGGAGAAGAACACGGTTTGAAGACAAGAAAGATGTAAAGTAAGAAATTCGAACTTATTAGTTTATGTTATTGTTGCATAAACTTCACATTGCAGTTGAACTGTTGCTAGATATATGGTGAATATTATAATATTTGGACCCGTGTTTACTGTTACTGTGTTTGTGGCTATCTGCTCAAACGTAGATATGTATAATATGGTTACTATAATGTTTCATATTTTGTTGCGAGCTCTGGTTTTGAATGTATCATATTTGGAGCGCGTCGTGCATTTGAATGTATCATATTTGGAGCGTTCTGTCAAGACAGAGACAGAGCAAGGAAAGCAAAGAACAAAACCCAGACACACATTCACCCCTATATGAAACACTGTATACATCCTCAGACGTAACAACCCCATCACTAAATTTTTGCATCAATAAAAATGCAAAAACGACTTCACCTCGAAAGTATTTGCACAGACGCTTGCTGAGTTGGGAGTAACCCATAAAATGTCTAGTGCACATCACCCAGAGTCGCAGGGAGCCCTTGAAAGGTTCCACCAGACGTTGAAGTCTATGCTCCGTGCCTTCTGTGTGGAGATGGGGAAAGATTGGGCAGACGGGTTGCCGTTGTTGATGTTCGCTATAAGCGAGTCTGTTCAGGAGTCTTAGGGTTTTAGTCCCGTTGAGCTTGTGTTTGGGCTCACTGTTCGCGGGCCATTAAAGCTCTTGAGTGAGCAGTTGCTGAGAAAGTCTAGTTCACCTGTATCAGTGCTCGAGTATGTAAGTTCTTTTCGTGAACGCTTACACCAGGCGTGTACTTTCGCTAAAACTAATTTGCCTGGCGTGCAGTCTAAAATGAAGAAGCGCTTCGATCAGAAAAGTTTATCGCGTAAGTTTTGTGTTGGAGAGTCTGTTCTCGTTCTACTTCCTATCCCTGACTCTTTGTTTCAAGCGAAATTCTTTGGTCCTTATGTGATAGAAAAAAAATTGAGCGAGACGGATTATGTTGTAAGCACACCAGATCGAAGACGTGAGAGTCGGGTTTGTCATATCAATATGCTTAAGGCCTATCATGTGCGAGACGTGACACGGTCTCCATCATCATCATTGCTTGCAGCCCCTTTCCTTGTAAGTTCTGAGCAGGATCATGAGGATGATGTGGCAGGTGACTTTCAAGGTTTTGGGGTACGTCTGGAAAACTCAGTTGTTTTGAGTAATATAGATTCTCGTCTCGAACATCTGATACCCTACCAAAGAGATGATGTGGTGCGTGTAATACGAAAATACCCCTCTCTCTTTTCTGATATTCCTGGGAGAACAACAGTGTTGTGCCATGATATCGACGTGGGTATTTCTTTGCCCATCAAACAAAACCCGTATCGACTGAATCCACTGAAACGAGCAGCGATGAGAAATGAGACTGAATATTTGTTGAAATAACCGGAAGCTTCTTTAACTTTGAATCTTTCAAAGTGTGAATTTGCAAAGGCAGTGATCACATACCTGGGAAAAATGGTAGGTCAGGGGCACGTGAAGCCAGTGGTGGCCAAAGTGAGTGCAATTCGTGATTTTCCTATTCCCGTAACTAAAAGAGAACTTAGGAGGTTTTTGGGAATGGCAGGATACTACCGTGGATTTTGTTATAATTTCGCAACGGTGGTGTCCTCTCTGACCGATCTTCTTAGCACTTCGAGGAAGTTTGAATGGAGTGAAAGGTGTGATCATGCTTTCAATGCAATGCCCTGGCAGAATGGCCCTCAGAATGACAGGGCCTGATAGCTCCTAATAGGGCCATTAGGTAGTGTCTTTGTCTTTCTCAGGTGTGAAAAGCTTGCATATTAATGAGGTGATCCGCCCCTTCGAATAAAGCTTTGTCACACAAAACACGTCTTAGAAATTTTAAATCAATATATTGTCTTCTCTGAATGAGCAGTCAGGGTGATTTTCACAGTTTTGGAGCAAATATTCTAGGCTACGTGAGAAAATTTTCAAAAGTCTTGTGAAGAAATAATCAGTAGAGGTTTCATGACCTTATTTCAGTGACAATTTTTTTTTTGTATTTTCACAAACCACGCATAAACATTATTATCTCAAAACTACAAACTTTTACACACTTGCTGCTGATATATTATTGTAGCAGAGTTTGTGCTGAATACAGTGTAATCAGACTTTAGCCATGGAAATGTCACAAGTAACAGAAATAAGCACAAATGTCAGAGCATGTCAGAACACCTCCAGGCCCAGAAAACACCTCAGACCCCAGAGGGTTAAAGGGGGGGGTGAAATGCTATTTCGTGCATACTGAGTTTTTTACACTGTTAAAGAGTTGGATTCCCATGCTAAACATGGA
The DNA here is from genome assembly GCF_964197995.2 of Scardinius erythrophthalmus. Lineage (NCBI taxonomy): Eukaryota > Metazoa > Chordata > Actinopteri > Cypriniformes > Leuciscidae > Scardinius > Scardinius erythrophthalmus. Next base: position 39,310,087 of record NC_138224.1, on the reverse strand, counting down.
CAAAGTTTCAAAAATTAAGTTGTACGTTTGATGGAGTATTTCTGTGCCAAAAATACTCCTTCCGGTTTGTCACAAGTTTCGGAAAGTTTTTTTCGAGTATGGGCATTTGTGACGTCAGCTGGGGCGGAATTTCCTTATATGGGTCCTAAGGGCACTTCTCCCGGAAGGGCGCACGTGCACCCGTAGACCAGAGCGAGAGAACGAAACCATCAAAGCGCTGTGCTCGCTGCAGTCACAGGACTTTCTTTGTTCCCTGCATTTCGACGATGATTGTTTTATAAACAAGGCCCAGTTCGACGCCAGATTTGCAGATCATCTAATGCTTAAGGATGGAGCAGTCCCAACGATAAAGGTTAACAGTCGTGCCTTGGAACCGTGAGTAAAACTGCTTCTAATGTCTGTGTTGTTAGCTATCGGCGCATAAGCACAGCCCACACGGCACGCCTCCAGCCGCTCGTTTTTTTCCGGAAAGGTTCGGAACAGCCTATCTTTCTTTTATAAATATAATAAAACTAATGACTTTTTGGAGATATGAAGGATGCAATACTACTGTATAGGTACTCAAGATTAACATGAGATTGACTGAAACTGAGTGTTTCACCCCCCCTTTAAATCGGGCTTAAAATCCTGTAGTGTGAACTAGCCATAAGGCGCCCTGTTTGAAAGGGACCAATTGAGGGTCTGAAAGAAGCTTTGGGCCCAGTCCCAAAAAAATCCTCTCCACTCTGTTCCCTATCAGGTGAACTTCTGACTGATTTGGAATCTCAATTGGCGAGATGGGCAGAGCACTATAGCCTTCTTTATGCTCAGCCTGTCACAGCCAACACACTGGCAATAACTGCTGCTGTTCCTGAGCTCCCCCCTATGTCTGATCTGGATGCAGAGATTACCATTGAGGAAGTCAAATCTGCAATTAAAGCACTGAAAAATAACAAGTCTCCCGGAGTTGACGGTCTCCCCCCTGAGGCTTATAAGGCAGGCGGTGATGTTCTTGCCTCTGTCCTACATCATCTGGTTGTGATGTGCTGGAAGAGTGGATATCTCCCAGATGTCCTTAGAGATGCCAACATCATCACCATCTATAAGAACAAGGGGGACCGTGCAGACTGTAACAACTTCAGAGGAATATCTCTGCTCAGTCTTGCTGGCAAGATATTTGCTCGCACTATTCTACCACGTCTACAAATCCTTGCTGACCGTATCCTCCCTGAAAGCCAGTGTGGGTTTCGTGCTGGCCGCTCCATAGCAGACATGGTGTTCTGTGTTCGTCAACTACATGAAAAGTGTATTGAACAGCATAAACCTCTGTTCTTGGTGTTTGTAGACTTGACCAAGGCTTTTGACTACGTTAGTCGATCTGGACTTTTCCTCATTCTACAAAGACTTGGCTGCCCTCCAAAGTTATTGAAGGTGATCACTGAGTTTCATGAGGGCATGAAGGCAACCGTACAGTTTGAAGGCACTCGCTCTGAAGAGTTCCAGATAAGGCGTGGAGTAAAGCAGGGATGTGTCCTTGCTCCTACCCTTTTCAGAATTTTCTTCTCTGCCCTACTACGCCGTGCCTTCCCTGATGACTCGGGTATCCTTCTACACACCCGCAGCTCAGGAAAACTGTTCAATCTGGCCAGACTGCGGGCGAAGACCAAAGTACGCCATGTTATGGTACGTGAGCTGCTTTATGCTGATGATGCTGCCTTTGTTGCCCACTCAGAGGCAGATCTACAACTACTCTGCTCATCTTTTGCCGCTGCATGTCTAGAGTTTGGTTTGCAGATCAGTCTTGAAAAGACAGTTATCCTTGCCCAACCTGCAACCCTGAACCCTACAGTATACATTAACAACACACTTCTATCTGTGGTAGACAAATTCACCTACCTGGGTTCCACAGTATCAAACAACAATAACCTTGACGCAGAACTTGACATGCGCATTGGGAGGGCATCATCGGTGTTTGGAAAATTGAGCAAGCGTGTCTGGCACAACAAGAACCTCTCAATGCTCCTCAAAGTCCGTGTATATCATGCATGTGTACTTAGCACCTTACTATATGCAAGTGAGACATGGACAACTTAAAGGAGGCATGAACATTGGCTCAACGCCTTCCATTTTCGCTGCCTCCGCTCCATACTGGGTGTATGCTGGAAGGACCATGTGCCAAACTCTGTCATACTTGAGAGAACTGGTTCCAGTGACCTGTACACCATCCTTCGTGAACGCCACCTCCGTTGGACTGGACATATTTATCGAATGAATGACACCCACCTCCCAAAAATCTTGCTGTATGGCGAGCTGGCAAATGCCCCCCGCAAACAGGGTCGCCCCCATCTACGTTTCAAAGACGTCATTAAGAGGGATCTTCAGGCCTTCTCCATCAACCTGGACAATTGGGAGGCACTTGCAAATGACAGACCCAACTGGCGTGCAGCAATTAACAACGGCCGCAGGGACTCTCAGGAGTCCTACAAGTCATTTCTGGAAGAGAGACGCTCAAAACGGGAAGCAGTTCGTCGCACTCGACATGAACGGCCATAGTAGTAGTAGTAGAGTGCTTAGGAATCGGATCAGCTGTTAGGTCTGGGTATCAGATGATAGCTGAGCTTGACTACGTGGCCTGCCTGAACTGACGCTGAACACTATATTTGATTAAAAAAAGAGCCATAATTCTTTTATTGTCAAAGTCCTCTGGTCTTATGGCCATTGTCGTGGAAATTCTTAATACGAACACCACTGACTTAATCAGACTTCTTCACCACTGACAATTTAAACAACTTCCAGTTGTTAAAAATAATAACTACAGTATCTAGAGGTAGTTCCCTGAATACTTACAATACAATACAATACTTCCCTGAAGTAAGGTGACGGTATTCCGTCAAGAAGCTGCTATAACTACCTCAATCACACTTGAGCGGTTTCTTTAGTTGTCTTTTGAGCATAGAATCTTTAGTACTTCTATTACTACCTCAATCACACATATATGTTCTTTTGTTGTCTTTTGAGTGTAGAATCTGTTTCTCAGCTGTGCAGCATATACCTGACACGACTCCCAAGTTGCTCTTTGTAGAAATGTTTTATTCATGGCCGGGAAATCACTGGCCACAGAACAAAAGATACATGTACATTTAAATCTTACAACTGAGTAAAAATCAATCAATATCACTCAAGTTTTCTTCACTGCATTTTTTTTTCTGGTGATTAGTTTAAAATGATCTAAGCTAATCATATGACTTAGTTCTACTGTGTTAAGCACTTTTTAGGTAAGTATATATGGTCTTTGACCTGAGCATCCTTAATCTGATTTCTCTGTACATTTAATGTTGAAAATATCCATTACATAAAATATTTCTATCACACGGGGTTGTATTCGCTATAACAACCGCCTCGCTCTACATTATCCCGCTTATTACATGGCTACCTACCAAATAAATCAATAATTTGACACAAAATATTGATTTAAAAGGGAGTTTATTGATTTAAAAATGATTGTATTGCTTCCGCTAAAGAATCTAGTCTGTTCCGTCTCTACGGTTAGAATCCTGCGTCCATAGCAACGCTCTGTTTTTCATGGCAACGGTGTGTTATCCTTAGCAGCGGTCTGTTATCAAGAAATAAAACCGCATTCTACATCGGAATTCAACCAAGCCATGTAATAACACACTTTATCTTCTGACATGAGTTCTACCCCTCTTCACCTCAATGAGACCAAAGTAATCGATTAACATGACTGAAAGGTGGTAAGGCAGGTGTGATTAGATTCAGGGGTAAGTCTGCCATCTTTTGTTCAATTGCAGATCCATGATAACCTCTACAGAAGAAGCAATTTATGATTACTTTTCTGGCAGTAGCTTTACCTCTGGTAATCCAGTATCTTTTATGGAGTTTAGCAAGCAGTTGGATTCTACCACAGTGAATATGAATATGCTTACTTTAATAGTCTACACAGATCATTGGGTATATCTGGATGCTTGAACTCTTCTGACATTACCATCTTGCTCAATCTTCCGAAGACTCTCAAGATGTCATTGTCAAGGATTACATCCAACTTGTATATCCTGCTACTGGTTTTCACAGCATGACCTTTATTCAATGTCATTTCATCTGGAAAGTTCTGTTGTTGAACATGATGAACAAGAGATTTTTTGGAAAGTACAAGATCTTCTACTGAGAGAGTTTGGGCACCAAGCTGGGATTCGGGTACCAAGCTGGGAGCAACTCTTGAGTTTTGGGATGAACAGTCATGCGGTTGCCATTTTTAATTTCTCCCATGATGATAAATAGTCTATTAGCTGATTGAATAGAATAGAATAGAATAGAATAGAATAGAATAGAATACCACTTTATTGTCCAGCCAAGGCTGGAAAATTTTCTTTGGTCTCACCAGACCTATAAAAACATCATTATACAAACATAAACATATATCAACATACCAACATCATATCACATACGACATATACATCTCTCCGCCCATCGTATCACATCATTGCAGTTTGCCCCATACCCATCCTGTAAAGTCGCATGTACATTTATTTTATCAATTATAGAGATTAACTGGTTCTGTAACTGATCTAATCGTTATTCGTCCAGCGAATAAAGGTGAGATTATCACAGTTAAGAAGGGTTATCTCTTTACAAACTCCAAGAAAGTTTGATCTCCTGGCCACGGACATCAAACCCTTCTGAGTTTATTAATTAAAACTACTGAATGTAGTCTAATATCGAGCTTGTAGCTTAAGATCTTTTTAGATTCATTGACTTAAAAAGTGGATGTTTCAAACACAGAGGCAGTGAAAAGTATTTATGAATTTTAATAAATGCAAAACTATGATTATATGATCTACGAACATAAACGTACGTAAAAATGCACACAATAAACAAACGACATATAACTGTCACAGTGTTGGGTTTGTGTTCCCTGGTTGTCCCCTAGAGGTCTCTTTTCCCCTTTCTGTCATCATTCATGAACTGCATTTCCCACAATCCTTGTCTGCTCTCATCACTGTTCATTGCACCCAGCTGTTCCCCATCATGATCGTTAGTTTCTGTGTTTAAATACCCTGCCTGTTTAGTGTCTGTCACGGAGTCCTTGTTGAATGTCACTGCACTTTTGAAGTCTGTTTTCCTTGGCCTGTTCTTGTATTATTTCTCGTGTTTGGATTGGATTACATGGATTTTGACCCCCTGCTTGGATGACTACGAGATTGGATTACATTTAATAAACTACTGCTATTGGATCTACCTTTTCCCGTGTGTGTCCCGTGACAGAAGGACTCCGTCACCACAAAGATCCAGCGGTATGTTTTCAAACTTCTCTTCCCCAGCCACCGAGCGGGAGAAGAGAGATTTGTTTAATGGAACCCGTCTAGTAATTTTTCGTGGGACCCGTGGAGGCCGCAGGGGAGGAGGTGGTGGATATGGACCCCAACACCACTCGCCGCTTCAGTCTTTTTCCAGCCCCGAGCCCGAACTGTCCAGCGGTTCCAGATCTGAGCCAGGGCTTAGCCCAGTGGTCCCAGTTCCGGTGGTCCCGTTTCCGTTGGACCCGTTTCCGGTGGTCCCGTTTCCGGTGGTCCCGTTTCCGGTGGTCCCAGTTCCGGTGGTCCCAGTTCCGGTGGTCTCGAGTTCGGTGGTCTGGAGGCGGAGGAGGAGGAAGACCTCCAACCTCCCCAAAGAACCGGAGGCCGTACCCGTGCAGTCCGCAGTCATCCCCGAGCAGACCACTGTCATCCCAGAGGTCATGCCCGTGCAGCCAGCTGTCATCCCAGAGGCCGTCCTCGTGCAGCACCCTGTCGTCCCGGAGGCCGTGCCCGAGCAGCCCGCTATTGCCACAGCGGCGGAAAGCCTGTTGGATTATTTTGATACGCTATTTCAGATCCTAGAAAGTACCAAGACTGTCCACGGCACGTCTGCCGAGCCTGTGTCTTCGGACAAGATGGCCGCCGCCGAGCCTGTTCACGTCACGCCTGCCGAGCCTGTGTCTTCGGACAAGGTGGCCGTCGTCGAGCCTGTGTCTTCGGACAAGATGGCCGCCGCCGAGCCTGTTCACGTCACGTCTGCCGAGCCTGGGTCTTCAGACAATATGGTGCTTGTGGTGTCTGTTCCTGAACCTGAACCTGAGCCAGTGGTGTCTGTTCCTGAGCCGGAGCCAGTGTCTGTGTCTGTTCCAGTTCCTGAGCCGGAGCCAGTGTCTGTTCCTGAGCCGGAGCCAGTGTCTGTTCCTGAGCCGGAGCCAGTGTCTGTTCCTGAGCCGGAGCCAGTGTCTGTTCCTGAGCCGGAGCCAGTGTCTGTTCCTGAGCCTGTTCCTGAGCCGGAGGCGTCTGTTCCTGAGCCCTCAGTGACCGCGACACTGGCCATTATGGCCACAGCCATGTGGTGTGTGTGGGCTACGCACACACTTGGACCGGTGGTGTCTGTTCCTGGGCCGGTGGTGTCTGTTCCTGAGTCGGTGGTGCCAGTTCCAGTGCCTGAGTCGGTGGTGCCAGTTCCAGTGCCTGAGTCGGTGGTGCCAGTTCCAGTGCCTAAGTCGGTGGTGCCAGTTCCAGTGCCTGAGTCGGTGGTGCCAGTTCCAGTGCCTGAGTCGGTGGTGCCAGTTCCAGTGCCTGAGCCATTGGTGTCTGTTCCAGTTCCTGCGCCGTGGCCGCCCGAGGGGTCTTCACCGCCGTGGCCGCCCGAGGGGTCTTCACCGCCGTGGCCGCCCGAGGGGTCTTCACCGCCCTGGCCGCCCGAGGGGTCTTCACCGCCCTGGCCGCCCGAGGGAAAGTCTCCGCCCTGGCCGCCCGAGGGAAAGTCTCCACCCTGGCCGCCCGAGGGAAAGTCTCCGCCCTGGCCGCCCGAGGGAAAGTCTCCGCCCTGGCCGCCCGAGGGGTCGTCTCCACCCTGGCCGCCCGAGGGGTCGTCTCCGCCGTGGCCGCCCGAGGGGTCGTCTCCGCCGTGGCCGCCCGAAGGGTCTTCTCCGCCCAGGCCACCCGATGGACTGTTCGCTTCGCCCCGGCCGCCTAATGGAGGGGTTGCTTCGCACTGGCCGCCCGATGGACTGTTGGCTTCGCCCTGTTTCCCCGATGTACTGTCTGTGTCACCCTGGGCCCCTTTGAGTCTGTTACCCCCTGTTTCTGTTTCCCTTCATGGACCTGGCCCCCCGTCCCTCCCCCTGATCCTCCACCATGCCACCTCCCTCCTGAACTTTTGTTTTGTTCCGTGTCCTGTCTTGGAGTGTCTGGGAGCCACTCCGTAGAGGGGGGGTTATGTCACAGTGTTGGGTTTGTGTTCCCTGGTTGTCCCCTAGAGGTCTCTTTTCCCCTTTCTGTCATCATTCATGAACTGCATTTCCCACAATCCTTCTCTGCTCTCATCACTGTTCATTGCACCCAGCTGTTCCCCATCATGATCGTTAGTTTCTGTGTTTAAATACCCTGCCTGTTTAGTGTCTGTCACGGAGTCCTTGTTGAATGTCACTGCACTTTTGAAGTCTGTTTTCCTTGGCCTGTTCTTGTATTATTTCTCGTGTTTGGATTGGATTACATGGATTTTGACCCCCTGCTTGGATGACTACGAGATTGGATTACATTTAATAAACTACTGCTATTGGATCTACCTTTTCCCGTGTGTGTCCCGTGACAATAACCAAACAATAACATAAGTGATCAGAATGAAATGAAAGAAAGAAAAAAAAAAGGAAAAAAGAGAAGAGGAAGAAGGGTAACTTAATTCGCAGACCTAAGAGAGAGAGAGACCAGGAAATCAACTTTTAGGTTGATAGATAGTACTTGCGAGCTGTTGTACTCTTTCAGTGCGATGCTGGAAAAGGGGACGCGCGTGTGCGCGTGTCCGGCTGGTTTGCGTCTGGCTTCGTCTTCTGGGTCGTTTCGCAAGACGATGTAAAGGCTTACTTGAATTTAAGTTACCGCGAAAATTAGGTTTGTCTCCCGGGACGGGGAGAGGTTTCAGAAATCTTGGTTTCTAAGGCAGCAGGCTTTTACATGGCGCGGGGGTTTGTGTCCCAGAGGCCACGGCGAGGCCTGTTCAGCTGGTTGCCATGGAGCTGCGCTACACGTGGATGAGGTCCGGGATGAGAGCGACCGGAGAAGAGAGGAAGTGGAATCAGCGGGGTCGAAGAAAGAAGAGAGGATAAGAGGGGGTCTCTTCCTTTTAACAGACAATCTGTTTACGCCTTGTTTTGTGACATAGCGAATCAAAACTTCTGATCTGTAGCGGGAAGACGTCTTCTTTGTGTAAAGAGCAACACGCCCCCTTGTGTCATATGTCTTCTGAGCGAAATAATTAATATTTCCTCTTAAGATTATACATACAGAATAATACATCTTACGATAATACTATGTGCGGGACTGGTTGAATTAAAACAGGACGGTCAGACAGATACCAAGAATTACAGGTAGATATTGGACACACATAACATTACGTTCATATGCCTCATTACACACAAATAAAGCTTGATTAAACACACAATAAAATTGTCAGTGTTTCCGTTATGGCAAACGACGACACTTTGAGAATACATATCAAACATCTTAGGGAGTTTTCTCTGAAGAGTTTCATGTATGTTAAGGTGTTGGAATGTTGGCTTTACAAGAGGAACTGGATGAGATGCCGTCTCGAGGTCATAAAGTTTTATGGTCTGGGGGAGGATTACAACAGGACACGACTGAGGAATTCCTTTCAAGGAACATAAGTCTATAGGATTCCAACCTATATTCTAGCAAACCACACTTCTATTATTAATCAAAGTTAATCACAAATACATATCAGAAGGTATACACTCAAGAGCCATATCTCTACCTGAAATTGTACTCAAAGGAGGTTTTGTGTGTGTGGGGGTGAGTGTGTGTGTGTGCGTGGGTCATGAGGTTGTAAAGTCACAAAACTCTTCGGTGACTCTATTGTCCCTCTGGGGGAATCATTAACCAGTCAGTACAAAAGATGATGTGTTCGGAGATCACATGATGCACTTAATTACAAGCAGATGTCGTTGTGGCTACATTCCCCCTTTTTGTTAAACGAAATTCGGGATGGAATTCGTTGAACAACAAATAGGCACAACGAGTGTCAGGGCGTGGTCGGTGACCGTGGAGATGCACATCACCGTGCTAGACTTCTCTGAGTGTGAGTCCTGCTTTGGCAGGCAGGAGTCGGGCTGCTCTCTCTCCTAATGCGATGCCGGATGCCGGATCTGGTGATGTCCGATTGCGGCTTCTTTCTAGCGAACCACCACTGCATCCTGTTGGAGGAAAAAGAGAGAGAGAGAGAAAGGGAGGAAAAATTTCAGCGATGGATGTCCTTGGTTGGCTAGGACAGTCTTGTTGCTTCGCTGAGGTTGGTATGACACGTGCTTCGATGTGCCATGCGTAGCTTTCGTGCTGCGGTGTTCAACACATGGGCACCCTTGGTATAGGAAAGGTCTGTTCATCAGAGGTCCGCATGACCTTTCTTTGTACACAGCGGAGGTGGCGTAAGCGGCTCTGAGGCGTGCAGTGTAGTTGGTAAAGTTTGATTGTGCTGTGTAATCACTGCAATCGTGATGGTGGTAGGTATGTGGCGCAGACATTGGTCTGGTTGCACAGCTGCAGGTCAGAGATAACCTTGAAACAGCAGGTGTCAGTGCTCGTTTTCTGTGTCGGTGTCAGACGTGGCTGCACTGTCTTCACCTGTTGTGTAAGAAGACTCGGGCTCATCAGGGTTCTGGAGAGAGTGGCTATAGGTTTGACGGTCAGGGCTTGGAGTTCTGGACGGCGGGTGATGCTGGTTCCAGAATCTTTCTGAGCGCTTGGTCCGACGCTTTGAATGAGCACCGTCACAGTCATGCTGCCACCTGCTGTCTGGCTCTGAGCAGTGCTCAGAGACAGAGTAAATGGTGTGTGTTTCGACAGTCTTTTCATCCATAGCCCTTTGCTTGGTGTAAGCCTTGTGAGCTAAGTCTCTGAGTCTTCGAATAGACATGGTTCGTGGGCAGACGAGCACACCGAGATGTTTACTCACGGTGCTATGCAGATTCCGCAGAAACAAAATTCTAAAAGTTACATCTTCTTCCAAATGTGGAGCGTTGGTTGCTCCGAAGAACGTTTGTCGGAGTCGGTCATAGTAGGACTGGGGGTGTTCAAGTCGGGCCTGTTTGATGTCAAAGGCCTTGATAAACCCTTGGTCTGATTCTGGGTCAGAGAATTCAAGGATCAAAGCTTGTCGCAGTTGCTTGTAATCTGCTTTGACAGCCTCTGGTTGTCGATCCAGGAAGCTACGCACTTCTCTATTTGCGGTGATTCGTAACAAGTAGAACTTGTCCCAAGCTGTCACGTTAGCGACAGTTTGCAGGTGAAAATCAATGTCTTGAAGGTAAGAATGAACACTGTGGTCTCCGGCAAACGTAGGAATGTTTCTGGCCAGCTTGTCGAGGCTGGTTGGACGAGAGCTGTTGCTGGGGGCCCAATCCGTCTGGAGAGGATTCTGACCCTTTACAGCTCTTGGTGTTTGGCTGACAGGCGAGGTGTTGTGCAGTGGGCTTTCGCCCCCCTTTCCAGCTCTGGGTGTGAAACTGAAAGGCGTGGACTCGTGGGAAGGGGGAAATGGTGTGGGGTGTTCTTCCCCTTCCCTGTCACTGTTAAGTCTGTAAGCATGTCTCAGTTCTCTGCGAACCATGTCTAGTTCGTCTTCGAGATCGTGTCTCTGTTGAGCGAGCTCATGGATTTTAGTCTCTGCTCTCTCAAGGAGAGCTTCAGCCTGTTGGAGCCTTTCGTTGAGTTCCTTCCGGGTGAGTTCCTCCGACTGTTGTCTTTGGTCTGTGTGCCGATGAAGATCGTCTAGGGCATTTTGAAGTCTTTCAACTTCCTGTTGTAGCGTTGTGTCCGTCTCGTCCTCTTCCTCGGTCAGGGAGAGGAGCTGGTCTGGACGGCTCTGTGTGTGTGCTCGGTCCTCCAGGGCCTCTGTGGCCTGGAGCTGTAGTGCGGCTACCTTCTGCTCCAGATCGAGGTTGGTTCTTTCACTGTCCCGGGCCCTGGCGACGAGTTTGAGTGTGAGGTTTCCGAAGATTTTGGACAGCTGCTCGTGGCTGTATGTCTGGGCTGGATCATGGGACTCGAACTGGCTCAGGTCTGTGTCCCGTTGCTCTTGGCTCGAGCGATGTGGGTCCTGGGGCAGCACGGTCTTTGTTATGTCCCTCAGCCATGCCTCAAGGTCGTCCCAGCGGACTGCAGGACAGGGTGAGCTCGACATCTCGGCTTACTGTTGGCGAGAGAAGCACAGCACACACAAAAAGAGACAAAATGCAAGTTTGTTTTAGGGTCAAATGAGCTATACTCATACGGGCTAGGCCGTTTATGAGAATTTCGGGCTAACTGATGCCGACAGTTAGCGGAGCCAATTTCGTGGGTATGGCTAAACCCACAATAGAGATTTTGACAGGCGGTAGCCTGGGAGTCGTCTAAAGACGCCCGCTTGGATTGTTTACTCTATTATTCAGCTTTCCTGGGGTCTCTCTCAGGTTCTGTCTGTAAGTGAAATGAGAGAAACAAATCACAACAGAAATGGAGAAAAATTAAAATAACAAAAAGTTGAAGGTAGGGAAGAAAAGGGAAACACAACACAAGGAAGTGAATTGGTCTGCAATGAAACGTCACAAACAATAACACGGAGAGTGTTATATAGTAAAGTAAAAAAAAATGAAAGAGGCCTAAGCCTATTAACCCCCTGAGGCTCGTTTTTTTCCGTATGAGTGCAAAAAAATAATAAAATAAAAATATTAATTTTTATCTTATATGCTTGTGTTATACATCAATCTATCCTGTTAAGTGTGTATTATTTTTGTGTACACTCACAATAAAAACAAAGTGTTGTGCTTTTCGCCAAATAAAGAAAAATAAACACGAAGCGAGTTCTGCCTTCTCTCTGTCCGTGTAGTCCATTCTGAAACGCGTCCGAAAATGAATCATAACTCAGCGAATACTTCTCACACAGGCACGTGAGATATGTCTTTATGAAGCTTGAAATCTCCTCTTTTAAATGAAGTAATTTATATAAAAAACAAATGTTTTCAACTCATGTAATCCGTTTGAAAGCAAGGAGAGGTACCGTTTTTCCTTCTGCCTCATTATCTCTATAATCAGCTGCGGCCGCCCCGCCCCCGGCGCGATTCACATGTAAATAGTTAGATGATCTAGTATGCAGCGCACCCGCCCCCCGATCAATGCCATAAAAAGTTTCTTCATCAGACTTACTGATAGTTCATCGCGTTTTGAGTATGACACGCTTCTCCGGTAATAAAGACGCCCTTCAGATGATTCTGGACGGCGAGGAAGAATGCACCTTTTCCTCAGAGGAAGATTGTAACTCAGACGACGAACGGCAGCATTTTGAAGAGCGAATTCCGCAGAGAAAACAATTTCGGAGTAAGTTTTACTTAAAAGTCTTTTGAAGCTTTTCGTGTTCGCATTTATGAGGAAAAAACAATATTACGTGACAGTTCTCCATTATGGACGCGAGCGCTCTAAAAAAATCACTAAAAGACTTTCAAACTTTCACAGAGACCTCAAAACAGAAAGTACAAATCCTTTCTTTAAAACGAATTTCGTTTTGTATCAATTGTATCTTACTTTTAATAATTTTTTCATTAACAAATTTCCTGGATTTAAACTGCAAATTAACATTTATATTTCTTATAATAAAAATGAAAGACCTATGTTACAGACATATGAAAGACAACATTTCGTTGATTAGTTTTGGATAGATTATACATTTTTAATGTAAAATATCTGCCACCTCAAATAAGCTTTTGTTTGCCAATATTTGCTTATGTTAAATATAATATGTTTTGTCAAAAATAAAGTTATCAAATAATCAATCAAATCCTTAACTTTGAAATATGTATGATAAAATGTATACTTTAGTTTTTACAAAGAAAGATTACACTTGAATTGTTGTTGTAATTGTAACCTTTTTAATAAAAAAATATATTTACAAGGTAGATGTAAACAAACTATTAAAAGGTAAATATAAGCCTTTTCTTTAAATAACTTTTATTGTGTTTTATTATTGACAAATTTGGGGAGAGCATAAATATTCCAAAACTGAAAATACAGTATGAGAATTAACTGCACAATTACTAGACATGTTTTCCTTGGATATTATAGGCCAAATTGCAAGCACAATATGAGGAAAAATAAAAAAGAATTGAGATGCTTCCAATTGTTGCTCTTGCATTCTTGTGGCTCAGTGACTCACCTGAATGAATGGCTAATTAAGTATGCAGGCCCCATTGTCTCCTCAGGTGTGAACCACTATATATGCATGACCGTTGACGCCCACTCCGCATATGGCCTTTCCAAACAGAAAGTGCTTTGCAAAATTCAAATCAATGTATTGTGTTATGTGAATGATAAGGCAGGGTGATTTTCACTTCATTTTGAAGAAAAAACACTAGGCGATGACATCTTTTAGACAAAAGTCTTATTGGCACATATTTAGAATGTGTTTTATGGCCTTATTTCAGAAACTTTAGTTTTTAGTTTTTTCAATAACCAAGCATAAACATTATTCTCTCAGAAATGCAGACATGTACATTCTTGTTGCTCACATTTCATGGTAGCCCTGTTTGTGCTAAATAGTGTGTAATATTTTTTTTGCCATTAATATGTTTATAAGCAACTGAAAAAAGCAAAAATGTCAGGGCATGTCAGAACATCTCAAGGACCCCAAAAACACCTTAGACCCCAGAGGGTTAACACTGCTAGAGTTATCGGGACAGGACCTCGAAAGAAGGGGTGTCTTAGAGAGAAAAAGGTGGGCCAAGCACTTAAAATACACCAGAAGGAATATCTAGTATTCTGTGGTTCATAATAAGTGGATGGGTTCTATCAAATTTTAGTTACCTGGGGTGAATAGAGGTCATCCAGGTGGAAACCAGTGATGACGTCTCAATCTCCCCAGTGCACTGACTGAGTCCTGCCCATAGATACACAATAAGGGATTAAGAGGTTGGACTTAATGTGAATTAAGGCTTTCTGGTTTCATCAAATTGGGTAAATATGTATGCAGGAGTCAGAGGCAAAGGCTGTACTAAAATAGTGATACAACAACAAAAAAAAAATTATGATAACTGATGGTGATTTATCAGAATAACCTACCCCCCCCCCCCCCACCCCCCTTTGGAGAAAAGAGGGAAGAGAAAAAAAAAATTATCAATGAAATAAAATGTGAACAACAACACAGGCTTGAGACGCAGGTAGAGGGATAGGCCCCGGCAGTGGGTTTGTGCCACTAGGGTGAGGGCCGTATGTCTTCTCAGTGGTCTTCCCTGGCTGATTAGACACAATTTTGAATTAAAATACAAACTAGTTTGAATTGAAATTCAACTAAGCATGCAAGGGGAGGTTAAAAAAAATAATAAAAAAAAATAAGGAAGGAAAGAAAATTAGAATGATGACAGTGATGTATCAATACTAAAATTAATTAAACTGAAATTCAGAATGACTTCCCATAATCCTTACAATAACACTGAAGTTATTAGTATTGATTATAAAAATAATCAAACGAAAAGGGTAGCAATGAGACACTTTAATTGCAGACTGGGGGGTTACACAGATATTGATAAGTCGACCCAAGATGGCCACACGGTGGCGTGCTTCTTCCTAGGTGGACCTATCAATGAACTGAGTGAATCAAATCTAAGTTTTTAATTCGAAAAGTTTTCTTTTTTCCCGAACTTAACTTAAAGTGTGACAGTCAAAAACAGAAAAAGGAATTGTCTAACTCCAAATAATATCAGCATAAGCTAAGCTTGAATGCAGTTAAGTATTTAAGAGAGAAAATGAATGCAGAGAGAAAAAGAAATTGAAAGCAGGTATTATCTTAGAACGCCACGAGATGGCGTAGTTGCGCTCGCGCAGGCTGACGTCAGTGGGAGGCGACGCTCACGCAGGATGACGTCGGTGGGGCGCGCGTGATTTGAGAACTGCCACACACCTAGAAGCTGCCCTCTAGTGTCGGTGACGTGATTCAGCAATTTAGACAGCAGATTTTCTTATCTGTGGAAATCACGAGTATTTCGCGCTCTGTTGAGAATGAGCGAGTTTTACAACATGTAACTACAGGGATTACACATTTATATTACACATTTACATTACACATTGAGACGGTTTTAGCATAAGAACAGGGATTATCATCTTTTCTTAATTCATAAAACTGGTCTTCAATTACACATTATCTCTGAAACGTTTACAATAAAACAGGTATTAAAACTTCTTGTTTTAATCACTAGAGCTATGAGCACGACAGGAATTAGACATCTGTGAACTTAAGCCGTGAGCACACATGCATCAAACAGCTATGAGCAGGATTATCATCTACTCATCTCCCATAAGCATTAATCAAAATAGCCCTTTTATGATTTTATGCGTAGGTTTTTCAAAATTGGTTCGCGACGCCAATTTCTGACCAGGAGTTTATCGGTAATGTATTATCATAAGGCCTATTACGACTGAAACTGAGGCACTGCCCAGGTCAGATTTACGCCTTCGTCCTAAAATAGATCCTTCGTCTTCATTTAGTCGGTTTAAATCATATTGCATGTACTAACTGTGAAGAGTTTTGCTTCGTCTTTACAGAGACACAATGTAATGTCATGAACTGCAGTTTTAGCTCTTAACAGTGATTAAAAATGCTTAGACATTTTTAAAACTGTTAATTTGAAGAGCTGAGCTGGCTTTGTGCCTAACGTCAGCTGAGTGAGTTCGCTTTATAGCGACTTACCTCACAATTCAAAACGCGCGTGTAACGTTACAATTATTAATACCAATAATACACATTCACTGAAACTGAATTTGTTCCACCAAATAACGTTTGAAACTGCCAAGCGTTCTTCCACCAAAACTCTAGCGTTTGCGACTCGGGGTAAATTTGAATTAGCTCAAGAATATGGGGAATTTTGGAAATATTAATAATTATGACTCATGGTCATAATTCATAAGTCGCATGTACATTTATTTTATCAATTATAGAGATTAACTGGTTCTGTAACTGATTTAATCGTTATTCGTCCAGCGAATAAAGGTGAGATTATCACAGTTAAGAAAGGTTATCTCTTTACAAACTCCAAGAAAGTTTGATCTCCTGGCCACGGACATCAAACCCTTCTGAGTTTATTAATTAAAACTACTGAATGTAGTCTAATATCGAGCTTGTAGCTTAAGATCTTTTTAGATTCATTGACTTAAAAAGTGGATGTTTCAAACACAGAGGCAGTGAAAAGTATTTATAAATTTTATTAAATGCAAAACTATGATTATATGATCTACGAACATAAACGTACGTAAAAATGCACACAATAAACAAACAACATATAACCAAACAATAACATAAGTGATCAGAATGAAATGAAAGAAAGAAAAAAAAAGGAAAAAAGAGAAGAGGAAGAAGGGTAACTTAATTCGCAGACCTAAGAGAGAGAGAGACCAGGAAATCAACCTTTAGGTTGATAGATAGTACTTGCGAGCTGTTGTACTCTTTCAGTGCGATGCTGGAAAAGGGGACGCGCGCGTGCGCGTGTCCGGCTGGTTTGCGTCTGGCTTCGTCTTCTGGGTCGTTTCGCAAGACGATGTAAAGGATTTAAGTTCAAGACTTACTTGAATTTAAGTTACCGCGAAAATTAGGTTTGTCTCCCGGGACGGGGAGAGGTTTCAGAAATCTTGGTTTCTAAGGCAGCAGGCTTTTACATGGCGCGGGGGTTTGTGTCCCAGAGGCCACGGCGAGGCCTGTTCAGCTGGTTGCCATGGAGCTGCGCTACACGTGGATGAGGTCCGGGATGAGAGCGACCGGAGAAGAGAGGAAGTGGAATCAGCGGGGTCGAAGAAAGAAGAGAGGATAAGAGAGGGTCTCTTCCTTTTAACAGACAATCTGTTTACGCCTTGTTTTGTGACATAGCGAATCAAAACTTCTGATCTGTAGCGGGAAGACGTCTTCTTTGTGTAAAGAGCAACACGCCCCCTTGTGTCATATGTCTTCTGAGCGAAATAATTAATATTTCCTCTTAAGATTATACATACAGAATAATACATCTTACGATAATACTATGTGCGGGACTGGTTGAATTAAAACAGGACGGTCAGACAGATACCAAGAATTACAGGTAGATATTGGACACACATAACATTACGTTCATATGCCTCATTACACACAAATAAAGCTTGATTAAACACACAATAAAATTGTCAGTGTTTCCGTTATGGCAAACGACGACACTTTGAGAAACATAGGAATACATATCAAACATCTTAGGGAGTTTTCTCTGAAGAGTTTCATGTATGTTAAGGTGTTGGAATGTTGGCTTTACAAGAGGAACTGGATGATATGCCGTCTCGAGGTCATAAAGTTTTATGGTCTGGGGGAGGATTACAACAGGACACGACTGAGGAATTCCTTTCAAGGAACATAAGTCTATAGGATTCCAACCTATATTCTAGCAAACCACACTTCTATTATTAATCAAAGTTAATCACAAATACATATCAGAAGGTATACACTCAAGAGCCATATCTCTACCTGAAATTGTACTCAAAGGAGGTTTTGTGTGTGTGGGGGTGAGTGTGTGTGTGTGCGTGGGTCATGAGGTTGTAAAGTCAAAAAACTCTTCGGTGACTCTATTGTCCCTCTGGGGGAATCATTAACCAGTCAGTACAAAAAGATGATGTGTTCGGAGATCACATGATGCACTTAATTACAAGCAGATGTCGTTGTGGCTACAATCTCCAGTTAACTTGCAAAGTATTCTTTTCGTTCGTTTGTTAAATAAGAAGCAATCTAGCACGGAAATTTTTTTTTTTTAATCAAGTGATCAAAGTGCTCGTTGCCGCTGCGATCAGTGGCGCTGGTACAGTGCTCATGCACACGCCGCACAGTCTTCACTCGGACGCGCGCTTCAATCCGTTGTGGAGACTCTCTATTCTTTCCGGTGAAATCATAACAAAATTCACACAAATCTGTGCCTGCTTGATATACAACCACTGATAAACATAATCGGTTTTGATGAAAAAGAAAGAATTATATACGAGTGCGGATTAGAACCTCTGACACGCTTGGCAAAAGTTCTGCTACTGGAACATTAAAGTACATACGTGAAACAGTCGATCTATTCAAGTGAAAAAACAACATATAGTGGAGTACATCTCATTAAATGTATCTGTAAAACCCATGAGTAAACCCAGTGCACTATTTAAATCAATTGCTGGACATCGTAATGTTATTCTACATAAATCTGATTTACATAGACAGTATATAAACACTGATTTATGATTTAGCATTGTATTAGCGCGGACACGAGCCGTGCGACGCACACACGCACCGAACCGAGACAAGCGAACCGAACGGTTTGGATGTTTTTTCATGTACCGTGCCACCCCTAGTGTACAGTATACTTTCTCTCCAGAAAAATACCATTTAGTGTGATTTATTAATTAAACTTATTGCACTAGGTATAAAAGATCGCTTATAAATATTCGTTTGCCAGAGGCACTCTGTATCTTCGCCCTGAAGGGAGCAGCTCAAACTCATTATGGAGGGGGTGTTCTCTTACGAGAGGTTCTCCTTTCCACGGGCGGCTGCGAACACTGTGAGGAGATGCCGATGTCGACCCTGCGGGCTCGACTCGCCATGTTTGACGATCCTCCCCCTTCTTCGGCTGCCTCTTCCGGGCCACGTAAGAAGAAATGCCGCTCTCAAAGGCCTCCCGAGCCGGATGTTACAGCTGAGCGCTCGCCGGAGCCCCTCCCACGAGCCTCGCTCTCTCCTTCTCCCCCGACCTTCTCCGACGCGCAGCGGCCGGCCTTTGCCTGCACTGCCGTCGCCTCAGGGGATGAAGCAGATGACACCGCCGTCAACGTCAGCTGCTCTCTGCTTGCTTCAGACAGCAAGGAGTGGTCGGGCTCTCACCGCTCCGCCTCCTCTACTCAGGAGTCTAGCCGGTCCCGCGCCAGTGTCGACGCGGAACTTCTCCGCCTCCTCACCAAAGCGGTCGACCGACTAGGACTTGACTGGTCCCTACCGAAGGAGCCTGCACCTAATCGACTCAACGGGTGTTTTCTGCCTAGCCGCCGCCAAGCGCCAGCCTCTAGGTCAGCACCCTTTCTACCTGAACATGAGTGAGTCAGATCGCAACAGAGTGTTCCTTAATGCCCCGCTCTCATCCACTGGCCTCTTCGGCCCTGCGGTCAGCGGAATTGTGGATCGCTTCTCTGAAGTGCAAAAGGCATCGCAGGCCATGAACCTCTTCCTGCCCCGCCGCTCGAGCCCAGCTGCAGGCCGCTCACAAACCCAGCCTCCTGCACGCAGCTCTACACAGCGCCCGTCTCGGCCTCCTACTTTGCAGCGACATCAGGGCGGCCGCCCTAAGTCACGCCCAACCAGCCGTCACAGACCGCCGCCCCCCCGGGTCCGCAGCCCAAGATAGCATTGAAGCCTGAGCCCGCGAAGTCCTCCTAGCACCTGTAAGGAGGAAAAGATGGTTCAATCCCGCCGTGGCCGGACCGCCATCAAAACACCCAGCTCTGTCAGTCCCCTTATATCAGGCTATTTCAGCAGCTCACACCGCAGCCAACGAGCCAGTAACATTACTCGCTCGCCTGCACTCAAACGGCGTTTTTACGGCAGCCCACATAAATCTCAGAAAGAGTATAAAATCAGGTTTTCCGGCTCTGGCTGAAGGTGTCATAAGTGTAGAAAATGTGCCCACTCCCACGTGCTCACCACTAAACACAAGCACGGTCCCCCATGGTAACGCGCTCACGGCGCACTCTCATAAAGCAGACACACGCCGCTCGAGTATTAAGTGTAGTAAATGTGCCCACAACTCTGTGCTCACACCTACCCGCTGCTCACTCTGCCATTCAGTTACCTCGGGTTACAGACCTTCTAAAGCTCCCAAACACTGGCCGTGTTATAAGTGTAAACTCTGCGACTGCTCACGAGCACGCGCACCCACTTTCAGACACGATAAACCCCACGTCGCTCTCGCGCCAAGGGTGCTCAGCAGTAAAACACGCTCCATCTGTGAGGATCGAGCCATTATACGCTGTACAGCCAGTCAGCACTGTTTACCAGCCCGCGCAGCGCGGCGATCTGAACCCAGAGACCATTCGACCCCTAGCTATGCGAGCAAAAGCATGGTAAGCTATTCAGGGCGCGTCAGAATGGGTGCTGAATACTATAAATCACGCCTATTCGCTTCAATTCGCTCGTCGCCCCCCGCGCTTTCTAGCGCAGACGGAGACGAAAGTGAGTTCGGAAGCAGCGCACTTGCTTCAAGCAGAAATAGCGAAGCTGCTGCGCAAAGGGGCTATAGAACAGGTTCATCCTTCTCTGAGCAAGTCGGGCTTTTACAGCCGTTACTTCCTCATACCCAAGAAGGACAGCACTAATGAGCACTAAGACCTATTTTAGATCTGAGACATTTGAACAAAGCCCTCATGAGACGGTCATTCAAAATGATCACAACCAGACAAATCCTCGTGCAGATTCGCCCAGGAGACTGGTTTATCTCTCTCGATCTGAAGGACGCGTACTTTCAGATCCAGATAACTCCCCGTCACAGGCCATTCTTGAGATTCGCCTTCGACGGTCGAGCATATCAATACACAGTCCTGCCGTTCGGCCTATCTTTGGCACCCCGTACATTTACGAAGTGCATGGATACAGGTCTCGCTCCCCTGAGAAGACAGGGCATGCGAATACTGAACTATCTGGCTTGTTCTAGCGCAGTCAGAGACAGAGCTTGTGTCTCACAGAACAGCGCTTCTCTATGACGGCAAATCAATGCCAATAATAAACGAGCACACAACTGATGCGGGCGCGCGCGGTAAATGACTTCCGCGAGAGGATAACAGATCTACACGCGAAGAAACGGGAACTCGCGAGCTCATTCAAACCCTGCGCGCGTGCATAACATCATCTCTGCACGCAATACAAGCCCTCGCGCGCGCGCGCATGATCATTCCCCACGCGTTCGCGCTTGATCTGCTCTCGCCTGCTGCTTTTGCTCGCTCGAACAATTTTATTTTTGGCAGTCGAGGGGCGGGACTTACTGTTTTAATAACCTCAAATGTCATTGGTTACTTTTCCCCTTTTCCAGAAGTCAGTTGCGATTGGACGCCTGTCCAATGACTCGTAATTCACTTGACTTGAGACATGAGACATCACTTCATTTGTTTTATTTATTGTGGTTTATTAATGTGTGATGTGATTTAATGCATTGTTAATACAGAATAGATTGTTACCAGATACTTTATTAACAGAAAGTCTTATTGCATTGTGTCGTTAAGAGATATTTAGGCTAGACTAATGACACATATATTTTTAGGTAATATAAGTGGTTAATTATGTTTTCTATTAAATGCAAAAGGGGTTCTGGCTTCCCAAGTTAAGATACAGTAGCCTACACAGCATGAATTAGCTTACATATGCCTTTTCAGAATTTGCTACAAAATATAGAGGAACAAAATTAAACCCAGCAAATTAGATATTAAAATATTATATAGTGATCTTAACCTTCTAACTAATAACATAATAAGAGAAAGTATGAGGCAAGTACAGTACACCATATAAATGATTACACCCCATCTGAACATAACATATCTTAAAAAAAAAAATGTCCCAGATAAAGAAAAAAATTCTGAATTTGTTTGGGTTTCAGAGGGGTGTAATTATTTATGCCTTGTACTGTATCTTTAGAAGCCAGAATCCCTTTTACATTTAATAGAAAATATAATAAACCACTCAAAATTGACATAATAGTAATACACAGGATGATAACAAAAAGCTTACGCAACAACTCTTGAATATTGATATAAACAAGTAATGTATCTTTCATCCAAAGCCCTTGTTATATTTGCAACTATTTAATGGTCACGTTTTACATTT
Source organism: Scardinius erythrophthalmus (assembly GCF_964197995.2). NCBI lineage: Eukaryota > Metazoa > Chordata > Actinopteri > Cypriniformes > Leuciscidae > Scardinius > Scardinius erythrophthalmus. The sequence goes on along the minus strand of NC_138224.1, from coordinate 39,288,190 downwards.
CTGAGGTTCACAGAACTAATATAATTTTGGTTGGGTAAACGTAAATAGTGGTGAATGAGAGTAGTGGTAATGTAGTGGTGATATACAGCAAATACAGGTGAAACTCGAAAAGTTAGAACATCGTGCAAAAGTTCAAAATTAGAAACAAATTCAAAATTAGAATATTGTGAAAAGGTTTTCATAAACTGTAAGCCATAATCATCAAAATTATAACAAATAAAGGCTTGAAATATCTCACTTTGCATGTAATGAGTCTATATAATATATTAGTTTCACCTTGTAGGTTGAATTAGTTTCACCTTGTAAGCTGAAATAAATGAACTTTTGCACATTAACTTATTCAAATTGTTCGAGTTTCACTTGTATGACTTTACATTCCCGTTTTTCTCCAATTTCTTTAAGATATTTTAATGCCAATATCACAAATCACAGTGTTATAAATATAAAATGTAAAAATGTATACAAATTTGGGTCAATTTGCAATGCTAATAACCATGGAAATGCGTCATAGTCTGTAGCCTAAATATCTCTTAACAATACAGTGCAACAAGACTTTCTGTTAATAAAGTTATTTGGTAAGAATCTATTCTATATTAACAATGCATTAAATCACATTACATATCAATAAACCACAATAAATAAAACAAATGAAGTGATGTCTCATGTCTCAAGTCAAGTGAATTACAAGTCATTGGACAGGCGTCCAATCGCAACTGACTTCTGGAAAAGGGGAAAAGTAACCAATGACATTTGAGGTTATTAAAACAGTAAGTCCCGCCCCTCGACTGTCAAAAATAAAATTGTTCGAGCGAGCAAAAGCAGCAGGCGAGAGCAGATCAAGCGCGAGCGTGTGGGGAATGATCATGCGCGCGCGCGAGGGCTTGTATTGCGTACAGAGATGATGTTATGCGCGCGCGCAGGGTTTGAATGAGCTCGCGAGTTCCCGTTTCTTCGCGTGTAGATCTGTTATCCTCTCGCGGAAGTCATTTACCGCGCGCGCCCGCATCAGTTGTGTGCTCGTTTATTATTGGCATTGATTTGCCGTCATACTTCTCAGCCATCTGGAAGGTCTGGGTCTCTCGGTCAACTGGACCAAGAGCTCGTTATCGCCCCGTCAGTCAATTTCCTTTCTTGGAATAGAACTGGACTCGGTGGCTATGACGGCCAGATTGTCGGAGCAGCGCGCGCGCCGCATCCGTCACCTCGCCGCATCCTTCCAAGTAGGCAGCCAGGTTCCGCTGAGGACATTCCAGCGTATCCTGGGGCATATGGCTTCAGCTGCAGCGGTGCTCCAGCTGGGCTTATTGCGCCCGCTTCAATGGTGGCTGAAAGCGCGCGTGCCCCACCGAGCCTGGGCGGCCGGCGGCTCGCGAGTCAGAGTGAATCAGGGCTGCATTTCAGCCCTGCAGCCCTGGCTGGTAGCCGAATGGTATCACACAGGAGTGACTATGGGAGTGATCTCACACCGGAAAGTTGTCTCGACAGACACTTCCAACCAAGGTTGGGGAGCGCTCTTCGAAGGCAGACCGGTCTATGGCCGCTGGTCAGACCAGGAGAATCTCCTACACATAAACTGTCTAGAGATGCTCGCGGTCGAGAAAGCGCTCAAGCACTTCCTCCCATTTCTCCTAGGTCACCATGTTCTAGTCCGAACAGACAATACATCGGTAGTGGCCTATGTGAATCGCCAGGGCGTTGTCAGATCAAAGACGCTCTGCACCCTGGCGGAACGCCTCCTCGTGTGGGCTCAGCACTCTCTGCGCTCGCTGAGAGCCGCGCATGTGCCTGGCCACCTGAACGAGGGGCCAGACAGACTGTCCAAGGACAACGTTCCCCCTGGGGAGTGGTCTCTACACCCCCAAACAGTCCAGTCACTGTGGCACCGCGACCTCTTTGCGTCAATAGACAACGCTCACTGCCCAGAGTTCTTTACGAAGAACAAGGACGCGCTGGCCCAGACCTGGCCCAGCGGCCCGCTATATGCTTTCCCCCCTGTCTCTCTGCTGCCTCAGGTCATCAAGAGAGTCAGGGAAGCGCGCCACACAGTGCTCCTCATAGCCCCGTACTGGGAGAACCAAGCTTGGTTCCAGGAACTAATACAGCTGGCAGACACAGTCCCCTGGCCGATACCGACAAGGAGAGACCTTCTCTCCCAAGCCCGTGGCTCGATCTGGCATCCCCATCCAGAGCGCTGGTCTCTGCATGCATGGAGCCTCAACGGTTACTCGTTGATCTGCCGAAAGGGGTTATGAACACGATCATACAATCCAGAGCCCCCTCTAGGAGGCGGCTCTACACGTCTAAATGGTCTGTGTTTTTTTTTTTATTAGATTTGATTTATTTCAACAATAATCATAAACTTATACAATCATGCCAGAGGCAGTTCATATACATTGAATACAATTTGTTGAGGATAAAATACACAAAAAAGCCACAGGCTTATTTCCATTGTGGTCCTCTACCTGCATAAAATGAAACGAACAGTTCAAATGGGAATAAAATCAAATACACTGTAAACCCGGATAAGTAGAATCTACTTAAAAAAAACAAGGTAACTCGTTGCCTTACATTTTTTAAGTAATGAAGCATTAGTTGAATAAGTGAAGTGGACTACGTTCAATGTACTTAAGCCCATAATGGAATGGAATAGAACATTTAAGTTGAATGTACTTATAACCGAGTTACAGTAACTGAACCGGATAAGTAGAATCTACTTAAAAGAACCAAGGTAACTCGTGGCCTTAAAATTTTTAAGTAATGAAGCATTCGGTTAAGTCTACTGTAACCGAGTTACAGTAACTGAAGATACTTAGTTTAAACAATCATTCCCCACCCATTTATTTAACTCAGCTTGTTAAGTAAGCATTACTCCATTATAATTCAACTAAATTGTATATTCTAACGGGCCCAACTTAACTTTTAGTTCCTGAAACTAAAAATATCTTTCAATCAATAGAGCCATGTAAAATACACACATACAACTGCAACATTACACTGATCCAATTATATTTTCATTGAACATGTCTTTTTTTTTGGTCTTTTTTACAATATTAAACTTGTCTACAGCAATAAATTGTATTTTACAGGGAATGTAGCTTTTATAATTACATAATTAAAATATTATACTTTAATTTTTCGTAAGAGTAGCCACACTAGGAAAAAGAAAACAACATTTTCTGGGTTTTAAAACATTTATTTTGGTTAAAAGCAAAGATCAGAAAATTGCCTTCTGTGAACATGTTGGCTGAATTTTTTAAAACATAAAATGCAATTTTAACACTTTAACAACAGGTAACACTAAGCGCTTAATTAAAGGGATAGTTCACCCAAAAATTTTAAATTAGCACATGATTTACTCACCCTCAATCATCCTAGGTCTATATGACATTCTTCTTTCAGACGAATACAATCAGAGTTATTTTACAAATGTCCTGGCTCTTCCAAGCTTTATAATGGTAGTGAAGTGCTGTTTCTGTTTTGAAGTCCATAAAAGTGCAAACGAAATCCCATTCAAAGTCTGCAAGTTTTCGCAGAAGTGAGGAAACCTGTAGGCTTACAGTGGTGTTCTTTTTTTTGCATAAATTGGCCAGTTTTCTTTGGAGTTACTTGTCTTTTCTTTGTTTTAGATCCACATTCAGGATTGATGTCAAGAAAGCGTCTAAAAGGCAGAAAAGAAAGAAAAAAAAAACAATGAAATATTATGGACTGAGTTTATATATTTTGACAGAGAGAGACAGCACAAAAGATGTGTAAATAAAAACCAGATATCGGTTTTAACGACTAATTTGTTTGGATAAAACTAAACAACATGGAAAAAAAAATGCAATGTTGGATGTTGATCAATAACTGATATTTCTTCTGCCCTGGTTAAAATACATCGACTCAATGTGTCTGTTTACAAGCGCACTGTCAACTAACTAAACTTTTGGAAGTGGGGTTGCCAGATTTAAAGTTTTATTCTACAACTTTTGTCTACTCATCACCCAGCTCATTAACAATATCATCCCCTCATCAGGACCCATCAGAGTATCAGTGGAAAGGCAGTCATAGACTCTCAGTTTATATAGAGCACACATTGCCAGAATCCAGCCCAAACCTTTGTGACAGAAATAATTTTACTTAATTGCAAGCCTTGCAATGTGAATTGCATACATGACTACATGATAATGTTAAACATGACATTTACCAGACTAAAATGCATGTTTGCACCCAAAAATGAAAATTCTGTCATTATTACTCACCCTCAAGACTTTCGTTCATCTTCGGGACACAAATTAAGATATTTTTGATGAAATCTGAGAGGTTTCTGTCCCTCCATTGACATCAATGTCATTGCAACTGTCAAAGCCCAGAAAGGTAGTAAAAACATCAGTAAATAGTACATATAACTATGTTGGTTCAACCTTAATATTATGAAGTGACGAGATTACTTTTTGTGCGCGAAATAATCCCAAAATAACAACATTGTTGAATAATCTCTTCTTTTCTATGTCATTCTCCTACACTGTTGGCGTAGTGTAAACAGTGCAGCGCTTATGGATTCTACATCAGAGCGTAGGCTCACTATTGGCTAGCTCCTGGGTCATCACACACGACCAGAGTCGAACAATAATAAGCCTACGTTCTGACGTAGAACCCAGAAGCGCTGCACTGGCTTTTTTTCAAGGCTTGCACCTTGAAATCTATAACAGGGTTTGCGTTCTCGAGCCACCAGGCACTGTTTTGTGCAGATGAGTGGGCCGGAGAGCGTTAAAGGATAACTCTTGCCAAAATGCAACCTCTTTTTGTTAATCTACCCGAGGCAAACTTTCGTTTAAAAGCATAATTAGGATGGAAACGTCACTTTTAAGTTTGACCGTATTTCCGTTTTCAGTCAAATTGCCTTTTGAATGGAAGTGCTTGGGGCATGAATATGATAGCATCAAAAATCGCTATTTTTAAAACACTAAGAAGGCTCGACACAACATGAAACTTTGCTCTCAGTATCACCAGGGGCTCTACACATGAACTCCAGCATGGAGAACATTGTTTGTGTACACAGAGTTTACTAAAAAGAAAGATTTTGAACAACTCACTGAAGCTGTGTCCGCCGGCATTTTGACGGTCAAAAATAGTCGATCTAATAAATTTATTCTAGAGCTGCTGTAAAGCCTAAACAATCTATGCTACTGTAATCTCCTATTATCACTGTAAAGCTGCTTTGAAACAATCTATATTGTTAAAAGCGCTATATAAATGAAGGTGACTTGACACTGTTTACACTACATCAACAGCATAGGAGAATGACATGAAAGAGTAGAGATTGTTGAATAATGTCGTTATTTTGTTTTTGTGCACAAAAGGAATTCTCATCGCTTCATAATATTAAGATTGCACCACTGTAGTTACATGGATTATATAAACGATGTTTTGACTACCTTGAAAGTTGCAAAGACGTTGCTGTCTATGGGTGGTTCAGAAACCTCTCAGATTTCATCAAAAATATCTTAATTTGTGTTCTGAAGATTAACAAAGGTCTTACAGGTTTGGAACGACATGAGGTTGAGTAATTAATGACAGAATTTTCACTATTTAACTGAAAACAACTTGCACTGACATATCTTAAAATATGTGACTGCCACTGTTTTGTCTCAAGATGCACACCAGTAATGTTTTTTTTTTTTTATTAGACATTTTTATAAAAGCTGCTTAAATACCCTAATTTTATTAAGGCCTAGACCTGGCTTAAGCTAAGCCCAGTATGGAAACCATGGCCATATTGTTTATACCAGTTGTCAGCTTAATAAATACTGTCAAGACAAGTCACAATTCAGTCTAATATTTATATGAATGGCAAATATGCTAATGACTAACCTCTGAACAAACTCAAGGTGCTGCCTCTTCCTGGTACTGCAAGCTGAAGTTATAGGAGGAGGCAAACAGCGCTGCCAGGCCAGTGATGAAGAGGCTGTGATCCTTCACACACACCTTGACCTTCCAAACGTAATGTCCAGCACTGGTCGCTTAGAGATTGACCTGTAATTAAAAAAAAAAAAAATTTAAAAAAAAATGAATAAATAATATAATTAAAATAACTATTGTGGGTTTCACTGTGGTTCGATGTAGTTGTCTATAGGGTAAACGTACCTATTAAGCTCACCAAAATCTACATTGAGACATTTTTAGTGCACAAGATATTGGTTTTAGTACAAGAAGTTATTTTAAAATAAAATATTAATCTCTCACACTATAATATTTCATTTTATTTTAAATGACAAAAGTATTTCAATTAAGATGTACATCATTAAATATAAAAAGTCTGGCTGTGCTTAATGGGTACGTTTTGTACCCTTTAAGCACACCCCTGTTCCCAATAAGCTCACAACAAGTTTTATTAAAAATTCTTGTTTATTTTAAACAACCTTTTTAAGGAATAATTGAAAAAAGTTTTATTTGAAGGTACAGAGTCAATCACAACTAAACAGAACACTAAAATCAAGCAACAAGGCATTCAATTTGATCAGGTAGCCTATCCTATTCATAGTGACGTGTCATTCAAACTCATTGCAACATCTAGACTAGTCCACGTTCAGCTATGTAACCCATATTGAAAAATCAAATAACAAAACAAACCAATGAGCTCCTTAAAGGGATACTCCACTTTTTTTGGAAATAGGCTCATTTTACAACTCCCCCAGAGTTAAACAGTTGAGTTTTACCGTTTTCGAATCCATTCAGCCGATCTCCGGGTCTGCCGGTACCACTTTTAGCATAGCTTAGCATAATGAATTGAACCGGACAAGACCATTAGCATCTCTCTCAAAAAAATGACCAAAGAGTTTCGATATTTTTCCTATTTAAAACTCGACTCTTCTGTAGTTACATCGTGTAATAAGACCGACGGAAAATGTAAAGTTTCAATTTTCTAGGCTGATATGGCTAGGAACTATACTCTCAAAATCGCACCTTTTCATTTTCCGTCCGTCTTAGTACACGATGTAACTACAGAAGAGTCGAGTTTTAAATAGGAAAAATATCGAAACTCTTTGGTCATTTTTTTGAGAGAGATGCTAATGGTCTTGTCCGGTTCAATTCATTATGCTAAGCTATGCTAAAAGTGGTACCGCCAGACCCGGAGATCGGCTGAATGGATTCGAAAACGGTAAAACTCAACTGTTTAACTCTGGGGGAGTTGTAAAATGAGCCTATTTCCAAAAAAAGTGGAGTATCCCTTTAACTCTCTGGGTCAGAGCTTTCCTGTCTACTCCAAACTTCTTGGACAGATACGACAGGTTTCTGATGGCTCCTTCTTTGTATGACATGCCTCTTTCATCTTTGGGCATACACTATAGTTTCGTCTAGCTTTTGTCATCTTAAGACTGTGAAAATAAGTTTATTAATCATTTTTTTGAAGATTAACATAGTGACAACCATCAGTTAATATTTAAATTCTGATTATTAAGTATTTACATAGACGTTTAATGTGGGTGAGCTTAAAGGGAGCACACACTGTGCTTAATTGGAGCAAAAACATTTTTTAATTAATAAATATTAAATTAAAATTTAAAGGAAAATATTTAGCTAAATTAATAATCTAGGTAATGTATTAAGTTTATACCAATTTTAATATGAACAACTATTATAGACAATATCTATGAAATTATGCTTTTTCTAATTGATGTCACACTGAAGCTGTGTGATTGTCATAGTAGTGCACCCTTTAAGCTCACCTAACAATAATATGAATTCTTTAAAAATTACAGCAGTTTAAAACCACAGACTATCAATAAAATGTAAAATTATAATATTATGGATTTAAAAGTACAAGCCATTAATTCCTGTGAAGTAATATATTAATGTAGCACACAATCTTATACAGCTAGTAAGCTAGCTATGTTTGTAGCATCTGGGCTATGTTGCTAAAACTACCTTTTAGATCTAACTGTAATTATTTCCCACATCCAGGTTCCAGGTTATAATATTCAAAAGTCTAAACATTAATCTCTTAATTTTGCAATAAGAAGATGTACTTCTTCAAAATAAATGTTTAAACATATAAAAAATGCACATCTGAGGGGCTCCTCTTCTGGTGAAAGTTTTCAGACAGCTTTGAAAATAGCCGCCAGACAGTGTGAACACATGGACACACATATCTCAGTGTGCAATGGTCTGATTGGTTTAAAATTACAGGAGGTAAATAGTAACAAACACATCAATTGGTTAATACATCAAATAGGATAATACATTGCTGTTTCTTTTTATAATCTGAGCTCCAAGATGGTAGTGTGCTTAATGGGTACTTGAGCTTAATAGGTACGTTTACCCTACATAGTTCTATGAATTAAATTTTTCACCTAAACATTAAAATTTATTAGGGTTAGAATGTTAAAACGCACTGGCATATTATTTTGCTTGTTTTAAGCATAAACTCACTTAATTTTGACTTATTCTTTCAGAAAACAAGCCAATTTTTACTTGTCTATTAAATGCTTCTTCATGTAAGAATTTTAGATATCTGGACTGGAAACAAGATAAAAACACTAATTAAGAAAAACATATTTTGCAGTGGGGTGAGTAAATGATTTTCATTTTAGGTTAAAACTACCCAATGTTTACATACCAAGCAATAAAGTGTGGACTCCACTGGGAAATGTAGATTGCAGGACATCAGCGTTGCAAATTCCTGAAACAATTTTTAAAAAGGACAACCATGATCAACAGAACCAAAACATAAAACACTACAGATTAATGAGATTTGTTAATCTCTACTTATCTGCTTTAAGGATAACACCGTCTAACTTCTCTTTGAATGGTGGGAGTAGTTGTAGGACCATGGCATGGCAATCAGGAATACTAGCCTACATTTAAAAACAACATTAGGAACACTGATTTTCTTGTGCTAGCAAAATTCTGACAACGATTCAAAAGCACTATCACAGAACTGACAGCATTTTTTTTTTTTTTTTTTACCACACAGACTAACGTTATAACTGTGTAACACTACTTAAAAGCACTTAACGTTACATTAGCACTGGACCGTCATCAGATTACAAAGCCTAAAACGAGATATATATATATCTCAAAAGCACGTCATGCAAATAACATGGTAAATGTTGCCTATTATGTGAAATGTCGAAGTTAACGTTACTTGGTAAACAGGTGGAACAGAGTGAATGCTTGCGCGGCCGCGGTAGTAAACCGCGTTCGCAAAATCAAACCAAATAAATTAACGTTACGTGGAAACAATGTAGAAATGCGAACGCAAAAATATATATTTTGACTTACCGTATAACTCATTTGAACAATTTTCCATCTTCTCAAACTCTAAATCCCACTTATCGTCACAGGCGCAGGTTAGATTATTCAGATGACAAATTCTTCCATCCATCTTCATGTAACGTTAATGTCGTCCATTTTCTGCTGCGCCACAGGCAACTAATGTTTGAAACATTAACCGAAGCTCACAAAATCTTAAAAATTGCTCACAGATTCGCAGACACTGTTTATCTTGATAACATGAATGATTATTCTGTTCAGTTGAATGAATCTCGCTGACAAATCAAGTTTGCCTGTAGTAGCTACTGTCTGCTCGCGAGTTGCGTCATTTGAACTGAATTGAGCCGCGCGAAAGAAATCAATCCCACAATGCAATACCTGGAAAATAATTCGCGATTTCGTATTTTGTTTTTGACCCTCTGAACTTACCGTTGGATGGGCAAAACTTGGTGATATTAAGTTGTTTGAGCTCAAACACATAATTACAATAAGATAGGCCATTAAAAAGTACAGTTTACTCAGAATTCATAATTAATGTAAAGAAATGACACATGTTTAAGTAATACAAACTCAGTTTGTTTGAGTAGAAACTACTGATTGTACTTAAAAACTCAATTATAATAAGAAAGGACAAGAAAAAGTTCAGCTTAATCAGAATTAACAAGTAATGTCAATAAATTAGACACATTTAAGTAATATGAACTCAACTCTTTGAGTTGAATCAAAATCTGGGTTTACAGTGTAACAAGCAACTCACACTTTACAAATTCTTACGGCATCCTAATTGGAAAGCCATTTTTTAACTTCTCTTCTGTAATTGTTTTATATGATCAGGCAATTCGTTCCAAGCAACTGCACTTGAGTACAAAAACGAATTTTTCCCAACTACACTTTTAAACCGGTACAGATATATATTATTTATCCTTGCCCTTGTAGAAATACAATGTACATTTCTCACAAAAACATAATAGTCATACAAGTATTTAGGAACAGTTCTCTAAATTATTTTGTACACCATCATAATTTTAATAAACATTACTCTTTTATCCACTTTTAAAATACCCAATTCCCTGAAATGGTTATTGTTAAGATGCATACGAGGATGCAACCCCAGAACGATTCTGCACAACCTGTTCTGAGCAGTCTGTAATTTATTTTTAACATGTTTTTAGAGCCACTGTACCAAAAAGTTACTGCATAGTCGAAATGAGGTTGCACTAATGCACCAGCTAACATTGTCATTGTTTGTTTATCTAAATAAGCAGCCTGTCTTGCTAAAAATTTTATTCGATTATTTATTTTCGATAAAGCTACAGCTGCCATGCTATCACCAGTCATTTTGTTATCAAGAATACATCCCAAAAATGTCACTTCTTGTTTAAAAGTAAAATACTCATCTCCCACCCTTATTTCTGAGTTGGGACATTTCTTCAACTTTGCAGCAGAACCGAATAAAATAACCTCAGTTTTCCCTAAATGCAAAAATAGCTTATTTTTAAAACACCAATTAGACACTTCTACAATTTCTCTACTTAACTTGTTTTCTATTGTTTCTTTATTTTCATCAGTAACTATTATTATGGCATCATCCGCATATAATGATAAGTGGCTAGAACAGGCCATCTTTAAATCATTTATATAAATTAAAAAAGTAAGGGCCCTAATACACTACCTTGCGGTACTCCACAAGAGATCGGCAAAAAACCTTAGCACACTCCATTTACATCGACCAATTGACACCTGTTCGTAAGATAGGATTTGATCCATTTACATGAATTAGAGTCAAAACCCATAGCATTTAATTTCAGCAACAGAATACTATGGTCAACTGTGTCGAAGGCTTTTCGTAAATCAAAAAGTACCATCCCACTTAATTTACCTTTATCAATTCCTTTCTTTATATAATTCGTCAAATACAGAATAGTTGACTCTGTGGAATGCAACCTTCTAAAACCAGACTGAAATTCATATAAAATACTAAAATTTGAAAAATATTCTTCAATTTGGTCAAATAATATTTTTTCAAAAATTTTAGATAACGAAGACAGGATTGACAATAAGTAGCCTATAATAATTACACTCTAGCCTACTCCCTTTTTTGAAAAGGGGAAATTTTTGCTTGTTTAAATTCAGCCGGTACCTTATTCTGGCAGATAGAGAGATTTAAAATGTGAGTAACCATAGGAGTTATAAAATTAGCAGCGTCTTTAATAAACTTAGCCGGAATATTATCTAACCCTGTGGCTTTATTGCACTTCAATTCACTTAGTTTCTTATAAACTGTCACCTCTTTTACTTTGTTAAATGAAAAACCTCCCAAGGCAACACCACAATTATCATAATATTCTTTAACCAAATTATCATCAAATAAATCTTTACTAAATTTTCGCCCACCGTAGTAAAAAACTCATTTAAACAATTCACTACCTTTTTCTGATCTGTCATCAATTGACCATTAATTTTGAGACTGATTTTTGAATCTTTACTTTTAACCTTTTGCCGATAGCCTAAACCACTCAAGATTCGCCATATTTTTTTTAGAGTCTTGTTTAGCTTCACTGATTTCATTCATCAAAAAACATTTTTTTGGCCTCTTTAATCTTGCATCTTATCTCATTTCTTTTACGTTTAAATTTGTTATAATTATCTTTATTTCCAACTTTTTAAAATAATTTTAAGCTATTATTACGTTCCTTGATATCTTTTAAAATACTGTCATCCAGGGTTCTGTTCTTTGCTTGATTCTTATTTCTTAGCAAGGTGCAACTTTATTCAAAACTTGCACAAATGTCTTTTTAAACCTGTCCCAAACTGTATCCACATCATCAAACTGCATCACTTCTTTCCAATTAGCCTTGCTAAGTTCATCAACAAAAAAATTGTGGACTGTATCTTTTAAGCGTTCTAATTTTTAATGTATTATAATGACTTACAGCCTCTCTCTTTAATTTCCTAAAAACATATACCATATTGTGATCACTTAAACCAAGCTCCAAAACACCACTTTCATATATCCTAGAAATGTCTGAAACCAATATAACATCAATAATTGTACTGCTTTTAGAAGTAATTTTGGTTGGGTCACTGATAATTTGATTCAATGCATATGATTTATAAAATGAACTGAACTGCTTAAACACTGATGAATCTTTCTTCAACATATCTGTATTTAAATCTCCCAGAATAAGCAATTCTTGACCTAAAACATAATTAGACCTATTTAAGACCTCATCCAGACTCTCATAAAAATCACTTTGATCCGGAGGACGATAACAAATACCAACCAAAATCGGTTTACTCTTTGGCAGTAAAACTTCAAGCCAAATCGCCTCCACTGTAGAGTTTATAAAATCACTTCTCTCATTACACACCAAATCTGACCTTACATATGCACATACACCACCTCCTTCTTTCCGATTTCGATCTCTTCTGAACAAACAATAATTGTCAATATGAATCTCTGCATCCAATATTGAATCATCAAGCCATGTTTCGCTGCAACTAAACAACGCCACTTTAGATTCTTGACATAAATATCGTAGTTCACTTATCTTTGGAAGAAGACTTCTGACGTTGAGGTGAGCCGTATGCAAACCTTTCATTGATCTAAAAGTTCTGTAATCGCTTAACGAGGACGTCCTTGCATCCTTGAGTAGCGTTTCTTCCTCATCCTTCACAGAAGATTTAGTCAATTGGCTCCTCTGTTTCATTCCTTCTTTCTCCGTGATCGAAAAAAACTCAGACACACCATAGTCCGTTTGATACACATCTCGTGTTTCATGACAAGGATGCAAATCACTCCACTGATCCGCCATCAGGTTCCATGTAGTCACAACTTCCGAACGCCGACATGGCTCCATAGCCATGTTCCGACAATTCTCCTCGACAAAAATCGCATTAACTCCTTCACCACCTTCACATGACCCCGGCCCTGGACATTGATGTATGTCTCCCGACACCAGCAAACACATTAATATGATTAACAAATCACTCAAGTGTCTTTTATAGCCGCGTCTTTGGCTGCGACTTGATTTTCTAGAACATGTGGTCCAAGGGCGATAGATCAGCGTGTAGATAACGTTCTTTCCAAAACCAAGGTGTTTATATCCTGAGGTAGATCGCTGAATTTCATTGTTTAAAGTAAAAAAACGATTTTCAACTTCATTAAAATGCCATAAAAACGTATAAAATAGTGTGAAGATGCAAAGTGTGATTAGTACTCCACACCTGCCTGACGCCATTTTTGAACATAAAAAACACAATGGTTTAGTAAGTGGTGCACTGCCAAGGGGCTCAATCCACAGGCATGTGGGGTATCGCACGTATTGTGTTTCCTTCAAGAGCTGCTGGACACGGGCAGGTCCCCTTCCACGCTCAAAGTTTATGTTGCGGCCATCTCAGCTTTCATTGACTCAGGGCTGGGCCGCGCATTAGGAAGGAACGTGTTCGTCACTCGCTTCCTTAGAGGAGCCAGGAGGATGAAACCGTTTTTCTGATAGCTCTGTCTTCAGTTAAACGTGTGGGAGACCTTCAACGCCGCATGCCTCGAGTTCGGACCTAACGACTCTAAAGTTATTCTCAAACCGAGGCATGGTTACGTTCCCAAAATATTGGGCACTCCCTTCAGAGCGCAGGTCATTTCTCTCTCAGCCCTGCCAACTTCCGGCAGCGAGGCCGATAGTAATCTCCTCTGCCCGGTCAGGGCGCTGAGAAACTAAATCACACGCTCCGCCGCTTTCAGGCGCTCGGAGCAGCTTTTTGTTTCGTTTGGAGGGCGCACCAAGGGGCTCGCCTCCTCGAAACACAGCCTGTCCAGATGGATAGTGGATGCTATCGCAGCTGCTTATACGTCTAAAGACCTGCAGTGCCCACTGGGCATTCGAGCTCACTCCACCAGAGGCATGGCCTCGTCGTGGACGTGGTCCAGTGGGATTTCCATTCACGACATTTGTACAGTGGCAGGCTGGGCCTCCCCCTCTACATTTGTTAGATTTTACAACCTGGAAGTTCCCGCCTTAGAGGCGAATGTTTTATCAGCCTAAGTCTCGCGTAGACCAGCCCACTATCAGTGCGCGGGCTACGTTGGGTGATTTAGCTCTACTGGTTGAGCTGCACTATGCAGGGAATTGTCAGTTCGGACCGGCTGTGCCGCTCTGTGCTCCCTAGTATGTGCTTGTGTACTGCGCTAGCCTTCTACTGGCCGCCCGGCTCTGTTATCACGTTCCCCGGGCTTTCCCTGGGACTCATTCAGTGGATGCTGGGCGCGCACGGCGTTGACAAGGGTGTTCCCGTAGCGTAGCTACTACACAATACGAGAGAACCTCTCGTAAGAGAACGTAATCGGTTACTAAACGTAACCTCTGTTCTCTCTAGAAGAGGGAACGAGTATTGTGTAGCCCGCCGTGCTCTCGCCACGAGCTCACTCGCTTCAGCGACAGAAACCAGTGAAGCAGCCTCTGAGCCTTGCTTATATGCGCCAAGCCACACCCCTTTTCACGGGCTGTGACGCATTGAGCGCGCCTAGCGCGCTCATTGGACGTGACGTCACGCCAAGGGCTCAGCGATAGGCTGCTGCAGTTGCCGCAGGGCAGCAAATGAGCACGCTAGACAGCCTGCCTTAGGTCTGCATGCAAGATTATTAAAAATTAAGGATAATTTTTTGGCTTCAGTATCTCGAGAAAGAAGACTTTCCCGTAGCGTAGCTACTACGCAATACTCATTCCCTCTTCTAGAGAGAACAGAGGTTACGTTTAGTAACCGATTACATTTTTTGTCACCAATGATGCTCAGGGCCTTTCTATATAGAGCTGTACTATAAAGGACATCCAGTGACTTTTGTTGCCGGCCTATTACCTTTCCTGCTGTTTTGACTATCCTGCCCAACTTATTTTTATTTTTAAGTGTTAAGTGACCGAACCAGACCGAGATATTAAACACAAGAATACTCTCTATCAGGCTGACATACACTTTCTCCAGAATGTTTTGACTAACACTGAACTCCTTCAGTTTCCTAATTAAAAACATTCTCTGTCCGTTTTTTTTACAGATGCAATCAGTATTTTCAGTGAAACTTAATTTATCATCCACATATGTACCTAGATACTTAAAACTGTTACACTATCTCCACTGTTTGACCACAGAGAGTAAGCGACAGGTATGGTTCTGCATGATGTAAAATCAGCTCCTTTGTTTTCACAGCATTGATTGACAAAAAGCTAGACCTACACCATTTCTCC
This sequence comes from Scardinius erythrophthalmus, assembly GCF_964197995.2. NCBI lineage: Eukaryota > Metazoa > Chordata > Actinopteri > Cypriniformes > Leuciscidae > Scardinius > Scardinius erythrophthalmus. The sequence goes on along the minus strand of NC_138224.1, from coordinate 39,272,699 downwards.
AGCCAGGAAACCTGAGCAAAATAATCAGACACAGAATCATTCTTATAAAAAAGACCAACTAAGGCCATATCATCAGCATATTTAAATAGTTTATACTTGTGTTCTTGCATTGTCATCTCATTAGTATACACAGAGAATAATAGCGGTGATAGAACACAACCCTGAGGTGCTCCAGTGTTTAGGACAATTTCCTCCGATACAGTTCATCTGACACAGACTCTCTGTGGGCGGTCGGTTAAATAAAGTCTTTGACCCAATGTACAACACCCCCATTCAAACCCAAGTCCAAAAGCCGTTGCAGCAGAATATGAATCTGCATTGTATTAAAAGCGGAGTTAAAATCTATAAATAAAATCCATGCATACGTGTTATTCTGCTGTAAATGACTAGAAACCATGTTAACCATAGTAAGGGTAGCATCATCAGTCCCCCTATTTGTCCTGTAAGCAAACTGTAATGGATCGAATTGTTCTTTTATGCATGAGGTAAGATGTTTACTGACAACCTTCTCCATGCATTTAGCCAGTATGGAGGTTAAAGCAACAGGGCGGAATTCATTCAAGGTCCTAGACCTTGGTTTTTTGGGAACTGGTCTTATGATAGAATGTTTCCATGTCTTCGGAACAGTGCAGGTATTTAATAAAAACTGGAATAATCTAGTTAAAACAGTCTTTAGCTGGCTGGCACACACCTTCAAAGCACGCCCACCTAAACCATCAGGTCCCGGTGCTTAGTGGGGCTTAATCTGTGAGAGACAGATGCCAACCTCCTATTCTGAAACTTGAATAGTGGGGTTTCGGTGTGAACCTAGACAAATGGCGTTGCTCTTATCTTTAAAATCTGCAATGTCAAATCTACCATAAAACTGGTTAAGATCATTCACAAAGGAGGGAGTGTCCAGTAAATCATCGTCATCTCCTCCTCTGGATCTCCTTCCCATCATTGTGTTAATTCCCTTCCATGTGTACCACTTTGAATTGAATAAGGCTGTGTCTAGCACAGATAGAAGAATTCTATAGCCGTGAATTCTATATTTAGCCTCATTCCATTCCTCGTCTGTCAGATACATATTGAGGTCCAGTTGCCATGAATCTCTTTGTGTATTAACAGAAGTGGATAATAATAATATAAGTTTTATTTATATATAAGCTAGTAATAGGGTAATAATAATAGTGCCCCTTTGCTCCGGGTAATCAGGTGTCACGGTTCATGGATTCATTGACTCTCCCTCGCTATGTGTGTGCGTGTTGAGTGAATGGGCGTGGCTCATCAGCTGGCTCGATGGTTGTGGAGGTTCTCCTGGATCTGTGCTTTTGTTCTGCTGTTCCAGTCCTGTTTCCGTGTTGGTTCTACGACGCTTCACAGAGGATCATCTTGTCCACGTGAATCTGCATTCCGCCTACTGAGTACCTGCGTTACCAAGTCTGCCCGAGTTTGCCCGAGGATTATCTGCCACTCCAGTCTGAGTTTGCCTGAGGATCATCTGATGTTTCTACACTGAGCTCGCATGAGAATTATCTGCTATTTCTACTCTGAGTGATTCCTGTGAATTCTGCCTGTCAAATTGAGCCTCTTGTCTTCTCTTTTTGACTGTAATAAAAACCTATTCACTCGCATCTAAATCCTTGACTATTTTCTTGTATACCATGACATCAGGAAAGAGTTGGTCAATAGGGTTTGGATCGGGATGGGAAGGAAAAGAGATGAAATTCTTGCGTGTGAAATCGCGTGCCTGTAGCTATCTGAAAAAGTGTGTTTTAGGTAATTTAAAACGAGATTCCAATTGCACAAAAGATAAGAAGGAACCATCAGCGAAAAGATCTTTGAATGTTAAGATTCCTTTTTCTTGCCATAGCAAGAATGCCTGGTCATTTAGAGGCTGAATGAATCGATGGTTTCTGGCAACTGGGGCACAAGTTGAACCTCTCTGCCATCCAAAAAATTTGTGAATTTGGGCCCAAATCTGGATGGAGTTCCAAACCATAGGGTGCAACAAGTGAGAATCTAGACCAAGTGGTAAGGGTGAGAAAAGGAGGGCTGGAAGTGAGGAAGGAAGGCAGGCTGAGGATTCAGGACCCAGTCTGGTAAGTGATTTATGTGATGTGAACCTTGCCAGTAAGTCAGAGCTCTTAGGTTACAAGCCAAATAATATAATTGAAAATTTGGGAGAGCCATTAGGGAGAGAATGATGTGGATCTGCGATAAATAGTAGCAGATCACCTGCATAGAGCGATAGTTTGTGCTCACTGCCCCCCCTGGATATACCCTGGATAACTGAAGTTGACCGTAGCAAGATGGCTAGATGTTCAATCGCCACTGCAAATAATAAGGGGGACAGAGGGCAACCCTGGTCTTGTTCCTCTATACAATGGAAAATATTGTGAGCTAGTGTTATTTGTAATAACGGAAGAAAAGGGAGAAGCATATAAAAGTTGTATCCAGGACAAAAAATTTGGACCTACACCAAATCTCTCTAAACAGCTGAAAAGATAGCTCCACTCCACTCTGTCAAATGCTTTTTCAGCATCTAAAGATATAAAAATTTCAGGTATATGCTTATTTGAGTCAGGAGAATAAATAATATCGAATACTCTGCGTACATATTAAAGAAAGAAACACGTTTTTTAATGAAGCCAGTCTGATCAGGAGCCAAATTAGTAGGGAGAATGTTCTCTAGTCTTCGGGCTTGAATCTTTGCCAATATTTTAAAACGTGTGCGGGAGGCGGCCTATGGAGAATGATTCCTCAAATACAGCTAGTAACAGAGACATTAGTTTCCCTTTAAACATTTTTAAAAATTCTTCCATAAAGCCATCTGGCCCTGGAGCTTTTGAGTTTTGCATGTTTGAGAGAGCTACATTAAGTTCTTCTAAGTTTAGAATTTTCTCCAGTTCAGCATAATCATTAACTCTTTCCCTGCCAGCATTTTTAAAAAAAGTTGCCAGCCACCGCCAGGGTTTTTGACGATTTTCGCTAAACTTTAATGGCCCACAGAATATTTCCTTCTATGAATATATGAACATGCTACATATCAAAATAAAGACCTGAGCCTCTGCTTTTAAAAAAAAAAAAAAAAAAAAAAAAACTATTTTATTTTATCTTAATTTTTTCTTTTTTTTTTATTGCCATTTGAACATAGATAGGTTTTGTCAAAAACACAACATTCTGGACAAAAAGCTGAGAAAAAGGCATTTTTATTAAACAAGTGCATTTTCAAGCAAAATACATTCTGATGTCGTTTCGATCATACATAAAACCTTCCAAAATAAATTACAATTATAAATAAATTAAAAATATATTAAATTTAGACACTGTAATTTGCTTTTGCCACGATTTCATTCGCCGTTCCCAGGTGGCAGAACACGTAGAGGTAAGACAAGATAAGAAAATATATGAGAAAGTGTTCTATCTTTATGCACATATAATGCACAATGTTGGATTATATATATATATATATATATATATATATATATATACACTACCGTTCAAAAGTTCAAAATGTTTTTAAAAGAAGTATCTCCTCCTCACCAAGGCTGCATTTATTTGATTAAAAATACAAACAAAAACAGTAATATTGTGAAATATTATTTCAATTTAAAACAGCTGTTTTCTATTTTAATATATTTTAAACTGTAATTTATTCCTGTGATCAAAGCTGAATTTTCATCATCATTACTCTGGTCTTCAGTGTCACATGATCCTTCAGAAATCATTCTAATATGATGATTTGATCCTCAAGAAACATTCATTATTATTATCAATGTTGAAAACAGTTGTGTAGCCTACTATTTTTTTTTTTTTTCAAAATTCTTTGATCAGATTCAGAATGATTAAAATAAGGAGTCATCAGACTCCGAGTCCATCAACACCTCCAGTATTTGATCAGCCGTATACATTTATTTTGACCTATATTCTCGCTACTCCATTCATGTTTGAGCCGATCGCAGTTGGTTTCTTTGATCAAAAAGTTCCGTACTCTTTCAGTGCATGCACACGGGTCTTCCTTACCGTATACCACCTAAAACACGGATACCCGGAAAATTCCGTGTTTGGCGGGGAAGCGTTTTTTCTTAAAACCCGGAAAATTCTGTGTTTGGCGGGGAAAGAGTTAAAGGGGATTTGTGGCATTTTAATGGAATAAAAAAAAAGAGTTAAATTCAGAAGGGTTATAATCAATTTCGGATGAATATAGGGCTGTATAGAATTGTTCAAAGAATGAATTGATTTCTAATTCATCATTTGTGACCCTGCCATCATCTCTACGAATAGATGTTATAATGTTTGTAGTTGAATATTGCCTTATTTGTTGTGCAAGAATTTTCCCAGATTTATCTGAGTGTTCATGTTCATATAATTTAGAGTGAGATTGAAGCAGAAGTTTTTCACCCTGTTCGGAAGTTATTAGATCAATCTCTGTCTGCAGCCTTGTTCTTTCCCTTAAAACTTCGGGTAAGGGGTTGATTGCAAATTTCAAGTTCAATTGTTTAATCTGATTGATGAGGTCATTTAGTTGCTGGCTTCTTTTTTTCCTTTCCCACGATGAAAAAGAGATTATTTCCCCCCTAATATAGGCTTTTAAAGACTCCGAAAGTGTGGCTTTGCTGATATCTGGGGTATCATTGATAGATAAGAAAAGATCAATTCTATTATTAATAAAATCTACAAAGGATGAATCAGAAAGAATTAAATTATTAAAGTGCCTTTTCTTCCGAATTTGGCAATTTGGGAAAAGCTAATTTTAAAACCACTGGACTGTGATCCGAGATTACAATAGATTCATTTTTACAGTAAGTTAGAGAAGTTAAAAGTTTATCATCTATTAAAAAGTAGTCGATTCGTGTTAGCAGATATATATCCAGGAACAGACAGGAGTTGTAATAGATGCTCCCTCTCTCCAGCTGATTTAACTCACACGTTTTGGTTGTGCCCCCGTCTAAATCAATATTGGTCATCTGTTTTTCAAACTTTATCCGAAGTCATAAAAATTCAAATTAAGCCCTGTCCGTTGATTGCAATATTTGGTATTCCAAAGGAGACCTTAACTTTAACCCGGGACCAATCGGACATTATTGCTTTTACATCACTTCTTGCCCGTCGTAGAATCTTATTGGTTTGGACATCCGCTACTCCACCAGCGGTAGCCGCATGGTTAAGAGATGTTTTATTTTTTCTCATACTAGAAAAAGTTAAATTCACGTTGAAAGGGTCCGTCCAGAAATTTTACTTAAAATGGCAACCATTTGTGACATATTTTGAGAATCTCAAAGTATTGCCTGAAGTATGAGACTCCTTTATGTTTTACAATTTACTACTACTTCTCTCTGTTTCCTTTTTTATTTTTATTTTCTCTATATATGTTTATTCAAATCAATGGTCAATTACCTTGATGTGGTGGGAACTGAGTAGCCTGACTGACAATTGTGAAACTGAGAGTTTAAAGACCTGTTAATCAACTGGGGTCGAAATGTGGGCATGCAGCTGTGTGCTTGTTTTCAATGTGTAGATCCCTAAACTTTTTTGAAGTACTGTGTAACAAACAAAATGGAAAAAGATTGTTTTCCCAGAATGTTGTCAAAATTTGGGGGGTGGGTAGGGTTGCCATTAAGTAGTGTTTTTTTGTTTTTGTTTTGTTTTTGTTTTTTTTTGGGGGGGGGGGGGGTTGTATAAGGTTGTAGTTGTTTTAGATAAAATGAAACTGGAGAACTGTTTCATTTCCTGTAAAATGTAACACCTTTGATTCTCCAATAAAAAGATTAATAGAAAAATTTAAAAAGTAGTCGATTCGTGAGTATGAACGATGCACTGGGGAAAAAAAGAGAACTGTTTAATATTTGAATGTAAAAAACACTAGGGATCTGAGAATGTGTATGTCTCTAAAAAAGTATTAATAAACATGGCAGATTTGGTTAATTTGTAGGGTTTTTGTGTTTTTGAAGACCGATCCATAGTGGGGTGGAGCACACAATTAAAGTCTCCTCCTAGGATTCATTTATGTGTGGTCAAATTGGAGTGATTGGTTAAGATAGATTTTATAAACGATACATCGTCCCAATTGGGGGCATAAATATTCGCTAATATCAGGGGTATCCAATATAATGTACCAGTTATTATAACTTATCTTCCCCCTCTATCAGTTTGAGCATTACTCACGCAGAATGGGGTGTTCTTATTAATAACAATCGCGGTTCTGTGACGTGATAACTAAGAAAACTAAAGCTACGTTCACACTGCAGGGCTTAATGCTCAATTCCGATTTTTTGAAAAAATTCGATTTTTTTGCAAGGCCGTTCACATTTCCAATTAAATGCGACCTTTTGTGATCTCCTGTGTGAACGTGAAATGACCCAGAAGTGACCCGCATGCGCAGAAGAGTACTCAACGGTCAACGACGTCACTTGTTGTTTGCGGAAGTAGCTAAACTTTAACCAGAGCCCGTCTCTGCTTTAACTAACTGTGATTCTCTCACTCACACACACACACACACACGAGCGCACGCAGCGACCGTTACACAAGAGCCAGACAGCAGCCGCTGACCTATCTAATATCAGATTCAGCACAAATAAGTTAACAACGCATATATAATGGCCGTGTTTTTTTTTTGTTTTTTTTTTTAATTAACGGGCTTGTCGAGGTCGACCCGTTCGGCAGATTTACCTCAGCTCGACGAATATGCAGTCCATTTTTAAACCGACGACTACTTCAATGCAGAATTATGACGTTTTTCGCGTATCAATGACGTGCGGGTCGGATACATGCGACCTGGCCGTTCAGACTGAAGTCGCATTTCAAAAGATCAGATATGTATCGGATTTGGGACCACATACCCAAGTGGCCTGGGTCGCATTTGAAAAGATCGGATCTGTGTCATTCAGACTGTCACGAAAAGATCAGATACAGGTCGCATAGGGGCAAAAAAATCGGAATTGGGTCGTTTCAGCCTGCAGTGTGAACGTAGCCTAAGTGAAGACTCAAGTGCAGAGAGAATGAATTATTAAAGCTGCAGTCGGCAAGTCTGGCAGATTGGTTGACTTAGCCAAAATTTTGAATGTTTACAACTCTCATGCCCCTCCCCCACTACCAACGAGCACCCTCCCATAGACGTCGTGTTCGTCAGTGCATGTGTACCTGATTTTCTGTGAACGCGCGCGTCTCTTCAGCATCGATCAACACCATGGACTCGGAGGTAGGCTGCCCTGGCTAATCTATCAGCAATAACCGAGGAATTGGAAGCTTGTTAGTAGATTTTCTCTCCGCCATCACGCTTCGTACAATCTCAGGCGAACTTCAAGCGTGTCCTGTGCATGTGATATTGTAACGTGCGCGAGCCGCGCGAGAGAGGGGATCTGTGACCGTGGTGTGTGCATGACATGTGATTGACAGTCAGATCTCACACCCCTCTGCGCGGATTGGACCTGATGATCGGGAGCGGTGGATTTTTGCAAAACAAATAACACGCTCTAGGTGGAGTTAGGCTGCGTCTCATTTCTCTGTCTTAGCCCTTACCCTTACCCCTCCCCCTTGGTTTTGCGCGTTCATGTGAGGGGAAGTGGCGTCTCAATTCTCATTCTGATCAAGGGCTAGGGCCAAGGCGAAGGGCTACATAGCCCTTGAAACGAAGTTTGCGGAGGACCACACTTGAAAGAGAGGGGTAACAACGTATAATTTTTTCAAGAAGTGCCAACATCAAGCTTTTTTATGGCTGAGCGTCGTACTGTGAAGGAGTCGCACAAATGTAAGTATTTTCATCAGTTTAATTGACATTATAATTATGACACTCGTGTTTTAGGATACTTTAAAACAATGTTTAAGCGATTTTAATTGTAATGTTTTTGTTTTGAATCGCTAGTTAACCGCTAGCTAGCAGCTATATTTGTCGAGCTAAGCTAACGTTAATTTTTATCTGTATCCTTGACATGACACTTCATATTATGTTTTTTAGGTGAAATTAGTGTGAAGTGAATTTTCGTGACATTACTCGTTATTCCTTGATTGATTTGACCGGTGGACTGGTTTGATATTGGTAGAACTACGCTACTTGATTCACCTAATGTAACGTTAAACGCATAAAGTTATTTGCCTTTTCCCTCAGGGACACCTGAGGAGACTCGGCGGCTCATTCGCTCCAGGGCAGATAATGAAAAAGAGTTCATGAAGTCCAAAACAACGTCCAAACAACAATGGGAGTGAGTTCATTGTTCAATCACTTGCGTCTGTTTTCTGAAATTTTATTTCTGTGTTGTGCTTAAAATACCGGTATTGAATGTTTGAGCTGTCGGTTGTGATGCAGGAAATTTGTGAAACAAATTGACTGGATGGCAGGCTTCCAAAAAATGGGAGAATTTAAAACAAAAATACAAGGTATATGATGTCCAGTTTAAAATAATTTCCAATTACCTAATGAATGTATCAGCTAGCCGGTTGTTTACTCTGTGTGTGTGTGTCAGGAATTGAGGACTCCAAAAACCGGCTGGGACAGACCAGGGTGAGGTCACTGTTGCTACATGGCAGTACTATGGAGAAATGCATGAGGTTTTGGGTGCCCGGCCTGCGATGGACCCCCCTGTGGTGGTGGCATCCTTCCAACCAGCAGAGGATCCCATTACAATCTTCATGGTGAGGCTAATCATTTACCATGCAATTCAGTACTTTTATGAATTCCACTAACATCAGATTTGCAAACATTCTCTTTAAATTTCATTAGGAGATATTTGCTGAAAATTTCTAAAAAGTAACACGATTTTCTTTCTTTCTTTCTTTCTTTCTTTCTTTCTTTCTTTCTTTCTTTCTTTCTTTCTTTCTTTCTTTCTTCTTTAGGATATTGTGGAGCCCTCCACCTCAGCAGCATCCTGGACCCCTGACACAGGACCCAGTAGTATGCCAACCAGTACCCCTGCAGCAACAAGTGCCACGACATCTAGGAGGAGGTCCAATCCTATTATGGAGTACCTGATGGAGGAGTCTCTTCAGGAGCAAAGGCGCCATGAAGAGAGTGAGGCGAAGACACAGAGGTTTTTAGACCTCTTTGAAAGAATGATTGAAAAGATGTGAGAATTACCTGTTCAATTGCACAACGGTTTACTTATTCATTTATTTGTTTAAAGAGTTTATCATTTACATTTGTATATGTATTATTGTTCTAAGGATTACCTGTTCAATTACACAACTGTTTACATATTAATTTAATAGTAATGTTTTAATGTTTTAAGAGTTTATATTTATTTTTGAATATGTATTTTTATATTTATATTTAAATATGTATTTTTATATTTACATATGCTGTAATAGTTACTGCTGTTGAGCAATAAATGATGTTCTTATAAAAAGGCTTTTCTAGATGTGAATAAATTCTACAGTAATACAAAGCATAGTCACCATATGTTGTGTTTTTTAAAAGATTTATTGCAAACAACTGTAGAAATCCCACATTACACCCCACTCCACGAACAAAAAAAAAATACCAAGGTAAGAACATGCCTACCCCTCATAAAAAACTTCCTCGGACTATTGTTTTTAAAAAATGCAATAAGAAAATATGTAACAATAACATTTATACAACAATACAAACACATGAATGCCAACGGTTAAGAAATTGGGGCAGAACAATAGAAGAACAATATTAAAATACTATGAAATTCCTAAACATATTACATGTATATAATTCTCATGAAGGAAAATCAACAGTGCAACATGTCTCTTCATGTGGCCTGCACATCCCCGGAAACTTGGGCAGCCAGTGCGTCTCGTGTAGCATTCCCTGAGGCTTCGTTAAGTGCCATTGGTTCATGGGGAGGATGGGGATCAAGATCATCCCTGATAATATCCTCGTCAGGATCCAGTGTGTCCCCATTGTCCAAGCACACATTGTGTAAGAATGCACAGCTAGCAATTACCTGAGGTGCAAAGGTAGGTTTGACTTCCAGTGCCCGGAACAGAGTTGACCTCCACCGTGTTTTCATTACTCCGAAGGCCCGCTCAATTATGCTGCGTGCCTTTGAATGGCGGTGATTGAAGCGTTGCTGCACTCGTCCACGTACTGGCTCTTTGTATGGTGTGAGCAGGCATATAGGGGTCTGGAGGCAGGGGTACCCACCATCACCCAGAATAATGTATCCCGGCGGGGGGTAACGTCCAGATGTGTAGAAGGAGCTGTTTTTCATCACACGCGTGTCATGGACTGACCCTGGGTAACCCACGAAGATGTCCAGGAACCTTCCATCTGCATCACATATGGCCTGCATATTGATCGAGTAAAAGCCTTTGTAGTTAAGGTAGTCTAGATGATGTAGATCTGGTGGTTTAATCCGAATGTGTGTGCCATCTATCGCCCCTACAACGTTGTGGAATGCAGGGGTCCCTGATAGAGCCACAAATCCTTGACCCAAAGCTTGCAGCTCATGTTGTGGGAAGGAGATAACTTTGTTTAGATTGTTCCAAATATTCTGTGCCACCTTGTGTATTACTCGAAATACTGTTGCCTTGGGGACATTGAAAACACTTGCCACCACCCGGTATGAGAGTTAATGTGCCAACCAATATGTATATATGAGGACCTCTAGTTGATTTCCCCATCCATGATTTTGATTCCTGTCTAGAAGCCTCTGTAGGCTATTCATGGCTCTCCTGGTCAAGCGTAGGTCCTGCTTTATTTCAGCCTCTTCGTCAAACCATAGGCGCAAGATGGGCACAGTCGCATCCACTCTGCAGTACATAGGTGGACGATCGGCCTGGAGAAACAAAAAAAAAACTTGTTCAAACCTTTAATAGGCAGAGTCAAAAAGGTTACATATACACTCCCCAGTAAACCGCACAATGCGCACATAACTACTCTTGTACCCTCAGCTATGAAATTCTGGTAACATAAGACGTTTTGGCATTATCAGGACCCACAAATATTTTCCCCATTGCATTATTATACATTATAATCAACATTATGTACTATATAATGTTGATTATAATGTATAATCTAGACTGTAACAAACAATATATCGCAATAAAAAATGCAACAATACGTATCGTGGATAGTTCTGTGTGAGAAAAAAAATAATGCAGTCTGAAAACATGATTTTTTTTCTCACACAGTAATTTTTTTATTTTGGATGAACTATCCACGATACGTATTGTTGCATTTTTTATTGCGATATATTGTTTGTTACACCCCTAGTAAGTTACATGATATTGACCATGATATTGAAACTACATTACAAAATTAACGCATACATGGATAAAAATACATGCGTTTTCCTCAGATCGTAGCTACAACAACATAAGAATAGTAGGCTAACGTTAGCCGCTTGTTAATGTTTTGCTTAGCTATGGTATCGCCGGCGTTGCCGTTAAATACAATGAAACATACGTACCATGACTTGATCCGTGAGCAGTCGAATGCGTCTGAGACACAATCTTCTTCTACGGTGTCTTTGATTGATGGCACACAAGCGTGCAAAGATAAAGAGAGCCCAGGAAATCGACATCACAACCTGAGACGACGGCATCTTCGTTTGTTTATGTCAATGCTTGTCGCCTCTGTTGACGTAGCAGCCAGATAGTGGCAAGGGAAGATGACGCAAACGGCAATCGAGTGGCGTCTCATTTCTTAGTGGAACGCTCTACCCCTACCCCCCTTCACTCGGTATCGAGAAGCAAGGGGAAGACGCAGACAAAGTGGTAAGGGGAAGGGGTAAGACAGAGAAATGAGATTGGCCCTTAGAAGCTCGGGTTTTTTCTAAAACCACTTTATTTATGTTGTTCTATCGGATTATAGTGTCAAGTTCACTGGATATGATAAAAAAAAAATGTTGCCAACGGCAGCTTTAACAAAAGAACAAAGTAAAACAAAAACCCACAAGGGGGAGAAACCATATATTAACGACACAACAACTACAAAATGAACATACCACTTGGTCACAGGAGAACAGGAGACGTAAACAATACAACGATCCAACAAAGACTGCAAACACAAAGGAACTTATAAAAGGGACAAATCAGGCAGATAATGAGGAAACAACAGGTGGGACAAATGAAACCAATAATGAGATAACAATAAGGGTGGGGTCAAAACAGAGACAGGAACACAAACACCACAGGACAGGCATGTGACAGGTCCCCCGGGATTTTGACTGGAAATCAGAGTGATAAATTTGCCCCACCCAGGATTTTTTAAGTTTATAGTGATCAGCTGATAATAAGTGAGTTTTTTGGAGAAATGCTATATTTGCCTCCAGACTCTTTAAATGGGTGAGGATCTTATTGCGCTTTATAAAATGGTTAATCCCTTTTACATTCCAACTCACACAGGTTTTACAGTATTGTTTAATAGGCAAAAAACTGATGATTCAACCCCTTTCTGAAATTTACTTATCAACTGAACACGATAGCACATGTATACATGAACGAATTTGAATGACGAACAAACACCTTGACCCAAACCCACCCACCCCACAGCTTCCCAACTGAGAAGCAAGAAAACATCCCACATTTAATTAACCTTCCTATAATATAAAAAAACCTATAAGGTGAACAAGCACTGCTAACGTTTATTTCCCGAATAAACACCAAACACGCTGGAGGCAGACATCACCGGATGATCCAGAAAAACTATTCAGAAACGCGTGTGACCCTTTTTGGTTTGATGTGTAGTTTAAAGTAATCCTCTGCCTCGGATGGTGATTTGAAAGAAAGTGTAGTGTTTTCAAAAGTGAACCGTAAATCTGCCGGATGGTGAATGCCGTAGGAAATCCCAGCCTGCTTAAGCTTGAGTTTCACGGAGTTAAAGGCAGCTCTTTTACGACTCAGTTCGGCACTCATATCTGGGAAGATATGGATATACGCGCCGCGAAATGTAAGCTTACCGCGCGCGCTTCCTGGAGGCCTGGAGAATCTTGGCCTTGTCGGAGAAGTAGTGCAGATGAACGATCATTGCTCTGGGTCTGCTGCCGGGACTGGGCTTCGGAGCGAGGGTACGATGAGCGCGATCTAACACCATTGACTGAAGACCAGACAGATCCTCACCCAGAACCTCCGAGAAGAAACCAGACATGAAGTCAGTAGGCCGGCCATTCTCCACGTCCTAAGGGTATGCCAATTATTCGCAGGTTTTGGTGACGGCTCCTATTCTCGAGATCTTGTTGTTGCTCTTGTAACTTCTGTATTTGATCTTTCAAATTTGAAACTGTGGGTTCCATTGTTTCTAGCGAGTCATGGTGGGAATTGAGCGTCGTTCCTATATTCTCTATGGAATCAGACATAATGGTTTGCTTAGTCTGAATGGAATGAACATGGCCCATTACCTCACGTTGTAGAGCATCCATTTTGGTTTTGACCTCCGATCGAAAGGATTCGACAATCAGTCCAATCTCTGAACTTTCGCTCACCATCTCTGTCTGGAATAACTCGGTTGAACGTAGATTCAGGTTGTTATTAGAAACAACGTTATCCCTTTCTAAAGTATATTTAAACTTATCTTCGTTAAACTTTCGTTATCAAATGAAAAGCGACTACCACTTCATCTTGCCGTCAGAAGTCCCCCGGGATGTTCGTTTTTGGGGAAGTTTCACAGGCCTTTGTTGGGAGAGTGAGTTTGCTGGAATATTCATTAAATTTGTGTGTGTCTGACGCTACAGGATGATGATGATGAAGTGTTTATGTTTTCTCAGCTGTCCGCGCAAAAATTTTTGGAATGCTGAAAGTCACAGACGTCGCAAATTAGCGTCGCAGATAGATGTGAATGGTTTTGACGCAAACTATTCGCTTTTTCGTTATGCGTCCTATGGGAAAGGGCCTTAAAGCAGTCATTTTTCCACACTACTGCAATGCCAAGTTATAGTGCTGGCTAAGCAAGTGGTTATGAAATAACAGAATACTGATTTAATGATGACTCAGCAGCGTCCTCCATCGGCCCGGTGGGCGGTCAAAACATGACTGTACATTCAATAATGATTACTAAGTGATATGCTAATGATTAACATGTCTTATATTATCTTAAAAAAAAGTAAATCATGAATTATATAAAATCAGATCATTAAAATGAATTATATAAAATCAGATCACCAGACCAGTCTGGGATACTTGATGGTTAAGTTACTAGGCCTAATTGATATATTATTAATGACTTGATATTTATGTCAAACTTGTTTTAGCATCATTATCTCAATCAATGGTTAATAATGAAAAAACAATGATCAAACCACTGGTAAATCGTCAGAATATAGTTTATTGATGCATCGTGAAGTTGTAAGCAGGTCTGTGTCCAAAAATTATACAAAGCTTTCTGCATCCCCTAATCTAAAGCCTAAACTATTCATCACACATACACGTTTCATATCATTTATAAATTTTGCTGTTACAAATTGTGTAACGCAATCTCATGAGTGTATCAGTACGTAAAGTGTCGGTCTGGGATACTTGAATTTGTATAAACACTAACATACAAATGTTAACTTTTCTTTACTCTACTTCTCCCCAGCATGAATTTTCATGTGGACTTTAAGGTTTCCATGTTGATTAAAAGTATTTCCACACCATTGGCATATCAAAATATTCTTTTCCTTGTGAGTGATCATGTGTTTTGTAAGGTTTCCTTTCTTAGTGAAACTTGTTCCACACTGTTGGCAGGTGTAAGGCTCCTCTCCATTATGAACTATCAAATGGTAAGTTAGGTTTTCTTTTTGCCTGAAAGTCCTTCCACACAGTTGGCAGATGTAAGGGCTCTCTTCAGTGTGAACTCTCATGTGTGTTTCAAGGTTTCCTTTGTGCCTGAAAGTCTTTCCACACTGAGAGCAGGTGAAAGGCTTCTCTCCAATGTGAATTGTCATGTGGTTTGTAAGGTTTCCTTTTTGACTGAAACTATTTCCACACTGAGAGCAGGTGTAAGGCTTTTCTCCAGTGTGAATTCTCATGTGGACTTTAAGGTTTCCTTTTTCATTGAAAATTACTCCACACACTTGGCAGGGGTAAAGCTTCTTTCTAGTGTGAACTCTCATGTGAAGTTCAAGGTGTCCTTGCTTTTTGAAACTTAGTCCACACAGATGGCAGGTGAAATTACCTATAGTCCCTGTCTTTGGTGTATTTTGAACCGTTTTTCGTGAGGAAGTTGTTTCAGCCTGTGAGCAATTCAAAGACTTTTCTTCAGTCATGAAATCAGGATGTGTCTTGTATTGATCTTTCTCTTCCATTTCATTCAGATCTTGACACTCCTTTCTCAACGGCATCAGGTCTGAGGCAAAAAAAAGACAGAAAAGTTAATCCCAGTTTAATGTCACAAACATTTAGACTCAAACTAATAACATGCATGTTAGATCCTATTAGTGTTGTCGCGATACCAAAATTATTGTTTCGATACCAAGTCAAGAATTTCGATTTCGATACTTTTTCGATACTTTTCCTGAAAAGGTAGAAACACTCAAATATTATTGCTGTGCTTTATTTTAAAACTGGGACAACATTCTAATCATATAACACACTAATAAATTAACATATGAACAGCAGATATATTAAACATTTGAACAAAATATGAAATATCAAAATATTAAAAAATAAATTAGAGCAATGACATTCAAGGTAAAAAAAAAAAAATTAGCAGCATTATCTCATTTATCATAAGAAACAGAGTTACAGGTAATAACTTTATCTTGATTCTGAACTCTGAACAAAAATATGAAAAGCGAATATATAAAACAATGTTTAATATTGGTAACATATGATAAGCGTTGGCTCATTGGTGATATATTTGACATATAGGGATGTGGAAGGCCTATACTTCAAGTTAAACATAAATATATAGCAGCAAAGACAGCGTCGGCAGTGTTGACGGCAAAATAGGCTACAGAATATTTCGTTCTGTATTGAGAGGTGCATATTTGAAAATCAATAATATTTTTTAAATTACATTTATATCTGCATTTATGTCAAAACCTAGAGACTTTCAAACATCAAAATGTAATTTATTAATGTATTCGTGTCTTTTCCTATTCTATTTGCCTGGAAACGCTTCCAACACACTTGCGTGCCGCGCGAAAAATAGGCGTCAGTTCTATTTCTAGCATGCACGCGTTTTCCGCGCGTCTCGAGCTGCGCGTCACGCAGGCAGTGTGCTAGCTCTAACTTGTTAACATGGGAGCTGAAATAAAAACAGACACGCCACACAGCCAGTGTGTTGCCAGCCCTCTAGATCCTAGCACCGTGCAACACTAGATCCTATACACCAGGGGTGCCAAACTAAGTTCTTGAAAGGTTTCCAGGATGCATTTGCACCACCAATATGAACTCAGAAATGATGTACGGCTTCCCAAAAGTCCTGCCCCTCTGGTTGTTGTGAGACTTTAATGTTTGACGGGGTGGCAGACTTTTATATTGACAGAACTGAGAATGCAAGAGCCTGAGCACTCACCACTACCGTCCGTCTTCCTTAGTTTACAATCTGTTTAACAGTCCTATCTAAACCCCTGGGACCCAGGAATAGACTTTTGTCCACTGTAGTGGACATATTTTAGTGAATTTCTCTGACATCATATATTGGCGCTTTTCCATTACCAGTACCAGCTCAACTCGACTCGGCTCGGCTCGCTTTTCGCTCCGTTTTCCATTGCAGATAGTACCTCCACAATAGTACCTGGTCGTCATAGCGACGCCGCAGGAAACTGCCGTTACTTAATCTTTTACGCGAGACACACACACAGGACAATGGAGGAAATCAAGTGTATGCTGTTTTTGGATGTTTTTATTTTTGTTTTTGCTGTTTTTTTATTCAGGATACTCCGTCTGGCGCGTGCAACGATGACGCAGTAAATAGTGACGATTCTCTCTGACCAATCAGCAATCTGTCGTGTTTTCACGTCACATTTTAGTATTGCCTCAGCTCGTCTCAGCCCGCTTAGAACCTCGCCGGAGGTGGTACGAAAAAAAGTACCTGGAAGCAGGTACAGGTACAACTTTTACACAGTGGAAAACCAAACAGAGCCGAGTCCAGTCGAGCCGAGGCGAGCTGGTACTGTGTAGTGGAAAAGCACCATAAGTCACATGTCACAACCTGGGTGTCCTGTAAAGAGCACATTCAGGGCTTTTCAGAGATACCAAATGAAAACCATAAAAACAACTTATCCTTGGTCTTTAAAAATGTCTGACATTAATTTAGGAAATATGATAATATATAGGAAATATGATAATATATTGTAATTGTAATTTAAATCTGACTACTTTTCAAATTGTATTTCATAAACCAACATCTCAGGAAAATGTTATGGGGTTTCAAATGAAAAAAAAACACTTTGTTACAGAACAGGGCATTGATTTCATACGCGTCCTCGGTAGAGCACATCAGGACTTAAATCATGTTAATCAGGCAATTTGGGAGACACAACAAGTGAATATGGAAATAAATTATACATCAATATTCCTATGAAATATTAGATATTATTATTAAAATGTTGCCAATTATTACTCTTCTTTTTTCATTAAACGTTGCTCCAAGAACGCAAATTAGATACAGTGTATAGACACATTGTATTGAATGGGAATATTAATTTATGGCCATTTTACCCAAATATTGTATAAAGTAAAATGGTGTATCAATTCATTCCATTATATCTTTCATAACATAGTTGAGAATCATCAATTTTGGTTTAAAAAAAAAATCCTGAAACCCCAAAATTTATTGGTGATTGAAAAAAAAAATCCCAATGGTTTTGCCTATACATATAATTTCATGTCATTTTATTTTTTAACCTGTTAAGCTGCAACCCCACTTTTGAAAAATCCCCAGAAATGACATACCCAAACTGAAACAGATACAGTTCATGATCCCTTTGCACTAAAAGCACAAGTATGATCTCATTTGAAAGCTGACATCTGGCAGTTTATTGTAAATGTAGAATTATTGTCATAATGAAAAAAATAGTTATAAATAGCTTAAAAATTGTGTAAAGTTATTAGAAATGTATTTTTATGAAACATTTTCATGAAAATATAATTGAAGTTAGCACTGTAACAATCTAGAAATGCACTGCAGCTAAAGCCACATGTCTGACCATATTATATTTAAAATATGAAGATAAGTCTTTAGTTAAATGTTTTTCAAGATAGAAGCACCTAGAGCTAGCTAGCATGTTAGCTTAGCACACCATCAATACATGACAATTTATGAGATTAAAACCATGTTTGTGCTTCAAACTTACTGTAGTTGAGTGTTTTAAATAATCTTGTGATCTAATTTGGCTTCAGATAAAAAAAATCAGAC
Source organism: Scardinius erythrophthalmus (assembly GCF_964197995.2). Lineage (NCBI taxonomy): Eukaryota > Metazoa > Chordata > Actinopteri > Cypriniformes > Leuciscidae > Scardinius > Scardinius erythrophthalmus. Next base: position 39,254,470 of record NC_138224.1, on the reverse strand, counting down.
AGAAAATATATTATTTTATAGTATTCTGCACAATGATAGTCTATATAGATTAGCATTACATTATAAATATAATCTATTATTTTGAAAATACCTGGCATGGCTTGAAAAACACAGGTAAATCAAATATCATTGCAATCATGTTTATTGTCTTCAAAACATCTTTATCGGCATGTTACAGCGATCTGTTAGCTGTGTGTGTATCAGTGACGTCCTGGAATTTCACATGATCATGGCTCTTCTTCATGTTCCATATATGGGCTATTATTGTGCATAGGGCGCCCTCAGGCTATTGGTATGAATTGAAAACAGTATATAGAGTACCAAGCGCTCATAATGATTACATCAACGGATTTGGGTATAAATTCAATAAATATTATTCCTGTCTATAGAAATCTGATGTGAATCTATGAGAATCTATCAATATTTCTCCAAATCTGCACATTTTTGAGCTAAAAGCCCTGAGGGACGTTGTTTTGTCAAGCGCTGTCATGACGACAGCACAGAGTTTTTTATGAATGAAAGCGGCTGATGCACATAATTCATATTAAAGGTATCGACTCATTTTTTCATTTCATAACTCCTGACATAAATTAAAAAATAACTGTCGCTATAAGTTTCTCAGAATACAATAGTGGTCAAATACTGAAACTTGAGTCTTATATCTTTTTAATGATCTATAGTTTGTCAAGGTATAACATTAAATCTGATAGTAACTTTGAACTAAATAAAAAAAGTGTGGGCGCACTGGCAACGGTTAACAGGTTAAACAACTTGGTCCTGGTGTCCACTACAGAGGACATAGCATAACATATGAATAAAATATTTTGCAAAAATATTTTTTTACCATTTGTTTCTTGTGCTCTAAACCAGGGGTTCCCCAACTTTTCCATGCCAAGGCCCCCCAAATACCACTAGGTTCTGGCCAAGGCCCCCCTTACGGCACATGTAGAAATAAATAAATAAAACATCTAGGTGAACATCAGATTATGTGATGGTGTTTGATACCAGTAAATCAGAAAGATTATAGAGATGCACCGATTACAATTTTCAAGGCAGATTCCGTTTTTTCATTTAGTTTGACCTGCCGATACAGATTTTAGCCGATTCTGATTTCATTTTTTCTAACCACTTTACCGCACACACAAATATTTATTTTATATATATATATATATTTATTTTTTTATATATATATATATATATATATATATATATATATATATATATATATATATATATATATATATATATATATATATATATATATATATATATATAGTACCAGTCAAAAGTTTGGAAACATTACTATGTTTAATGTTTTTGAAAGAAGTCTCTTATGCTCATCAAACCTGCAGTTAAAAAATATTTATTTAGAATAGAAATCTTTTGTAACAATATACACTACCATTCAAAAGTTTGGGAACAATAACTTTTTTTTTTTAAGAAATTAGTACTTTAATTCAACAAGGATGCGTTAAATTGATGAAAGGTGATGGTAACGATCTATATTGTTAGAAATGTTTTTATTTTGAGTAAATGCTGTTTTTATGAATAAATGCTGTTAACGTTTTACTCAATGAATCCTGAAAAAAATATTCCAAAAAAATATATTAAACAGCACAACTGTTTCCATCATTGATAATAACTGAGTATCAAATCAACATATTAGAATGATTTCTGAAGGATCCTAAGACACCAAAGACTGGAGTACTTGCTGATGAAAATTCAGCTTTGCATCACAAAAATAAATTACATTTTAAAATATATTAAAAAAGAGAACCATTATTTTAAATTGTAATAATATTTCATAATATTACTGTTTTTTTGTTTGTTTGTTTTTTAACTGCAGGCTTGATGAGCATAAGAGACTTCTTTCAAAAACATTAAAAATAGTAGTGTTTCCAAACTTTTGAGTGGTACTGTATATATACACCAAAAACAAGTTTAAATTGGTAAATTTTTTATAAATATTTTCTTTTCTGACATAGCCTACTCCAGTGCTTGTTAAAACACACTATACCTACATATTATGTGCATATTTAGGTACTTTTTGTGTGAAATCATATGTATTTTGTCCATCAAAGTGGCCGAACACCATCACATAATCTGAATTACGAGCGGCCTGAAACGACCGTAATTCACAAGGTTTCCTACATGTGCGTTCTGTGTGCATGTGTGATGCTGATGTCCCGCGATGTTATTCATGCGGCGCCAGAGTGCATTTGAATCGGCTTATGTCAGACTGGAAATCACGTGAAAATCGGCCAATTCTGGTCACTAGCCGATCAATCAGTTCATCTCTAAAAGATTAGCATTAAAAGTATAATGTTCAGATAGGCTATGCAACAAATTATTATAATGTCATTTCTTAACAATACTCATATTAACAAATATTTATTTTTTTAACTTTTTTTACTTTTTTTCGCTTTTATTTCCAACTTGCTGCAGCCCCCCTGGCGGCCCCCACTTTGAAAACCCCTGCTCTAAACAATGTGATGACATAAAAAAAAAAAATAAAAAAAAAAACATTTCAAAACTTTTTTCTGGGTCTCAGGAGGTTAATGCGCTATAATGCACATGTGGTTGATGCCTTGGTGGAATAGCAGAAACGAGAATGGAGTTCACTGGAAAATCTGCAATTACGTGCATTTTAAGAGAATGGTGTGGGCGCACGTGTGAGGATTTACTCTCAGTAATTTGTAAGAGAGCAAAATTACTAAGAGAGCACTGACACTCCTTAGTAACACCTGCAATGCTAGAAAGACATTTTCTATCCATATGCAAAGGAGGGACAAAGGAAAGTGGCAACATAAGGTAAAATAATGTGTAAGGGTCAAACAGGTCAATTTAGTGGAATTGGAAACACTATTTATTAGCAAGTTAACTTAGAACTTAGCAATTTAAAACATTAAAGGGATACTCTAAACCAGGGGTGGGTTATTAATTTTTACAAGGGGCCACATGAGAAACCTGAATCGTGTCAGAGGGCCACACCAACAATAACACTTAATTCTGCTCAGCTTTCTTCCATTGTACAATTCCCTAAATTATATATTATGAATAGCCGGTACTGGTAATCAGTAGAATAAAACTAAATAAAATTGTTTATATTAGGTGTGAAATTGAAAATTTGTGAAAAGTGAAATTGTGGTGTGTAGGTCTAATAAAACAAAAACAATCACTGAATCAGTGCAATTTAATTTGAACTTGTTAATCTTCAAAAACAAAGAATAGCCTAACAAAAGGTTTCTAGAAATGTAACAACAGTGCGCCTTATAATCCGGAGCGCCTTATATAAAAAGTAACAACCGCTGACTTAAACCTTGTTTATACTGTCGCCTGGCAACAGAGCGCGAGCCTTAGCTGAGTGCGCGCGCAACTCCCCAAACAGACGAGGCATTTATACTTGACACAGCTGTTTTGTTTTAGACTGAACACCAGACCATACAACTGATTTAGACGCGCAAACTGGGTGCTGGTGTGATGTTCTAATATCCGTCTGCTCGGGCAGATTCAAACTCAAAACCCAAAGTGCCCGAGCAGACGGATATTAGTTTTTTTTTATTACCTTCGCGCTCATGCGGACGTGTCGAGTTTGACTGCAGTATCTTCTATTCTATGCGCCTTATAATCCGGTGCGCCTGAAAACAGTTCTAAAATAGGCCATTCATTGAATGTGCGCCTTACAATCCGGTGCGCCTTATAGTGCGGAAAATACGGTAGATATTTTTATAATCTATGTTGGGCCGGACAGGGACACACAAAGGGCCGGATGTGGCCCGCGGGCCGTAATATGCCCAGGTCTGCTCTAAACTATGTTATTCCCTTAACTAAGATGAGTTGATGCATACCTCTCTTGTCTCAGTGCGTGCACTCAAACGCTCTAGCGCACGGCGACACTTTGATAGCACTTAGCTTAGCCCAGTTCATTCATTAGGGATCAAACAGAGACTAAGTTAGCAGCGACAAAACGTTTTCCCAATTTAAATACAGTTACACGAGTAGTTACACGACCAAGTATGGTGACACAATAAAACGTGGCGCTTTTCTAAGCAGGTAAAAAGGATAACTATAATGTATGGCGGAATAGCACTTGAAGTTGGAAGCACTTCGACTCGGCGCAGTAAAAAGTCACGCTTGAAAAACCCTCTCACTTCTGTCATTAAAACCAATGTGACTTTTTACTGGTTTAATAGTTTTTAATAGTTTAATATGAACAACGGTGGAGTATCCCTTTAAATTCGTAAGCACATAACACAAAAACACTTCTCTTAATACAAGCAAGACTTTTGATTACTCTAACACATCTAACACAAACTGTCTAACACAAACACACACACATTCATACGAGTAGCAGAAGGAAACAAAGTGAGGAAAGAATGAGTTTTAATAGTGAGATGATGAAATCCCAAGTTTCTGGCAATATTCACTTAAAAGACATGATTTTATAAGATCTTCTTCCCCTCTAGTCGTAAATCATGCGTTATTAGTGGTCTCAGCTCTATCAGAGAGTATAGTCTAGACATGATTCCTATAATACGAATATGATACATTTTATGCTGATTTCAATCAAGCCATTTTCTGAAATATGAACAGCCACACACAATGGTACCAAGCAAGGCATATTTTAAATGAACCATTCAATAGTTACAACAATTGCATGACTTTTATGTGATTAAGCATAATAGTCACATATATAGTTTGTAGACATGATATAAAAGTATGTAGCTGAACGATATTCGATTGATATGTAAAGTCTCAGTGTGGCAAGGGGGGTGTAGTTCAGCGAGGTCTGTGACGGGGAAAGCGAATAGGGAGACAAGCTAAGTGGGTCAAGTGCAAACGACAAACACCTTTGGTCTTGTTTCAGTAATTGGCGTGAAGAGACCATAAACGCCACCTGGGAGATGAGAAGTGGCATAGAGGGACTGACTGAGACTTGTGACAGTGTGAGAAAACTCTGTAGAGCACTGGTGGACTGAGTTACTGAGAGCGCACGCAGCACGGATTTATGTTTTTGTGTGATCTACTGGTTGTGAAATAAAACACGAGTCTCAGTGAAGTCGAGCCCGTCTTCTTCCATCCAACATTATTTTGAACTTGTTACACTCAGTCTCTGTGGTTTTAAGAGATTTCACCCTGGGGTCATTCAGAGGTCCTTAAGAAGGAAACAACCTCTGCCGTTATCTTGGTTGGTACTTAGCTGGGGGTTCTCGTTGGTTAGCTCAGACTGGCTGAAGCCTGGATTTTATAAGCCTTTCGCTTTTTTTAAATCAGTGCAAGAAACTCAAAATAACTCAGAATTTTGTTATACATGCAAGTGTTATAAATCATTCAAAACTGTTAAAATGTTTTCTTTTATTTGTGCACATTCATAATAAAACAAAATGCTTATTTTAAAAAACTTAAAGGAGCTGTATGTAAGAAATGTATTTCAATTAATCATAAAATGGCCCTGATATGTCACTAGACATTAAGAAATCATGTTCATTTCAAATACTTACATCGCTGACAACAGTAGTACGGCCAAGATATTGTCATTTAAAAAGTGACGTTGCAGCCCTAAACTGATGTTGATGTTGCCATCTTGTGTTTTAGCCTGATGCTCCACCCTCCACCTATCTACCAATCACAAAGTCAGTAGTGTTTCGGCATCCGGGTTGCCAGCTCTGCTCTAGTTACCACAGCTGCAGCTCCTTGTAGCAGCCTACGTTCCTGCTGGATCCTGCAGCCTATCTGGCAACCTCAAGTCAGGGGGGAGGGGGAGGGGATACACCGCTCTACAATAATTTGAAAGAGATTGCAGTATCAGTTTTGGTCACAATCTTACATACAGCTCCTTTAAAATAAAGAAAATAAATGATGCGCGTTTTGCCGTCTTTCTCAATGTGAAGTTCAGTCTGAAACGCAGCAGAAAATGACCTCTAACTCAGCGAATGTTTGTCTCACAGACTTGAGACGCGTGTCTTTACAAAGCTTAGAGTCACTCATTTCTAAATGTAAATTATATCAATAAATTATATCAAAAACAAATATTCTGTGTTTAAGTATTCCATATGAAAGCAACGACATACGGTTTCTTCAGTCCGTGCTCACTCTAATGTGAATACACCCATGCGCACACAAGTGGTTGACATGCAAATAGTCCATGCGAAGGAACGCAGAGCTGTAAAACATCCTCATTATCTTAAAAACAAAGAATCAGAGACTTCAGTAACATACTCCTCTGCTTTTCCTCGAGTTTTCACTGTATTTGTGCTGTGTACCTTGCTTGGATTTACCTCAGAATTAGAAGAACGCGATTTGAAGATGAGAAGATTTTTAAGGTAAGACATTTCCACTCATAATAATAAGCATTTTATTGTTGTTTATTACATGGCTTGGTTGAATTCCTATGTAGAATGCGATCTGTTATTTCTTGATAACACACCGTTGCCATGAAAAACAGCGTTTCTATGGACGCAGAACGGACTATTTTCTTAGCGGAAGCAATATAATCATTGTATGTATGTATGTATGTGTATATATATATATATATATATATATATATAAACCTAGGGATGTTAACGATGAATCGATGATCGATTAATTGTTGATAATATTTGGTTAAAGGTTAACTAAGTAACTTTACCTTAACCGAACAGCTTCGGAGTCATTGAATAGTTATATGACTGTTTTCGGGTTGAATGGTGGTCGTCTCGCACCCCCCAAACGCCTGTGAGCCGAAAACCCACCCTTGCAACAATATTGTTTATTTCGTATATATCTGATTAATCTCATATAGGATGCGTTTCTTTGAGTTAAATAAAGCGCTAGCAGTGTGCTCCAGTTTAACATTATTCATTCAGCACGCAGCTCAAACAGCAATGCACGGTTAATAATAACTATGATTAGGACTGTCATAATACATAACATGAGAACACTGTTTTATTAAATCGTTGTGAATTCATCGGGTTTAGTTGCCATTTCCAGCACGTTGTTCCAGGAAGAGCACATCCACAACAGTCACATATTCCAAGCACGCATCTGAGGCGTTGGTGACGCTTTTCATTAGTCGTTTAAATTAAATTATTAAATAATTTAATTAAATGATCAAATCACATTGAAACATTTTACAATCCTACTAGCCCTTTTAGATTAAAAAACATTCTCATTCATTTGGTGAGCAACAGAGTGGTATTTGCACACCCTGTCATGCTGTTGGCCATAAACAGCAGACTCATAATGCAGTGTTACGGCTAACGATTAATTGATCGTTAATTAAAACGACGATCGATCATTGTAATTTGTTAAAATTGACATCCCTAATACAACCCCTTCAGATAAGTGTGACCGTCACCTTACTAATATGTCAATATATGTCAGCAAAGTATAAATAATTGATAGATTTACAGTTTAAGTAACAGAATTAGGCTATTTCAACAGACACAGAAAGTGTTGATGTCTGTGTATGATTTTAAAGCAAGTTCTGGCCAAATACATTTTGTCCGTAAAATGGGCATCATATGGTGTGACACCGCAATTTATATTTTGAACAGGCAATAATTTCGGACATCATTATGATGAAGAGGTCCACACTAAACCAGGAAGTTGCAGTGTCATCTCTAGAGTGGTTTGCAAAGTCAAGAGGTGAGTTCTGGCTTTTTAATTTTTAATTAAAAAGCTCTGTATCCGATATGCTCACTAGTGGTCAATGTTTTGTGTCGACATTTACATAAAAATTAAACACTTTTATACAAATTTTACTTATTAATTCTTAAAAATCATTCCTGCCATGTGGCAATTTACATGCTAAGTATAAGCTAGAGATTAGAGATTAGCTTAACTGAACAAAACGTCATATGGTGTGACACTGTATCATATGGTGACACTGTATCATATGGTGTGACTGTTTTTCTAAGTCACACCATATGATATATTTGTAACACAATATTACATACACCTTTTTAATGATAAATTAATAACTATTCAAAACATATTCAATTAATTTAATAGTGAACATTAAATTACCTATACAATTAATGCCATTCTTTTCAATTTTATACTTAATTTTAACCATGTTTCACCATATTTGCAATGCTTTGCCTATTAAAAGATGCGATTAAAATGTTTTGTCTGTCAGGCAGAAATGTCAAGTAAAGAGAGGACACAAAAATACAGGGAAAGACTCAATGCTGACCATGCAAGGAGATATGAGGAAAAGGAGGAAATGAGAGATGAGGGAAAGGAGGAAAAAGTAAAGAGATCATGCCAGTTCACACAGATAAGACGCCTACTATAGAGATGAAAGTCTAGGACACAACATAGTGTAACTTCAACACATGATACTATTATCAAGATGGTGAAACTGAAAGGAACGAAAATATCTTAATTACATATTTTTCATTACCAAGTAAAGAGAAAAAACAAAGGGAAAACTCAAGGCATTCAGTGTACAGTCTCTTCCTCTTTCAGGCCATCCTTAAAAATATTCTTGTATGCCGTAACCCTGGCCGACCCTGTCAATTTAGGACCGACCCAATTAATTATTTTTTTTCCCTTTCAGCCCGACCGTCTTGCCGGTTGTAAACTTGCGTTAAGACTAGGGATGTAAACGGTTAATCGATTATCGATTAATTGTCAACAAGAATTTACTCGATTAAATGAAATTATTGTCGGTTAATTGAACATTGCGAACGTGCACGAGATTCTCACGGGCGGTGAGAGACCCGACACAAACTTGAGGCGGCAAAAAAGAAACCAAACATGAGGCGGTCAAAACGGAGGGGAATGTGGGAGCATTTCAGAAACAGAGCTGCCAGCCCTCACGCATCACACCACACATCCATTATCTCATGCACTGAAAAATCGCGAAGCTAGACAGAGCAGGGGTGCGTTTCCCGAAAGCATCGTTGGCCAACTAGGGTCGCAAGTTCATCGCAATGTCGATTGAACTCTATTGGTAACGACGGAACTTGCGACCATAGTTGGCCAACGATGCTTTCGGGAAACGCACCCCAGGTTAGCTATGATATATAAAAACTCAGCTCTCAGATTCTGTCAATTTTATTACGAAATTCAAACAATAAATACCGTTTTGGCGCTTGTAAATGTTATGTCACAGATCCCTAGCGCACGTGAACCGATCATCTCTAACGTTACTAGCTAATAGTAAAAAAAAAAAACGAACACTGTTGAGAGATACAGTACAACTTACCGAAATGTATATTTCTCATACATAATATCGATCAATCAGTGTTTTTCATCAGCGTGAAGAGGTCAATAACATAGCTGGAGAACAATTATCTCACATTTACCTCAGGAAAGCCATTTAATGAACATAATATAGGCTACAGCACGTAGTTGGCAAGAAACGAAATAGCTATAGAGAGTATTTTGCTAAATATGTGTTCTATATTACATATTTATTATATTTTTACTTGTATCATTAAATAAAGTTATTATAATAAAAAACGCATCATATTTAATTATTTTTAACCTTAAATAATAGCCTACTACCAGCTGTTAGGGCTTTCTGTAAGTTTACAGCATTAGGTGAGTTGTTTTTTTTTCTTGAGAAAAATTCATGTCTATCTTGTGTAGCCTACCTAATATTTATCCAAATGAGTCAATATTAAATAAAATCACAATACCGGTAACTGAATTGAAATAATAAAAAAGCGTAGCTTACCAGAAATTGTACCATGTAAACATTGTAACATGTTGTCACTAAACCTAATAAAATTCAGTTTAGTTACTAAAATGTTAGTGACAATCACAATACACTTATTGTGATGCAATTTTTTTTTACAATTATTTTTACATTTATTTTTTTATGTATTTTAATTTTCTGTGCATAATTTATTTTGGTAAACTACATAAATTCCATTATCTGTACCGTATCCCAACTGTTACAATAAAACATCAGTTGAGCAATATAACATGCATTTTTATTCAGTATATGAGCAATATTTTGCTTTTTATGTTAAAGACACTATTGATACCGTGAGAAATTTACATTCTCAGGAAAATAGCTTATCAATTAATCGTTAATCGATCGATAAGGTCAATCAACTAATGATTAATGAATTAATCGATAATTTGCATCCCTAGTTAAGACCGACAGATTTTTTTTTTTTCACTCTTCAAACTACTAATACAAATGCAATAAAATGATATTAATTATATTTTAGTAAGTATTGTGAATATAAATAGGCCTACATACAAACGTAGGCTACGCTCTTTCTTTTAAATAAAAACCTGTGGCGTCATCTATTATAAGGGCTGTGTAGGCTAGGCTGTATGGGAAATGAAACCGAAATCGCGACACTCAAATCCACGAAAAATATGTTTTAGTAGGCCTAATTCTATGAATTACACTGCGCAAACCAAAAGCAATATACCCACCGGATGAAGAGGGGTTGGCTCTCCACAGAACATAATATATTCATTTTATTTTATTTTTCCTGTTCGCATTTATGAGGAAGAAACAATGTTACCGATGTGACCGCTCTGAAAGCGGCACTACAATTAAAACTTTCACAGAGATCTCAAACAGGCATTTAAAACACCAAATATTAAGAATTGGCATATCAAGCAAAATAATACTGGCAAGATGCACCGACATTAAATTTCTCTGTAGGCTATAGGCCTATGTGTTGTAGCCCAGTCATTAAAAAACGATTTAGTTTCATATTCATGTTTAAATAAAATAATTTTTTTGATATTATATTTTTTAGTTTTCATAATCATGTTGATTATATGAAAAGTGAAAAGCATGAATAAGATAAGGTGATCCCGAAATTTTCGGGAGACAAATGGAGTGGGCAGACATGATTTTGACCACTTCATTAAGTTTGTCTTTGTAGAAAGCCTGTCTTTAAAGTGAATTTCGTATTAATTGTATCTTAATTTTAATTAATGTTTCATCAACCAATTTCCTGGATTTAATAAATAAGAGGTAGGCTAAATATAGCAGGCAATATAATCAGGACACGGAGGCGCCGGCGCATGAACTGGAGCTGGTCTCTTAAATGAACTGAAACTCAGCGTATAAGCTACTTGCCTCACAGACCTGAGACATATAGAAAGCATGAAATGTACACTTTTAAACAAAACAATTCAAAACAAAAGAAAACAGACTGCTCTCTGCTTAGGCTTATGTAATGAAATGTGCATTTCTCTCTGGCGCGTTCACTACTGCGAAGATCGCGAGTCAGCAAGTTCTGGAAAACTGTCAGTGAAGTCCCGATATGCAAATTTGATTAAATTCATACTATGTAATCACCATGACCAAAATTTAACTTTTTTAAGGATGGCCCCATTATATATAAAATTAATAATTAATCGCACAATTTGCTGTGATTAATCGCAATTAATCGCATTTCCCCCAAACTTGTAAATTAATGCAGGAGCAATGCTGAGATACGTACAAGGAGAGGAAGATACAGACAACTATCAACCATCTACAAGCAGTTCACATGCCGTGATGCTGCTATTGTGTTATTGGTATGGAGTTAGGGGTGTAACGGTACGTGTATTCGTACCGGACCGTTTCAGTACAGGGCTTTCGGTGACTGAATGACTGAATGCAATATTTTGTGTGCGGAACATAGGTACATTTTCGAGTTTCCACACGAACATATTAAGTGGCGGAAGTCTCCACGTTCAGCGCAAATCCCGCCCTGCAGCTGATTCTAAAGTATTATCCGTCGTCACTGTAACCTAAACCAATGAAATCGACTGCAGGGCGAAAAGAATCTTTTCCGCTCCGTGTGCGCCGCCGCACTCTCCGTTTCGCGCGCGCGTGTGTGTGTGTGTGTGTGTCTGCGCTCTCTGGTCAATGTGCAATGTTCGAGTCCGTGTTTGCGCTGCACGTTCTGCTCTGTCGTTAACGGCCCAAACACTCCAATCATGTACCGATCACGCACTGGAAAAGCAAAGTCCTCTCAAATAAGGTGAAATTTCTCAGTAGTAGACTTCTGTTTGCTGAGCTGGTATAGTCATGCTGGCAACAATGGTAAAATGATCTGCTCTGATCACATGCTCTGGTAGCTATGTAGGGCTATAATATTCATTTTGATAATTAGTAAAAAAAAAAAAAAAATCTTAAATTGATTGTTGATTGATTATTGAAAAATAATAATACATTGATATACATGTTTAATATTATTTTAATATAGGGCTATTTTCTGTTCCTTTTTTCCCCCGGTGTTTCATTTAATTAGGTGATTCTAAGTTTAATTATTGATGATTACAAGCTTGGAGGAATTGCAATTAATTACAGCAAATTGTGCAATTAAAGTTCATTTTTTCCCCCAGTCCTAATTTTTAAATATGAGCAGGCCTACAAGCTGGGATTGGTAATGCTGCTCTGTAATCATAGTTATTTATTTAGCCTATATTTTTCATTAAATTTATTATGTGATATTGGTTTGAGACTGAGAGTATTTTATTTAGTGGAGAACTTTGCAACAGTATTTTATTTCTTATTCTTTTTTTATTTTATATATTTTTTATTATATTAAAAAGTGTTTAAAAAAAAGTGTGAACAAATTGTTAAAAAAGTTTATAGTAATAAACAACCTGCAGATAATGTTTGCATTTCTTTCCCTTACTGTACCGAAAATAAACCGAACCGTGACTTTAAAACCGAGGTACGTACTGAACCATGATTTTTGCGTACCGTTACACCCCTATATGGAGTTGAGTTATATGTTTTGGTAATAAAAAGTTAAAAAGGAATCAAAAAGGATTTATGCTTAGGGCACCAAAGTGGCTCCAGCAGCAATGGGTGCACCCCTAAAAATATAATTTATTTCTGTAGAGCTGGAGATTTTAATAGGGATCAGATGACAGAGTTCAACTTTGAGAAACTAACCTGTTTGTTCCTCGGTTTCTTCTTGTTTCACACTGAATGTTTCTTCAATCTTCATGTTTTCACTCTCCTCTTTAATAAACTCCATCTTTATAATAGTGTCGTCTGGATCTCAGTTCTTCACCAGGAATTTTTCTGTTTTGTTTGTTTTTTCCTGTTTAAAATGAGAATAATTAACAGAAAGAAAAATAAATCCAAACTAAATCTCTGTGTGCATCTCAATCTGCTCTAGTTCAGTAGTTCAGAAAACTAGTAAGGGAGTCAGTCGGATTTAATGTACTTAAATCGCCTGAGATAACAAAAAAAAACTTACTTTTTTTTTTACAATAGGCTACATACATTTTGAAAGTATTTGATTCACTGCTCGCCAGAGACCGAATTGAAACGCACCTTTTGTTAATTTTTAATTGTTACTTTACTCACACGACGTTAATAAAGCAATGCATTGTTAAACTTAATAATGCCTGAATCAGTAGGCGTCGATTGAAGACGATTAAACGGTTTCTATCGCGTTAAACACCTTAAAACACAAACCTTTCTTTAGCCGAATCACAACAGATGCGGGAGCGCGGCGCCGCCTTATGACGTCACACTCTGAGACCAAATTAAAAGTCCTGTTCACACGCTGCAGGTTACAATCACAAAAGTGCATAGAAATTTACGTAGAAAAAATAAATATATATATAAAAGATGACACAACTCAGAGCTGATTGAATGTATTGGTAAAATACATTTAATAACACTATGGTAAGTTAATGATACAGTTCACGTTGACAATAAAAAAAAAAAATTAAATCAAGAACACAATTAGTTTGGTGTAGAAATCATGAACAAACCTTCCCATCTCTAAGCAAACTAGCAAAACAAAAAAAACAAAAACAAAAAAAAAACCCTGCAGGATCACTGCATCATCTGTGCCTTCTGATGGGAGGTACTCAGTCAGAGAAGAAACAATCTAAAGGGACATTCTCCTCAACATTCTCTTATTCCTTCACAAAAACATAAATCTGTATTGGTTTTATGATTTACACAGTCTGGCTGTGTACATGCACAAATTAAGATTCCAACTTAAATGTAAGATTCAACCTTAAGTTCAGCTTATTTGACATTAAAATAAAACTTTATCTTTCAAAAGTAAAATAATTTCTCAGTTAAAGAAGAAACACGTTTAATGGGAAATGTCATCATTCTCTTGTTCCATCACAAAAGCCTTTATAGGGGAAAACATTTAGAAACATTATGTGACCTTTATCGAAAATGGTTTGCGTGATGCGTTATATTTTTGTTATATACACTATATATATATGTGTGTGTGTGTGTGTGTGTGTGTGTGTGTGTGTGTGTGTGTGTGTGTGTGTGTGTGTGTGTGTGTGTGTGTGTGTGAGTGCCGGCCCGAGCCTTTTGGGGGCCCTAGGCAGAATTTGATTTTGGGGTCCCCTCCCACCACGCGGAGTCACCTGTGCTTGACGAATATTGACACAAATGTCATGCTATAATGTTACATTATAAAATAATACAGTGAGGTTATGTATTAATAAAAAAATAAATACTTAATAAAAAAATAGATATTTAAATAATAAATTTTTAACTTTTACTTTACTCTTTTACTAACTCTTTGAAAATTCCAAAAAAACAAACTGTCTCAAAACATTTCAAATAATTATCCCTTACATAATGACTGTTCAGAATGTAAACCCATGTAAATAATGTTAATTTCCCCCTTAATAACTATTACAATTTACAAAGGACTTAACACTGCCAAAAACTGGGTCAGGGACAGATGCAGGAGAGGTTACTGCTGCCTCATGGATTTTCTTTGCAGCCATGCATGAAGCCATTGGCCAGAGACCCTCAGTCAGGCCAGTCTATCTGTTCTCATCTGGAAACAGTAGCGTAGAGAGAGCCCAGACACCTGTCAGTGAGGCTGAGGTTGAAGTAAATTCTCCAACAGGGTCCTCCACAGATACTGAGACAGCAGACCTCCAACCAGGAAACTCCACAGACCCCCCAAGTGACCAACCAGGTATATCAACTGATGTCAGACCAGGAAAGAGAAAGAGGGAGAGTGTAGATTATCTTAAAGACTTCTGTGAGCGGCTAGAGAAAACACAGAAGGAAGAAAATGAAAGGGATAATGCTTGGCTCCAAAAGTCTCAGCAGCAAATGGACAGGATGTTAGAAAGCTGGAAAGCTGGTTGACCATATGACAGAGAAGTAATAACTTCCTGCATCTAGTTCTGTTCTGTTTGTTGTTTGATGTTCCTGTATAAGTGTACACTGTGTTAACACCATTGAGTGATTTAACTTATATTTAAAGTTTCAGAGGACTTTGGCTGTATTTCTTGGTTTGTACAAGACATTTGGAAATTGTAATTCTGTATCTATTATTATAATTTCTGTTTATCAGTAAAAGTCTGATATGCGTCACAAATAAAGAGAAACATTTATCATTTAGAAAAATCACTTTTTCTTTTTTTTTTACTTTTTTTTCTGAAACAAAGTACTTCAAGACAAGTTTATAACAAAATAAATGAGCTGACAATGCAGAACAATACCGCCAGGTACAAGTGTAGGCTTATAACCATAGATAAAGGACAGATAAATTTGGTATTTACAGGTGCTAGGTAATCGACAACATATTTAATTTTACAAAATATATAAACAGAACTGTAAGTAAACAATGTTAAGCAAAATAGATCTGCACAC
This sequence comes from Scardinius erythrophthalmus, assembly GCF_964197995.2. Lineage (NCBI taxonomy): Eukaryota > Metazoa > Chordata > Actinopteri > Cypriniformes > Leuciscidae > Scardinius > Scardinius erythrophthalmus. The sequence continues at coordinate 39,238,911 of NC_138224.1, read as the reverse complement.
AAAAACAACTGCTTTCACCAACCACTCAAAACCAAAATAAATAGTGTTCCAACCAATCATGTTGTGAGGTTTTGCGCTCGTGCACGGCTGCCTATGATGGCTCACAACACCCTCCCCTGTCGGTGATTGGTTGGAACACTATTTATTTTGGTTTTGAATGGTTGGTGAAACCAATTGTTTTTGTGTGCAGATCTCAGAGCCTAGGCTGCCTAGAGACGCGTTTTTTGACGGCATGCTTATGGGGCGGGCAGCTAGCGGATCGTTAGGAAAGATTAGATGAATGTGATCATTTATGTTTGGGCCTGAAATCGCTGATACAACCTTTGAGGTGTTAACTTTCTACATTCATGACACCAATGTGTGTGTTGAGGTATGAGGTACTTTGAATTTAATTATGTAGTCATGTTCCAAAAGGTGCCCTTCAACATTAAGGTGTGCTGATACATGTGCAGCGAGTCTCGCCCGGAGCTGGTTGCCACTTGTCTCCTGTCCAGAATCTGCTGTTGGTGGTTGTGGTAAGGCATCATAAGCTGGCTCTGGTTCCAGGACATCACCATGGGTACGGCAGTCATTGTGTAAGAATGCACAGGCAGTGACCACCTCTGTGCAGAAGCCAACCTTTACTTCTAAGGCTTTGAAGAGTGTTGCCCTCCAGCGTGCCTTCATCATACCAAAGGCTCGTTCAATAATTGAACGCGCACGTGAATGGCTGTGATTGAAGCGTTCCTCGACCCTTCCTTGAAGTGGCAGTTTGTAGGCTGTGATGATGGTTATGGGGGACTGTATGCAGGGATATCCCCCATCACCAAGAAGAAAAAAGCCAGGTGGGGGGAACTCAGCATTGACATAAAGTGAGCTGTTTTTTAGAACACGGGTAACGTCCCTGAGAGTCACAGATGGCTTGCATTTGGATAGAATAGAATTGTTTGTAATTAAAATAGTCCTCTTTGTTACGATTTGGAGGCTTGATACGAATATGGCATCCATCTATTGCCCCTACAGCCTTGTCAAATTCAAGGCGTCCAAATCACAGGCCAACTTCTTCAAGTTCATCATGATGTGGATAGCAAATCACTTTACCTGCAATGTCCATAATTTTCTGAGCAACTCTGTGCACCACACGGCACACTGTCAATTTTGGCACAGAGAACGCCCGGGCAGTGACTCTGTAAGACAGTCCATGTGCAATCCAATATACAAATATTAGGGCTTCCAAATAAGATCCCCAGCCGTGGCCCTGGTGCCTGTGCAGAATATCCATCAAGCCATCCATTGATTTTCTTGAAAGGCGGTAGTTGGGTCGAAGGTCTCTCTCAACATCAAAATACACCAGAAGGACAGGCATGGTATGATTCAGCCTGGCATACCTGGTCAGTCTGCCAAACTTAAAAAGACAAAAAAACAATTTGAATGACAGATTTAGGAAAACAGATCACACCATGAAAAAGTATTTATTCATTTTATAATTTAATTTATTAAAGGGAATTGATCTATTTTCATTGTAATTTTGGACACTCACTTGTGGTGGTGGTGGTGATGTAAACTATACTGAATTATACTGAGAGCTGTTTCCTGATATTTTGTCCACACTTGATATTTTGACAAAATATTAGGAACAGCTCTCAGTATAATGCAGTATAGTTTACATCACTTCATAGTTTAGGTTATATCACAATTTATCTTAGCCAGAAACTGTTTTAATATGAATAACATTAACAGAAAGGTTGGTAGCTAAGAGTAAAAAAAGATATTAATTTCTTCATTCAAAGGATTGTCAAACTCGGTCCTGAAGGACCACTGTCCTGCACAGTTTAGCTCCAACCCTGATCAAACACACTTAGCTCTGAGTTTCTAGAGACCCTGAAGACATTGATTAGCTTGCTCAGGTGTGTTTGATCAGGGTTGGAGCTAAACTGTGCAGGACAGTGGCCCTTCAGGACCGAGTTTGTGAAACCCTCACAACTCCAAAAACGTCGGATAAAATTTTAAAATAGGCACTATCTTTATAAATAAACCACATATTTGAGCTTTAATCAACTACATTCTCGACTGAAAAAGTCTTAAAACTACATTTCGTGACACAACAGCAGTGTCATTAGCAGCACAAACATTAGCCTCGTAAATGAACGGTACATTGAAATGTAAAATAAAGTTCATTTACCTGTTGGTCGGGCATCAGCTTACACATTTGGATCCGGTGCAGAAGCCTTCTTCTCCTGCGGTTCCTAATTCTTCTGGTAAGAAACTGGTGGTGAGTTGTGATCAACTTTAGCAGGAGTACTACGAATACCGCAACTGCAGCCAGCGCCATGTTTGCTCTCCTGATCACAACAGAAGTGACGTAGATAGTGTCGTGTGCAAAACTGTCCCAATTCTGCTCTTCACAGCTTCGGGCCCTTGCGCACTTACTCCGCTAAGTGCACTTTCAAAAAGTGTCCACTTCGAGGAAGACCTTAGGGCGTAGTGTGAATATTGGGACATGCCCGATATAATCAAATCAAGAAATAACATTATTAAAAATCAAAACATTAACAAAATACACTCAGTGACTAATTTTGTTATTAAGTACAGTTGTATGTTTGCATAGAATTCAGTTTGAACGCTGTAATATTTGCTTTCAAAATCTGAGGTAAATGATCCATTATCGCTTGTGGCACAGTGACCTATTTTTAACTAAAAATAAATAATTTGTACTCATTACCAGTGTCATTTTTTCATATGACAATCATCCATCCATCTTCTTCCGCTTATCCGGGGCCGGGTCGCGGGGGCAACAGTCTAAGCAGAGATGCCCAGACTTCCCTCTCCCTAGACACATCCTCCAGCTCTTCCGGGGAACACCAAGGCGTTCCCAGGCCAGCCGGGAGACATAGTCTCTCCAGCGTGTCCTAGGTCTTCCCCGGGGTCTCCTCCCGGTGGGACGCGCCTGGAACACCTTCCCGGGAAGGCGTCCAGGAGGCATCTGGAACAGATGCCCGAGCCACCTCAGCTGACCCCTCTCGATGGGCCCCTGCGCTGGCAGGAGCTGGTACTCTAAGCTCCTCCCGAGTGACCAGCCACCCTGCGGAGAAAGCTCATTTCGGCTGCCTGTATCCGCGATCTTGTCCTTTCGTCATGACCCAAAGCTTATGACCATAGGTGAGAGTAGGAACGTAGATTGACCGGTAAATCGAGAGCTTCACCTTGCGGCTCAGCTCTTTCTTCACCACGACAGACCGGTACATCGACCGCATTACTGCAGAAGTCGCACCAATCCGTCTGTCAATCTCCCGTTCCATCCTTCCCTCACTCATTAACAAAACCCAAAGATACTTAAACTCCTCCACTTGAGGCAGGAACTCTCCACCAAGCTGAAGTGGACAAACCACCCTTTTCCGACTGAGAACCATGCACTGGGTACAAGTCTGACTTACTGCCGGCAATATGAACCAAGCTCCTGCTTCGGTCGTACAGGGACCGGACAGCCCTTAGCAAAGGACCCCGGACTCCTGGAGCACCCTCCACAGGCCGCCGTGAGGGACACAGTCGAATGCCTTCTCCAAATCCACAAACCACATGTGGACTGGTTGGGCAAACTCCCATGAACCCTCCAGCACCCTGTAGAGAGTATAGAGCTGGTCCAGTGTTCCACAGCCTGGACGAAAACCACACTGTTCCTCCTGAATCCAAGGTTCTACTATCGGCCGTATTCTCCTCTCCAGTACCCTGGCATAGACTTTCCCAGGGAGGCTGAGAGGTGTGATCCCCCTGTAGTTGGAACACACCCTCCGGTCTCCCTTCTTAAAAAGAGGGACCACCACCCCAGTCTGCCATCCAAGAGGCACTGTCCCCGACCGCCACGCGATGCTGCCCCGCTCCTCTCAGCACCGGCCCCTTACGGTCCCTCCTGCTGGTGGTGAGCCCACGGGAAGGCGGCCCCACGTCGCTCCTTCGGGCTGAGCCCGGCCAGACCCCGTGGGGGGAGGCCCGGCCACCAGGCGCTCGCATACGAGCCCCAACCCCAGGCATATGACAATCAGTTTATTCAATCTTGTTAATAGGGAAATTCAGAATTCATCTCGTCGCTTTATTATTAAAGGAAAAAAATATTCTAACTCAAATGAAACAATTTTAATAATATACAAAAAAACTAATGAACACCTGAGATTATTAATGACCAAAAAGATTACATATTAGATTATTGAATACGAAATATCGCATTCATTATTTCCCCCATTTAGGTCCAAGGTTCAGACGAGAGCTCTGGAGGAGGAAGAAAGTAGTGGCCTTTCTTTTATTACAGGGGAGGAAGACAAGGATGTGGGTGCATCCAATAAATCAAAGAAGAGCAGAGCAAGGGGCCTATCACAACCTAGTGCAGGAACTTTTCCTGGACAAGGCACATTTTTTTAATTATTTCCGTATGTCCTCCACTGATGTGGAGAATGTGCTGTCCTATGTTGGGAAGGACCTGAGGAAGCAGACCACATCATACTGTGTTCCAGTTGAGCCACAACAACTTCTTGCTGAACACTAAAATACACTGTACTGTTGTTTTTATTTTTACCAAATTGTCAAAGAAGCTGTCTTAAGTGGCTTATATGCCAAGAAAGTCTGTGTAAAAGCACTTTTTTTTATTCATAGTTAAATGCAAATGTTTTTGTTTTTAATGTTATTAGGTGAATGCCTCAAACATAATTATAGATATATAAATATGAAAATGACATTATTAAGGTAAATATATTGCAATTCCATTTGGGGGCACAAATGATGATGAAATTATACAAGACTAGTCAATTGATGACTGTGCATAGAAGAAACAACTATAAAGAAAAAAAGAAGTAGTTTATTTCATAGTAACTGGTTTAAAATTGCTCAACACAACATTTTTTCATCACCCTTATAAAAGACCACACAAATGTGCTTCAACATAGCCTTTACAAAAACAAAACAAACAATCAAAAAAAATCAAACAACAGTAGTAGACAGTAGTCCAGTAGTTTTTAGTTTGTGACAAACTTGGAAAATTATATATGAACAGTATGCTGCAAAATTTGTTTTGTTCACATATGACGCTGTAAACAGTATATTTGGTTGTGCACATGGGAGAAACTGGGTGTAATGGAGCCTTCACATGCTATGGAAAAGATGATATTTTCCACTTGTGAACTGGTATTTACCAGTGTGTTGTGTTCAAGTGCTTTTGTAGGTTGTAGGCTCCTTGTTTACTAGGAGGTTCCTATTGACTGCTAGCTAGCATCTGCTCTGGGTGAGGTAACACCAAACGGTATTTTTAAAACTGACACTAACTGAGTGTTAACGCATTATATTACAATTGTTAATGACACAACATTGTATAGGCTAAAAAAACTATCTGCTAACAGTTGCAAAGAAAAACGTTTAGTTGTGTACAATCCTTACCATTTACGACTCTTGCGTTGCTCTCCGCCATTTTGAAAAGGTCAAAGGTTATCTCATCTCGGCAACTCGTGCATCAAAATATTCTACGAGCTGCCCAGTGGAAAATACCACATGAGAGGGTGTTCATGTGCATTTTCCACATCGGCTTTTGGTATATACTATAATTACCATAGCACGCGAAGGCTCCATAAACCCTCAAGACATTTTGAACATCAATGAAATATTGAAATAAGATTAAACTACTCAAACATGTAGTAATGTAGTCTTCAGAACAAAGTGTTTGTGTCTGCTTGGGTGTCTGTCTGTGTGAGTGGTCTGCATGCGTCTACACGTGCGTGCACCTCTGTGTGTGTGTCTGTGCATACATACATATATATTGTGTGTGTGTGTATGTATGCACAGACATATATATATATAGGGGAGAGCGGGGTATGTTGTCACACTTTTCACACTGTCTAACATTTACTGAGCACTATACATCAAAATGGTATAAATCTCATACCAAATGAAAGAAGGAAGTTTTGGGCACATATGTTTTATTCATAACATCTTCATATCTTATCTCATTACGGAGTTGTAGACTGTTGAATAGCGAGTGTGCACTTGTGACAATTTGCCCCATCGGCGGGTAAGTTGTCACACTAGGGTGGGTAAGTTCTTACACTAGATTATCTAAAAGTAAGAACACAAGTACTTAATTGTGAATATTGATTTTAATTTTTAAACTCAAACCAGAACTGGAAATATAAACATCCGTGCCTGGAGAATCTGGAAAAACCAAGATTCAATCCAAATAATACACATTTCAATTAAGTGGCAAGACCACTTTACTTTGAACTTTAAACTCAAATGTTCTATGGCTTGCACATAGATCCTGATAACTGAATGGAATGCTGCAGATAACTTGCTTAACTTAACATGTTTAACCTCTGAACAAAACAGATGCCCTGTATCTGACTAATCAGACTCATCTCTAGAGTCACAATTCTGGCAGGGCAGGGTTGGGGCTGGGGCCTGGCAGAGTTGGTGATAAGGTTGAACCCCAGCCACCCTAAAGCCAGCCTGAATGTTTAAGGGGGTTGGAGCCAGAGGACAGGCAATTGCGACAATCCCAGGAATGTAATTTCGAACCATCTTCCTTCCTTCCTTCCTTCCTTCCTTTCTTGATTCCTGACTTTCCTTCCTTCCTTCCTTTGTTTCCTTTCTTAATTCCTGACTTTCCTTCCTTCCTTCAAACACCTTATTGCAATTAGAAATAAATTACAATATCACAATTTATCATGTTTTTTGAGCATGTTCTATGTGTTTATTTGTACAGGGGCAAGTTGTCACATGTGACGACTTGCCCCAAAGTCATTGAGACAACTTGCCCCATACTGACATGTGTGCTAATGTTGGCTAAATCTCAAGTTTAGCTCAACATATCACTTTAGCTAAAGTATCAAAAGACACGTTACTGTCTCCTCTATTTTGTGCAAAATAATCATTTTAAAAATTCATATCTAACAAAGTTGTATTGCATAAAATGTAAAGTGCAATTTTTTTACTTTTTAAGCAGAAAAATAAGAAAATTGTGCTAACCTCAGATTACAGTGATCTTGACCACATGTGAACAGGAAGTTGACTATAGAAGAAGAAGTCACATAAAGTGGCTATTTTATTTTTGAGATAGAGCCTCTAGTGTTGGAGTTATGAACAGTGTGACAACTTACCCGTGTGACAACTTACCCCGCTCTCCCCTATATATATATATATATATATATATATATATATATATATATATATGTATATATATACATATAACTTATATATATATAGGCATTAGGCAATGTATATATATTGGCAGGCTGTGTGTATGATTAAGCATGTAATTGTGAGGTTCCACGTGGTATTGAGGTGCAAATTGATTAGTAGACACAGGCCTGGCATTTGACGCTGCTCCTCCTCCCAGTTGACAATGAGTGACATTAATTTGACTTTTAATTGCCCTTTATTTACCGTTATTTTCCTCATCTCGGGTGCCAAACTCAATACAAAAAGTTCATAAGGATCTTCATGAGGCATTGGCTGCTGAAGAAATTTGTACAGCTCTGAGGTTTCCACTTGTGCAGCTGACCTCCTCTTCTTTATCTGACCTCTTCTAGGTCTTGATGTTGCATTTTCTTGCTCGTCTCCTGTCATGGTGTACTCTCTCTCACTTCCTCTCTCACTTTCTCCTTCATCTGTTGAATGTTCTCTGTCTTTATTTTCTCCAAATTCACATGCAAATTCGCTGGTGTGACTGTAGTCATCCAAGATGCTCCTTGTCCTGAGGAAAGCAAATAATAAAATACCCTAAATTAAATTATAAAAATGCAATGTTTTGAACTAACATATGACAGAATGTTGTAGTTTGATAACAAATAATCATACATTCTTTTTATTTCCATTCCTTTTGTGTAGTTGCCCCTGAACCACTCGGTGGGCGTGGTCTGCTTGTGATTCTCACAAATGTGTCTCGTAGATTTTTCCACTTGGACTTTAGTGTTTCATAATCTGTAAAACAAACACAGATGCATTATTCACAAACTCTAACAATGTGTTTTTTATTCACAGGTATTTGGCAACAGGAGACTCGATGCACAGTCTGGCGTACTGCTACCGTCTCGGAGTTCAGACAGTGTCTGACTGTATCAAGGAGACATGTAGGGCCATTGAAGAACTAATGTTGCCAATATATCTCCCACAGCCCACAAAGGGAATGATTTAGATAGAAAAAAAGAGTAATATGTGAAATATATTTAAAATGTATAATAAGTGTTCTCTATTTGAATATATTTTAAATAGTGCTGTCAAATTATTAAAATGGTTAATCGCGATTGATCGCATTAATGTCATAGTTAACTCTCAATTCACAAGTTCACACTTACAAATAAATCAGATAGAATAAATGCGTATTTGGCGTGCTGTCCGAGGAGAGGGCTCTCTCTCTACGGTCCGTCCCCTCTATCTCTGAATTTAGAATTTAGGTATGTGTGTTGATATGTGGCATTAGTTTGCCCGTTTTAACTTAAAGCTGGTTTTCCTAACTTATTAAGACAATGGGAATAAGATGGGGGAAAAAATCTAGGACTTTATGGATTCAAAATGTAATATGGAAAATGTCAGTAAAAATTATAATAATTCTGACATGAAAACTCAGAATGAAGTTTATTACAAATTTGATCACAGCCTCACTATCAATCTTCTCATCACTATAGGCAAGAAAGTGTCAATGTTTTTCCTATAATGCTGAAAATAAGTAAAACCGCTCTGCAGACATATGAATGCATTTAATATATGTGCAAAGCAAAATGACTGTGAGGTCACACACTTCACAAAGCCCTGTCAGTGGGAATTCAGAAACTTTTGGCACCTCCAATGTATGTGGGTAATTAGTTTGCATTTGGAGCAATATCATTTTCTGTTGCTGCTTAATTGTTTCCATTGTAGTCAAAATCCCACGGAGAATTTCTGTAAAATATAAACACTCTCAAGTTATATTTATTTAATAGTTTGTTCACAACTGACAGTTTCCCTCATTGCAGGACCCATTCATTTCTTCAAAACACATTAAGATTATTTTATAGTAACCTGAGAGATTTCTATCCCCCTATTGTTAGTCCAAGAACTTCATATCAAACTAAATAGGTTTCAGGTTGCTAGCTATACCAGAAATTAAAGCTTGCTAAAAATATTTCCAAGTAATTTAATGAATTCTGCTATGTAGTAGTAATTGCTGAACACACTTACGATCACACATTGGCTGATCGTTTATCCTGGGCTGGTTAGCGGGTGCCATGCTAGAGGTCGGTTTGTGGACACCAGGAGAAACTGCTGGTCTGGTAGCAGCTGGAGGAGCAATAGCTGGTGCAGGGGCTAAAGCTAATGGAGCCCTGGCGATTTTCCCTCTGGGTTGCTTATTAGGGATGTCACAGTCGTCGTCTTCACTCTCCAAGTCAGTCAGTCTGTATGCGACTCTATTAAACAAAAGAAGTTAAGTCAATATAGCAATCATGATTAGGGCAGCACAATATAATGTTTTAGCATATCTGCAAAATAGTCACATCACAGGATATGTTAATGTCATGCACTTACAGGGATCTTAGTTGATCGGTTTTGGTTCGGAAAAAATACAAAAAGAAAAGAAAAATGAAATTTTATCACAATTAGTGCTATACCTTCTCTTCCTTTTTTTATACGCTGGACGGTTGTCCTCGTCATCCTCTGTTTGGAGATCGGATGTCTGCAGTGCTCTTGGGAGCAACAGCCAAGCCTCACTAAATGTATCTGGAAAAAAATAATAATAAATAAATCACTCATATGTGTTAAGAGCCAGCTTTTCTTTTCTTCTTTTCTTACACAAGCAATATATATGTATATATATAGGGGTGTAAGTTTATCAGTTTGGACCAAAGCAGCGCGATCTTGATCAAGTGACACTGTTACTACACAGCGCTAAGAGATCCAGTAAAGAAAGCATTTGAATTCGCCACTTAAGTAATAACATCGCTGCGAGATCTAGCGAGAAACATTCACATTTCTCCGTTATTAACGGATCAAACAGCGCTGACGTGGAAACCAGGAAGAAACATTGTGCCATGAATGAACTATCCAGTGTCCACAGATCTGCAACATTCACCATGGATTTACTGTAGTAACACTCACTGCAACCATGGAAGTTTGGCAGGAATAGTAGGCTGTAATGCTTTCAAGTAACATTACTTCGGTTTTATTTTGACATTATAAATACAATTGCTGCCCTCAAATGTTAATCTGAACTAAAATTCTGTACTGCATGGCTGGACATGTAATGTAAGATGGTAGAGGACCCTCATTGTGTGGCTTTTTGAGTTTGTCTTTATTTTTTTATCTACACTGCACTCTGCATTTTCAAGCTCTGACATTCGCCTCACAACTTGTGCAACTGGGAACTGAGGGCTGCGGATCAATTTCTTTATTTGCCCAAGATAGTTCTCAAAGGGAAAACCAGAAATGTTGTCCAGACACTGCCCATGTTCTTTTACATCACTACTGAGATGTATAAGGCCATGCACATTGTACACAAGATTTTCCTTGCCATAAAGCTGTCCAAAGTGCTCTACAAAAGACACAAGCAAGGTTTTTGCAAAGTCACAGAAGATCACACAGAGATTTGGACATGCCAGTATAGATATGGCCACATAGATAGAGCAACATGAAGTTGTTGTAAACTGGAGAGGCAAGGACATAAACCAGTGCAAGGACGTAAACCCAGTATACAACAACAATTGTCTATATTCAGTTGCCTTCCATCTATGCCTCTCTGCAACAGATCTGGGCTTTCTAGCAAATTCACTGGGAATGTGACATTTGAAAGACAAAAGTGTATCTGTCAACTGTGTTACATTCTTGGATGGCAAGCGACACCTAAGTCGGCCACTGCTGCCTGCCCACATCTCTAGGAGCTTCCTTGTGACTCCAAGGCAAACAAGATGCATATAACCATGCATAATAAATGGGGATGGTCATCTGTCTCCCAGAGGATGTGGTTTTGACCTTCCACCAAACAGGGCATTCAAGCAAGGTTTTTGTTTCATGGCAAATCCTTGGACTAAGCCCGAAACTGGCCATAACTGGACACATGAACTCTTGTAAAGAGGAAGCCCATCAAAATGTAGTTGTCATTTTATTGTGTGCCTGTCTGGAATTTTAAATCAAGCATTGTTCAAGAAACGTGACAGAGAATTTACAATTCCAAAGTAAAAGTGTGCACCACCTGCAACTTGCTTGATAATGTCATTTCTGTTTGTATGGAGGAGTGTCTTGGCATCTTTTGGCAGGGATGGGTGGTGATACCTTAATATTGACAAGGCAGTCAGTGCAACTAGAGTGATACCATACTCTATGGCCCAGTTCATCAAGCTAGTAGTCAAAGTTGGCTGTTCAATTTCGTCATCGCTCTCATCCCCATTTCCACAATCACCCACTGTCCAAGGATAAGCCTCTGCTGTGCATTCAGTTTCCATGGTTGTGTCCAAATCCTGCACACTAAGATCACCAAATTCAGCAACTTGACCACAACACTCAGAAATTTGTTCAACGAACTCAGGAAGTTGTCTTTCAGTAGCTTCATCTATAGAGACATTTGTGTAGAGTGACTCTAGATGTGCCTTGGCTGTAGATGTAGCCTTCCTTCACTGATTTGAGTTCTTAATGTACTCAGAGTAACGTCCAGTCATTATGGCCAAAGGATGGGAAAAACATAAATTAATCTTAATAGGTAAAAGCCTGATACTAATATACTTTTAATATATTTAAAGATAGTAAACAATAGTATATTTGCAATGTACTATTGAAAAGGGTAATCTATTTCAAATACAATAAAGTATAATTTTTTCATAAGCTTGGAACTTGCAGTAATTGGTCAAATTAAGCGCACTGAATGTCCACACCAAAATTCAGATCCTGAAATAAATTAATAATGAATCATTGTTATTTGTACCCCCAAAACAGGCAGGGCTGCTACATCAGTTTTCAATTATTTATTAATTCTTAGAGTACCACTGGTCCTACTTGACCAAAACAGTGCAACAAAATGAATCGAAAGAAAATATGTCTGATTTCAGTATCCTAAAAGAAAACGTATATTTACACGTCTACTCTATAGCAACATTTAAGATTAAATTACTTACATGGATGAACACTTTCCAGATGACCTTGACAAATCTAGATGACAAAAAAGGGGGGGGGGCACATTACACTAGGCACATAGGTTAATATACTGTTTAATTACATAATAAAGGTTCACTCACCACAAAATACATTTTTAAATCCAATAATCAGATGAGATGATCCTATACTTTAACAATTATTTGTTACAATTACAATTATTAACAATTTGTCTTTATTAAGCCATGATTAATGACTAACTGCATGATCTACATAGCTTTACTGAACCTAAACGCAAATATTGAGAATGTGACTGACAAATATATGCATATACTTACAAAGCCAAAGACGCACTGTGCTGTGGCTCTTAAAAGAGCCTTTGGGTTTATGTAACAGCTATTGACAAAAAAAACAAGGGAAGGAAAAGGTGAGAAAAAGAAAAACATTTGATTCAGAAATATTGCATTTACAAATCGAAATGTATTGATTGTTCATCATTGACTAATCAGTTTTTTAATATATAATATATATATTTTCATGCCATTTACCATAAAATTAAAAAAACCCTGTTATTTATGAATATATCAAAACATCTGAAAATGTACAAAAGAAACTCTAACATATAAAAGGAATATTAAGTCACAATACAATGGATTTTCATTATTGAAAATAATTTTACTTGAATATGATTCATATTTTTTTCCCTGGTTAAATAAATGTTGTACCTTTACTGTATTTTTTTATTATTTATAAAGTGAATATATAAAATTATTATTAATATTATGATCTCACACGTGTAGGCTACTGTATGCTTAGTCATTTCTGTCTCTCACTCACTCTCTCAATGTGAATAGAGAGAGCACTCGCGCTCAGATTGCGTAAGAGAGGAGTTCACACGCTCCTGAGAGAGCGAACTCCCGCACTTTCACACAGCCAAATATTAGAGTAAAATTCTATAAATAATTGTAAACTTACTTAAAAAAACTAACGTTAACTTAACCAACATGAATCTGAAACGAAATAGGTTTTCTCAGCAAATCTGCTTTATATAGTGTGAATGACGTCAGACAGATATAACGGTATCAACGGTAATTAGTGGAGCTGAAAAGTGTACCATATGGGGAGGGGCGGAGCTAGACTCTCAGTACAGTTGGGTTGGAGCTTCATCATGGGCCCCTCTGCTACCAAGTCATTTTAAAATTAAAACTGTAAAAAAAAACGTAAAATATCTGATGAATGCATATGTAATAATGTGTTACTTGTTGAGCCAAGTAAGCTTATATGTTAAATAAAACAAAGAAAAACTATTTTTGTTGACAAGTTTGTATTGACGAACAAAGAAAACAGTTTGCCAGTCAAGTAAAAATGTTTCAGCACCACGGACAGTGACATCTGATTGACAGCGATGGTGCTGAACAGGCCAAGTGCGCTCAATCAGTGCCACATTATATAATTGACATGGCACTATTATATATACTGAACACAAAGTTTGTTTACAACTCCATAGGTAGGCTACTTAATTGGGATGAAAACTTTGAGATAACGATCCTCCAGAACAAATAAATCTAACAAAACTATATACATATCATGGTCCCTTATTATGGTCCCTTCATGGTGGCAAATCTGCCAACCACTTTGTCCTTGTCAATATGTATGTCCCACTCCACACACAGCAAGGTGAGATTTGACAGTCTGGCCTCATCCATGCACGAACGAAAGTATGTCTTAATGAGCCGCAGACGGCTGAAACTTCGTTCGGCACTGGCGCTGCTGATTGGAAGGGTTTTATAAATCCTGTGGAGAATGGTCAGGTGTGGGTAGGCTCTATCCATGTCGTTGGCAATGAGGAATGGCAGGGCGGCGTCGGTGGTGAGATCCATCTTTAACTCAGAATACAATGTGCAACTGTTACGTTTCATAACAAGAGCTGGATTATCTCAACGTTAGCTAATGCAGTAATTAGCTTTTTCCAGCTAATAATCTGCAATATGTTACTTTACCAGGGCCCCGTGCAATGTGTCACCTGGTGAGGGCCCCGTTCCTGTCCAGTGACGCAAGATCGGCGGCGTTTGAGGGGCCCCTAATTGGCACTATTCTTCAATAGTGTGAATTGCAATGATGTTGAAATGTTTAATTTCGAGAGAGACCTGGAGCGCTCAGTGAGGGAGACAAAAGAAACTTACTAAAAAAAGATCCAGTGCAAAGAGAGAGGCAAAGAAAAAAATGTATGGTATGGCCTCGTGTAAGGCCCACAGCTTCATACCATACACTCTCTGCAACAGAAAGCGGGATAGGACCTGTAATGTCTTGAGCCGTGCCTGGGTCAGAGGGAGGTCATCAAGAAGGGCTTTCAGTTTTTCAAAACTGATAAAGTCACCATTTTGAATGAGCCCAATTGAGCTCACGAAAGTCATGACCTTAACGAGCTCCTGGTCTTTTAACGCTTTCTGCAGCCTGAGCAGGACCTCCTTCACCCACGGCATGCCATGCTCCATATATTTTTGCGTGTTTCGGATGAAGCTGAGACCCCTTTTCTCCAGCTCCAAACACACATCTCCCACCAGGCTAACCGCTTGCGCCTCCACAGACAGTTCTTCACAGATGTCATGGATCTCCCAGTAATCCTTAAAGTTCCAGTTCACCTTTTTGTTGTTCTTAATACTGAAAAACTTTAAGGCTGGAAAGAACCGGAGCTTGTGTCCACGCAATCCCCACATCAGACAGGACTTCACATCATGGCCTGCTTGGGCCACCATATCTTTAGCCCTGCCAAATGTATGCGGATATACAAAAAGACGCCTCGCCTTCCAGGGTCTCGCAAAGACCCTGCCTGGACATGAAGCCCTTTAGTGTCCCCGGGCAGCTTCTTTTCTGCAGGGCTGTGATGGGGATTCGATCATTCTGATCAAATAGATCACAGAGCAGAAGCATGACCAGCTCTGCCCCAACCACACTCATGCCAGCACTGACCGCTTCTGAGAATCTGAACAGCCGTTCAATTCTGTGTCTCGTTAGATGTCCAGTGACGCAGCGGAGGTGGAGCAAGTCCAGCACTTGCACTGCTGGTAGGGGCCAAACCAGCAAATCCCCGCTGACATGTGACGCTTTTGCTCTGGTTAGAGCTGGTGCCCAGACTGACACTGTAAGCATAATCCCATGGGGAGAATGGGTGGCCAAAGAACAGCTCTTCCAGACCCAGCTCACATTGGAATGACGCCCATGTCTGCTCATAGCCTCCTTTGCCAGTGTGGTTTTCAAAAAGTGACCTTAGCTTAGCTACCATGTGCTTGGCCACATCCTGAACAATGCACATGACCCCAGCATCAGTGGCAACATCGGTAAAGGGAACCAACAAAGGCTTGTTCCTCAGCAAATTTCCCAACACCTCCTCATCGAAAGTGGACTCACTGTCCATTACATGGTGTAACTCTCCCTCAAAGAGAGCAACCTGCTCAATTCGAGCCCTAACAGTAGGCCCGAACTTCAGACACATATCTGACATGTATGTCAGATATGTGTCTGCCCTACTCCACATATTCCTCAGGTGCCTTGGGTGACACGCTCCACAGGTCACCAAGCACCCACTGACTGGATGCACACTGACATTTTGAATCCTGTTGGGGGGTGTAGTAGCATATAATTGAACAAACGTGAGTTTGTGTCCGAGGTCACTCTCCCTAAACACCCCCCGAAGTGCCCTGGAGATATCGATATCCCTGTGGTCAATGTTGGAGGAGAAGTTGGCAGTCTCGTTCATTGCCAGAGCTGAGAACAGACTCCCTCTGTTCCCCACCACCTCCTGCACGCCATACCGTGACCACATTAAGTGCACCCTAGGGTCTGCAGCATGAACAGTGCACGCTGTGTGCAGAGACACGGACACAACTAACTCTGTATTTACAAATGCACTCAAATCCAGGATGTCTTCACTTTTCTGGCCAAACATGGTCAGAGTAAACATGATATCAACGTTCAGCCCTTCAGTGACTTTACTTATGCACTTTTGTAAGAGCACAAACACGAAACCTTGGTCACCATCAAGGATATTAAAATGGGACAGGTCATGAAAATTTGCCTTCATCACTGATGGGCGATCCATGTTTCGGGGTGCCGTTGCCATTGCACACAGTGCAGACTTAAAGTCCACTACAACTGCATTAAAAATCTCTGCAGTCTTACATTTTGCAGTATACTTCTCCATGAACATGTCCTCTATTGCACCATTAGTTTTTGGCACAACAGAAATGTTCAAAAAATACCCCCCTTCGACATGGCCCAGCGTCCAACCACTGCAGTTGTGCAGTGCACGCACATGCTTCTGTGTTAGAGTGCTCAGTTTAATGTGCTTCCTTAGAATTTCAAAATGCTCATTCATCATATGAGCGTGAAATTCAGGAAGGAACATGTAATGGACACGTCCAACCACCCCACACAACTCCTTCAGCTGAACCACCACCCCATCAATGTCATATTCTCACAGTCTGCACTGGTGCAGTGAATGGGAATTTTTACATCCTCGTCATGTAAAAACTCCTCCAATCCTGAAAAACGTGACACAGCAGACAAAATGTTGTCTGAGTTCACCTTTCCAGTCTCGAAAAGCACTGACATGTCTTTAATTCACTCAATTTACACTGTATAAAACCACACAACCTCTCTCTTCAGCCTCCACACACCAACAAACTGCTGCAGTCTGTGACCCTCCTGAACTAGACGATGTTTGTAAACAAAGAAAAAAAAACAACTGCCATTCCCACACTCTTCAAACTCAGTTCAGTTTAACCAAAAAATATGCATTTATTTATTTTTTATAGGTTTTAATGATCATACAATGAATATTAATGCTCCAAAAAATCATAATTACACATATAATAATAAATTTAAGGTAAAAATGAGTTGTTAATGTAATATTACTGCAAAATTACAACTTTTAATTAAAAAATGCTCTTTAAAAATCACAGAACATACTAATTCAGATTTCAACTACTGATCTAGGAGTGAGCTAACAATTGTCATGTGACTCAAGCAGAATTTGCCGAAAATTCAATTGTTTTGCATACTAATTACACGCTAATTACAACTTTTAGTCAAAACATGCCATTTAAAAATCAGAAAAAATACCAATTCAGATTTTAACTACTGATCTAGGAGTGAGGTAACAGTAGTCATGTGACTCAAGCAGAATTTGCCGAAAATTCGATTGATTTTGATGTATAACAGCCATTTTCCTAAATAATTAGTATGAAGAAACCCTATGCTATGATCCCGCCCCCTAAGCTCAAAATGACATGGGTCTGGTGTCATCTTAAAGGTGTCATCCGGACCTTACTATTAACCCCTCCCATGCTTCAATATGACCTACTACTTAGGAGATACAGCCACTTCCAGTTAAAATTAGTGTCAATGACTACGTTTACATGCAGCCAATAACCCATTCAAAACCGGGATATTAGCAATAACCCGGTCGCGCACGGCCATGTAAACACCTGCAAAAACCTGGATATGCTCATATCCCGGTTTTTAAAAACCCAGATATGATCCCAGGGGTATCCCTTTTCTAACCCGAATATTTGGTCATGTAAACGCATATCGGCATATCTCCATCAAAAGGAACATTGATTTATGTTCTGCGCATGTTCTATTCGCAATGAATCTTGGTCTTTTGAGTAGAGACGGCGCATACAGAAACCCGCGTGCAGTATACCGGAAGTAAACAAGTAACGTTAGTAGAGGTAAACATGTCGAGACGCAGCACAGCACCACACTTTTGGAGCGAGGAGGAAAGCGCAAACAAAGGCGATCGCTATCTGCCCCGAACTATTCATTATCCGCGTGCTGCTGCTGCTGTTGTTGTTGTCTTTGGATACAGGAAGAAGAATCGGAAATGACGCATATTGCGTCTTAAAGGAGTCATAACCTGCAATTTTCACTTTTCCACAAGAATCAATGTATGTAATGATTGACTAACGATTATACACTGGCCGGGAAGCCGATATTTAAAAGTGAAGCGTTTGTTTACCTCAGGGTAAATAAACCAGCGCGCGTGCACGTGCACTCAAATACGAGATTTTGATTTCAGCCCCCTCTTGACGTCAAGACGGGGCAGGATATCCCATATATGGACACCGCAAATCTATGCCGCGGGAAGCCCGCCCCTCTCCCCCTCATATTCAGTTCAGTCGAGAAAGATGGAGAAACCGAGTGCACACCTGAGTTGCTCTGTGGTTGACTGCCACAAACATCATGCAAATGTGTTTTATCTACCAAAAATGGACAAAACTATCAGGGACCAGTGGATGAAATTCATTTTTAATGACGCTGTCCCAAAAACCCTTTCCACTGGCGTATCGTTAAGTGTGTGCGCTAAACATTTTACACAGGACTCATTTACAAACTTGGCCCAATATCAGGCGAAGTTGGCCTCGAAGCTCCGTTTGGGAAAAGGTGCCATCTCAACCATCAGGGACTTGCCTGGAATTGAAATGGTAAGACTGTGTTTTTATTGCTCTACTGTGTGTAACAAAAAGCAGCTAACTGCTAATGTGGCAATTGTATGTAGAAGCTAACTTTACCTTCGAGGTAAACATGGGGAATGAACTCTACGAATGCTAGCCACATCTTTCCACTTTGTTTTACACTACAGTAGTGACGGTACAGGAGTCCATGCTCAGTGTCTAAAACTTTTTGCTAAATGCATGTATGAAAACAATATACCACTAAACATTATTAGCCAAACTCATGCAAAACATGCAGTCTGAAAATAGCTTTCAGTTAGTGGGGCTTCTGTAAGAATGTATCTGGCAATGGTGTATTTTTTCTTTTTTATTTGGTTGTGATTACAATTTCACTAAGTACTGTCACATTTATTGAGCTATTGCAGTATTTTGTCTGTTTTTGTACCGCTTGAAGTAGTGAAACACATTTTTTTGCATATCACTCCAAATTTTCAAATGTTTCAAAAATTTATTTTTTTAATTGTAATTTTTTTTTTTTTTTTTTTATCATTATGCCATTATTAGGCTAGCACATCTCATGAAGTGTCTGGTACCAGTACTGTCGTTTCATCAAACGTTAGAGATGTTGGCTGCCAGACAGAACCCGTGGTGCTGGCATCAACTGCAACGCAACTGTCATTTAAAACTTTGCAACCACACTTCCGAAGTGAAGGTATGTAGACTTTTAAAAAAAAGACAAAGACTGTCATATTATTCATGGAAGAACATGTAATTTTTTTTTTTTTTTTGGCTTGTTGTCATGTCTATCTGTTTCTCTGCATAAAAGGAACCCAGACAACAGTCAAGACCACTACTGATGTAGGCATCTGCACATCACCATCTACATTACATCCTGTCCATCCATGGTCCTCAACACCAATAAAGCCACGAATAAAGAGGCCTCGTCTCATGGAGGAGGATAGAGATGAGGCCAGTACTGCAGAGGCTAGCTCCTCTTTAGTGGCACCCGAAGCAGATGACTCCACATATAACCCAGAAAATTCAGTTAATGTGTTAACTGAGTCAATGGACACATTGTAAGTTATTCTGATTTAAGAAAACTTGCCCGATTACTATACAACATGTTTTTATCCTATGTCACTTGTTGTTTTTAATTATATATCATGTTAATCCTTATGTGAGTACTGATGTATTTGATTATAAACAAGGGACAGTTGTCTGTATGCTAAGAACTGCTAAAATTTGTAATGTTTTGTATTCCCATTTCAATTCACTTGGACCTATATATCTAAACCTGCATTTATACATTGTACTTGCATGTGACTGTTTTCACTCTTGTCAATGTAGGGAAGACACCATTCCCCTTCCTGAACAGTCATCGTCCATTCCCAAAATGAGAAAGCTGTTGGTCTTTGAAGAATGCCTCTTGGAGCTTTTTGAGAAGTGCCCAGTGTGTACGCAAGTTTGTGAGGTCCAGAGAAGACTGAGAGGTACATTCATGGAAGTTTGGCAGAGATGTCCACATTGCCAGTACCAACGACGGTGGAAGAGTCAGCCAGTTATTGGAAACTCCACACCAGCGGGGAATTTACAGCTTTCTACAGCTATCTACGTGTCTGGTGCTTCTTTCTTCAATATACAGAAGGTATGTATGTACAAGGAGTTTGTCTAATATTGTTATTATAGCTTCAAAAACGATTAATTTTGGTAATGGAATGCTCTTCATTAAATGGCTGAGGTTGGGGGTTCATCCACTTTATGTTGCATGGTGCACTGATTAATACCCCCTGAGTCCTCAACGCACACTTTCCTTTATAGATTTGGTTATTAACAGCAGCAACACACATACTTTGGTTTCAATTGGTCTTTCTGAAGCTCTCCAATTGTCTCCTCATGACCAAATCATTTCAGTTTACTGTTATATAGCAGCAACACTTCAAAAGTCTGTGGGATTGTCTGCCTGGTGGACTAAAGTTGAGTCAGCCCTGTTGAAAGGAAGTTTGTTTGAAGGGATACACCACCATTTCTGGATTTTTGTCTTTTCATGTAAAACCCAAATAGCAACACTGTTTGGTATAAGATTTAGACTCACCACAATTTTCTTCTACTTATGCAATGTTAATAAAATATATGTTTATCACCATGTAGACCCATTCAATTCCATTATTCTTTTTTCATGACAGGTCTTCAAGGCCATGCAGTAGCAGATGCACAGCTACAAACAGTTCCGAACACATTGCCGCAACTTCATAGAGCCCGCTGTGATTCACAAGTGGAAGAATGATCAGGCAGCCGTCTTGCAACAGCTGAGTACAGACGGGAGTGCTATTCTTGGTGGCGATATGAGGGCTGATTCACCAGGCAATTTTATTTTATTATTTGTAAATCTTAATACAGGAAAATAGTGGATTAATGCACTTTTTTGGATTATTTTCATCAATAACATTATTTTTGATTTTCTACAATTATGTGTTCAGGACATAGTGCAAAGTTGGGAAGCTACACCATGATGGACTTGAACAAAAACACAGTCATCGACATCCAGCTAGTCCAGGTAACTGAGTAAATCACAGCACTGCTGAGATGCCTTTGCCGTATTAGCCTTAATGTATTAAACGTAATCCACTCATATACATATTTCGTAATAGAGCAACGAGGTTGGTGGTAGCGTGAACATGGAAAAGGAAGGTTTGAAGAGGAACCTTGCAGTCATCACAGAGTCTGGAATTAAGTTGGACTGCATCGTATCGGATCGGCACCCCCAGATCCAGAAATTACTCACTGATGCCAAAATAACTCAGTACTATGATGTATGGCACTTTGAGAAAGGTATTTGACATTTACTTATTTCATTCATTATGGCAAATGTTGACCTATGTTTTATTGCCCTGGCAATAATTTTATATTTTCAATGTTGTTGTAGGGATGGGCAAAAAATTGACGGCCATTTCTAAAACAAAGGACTGTGAAAAGGTGAAAAAATGGTTGCCGATGATAAAGAACCAGATCTACTGGATTGCGGCTTCATCGACCTCTGGGCCAGAGAGGATCGCCAAGTGGTCGTCTGTGATAAACCACCAACAGGACATCCATAACCACGATGACCCCCTGTACCCAGTCTGTCATCATGCTCCACGTGTGTCGACGGACAAGGAGAAATGGTTGAAAGCAGGTAATTTTATTCTTGTCACACACAAATCCAAATGGCCTACAAAATATTGTAATTTATGAATTAGATAAAACACATACCTGATTAAAATGCAAAAGAATATCTCTAATTCTAAAAGAAAATTAAATTCGTCATATTTCGTTCTATTAGAAGCAGCAATTATATTTAAAATATATATGTATTTTGTATGTGATCCCCATTCTTACAAGCTAAAAATAGCTTCTGGTTGAGTCCTGTTTTTACAAACAACAATAATGAATTAAAAACCACATAATTTTCCATGTGTTGTTGTAAAATGAAAAGGAGTGAATTTTGAATTGTAATAACTATACTGTTATACTTTATTGGGTTTCTAAGTATGAACACAGCTTGACCTATAACCATTGTTTTATCTTCATCAAGTAGGCCACAATCAAAGAGTTGCATAAAGTTGTTGTCCAATATTTTTTGTCATCAAACTATTAGGAACACCAGTTCATTATAAGTTGGAGAAGCTGTTTAAAGCAAGAGAGTCCTGAAAGACGTGTCAAAGCTAAGCCCCCATCACCAAACGTCATCGCTGGAGGCTTTTCACTCAGTGGTCATTCGATTTGTTCCAAAAAGTGTGCCATTTCCATTCATGGGAATGCTATGCAGGTTAATAACAATGGTTCTCAATGTTTGTGAAAATGTTCAATATCGAGCCCCAACATACGTAATACACAGTGACAACATTTGTGAATTTCTCTTTCCAAAGACTCTACCTGTCTGCGATGCACTATAACGAGAACGCTGACCGTCCACAAAGGCAGGCTGATGGGAAACCTTCATTCAAACTTTATTGGCCAAAAGGAAGAAAAGGGACATGTACAGTGAAGCCACGGAAAGAAGACCCGACATTCAGTAAGTTAACTTATGAATTATTTATTATTGCACACTGATCAAACATAGACAATATATATATATAAAAATAACGTGATAAATTACAATATAAAATGCAGATGTACAATTACAATTATTTGGACTTGTACAACACCATATAAACAGACTTTTCAAACCTATCTGACCTTAATCTGTGAACATAACATTTACATATACATGTGATGCTGTATAAAAAAAAAAAAAAAAAAAAAATAAGTGGATGTTGATGAAAATTTATAAATGGCCTGTTTTGTTTATTAATCCAAAGAATGTCTGTTCCTGCCTTCAGACTATGTGGATGAGCTGATGCACCTGGTTTTTGATGTGGTGTTTCCTGACCCAGAACCTTTTGTCAGTCAGCTCAAGCAGATACCTGTGCCAGACTCACTCTGCTCTCAATTTGAAGCACCAGCAAAGGAAGACGTTGTAGCCCGCTATGTGTCACGCTTCAATCGAGCGGGACCCTGAAGCCTGTATATCCTCCATCTGAATCGGGGAACTCACGGCGGATACGCAGCACCACACATGCAGGAATGACCACCCTGATCTTGTGTCCGAGATGTCCCCAGCACCAACTCACAAAGCACCGATATGATAAGTGCCTGTATTCACTGTAAATAGGATGTACAAAGTTTTAAAAAAAAAATTATTTAAGTTTGCATGTTTTGAAAAACATAATAAAGCAACTTTTAAATTGCGGGTGTTTGTTTCTTCAAATTTTACTTATTGCAAGAACTTGTGTAAATAGTACTGTGTTCTATAACCTTCTATTTACATCCAATACAATTGTAGATTACTAGTAAAGTTGCAATTATTAGTGTACATGCAATGATCAGACTGAACAAGCATCTTAGTTTTCCCATTGTTGTGTTGAATAAGGTTGGCAATGCCAATAATCTTTATTCAATTAGTGTTTACAGTTGCTGAATAAAACTTGCCTTTCACTGCCTCCAATAGGCAGATGTCCCTAGTCCTGCATATAAATGTTTCTTGCATTTTGAAGAGAATAGACGTTCAAACACACTGAGTCTAATACAGGATGCTGAATCATACACATGGGAGGAGTCTGTATCTGATTCATCCTTCTTAAAACCTGTGATATAAACAATAATAATAATAATAATATTTAAATATATATACTTGGAAAGATGTGACTGCTGGTAGGTGATGTATGATGTCCACCTTTGGGGTCTCCCTGCAGCAGACGTTTTCTCTTTCAGTGGGCATGGTGCTGCAATTTCCACAAGTGCACCTATTCATCAAAAAGAAAAGTGTAACAAGTGTACATAAAAGTAGGTTACAATGCTTGTATGCAAACGAATGACTAGATGATTTTGATATATCTGTCAAATTACAAAAACACTGCTAGGAGTAGACAAGAGGGAGATTGTGACATTGACACTTTGATGCATAATGCCCACTACAGTGTCCACCTATCTAAAGGCTGTTTTAGAGTATATGCATGAGTCAGGATGGTATTTTAGCAAATGAGCCTATTCACTGGACATTAGTGATGTCATGATAGAATAAACAGGAAGCAATCGCAGATACTCAAAGTGATATTTTTTCTCCAAAGTACACACAACAGAAAGAACAGGAAGGCGGCGATTCAGACTCAGGCAGGGACTAGATGGTCTGTGGTGCGCTGGTGCGGTGATAGTGGTGAATCCCAATCCCGGTGCTGGAGTGCGGTGAACCCAAGGATGACGAACACAACGGCAGGAAGACAAGGCAAGGCGAACACAGACACGGCAGGTCACAGGACATCAACAAACAATCCGACACTGGAACAGAGAATGGTGTGAGTATAAATAGGAACGGAAATGAATCGCAGCTGTGAACAGTGATTGATGATGATGATGATCAGCTGGAGCGCTGACGGACACGTGAGCGGGACAACGCCCACTCACACATAAACAACAATGACACGAGACAAGAAGAAAACAATGCATTCAACAACCGTGACAAGTGAGTCATCTAATACACTGTGACTCACTGAAAAGTACATAAATATAGTTTAAAATATGATACATTGTTATTATGAAGTTTGCCCTCAGTGATAAACAGACAAGAAAATGAAACAGCTATATTTTCATAGAATTGTATATTATATAACTATGACAACATATCATTGTATTGATTTGTTATAAAATAGATAACGATAGATAAATAAAACAAACAGTCAAGTAATAATAAACAAAGGAAAACATCACGTTACATGTCTTAAGAAGAAAAATATTGAATGTCTAAATAACAACGTGAAACAAGGCAAAAACAACACATAGTAAACGTTGATCTCAATAAGCACTGTAAGCTGATAAAAAAGTAGACTACATCTCCGTTAATGTAATCTACATTAAATAAAAGGTAAACCTATGTGGGAGAAAATAGCAACAAACGTTTTAGCTCGTTACTGATGTTAATGTATGTCTCAGTCAAAATGATTGTCTTTACCATTCAGAGACATCTTGATGTAGACGTCCATCCAACAACTCTACATCTTCCCTTTCCAGCTCTGGTTCAGAGTCCGGCTCAAACATGTACGGTTGAATCCCGTAGGTCGCGGCCGGGTCTGGTTCATTCACAACTTGCGCCATGATGTCAGTTTGTAATGATGCTGAAGTTGCCGGCGGTGTCAACACCCCTCATTCCTGCAACCAATCAACGCGCCCCTCATTTGCATTATTAAAATGACCGTCCACGACAGCCAAAACATCGCGTCAGATCTCGCGAGACAATAATGCCTTCAGAAATAAGGGTCAAAGGAGCTCTGTGTTTATTTTTTTTCCACTTTTCTTTTTTAGAAGTGCCTGAAATACTATAATAGAGCGTTGGGTATCCAAGGTAATACTAGGTTATGACTCCTTTAAGGTTGTCCGTACGTCCAGACGCTAACCGTGCGTCGCCGTTTACATCGGGATATTGCCAATTGATTACAAATTCCATGTATACAGGAGTAACTCTCTCTGCTCACGCATGTAAACGGGTTATTCCGAATGTTTTAGAAACCCAAATAGTGACCCTAACCCGACAATAACACGGATATTGGCTGCATGTAAACGTAGTCAATATCTCATGAACCTTACATACCACTGACATGGGAGGAGACTCATTCGAAAGGTGAGAACAAACCCTTTCGAATGATACCTAGACCGCTTCCTGGGCGGAGCTATATGTACACTTCCGGTTAAAATTAGAGTGTCACCTCAGCAACCACCCAGAACACCCTAGCAACCACAAATAACCACCTTAGCAACCAACTACAACACCTAAGCAACCATATTTAAACACCTTAGAAACCACATATAAACACCTTAGCAAGCACCCAGACACCCTAGCAACAACCCACAACACCCTAGCAACCACCCACAACACCTTAGCAACCAGCCATAACACCTTAGCAACAGCAGTCAAACATCTTAGCAACCTCATATAATCACCTTAGCAACCACCCAGAACACCCTAACAACCACCCAGAACACCCTAGCAACTTCCTGGATTTTGACTGTGACAAGATGATTGACAGGGCAGTTTACGTGACAGGATGCACGCGACAGATCCGTCCGATAAAGATGACGAAATAAAATTTCCCAAAGCTTGCCTACTTTTTTGCTACACATTCAAAAGTAAATACCTTTTCTTCACAAAAAGAGTACATACTTTTATGACGTAACAGTTAATTTAATTTAGGCCAATTGGGACGCAGCATATGGCTTTACACGATGACGATCGATCTGATTGGTTTTAGGTCTATCCAATTGTGCCCAGAGTCATTTGAGCGACGTCCGTTGGTGAAGTTATTAATTAAGCTTTGCCAGACCATAACTCAGTTACTACTGAGAATGGTCTGGTTTTAACCAGGCTAGTAAAACCACATTACATTGACTGTAGTTTTTGAATGATTTCCAGTTGAATACATAATTCTTTTATAATCTGGGATTTTTTTCTGACCATAAAAAATATTCTAAAGGGGGTCATATAATGGTACATGCACTTTTACAAGCTGATTGTACTGAAATGTGTGTTGGCAGTGCCTGTACACAACCATCATAAAATTATAAAAATCCATCCAGTGTTTTTTTTTTATCTCCTTATGTTTTCCCCTCTCTCAAATCAAGCCGTTCGACCTTGTGACGTCACACGGCCGGACGCCCCTCCCACGATTGTTGATTGACAGCAGCGTTTCAACACAGACCCGCCCTCGCTCGTGAGCGAGCTTTCATCATAGTCCGCATTGTTGATACGCTGGAGCATTGTCTATGAGCAGAATGGCATCTAAGCAATTGTGGTGTTCTTTTCTTGGGTGTAATAAGGAACACAGCAGTCATTTTGATATTCCTAAATCTGAACCGCTGAAGACGCAGTGGCTGAGGGAATATTCCCCACAATCAACGTCAATGCTTTCATGTTTGCGCAAATCATTTCACACACCAGATTGCTACATAAACGAGAACATTGAAAAAGTTATTAGCTCCTGTCTGAGTATGTGTTGTTTATGTGCCTAATGACTGTCATAGTCTCACAGACTGGTTATTTTTAAAACAGATCAGTAAAATTTTAGTGCTTCAGCCCTGACAGTTGTACACTGCATAGATAATAGAGTTGAGCCGGATACTCGGCTGAAACGAGTATCCGGTACGGATAAAGCACTTTTGTCGAGTACAAGTATTATACAAGTAATACGAGTCAATATCTGTGCTCGGATTTTTATTTTTTTTTTAAGTTAAGTTGAGATTAGGGCTGGGCGATATATCGATATAAAGAATATATACATTTAAACGCGATATGGAATTAGACCCTATCGCATATTAATATAGTTCAAATTTGCGCTGTGATCCATGCTCCAAGCAGAGCTGACCCAGAGCTCTCTGCACTGCTCCCCGCGCCCCTCCTTTTCCACTTTGCGTGCGTGTTTAGAGCATGTTATGTTATAACATGAAATAAAGTCTTTCACCTCAGAAAAAACTGACTTTCTTGTCCTGTCAGCTGTTATACTGTAGTCGTAGCGCACACTCAATTGCACGCGCAAATGCGGCGGCGCGCGCTGTGTATCGCCTCACTGTATATAAAGTGCAAAAGAAACTACGAGCATTCAACGCCGTTACGTTGTAAATTACATGAAATAAAAGTAATGCAGGTATGATTTTCATTCTATTCACCAGGAGCAGTTTCCATGTTTCATTTACAGTTCTTGTTAGTATTGTGTATTCACCATGGTAACTGTCGTTTCCATATTAACCCCAAAATGCCACTATTTTTCTTTGTGTTATTTTTTTATATTTTTAAATGACTGTGGTGGCTCATACCAACATTGTATTAACAAAAACTAGTTTGGGACTGCTATTTAATACCTTTAGCATAGGCCTAATGTTTATTAGTACTAGTCTTTACTATTAGTCATTCTTACAATTTATGTTAAGTGAAGGGGGACAGTACTTGTGTGTGTTAACAAATTTTGAAAAAAATAAAACATGAAAAATAAAACATATCGGGATATATATATCGTATATCGAAATTCAGCCTAAATCTATCGGAATATGACTTTTGGTCCATATCACCCAGCCCTAGTTGAGATGAAAACTCTTGTTCATTACATTTTACTTCATAATTGCAACCGCATGTGTTGTATTCATTGTTGCAAAACTTGTTCTGTAGTTCGTTTGTTATCGTGATCAAAACCTGCTGATGCTGTCATGTAAATAGTTTTCTAATCAGCAATAAATATAACAATTTCTGATCAACCCATATCAATTGCATGCTTAAAATAACATACTGGTTAAAGCCCTGCCCATTTCAAGACAACCCGACCCACTTCCGGATTAAATCCCGCCCACTTCCGGGTTAGGCCCCGCCCAGTCCGAGTACAGATACAGATACAGATAATTCATATGGTTAACAGATACAGATACAGATACAGATACAGATACAGATAATGCTGTACTCGCTCATCCCTAATAGATAACGTTACACATCACTAACAAGCCTACATTTACCGAAAAAAAGTTTTTCAGGACCATTAGCTGTAACATCAATCTGTCAATGAACTAACGTATACATCAGTAAACACATAGCATTCGTATCTCACTACTCTACCCTGCCAGTACATACAAAGATAGATCAAAGTGACATTACTTTGAACAACCATTCAGAAACGTCCTGTTCGAGCTTTAATTGTCGAACTTCTTCGGGGCCGTCATCTTGTTCCGGGTCCGACTCCGTTTTAAATTGATATGGTTGCACAGTGTCCTCAGAGACTCCCGCTGCCATTCTTCAAAATATAACGTTACCCTCAACTGTTGTCAAGGCAACACTCCATGTGTGTTGTTGTGGCAAAACGCCCCCAGAACAGAGGGGCGGGGTGAGCAAAGCTCATTATCATTTAAAGACACATGCACTTAAACGGCGTGCTGAAAACAGAGCTGTTTTTGACCAGGTAAAATGAGTTTGTTTTCTTACAATACTAATGAGAATTTTTAATTAAAGTATATTACAAACTTTTAATTTAGACCCTAAAGAATCATATTAGCTTGTACAAAAATGGCATTATATGACCCCTTTAACGAAAAACTGTTTTTCAGTGCATTGTATCATTAGTTGTGTCACTGGATATATAAATATTGTTTCTGAAGTTGATTTTCATAAGAAAAAGCTGTATGACTAATTTGTAATGAATAACATATTTTTTTATGTAATAACGTTTTTAAAACGTTCCACTAACAACGTAAGAATAACATTTTATTGCTAACGTTACTGCAAGAACGATTTTTGTTCATAGAACTTTCAGAGAACGTTAGCCAATCTTCTGGGAACGTTCCCTGTTAGCTGGGATAGGGCATACAAAGAAGAGTGGAAAGACAACTATGCGTTCATCCTACCTCATTTTGTGAATTCAAAGCCTGATCTCAATGAAGCTGTCGCTGTTTGCAAAGAATATAATATTAGACATTTCATGACGCTATTTTAGAGGTGTGTCTAGCAATCCACAGACTCTTTTGAATGTCTTGAGTTGAGTTTTGAATTGAGAGTTGAATGAAAAACTCTCAATTCATCTCAAAATAAAACATTGCTGCAAAAACGTTCTGGTACTTTTATTTTGAAGGCAAAATCACGAAGTGATTGTGAGTAACTGTTGCTGTCATGACAGATAGAATAGATAGAACCAGAACCAGCCGCTATCAAAATAATCTGGCTGCGGGCGTGGGCCACATATTATTGCTGTTGCCGACCCCTGATATACAGTATATAGATTAGAAATAGATAGATAGATAGATAGATAGATAGATAGATAGATAGATAAAGTACAACAGAAAAATAGATGGATAGATA
The DNA here is from genome assembly GCF_964197995.2 of Scardinius erythrophthalmus. Classification (NCBI taxonomy): domain Eukaryota; kingdom Metazoa; phylum Chordata; class Actinopteri; order Cypriniformes; family Leuciscidae; genus Scardinius; species Scardinius erythrophthalmus. The sequence goes on along the minus strand of NC_138224.1, from coordinate 39,208,992 downwards.
GATAGATAGATAGATAGATAGATAGATAGATAGATAGATAGATAGATAGATAGATAGATAGAACAACAGAACGATATAGTATAGACAACAACAAAAAATGCTTTTGAGGAGAATTGTGAGAGAATTTAAAAAAAAAACAGGGAAAAAAACTCACACTCATGACGCAACTGTCCCCCCAAGGATTTTTTTTGGGCACTCTCCTGGTGTCCTCTCTTCGGAAACTTGTCTGGGAAAAGAAAACACAAAAGCTGGTTAGTTGGGCCAATGGCATAGTTTGAACAAACGTTCAGGACACCCAGCGTGAGCATCATACTTATCGTTGCCTCGTGCTCAGGGTGATGCGGATGGGCTTTGGCCACTCGGGCTGTGGTTTCCTTTGCAGCATGCGGTACCGACGGGTGACATCACACAGAGCACTGGTGAGGGTCCACTTTACGGCTGATTTAACATTTTAAACATTTTAAAGCCACAATGTAAATAACAACACACAAAGATATAAAAGAAAATGTTTAAAAAACATTTTGGACCAATAAAACTAAGAAATAACATAAATACCTGCAGAAATTTGCATTTCACATGTCAGCAAATCAAAGGATCTGAACGTTCTGAGCACGATCTAAGTACAGTGCAACATCGATGCACTGAAAAATTATAAAAAATTAATTTACAGAATTAAATTAGAACAGAATACACCTTTCTAATATGAAAATGAAAAACTAAATAAGTCAGAATCAAGTCACAAGGTGCAGAACAAATGTGTGCAAGTTGTTAATGTTGGCCGGCAGAAGTGCGATCATTGTTTTACTGATGCTAAATCCAGCCTTGGAGAATATCCTTTCTGATGGTGTGCATCAATACTTGTTGATTTTCAACTATTTTTCCCTTTCTAGTCTATGTATGTATACTTCCATTCAACAACAACAGGTAGCCTATATTGCAAAGTAAATTTTGCAGGTAGACAACTATGAAGATGGGGATGAAGCATAAGCAGTCCAATAGGAACAAAGCACCACACGCACACTTTCACACCAATGAGTCGCTGAGTAACTTGAATTAAGGATATGTTTCTTCTTACAGGGAATCGGAGAACTGGAGAGTGGAGATGGAAACTGACTGAAGTGGAAACTGTTGAAGTCCTGAAAACCCTATACATTAAACACCTGTTAAATGCAGGCACCACTACACATCTGTGTTACAGAGGACAAGTTATAGAAAATAAAAATAGCCTGGAACCTAAAAATTGACTGGTGTACTGTACTATATTGTTTTATAATATTAAAAAGATTGGGTAACACTTTATTTTACAGTGTCCTTGTAACATATGTTACATGTACTTACCTTTGTAATAACAGTAAATTATGCATAATTACATGCAACAAACCCTCAACCAAATCCTAATCTTACCCTAACCCTATAGTAAGTACATGTAGTTGCTTAATATTACTCAGTACTTAAATATACTATAATTACATTGTAACAATGACACCTTAAAAGAAAGTGTAAGCAAACACTATTTAATGTACATACATCAGAGCCTTAACTTTGGTTTTATACCAAGAAAATAATTCTCTTCTCCTTTTTTCAGTGTCAAATGCCATCTGATTGTTGTAAGTGATCAGTCTAACAGTCCATCCTTCTTGCCTAATTTGCCATGTTCTTAACATATTGATTAATATTAATATATTGCCATAATAATAATTTATATCAAATCAATACATTTAACTTGTAAACATTTCTTCTTTTTTGCTTGTGAACAGCGAAATAAAGCCCAAAGGCTCTTTTTAGAGCCATTCAACCTCTACGCGTCTTTAGCTATGCAAGTATATTTTTGAGTGTCAGACACCTCAGTATTTGGGTTTAAATTTGGGTTTAACCTGTTAACCTTTGCCAGTGCGCCGGCGCACTGAAGCGTTTTTTTTGTTTTTGTTTAAATAGCTCAAAGTTACCATCAGATTTAATGTTATTAACGTGACAAACTATACATCATTAAAAATATATAAGACTCAAGTTTCAGTATTTGACCACTAATGTATTCTGAGAAACTTATAATGACAGTTATGTCTTAATTTGTGTCAGGAGTTATTTCATGAAAAAATGAGTCGATACCTTTAACCCTCTGGGGTCTAAGGTGTTTTTGGGGTCCTTGAGATGTTCTGACATGCCCTGACATTTGTGCTTTTTTCAGTTGCTTATAAACATATTAATGGCAAAGGTGTAATTACACTCTATTTAGCACAAACAGGGCTACCATAATATGAGAGCAACATGTATGTACATGTTTGTATTTTTGAGAGAATAATGTTTATGCATGGTTATTGAAAAAACTAAAAACTAAAGTTTCTGAAATAAGGCCACAAAACACATACTAAATATGTGGCAACAAGACTTGTGACTAATAGATGTTGTCGCCTAGATTTTCTTCTTCAAAATGATGTGAAAATCATCCTGCCTAATAATTCACATAAAACAATACATTGATTTAAATTTGGAAAGGCAATTAAAGACACTTTTTGTTTGGAAAGGCAATATGCGAGTGGGCGTCAACGATCCAACACCATCATGCATATTTAGTGGTTCGCACCTGAGGAGACAATGGGGCCCGCATACTTAATGAGCCATTCATTCAGGTGTGTCACTGAGCCACAAGAAAGAATGCAAGAGCAACAGTTGGAAGCATCTCATTTTTTTTTTTTTTTTACAAATTGTGCTTGCAAATTGTATAATATCCAAGGAAAACATGTCTAGTAATTGTGCAGTTAATTCTCATACTGTATTTTCAGGTTTGGAATATTTATCCTCTCCCCAAATTTGTCACTAATAAAACACAATAAAAAAATCTTTAAAGAAAAGGCTTATATTTACCATTTAATAGTGTCACATGTCTGTCTTGTCTTGTTCTGCACTTGGGTGTTTGTTATGTTGTGCCATGTGCTTGTGTCATTGTTAGCCCCGCCCTACTTGTTATCTGATTATTGTTTGAGTTCTCCCACCTGTTCCCCCTGATTAGTTTCCCTTTATTAGTTCCCTCTTGTTTGCAGTCTGTGTGGATCGTTGTCTCTGTTTTCCCCTGTGTTATGTTTTGAGTATTTGCCTGCCTTGTTTTTCCCCCACGAGGGAGTTTTGGTTTTTGGTCTGTTTTGTTGTTTATTCATTAAAATTCCTTTCTGCACTTGAATCCTCGCCTCACCTTTTGACTTCCCGTGACAGAACGATCCACCAAGAATGAGGATTCAGCAAAGGGATTCCTGCCCTCACCTGGAGCGAATCATGAAACTCAGCGGGTTGGTTTCCCTCCGACAGCAGGGGACCAGGGTGAAGGATTTCGCCCGGAAATTCAGCGCGGCTGCAGAGGGACTCGGGCTTGGGGATATAGTCCTCAAAGATGTATTTAATATTTGTTTGGATGTTCCCTTGCCTCAGTGGGAGATGAAGGGGCTGGAAATTTTAGACTTCCCGGGTTTCGCTAAGTATCTCCACCATCGTGCTCGGTGGGATACATCGGACCCGCCTGCATCCCCGCTGCCCAGCCCAGAGAATGCATCGCCGCTGCCCAGCCCAGAGAATGCATCGCCGCTGCCCAGCCCAGAGAATGCATCGCCGCTGCTCAGCCCAGAGAACGCATCGCTGCTGCCCAGCCCAGAGCTCCATCCACCATTAACTCCGTCCAGACCTGAACCTGCACCTCACCATCGAAGACGGCGGAGGAGGAGGAAGACCTCCGGCCTCCCCAATATCCCGGAGGATTCCGTTGCGGAGGAGCCAGAGACGGTTCACGTCACGTCTGCCCAGCCAGAGACTGTTCATGTCAAGTCTGCCGAGCCGGTGTCTTCGGACAGGATGGCCGCCGCCGAGGGTGTTCCCGTCACATCTGCTGAGCCTGTGTCTTCGGACAAGATGGCCACCGCTGAACCTGTTCACGTTACGCCTGTCGAGCCTGTGTCTTCGGACAAGATGGTCGCCGCCGAGAGTGTTCCCGTCACGTCTGCCAAGCCTGTGTCTTCGGACAAGATGGCCACCACTGAACCTGTTCACGTTACGCCTGTCGAGCCTGTGTCTTCGGACAAGATGGTCGCCGCCGAGAGTGTTCCCGTCACGTCTGCTGAGCCTGTGTCTTCGGACAAGATGGCCACCACTGAACCTGTTCACGTTACGCCTGTAGAGCCTGTGTCTTCGGACAAGAAGGTCACTACCAAGACTGGGTCTTCGGACAAGATGGCCGCCGTCGAGCCTGTGTCTGGGCCGGTGGTGTCTGTTCCTGAGCCTGAGCCCTCAGTGACCGCGACACTGGCCATTATGGCCACAGCCATGTGGTGTGTGTGGGCTACACACACACTTGAGCCGGTGGTGTCTGTTCCTGAGCCGGTGGTGTCTGTTCCTGAGCCGGTGGTGTCTGTTCCTGAGCCGGTGGTGTCTGTTCCTGAGCCGGTGATGTCTGTTCCTGTTCCTGAGCCGGAGCCAGTGTCTGTCCCTGAGCCGGAGCCCGCGTCTGTCCCTGAGCCGGAGCCCGCGTCTGTCCCTGAGCCGGAGCACGCGTCTGTCCCTGAGCCGGAGCACGCGTCTGTCCCTGAGCCGGAGCCCGCGTCTGTCCCTGAGCCGGAGCCCGCGTCTGTCCCTGAGCCGGAGCCCGCGTCTGTCCCTGAGCCGGAGCCCGCGTCTGTCCCTGAGCCGGAGCCCGCGTCTGTCCCTGAGCCGGAGCCCGCGTCTGTCCCTGAGCCGGAGCCCGCGTCTGTCCCTGAGCCGGAGCCAGTGTCTGTCCCTGAGCCGGAGCCAGTGTCTGTCCCTGAGCCGGAGCCCGTGTCTGTCCCTGAGCCGGAGCCCGTGTCTGTCCCTGAGCCGGAGCACGCGTCTGTCCCTGAGCCGGAGCACGCGTCTGTCCCTGAGCCGGAGCACGCGTCTGTCCCTGAGCCGGAGCCCGCGTCTGTCCCTGAGCCGGAGCCCGCGTCTGTCCCTGAGCCGGAGCCCGCGTCTGTCCCTGAGCCGGAGCCCGCGTCTGTCCCTGAGCCGGAGCCCGCGTCTGTCCCTGAGCCGGAGCCCGCGTCTGTCCCTGAGCCGGAGCCCGCGTCTGTCCCTGAGCCGGAGCCCGCGTCTGTCCCTGAGCCGGAGCCAGTGTCTGTCCCTGAGCCGGAGCCAGTGTCTGTCCCTGAGCCGGAGCCAGTGTCTGTCCCTGAGCCGGAGCCCGTGTCTGTCCCTGAGCCGGAGCCCGTGTCTGTCCCTGAGCCGGAGCCCGTGTCTGTTCCTGAGCCGGAGCCCGTGTCTGTTCCTGAGCCGGAGCCCGTGTCTGTTCCTGAGCCGGAGCCCGTGTCTGTTCCTGAGCCGGAGCCAGTGTCTGTTCCTGAGCCGGAGCCAGTGTCTGTTCCTGAGCCGGAGCCAGTGTCTGTTCCTGAGCCGGAGCCAGTGTCTGTTCCTGAGCCGGAGCCAGTGTCTGTTCCTGAGCCGGAGCCAGTGTCTGTTCCTGAGCCGGAGCCAGTGTCTGTTCCTGAGCCGGAGCCAGTGTCTGTTCCTGAGCCGGAGCCAGTGTCTGTTCCTGAGCCGGAGCCAGTGTCTGTTCCAGTGTCTGTTCCAGTGTCTGTGTCTGTTCCAGTGTCTGTTCCAGTGTCTGTTCCAGTGTCTGTTCCAGTGTCTGTTCCAGTGTCTGTTCCAGTGCCTGTGTCTGTTCCTGTGCCTGTTCTGGTGTCTGTTCCTGTGCCTGTTCTGGTGCCTGTTCTTGTGTCTATGTCCGTTCCTGGGCCGGTGGTGTCTGAGTCGGAGCCGGTGGGACTAGTTCCAGTGCCTGAGCCGGTGATGCCAATTCCAGTGCCTGAGCCGGTGGTGCCAGTTCCAGGGCCTGAGCCGGTGGTGCCAGTCCCAGTGCCTGAGCCGGTGGGGTTTGTTCCAGTTCCTGCGCCGTGGTCGCCCGAGGGGTCTTCTCCGCCCTGGCCGCCCGAGGGGTCTTCTCCGCCCTGGCCGCCCGAGGGGTCTTCACCGCCCTGGCCGCCCGAGGGGTCTTCACCGCCGTGGCCGCCCGAGGGGTTTTCACCACCGTGGCCGCCCGAGGGGTCTTCTCCGCCCTGGCCGCCCGAGGGAAAGTCTCCGCCCTGGCCACCCGAAGGAGAGTCTCCGATCTGGCCGTCCGAGGGAAAGTCTCCGCCCTGGCCGCCCGAGGGAAAGTCTCCGCCCTGGCCGTCCGAGGGAAAGTCTCCGCACTGGCCACCCGAGGGAAAGTCTCCGCCCTGGCCGCCCGATGGACAATCTGCTCCACCCTGGCCGCCTGATGGACTGTTTGTCTCTTCCGTCCCGCCCTGTTCTGTCCCTCCCGTCCCGCCCTGGTCTGTTCCTCCCGTCCCGCCCTGGTTGGTTCCTCCAGTCCCGCCCTGTTCTGTCCCTCCCATCCCGCCCTGGCCTGTCCCTCCGTCCCGCCCTGGTCTGTCCCCCCCGTTCTAGTGGAGTGTCTGGAAGCCACTCCTTATGGAGGGGGTTATGTCACATGTCTGTCTTGTCTTGTTCTGCACTTGGGTGTTTGTTATGTTGTGCCATGTGCTTGTGTCATTGTTAGCCCCGCCCTACTTGTTATCTGATTATTGTTTGAGTTCTCCCACCTGTTCCCCCTGATTAGTTTCCCTTTATTAGTTCCCTCTTGTTTGCAGTCTGTGTGGATCGTTGTCTCTGTTTTCCCCTGTGTTATGTTTTGAGTATTTGCCTGCCTTGTTTTTCCCCCACGAGGGAGTTTTGGTTTTTGGTCTGTTTTGTTGTTTATTCATTAAAATTCCTTTCTGCACTTGAATCCTCGCCATCTACCTTGTACTTTTTGTTTTATTAAAAAGGTTACAATTACAACAACAATTCAAGTGTAATCTTTCTTTGTAAAAACTAAAGTATACATTTTATCATACATATTTCAAAGTTAAGGATTCATTACTTTGAATATAGCCTAGGCTACATTGGAACAAACACTATAACATATTATTTGATGACTATATTTTTGACAAAACATACTATATATTTAACATATGAGCAAAAATTGGCAAACAAAAGCTTATTTGAGGTGGCAGATATTTTACAGTAAAAATGTATAATCTATCCAAAACTAGTGAACGAAATGATGTCTTTCATATGTCTGTAACATAGGTCTTTCGTTTTTATTATAAGAAATATAAATGTTAATTTGCAGTTTAATACGCTGCTTATGCAAATACATTTTATATCAACATATTTCAGTCGATTTTTACAATTTTTACTCATCTCAGTATAGCAATACAGTTTGCTAAAAGCGGATCATTTATTCACACAGAAATGCGATTCAAATTTAAACCGTCTTTTTGCAAGTTGTGGTAAACAGCGCGCATCTCTGCCATTCATTCATTCACACACAGAAACGCGATTCACTTGAGAATGAAAAAACTTACTACAGTATTCCTCAGCTCAGCTGCATCTGCTCCTCGAAATACCAGCACTTCTGAGGTACATTTTCCATTATTATTATTACGATAGTATTATTCCTCACAGCGCCGCGAGACGGTGTAAACAAGTAAAATGATCTGATTAAACTTGATGTGTTTTCTCGAGCTGATATGGGGGCGTTCACAGTTTGCATGGATTGCCTCAGTCATTTGCGTTTGAATAGCGCACGCTCTCCGTGGGCGGGGTCAAATTAAAAATAATGAGCTGAGATGAGAACGACTCATACAGACACACAGACACGAAGCTTGAATTCTATTCTTTTAAATGAAGCAATTTTTATAAAAAACAAAAATTGCTTCATTTAAAAGAATAGAATTCAAGCTTCGTGTCTGTGTGTCTGTATGCCTTATTGACTGAGTATTCGCTGAGTTATAGTTCATTTTCGGACGCGTTTCAGAATTGACTTCACTGACAGAGAGAAAGCAGAACTCACATCATGTTTATTTTAGTATACACAAAAATAATACACACTTAACAGGATCGATTGATGTATGAAACTTGTTTGTAATATCAAAGTCAACAGAGTATTTGGAGTCTCGTTTGAACTGATAAGAAAAAAAGCGAGCAAATCACACCGGCGCGATAGCCGACCTCAGGGGGTTAATATGAATTATGAGTGTCAGCCGCTCCCATTCAGAAAAAAACTCCTGCGTGGTCGCCATGAAAGCACTTCACAAAACAACGTCCCTCAGGGCTTTTAGCTCAAAAATGTGCAGATTTGGAGAAATATTGATCCATCAATCCATACCAGCAGCCTGAGGGCGCCCTATGCACAATAATAGTCCATATATGGAACACATGAAGAATTGCCATAATCATGTGACATTCCAGGAAGTCCCTGACACATACAAAGCTAACAGAGATCGCTGTAACATGCAGATAGAGACGTTTTGAAGACAATAAACATGATTGCAATGATATTTGATTTACCTGTGTTCTTCGAGCCATGTCAGGTATTTTCATAATAATAGATTATATTTATAATGTAATGCTAATCGATATAGACTTTATTGTGCAGAATACTATAAAAAATATATTTTCTGTCTGATTTTTTATCTGAAGCCAAATCAGATCACAGAAGGTTATTTAAAACAATTGACTTGCATTATAACCGGCCGGACAGAAGGTCATGGCAGATCAGGCTAAGCAGGCGGCCAGGGCGGATCAGACCGCCATGGCGGAGATGACCCTTTGGGGGCGGCCATGGCGGAGACTTATTGACTCAGGACCAGCGGTGATGGTGGTTGAGTGGCTGCTTCATTATCCGGAGACACTGGCTCGGTGGCGGTCACAGTGAGGTAGGATCCACACACCCATAAGGTGCGGTCGATGAACTCGACAAACGGCAGGTGAATGTCGCCTAACAGCAGCATCTGGGTGAGTAGATCGTCCATCCCACTCCAGAACTGCTGTTTCAGTGAATCCTCATCTCAACTTGCGTCTTGATGGAAGGTTGAGGTAGACTTCCACATACTCTTCAAGTGAGCGACCGTCTTGGTATAGACAATCCTCCATTTTAAATTTTTAAGGTCCGTTCTTCTGTCAGGGTGTGGTGTAGGTTGAAGAAGACAAAGAGGGCAATGACTCCAATACATAAATTTTACTAAATCACTATGATAGGCACATACAGGCAGAAGGTTTACATACACCAAACATAACATAACTGTGACTATACTCGTTTCTTAGATGAGAAACGTTTGATAGACCTTTCTTAGATGAGAATGGACAAAGACTGACTGCACAGAAGGGAACTAAATACAAACAAGAGATAAACACTAATTTTTACGAAGGGTTTTGAGCCATTCCACAGAATCTGTGACATTTCTGTCCCCCAGGACATTATATGTATAAAAATGCATGAAAATAAACTCTAAAATACATTTTATTATAAAGCATAAAAAAAAATTTACCTAATATTTTAGATTAAATACACATTTTAGTCGTGTCTCCGGGTTTCACTCAGTCCTATTACCCTCTGATGGTTTATGGGGTCTTTTGGGACCCCAAATGACTTTTACTCAAATTAAAAAAAAATTTCCCTTTGTCCAAATGGTATGAAACCTTCTACGGCTCTTAACACTTTCTAGATTTACAAAAAAAAAATAAAGTGGAATGATATCTGTTTTTATGTTAGCGTGACAAAAATTGTGACACTCGTGGTCTTCGGGGTCAGTACCACCACAAAAATAAATTGGTGACACTGACACATTGAAAATGTGCACACTCACACACACACACACACACACACTCACACACACACACACACACACATTTGTAAGGCTATAATTTGTCAAATAAAATCATCCAAAATGCAGATCCAACACAAATATAAAGTGGTGACACTGACACCGACAATGTGTACTCACACACACTCTCTCTCTCTCACACACACACACACACACACACACAGACACACACACACGCACACACACGCACACACACACACACACACACACACACACACACACACACAGGAACATTTGTAAGGCTATAATTTGTCAAATAAAATTATCCAAAATGCAGTACCACCACAAAAATAAATTGGTGACACTGATACATTGAAAATGTGCACACACACACACACACACACACACACACACACACTCACACTCACACACTCACACACACACTCACACTCACACTCACACACACACACACACACACACACACACACACACACACACACACACACACACACACATTTGTAAGGCTATAATTTGTCAAATAAAATCATCCAAAATGCAGTAACACCACAAAAATAAATTGGTGACACTGATACATTGAAAATGTGCACACACACACACACACACACACACACACACACACACACACACGCACACACACACACACACACACACACACACACACACACACACACACAGGAACATTTGTAAGGCTATAATTTGTCAAATAAAATTATCCAAAATGCAGTACCACCACAAAAATAAATTGGTGACACTGACACGTTGAAAATGTAAACACACACACACACACACACACACACACACACACACACACACATTTGTAAGGCTATAATTTGTCAAATAAAATCATCCAAAATGCAGATCCAACACAAATATAAAGTGGTGACACTGACACCGACAATGTGTACTCACACACTCTATCTCTCTCACACACACACACACACACACACACACACACACACACACACACGCGCGCGCACACACACACACACGCGCGCGCACACACACACACACACACACACACACACACACACGCACACACACACACACACACACACACACACAGGAACATTTGTAAGGCTATAATTTGTCAAATAAAATTATCCAAAATGCAGTACCACCACAAAAATAAATTGGTGACACTGACACATTGAAAATGTAAACACACACACACACACACACACACACACACACACACACACACACACACACACACACACACACACACAATTGTGTGTGTCTAGAATCTAGAATTAGATTAAAAATAAATGATTTAAATAAAAGATAAAATCTTAAGACTCCAACATTTCTCTTTGGAACATTTTGTTCAGGTTTGGTTCTAATCATAATGTAACATTATTGAAAAACTGGGGTTTTTTTGGTACAAAAAAATGCTAAACTTTGACAAAAATATTTTATTTTTGTTATAATTGTGATTTTATAATATTTAGATATGAATCCAACTTGTGAAAAGATATCTTTCAGGTAGTCTAATAGCAAATAGCATATACTGGAGTTCTATAGCCATCTAGTGGTTAAAATGATTATTTTTTATTTTAAAACTGCATTTTCCAAAAAATGGGCAAAAATTTTACATTAAACCATTTAAAATAATCCATGTTATCCCCATGAATGAAAGTTAGAAATCTGGGTCTTTTATAAAGTGAATTTTACATCAAATGCTGTTTTTTTGTAAAAAGGCTATTTAAATATTTATTTATTTATTTATTTATTTATTTATTTATAGAAATGTAAAAAATATCATAAATTCTCCAAAAACTGCACAAATGTTGAGTAAAAACATTAACAAACAGAATAAAATTACATTTGTAAAAAAAAAAAAAACTATTATCTTGTTACAAAATTAAATGTTATTGTCTGGGTTCTCTAGAGACCCCAAAAACCCAGAGTGTAGACATAAATAAAGACCATCAGAGGGTTAACTAGGGTAAGCAAGATTTGTTCTTTACCCAGTTCAATTTGTACTTCTGCTCTTTCCATTTCCTGTTTCAGAAGCAACTCATAGCTGTCACCATCCTGGTTTGTAGCTGAGGAACGTTTGCGTTTTCTTGTAGGAACGTCATGGACTGTCTTCATTACATCCACTGGGGATCTATCTTCCTCCTCAATCACTGTAGTCAAGTTCAGGACAAACATTTCTTCTGCAGGAGAATTTTGCTCGCACTCTAGTCCTAGTCCTAGTCTCTGTGATTGTGGCCTCTCCATCTGCTTCTATGGCTTCAATACCATGCAGAGCCTCTGATTTTTCTCCTCCTATGATATCAAGGACCATATCAGTGAAATCACCCCTCTTATATGGCTTTGTATCCATTTGGGGGTTCTTGGCTTCAGTAAGGTCTTTCGTTGCCTTGGCCCTAAGGTTCTTCCATCACAACATAACTTGTTTTATGGTCCTCTTTTGGCCAGACCCCATGGCATTGACATGATTGGTAATGTCCTCCCAAATGTTGTGATTTCCTCTTTTGGTCACTTCTCCACCCTTTGCAAAGCTGAAACCTCCTACTCTCGAGGCAAAATTGGGCCGAACACCCTCCAGCAGTGCACAGGTTTCTGCTGCAGTGCACAGGTTTCTGTCACAGTGAAATTAGGCCCCTTTGAGCCCATGGTTCCAACTCTTTGGTGTAGCCAACACTGATCTTAAAGGCCTTGAGCATGATTGCTTTGACAAACCATAAATTGTAGGATACATACTGTAACGACTGCGAGGATGAACCAAACACAAACTAATCTTCTTTCAGAAAATTAATTCAACCTTTCCGCTTCTCGCCGAATGAGGGGGGGAGATTTGTTTAGAACGTCTCATGATCGTCATCAATCTTGCCATCGGGTCCAATATTATCTGCCTGCAGAGCCGGAGGCTGCATTTTCAGGACCCCACTTCTAGGACCGCATTTCTAGGACCCTAGTTTTTTGTGACAGCGCCACCTACCGACTCGGAGAACCGCAGTCTCAGGAACGCATTTCCAGGACCCTAGTTGTGCCAGGCAGTATTTCCACCCACCCAGTTTTAACCACATTAGAGTTTTACAGTTTTATTACACCCAAATACTACTTTATTTATTGCAATTAAACCTGGTTCCTAGGAATGTTGAGAAATTGTTGGGTCTAGCATAATATAATAAGTCAAGTAAAATAAACAAGGAATCATGTTATAGTCTTTTCAGTCACTAGATCGACCACATTTTCAAGTATAGAGGGAAGACAAGGATGACTCTGGGGGTAGATTGTGTATATTTTACAAAATAATATATCACACCTCAACTTGAACACACTAAATATTTTACAAAATAATATATAACAACTGAACTTGCACACACAAAATATTTTACAAAATAATATATAATAACTGAACTTGCACACACAAAATATTTTACAAAATAATATATAATAACTGAACTTGAACACACACAAAAACAAATTTGTTCATGATGTGGACCACAAACAGAACTTCATGGACAACATCATCACTGACTCCTAAGAGAGATAGAGAGAGAGAAAGAGAAGTGAATTAAATAAGGAACATTTAGTTGAACATGTTCTACTCTTTAATTTTTTTTTTCTTAGTTACCAAACAGTGCACACATATCAATTAATGTTCATAATACTTTTATTGCATACTGTTCAAAGATTTGAAAAAAAAGAAAAAAGGTTTTGATGTTGTGGGAACAAAGGTTCTAGAAACACTCTATCAATAAAGCCCATCTCAATTGAGAAATCTGAATAGAAATAACATTGACACGACTTTTTTTCTGACCATATATATATATATATATATATATACACACACATTTAATATTTAAAGCACACATTATAAAACCATGTCAAAATGAAGAGACGCATGTAGACGCATACTACACATAACATGTATTGTGGGTAACGTTAAACAGGCTGACTGTGAGCACGTGACAGTGAAAACATTAAGATTATTTTAACTGAATTAAAATGGAAGAATAATGAGTAATTAACAAGCTTTCAGAACGAACATGCTACAGTTTTATTGTGCTGTCAATAAGTCAACACAGGCTTATCACGCAACAGTTCCGTTAAATGAACGTGCTAACAATTCATTTTCAAGCATTAGAGGCTAAATACTATGGCTATGCATTCAAGACTATTTTTTTAGCAAATCACCATCACGTTTGCTACGTTAACTTTCCAATTAAATGCATCGCAATTGTAAAAATTTATTCGCATTTGATACTCACACTCTGATTGTCATCCATCTTCGCTGGTCCTCTAATTCGGTAGGTGGCGCTGTCACTAAAAACCTAGGGTCCTAGAAATGCGGTCCTAAAAGTGGGGTCCTGAAATGCAGGACCCCACTGCCTGCAGGGTCTGCAGGCAGACCCTACTCATCGGGTCCGGCGCCACCATTCTGGCTATTCAAAAGAGCCCCCCCAGCACTAACGAAATAACTGGTCAATGCTAGCTTTGTTGTCGAACACTGATTGGTTAAGAGAATGACAGAGACCAAGGTCCCACAGTTTCAGCAGGAAATATGCATGACCTCAGATTGGAATGTCGTAAGCCCCATAAACTTTACACACCAAGAGACTTTACATATCAAAATCCATAAAACTCATCCCAGAACAATTCTTGACTGACCTATAATCAAACATCGTTCAACTATCGTACATAATTCTTTGTTGTCTACAACCTAGTATATGTGTATATGTGTCTATACTTGGTTAGATCCCATACCCATACAAGTCATTAAATCGTTAGATATAAGATGTGTGAATGAAAGTGTGTACTGTTTCATATCAATGCTATCTTACGAACACAACTAGCAAGATGGCTGGAATTAAATCTGGGTAAAATATTTCGTATTCTGATAATTAGAAATCATGCCTAAACTGTTGCATCTGGTCTCCAATTAAAGCTTTTTTGTTTTAAAAAACCCTTTAAAAACCCAGCGCAGAGCGTTAGTTAAGTTGCTCTGAGTGCTGTTTACTGGAATTTACTCTTCTGTCGCCTGGCCCAGGACGTACACTGCTTACAACACTGTGAGGCTGCTGTTGGTGTGGACCCTCCCCGAATGGCTCTCAGGTACACTGCTCGCCAGTTGTTGAACCTGAACGGACATTTAGATACGGCGAATGACATACGTGCTCTCTGCAGTCATGTTGGAATATTGCGACCTAAGCGTTATTTACATCGCTCTTCAAGGCGTAGTTTTTTATGCTCAACATCTAAACCTGTCGCTTATCCGACATTTCTGCGCAAACCCCATAGACTGCTGTTTAGACCTACAGGGGTTAATTTTAATAACTTATCAGCACTCAGGCGTGTGGAGGTTGCATCGGAGTCATCTACTCCCCCGCGTCTGCTGAAATCAGCACTGTTTAACGCGCGCTCTGTCAACAACAAAGCCGTTATTTTATCTGATATTATTTTAGAGCAAAAGTTGGACCTTATCTGTTTAACTGAAACATGGCACAAAGAATCTGACGGTCTTCTTTTTAATGAACTGACTCCTGCTGGCTATGGATTATTTGATCTGCCCCGTTCTTCTGGTAGAGGTGGGGGTATCATTGTGCTGCATAGTCAACAGTTCAACATGTGTCCCGTGGCTGTTCCCAAATCTGACTCATTTGAATCTCTTGTTCTGAGTGTTTCTGCGCCCTTCTCTACTGCAGTGGCTACAGTCTACAGGCCTCCTAAGACAAATAAAGACTTTCTGTCTGAATTATCAGATATGCTGTCTTTTCTCTGCCTCAGATTTGAAAGTATTCTTCTCCTGGGGGATTTCAACATCCATATGGATATAAAAGACAACGCAATAACAAAAGACTTCTTGTCCATATTAGAGTGCTTTGAATT
The DNA here is from genome assembly GCF_964197995.2 of Scardinius erythrophthalmus. Lineage (NCBI taxonomy): Eukaryota > Metazoa > Chordata > Actinopteri > Cypriniformes > Leuciscidae > Scardinius > Scardinius erythrophthalmus. The sequence goes on along the minus strand of NC_138224.1, from coordinate 39,193,507 downwards.
AGACCAACTTGTGGACTGTCCTACGCATGACAAAGGCCACACTTTAGACCTTGTGATTACCAATGGTTCATTTGTGTCTCAGTTGTCAACCTCTGATTTGGGTCTGTCTGATCACCGGGCTGTCTTCTTTAACATGGAATTACCTGTCATGAACACTTCCACTTCACGCATCATTAATTATCGCAATTGGAGATTGATTGAGCCCACTGACTTTTCAGATTTAATTGACACTTTTTTAAGTTGTGATTCTCTATCTGACGATCTGGATGATAACGTTTCTGTGTTGAATTCTGTGCTGCTGTCTGGCCTGGACACACTGGCTCCTTTGAAATCACGATCTGTTTCTTTTGCACGCTCCGCTCCTTGGTACAATGATGATCTGCGTGCTATGAAGGCTTTGTGTCGCAAGATGGAGCGTAGATGGCGCACATCAGGTTTAACTGTTCATCACCAGGCCTGGAAAGACAGCTTACTTGAGTATAAGGCTGAAATTGTGTCAGCTAGATCTGATTATTTTTCTCAGATAATTGTCAGCAATCAGAGAAACCCTAAACTACTGTTTCACTCAATCAACAAGCTGCTTAAAAATCCCAGCCTCTCTAATGTTCCTGCTTCAACTCACCTTTGTAATATGTTTTTGGAGTTTTTTAGCAGCAAAATTGATAATATACGTAACCACATTGTTACTACTCATACTATTGCTGCTGCCTCCTTAAATATTTCTGCATTTTCTGGTATCTCTCTCTCTAATTTTGCAATTCATGACCCCCAGTCTTTATGTGATATGGTTTCAAAACTGAAAGCCTCAACTTCCAGAATTGATCCCATACCATCTTGTCTTTTTAAATCATGTTTTGATTCCCTCTCTCCTGTTGTTTTGAGAATTATCAATAACTCTCTGTGCACCGGTATTGTGCCAGCAGCACTTAAAATTGCTGCTGTCACCCCTGTACCCAAAACCAACAACATGAACTTTGATAAACTGAATAATTTTCGTCCCATCTCTAATCTTCCATTCCTTGCCAAAATTTTAGAACAAACAGTGGCTTCTCAACTGCTTTCTCATCTTTCATCTAATGATCTTTTTGAGCCACTTCAGTCTGGATTCCGTAAACTCCACAGCACGGAAACTGCACTAGTTAGAGTCACAAATGACTTGTTAATGGCTTCTGATTCTGGCCGCTTATCTATACTGATTCTTCTTGATCTTAGTGCCGCTTTTGACACTATAGATCACTCCATTTTAATCACCCGCTTAGAGACTATCTTTGGAGTTTCTGATTCTGCATTAAAGTGGTTTAAGTCCTACGTCTCTGATCGCAAGCAGTTTGTTGTGATGGGTGATTGCAAGTCTGAGGTCGGTATGGTGCACTCTGGTGTTCCCCAGGGATCAGTTTTGGGCCCTTTACTTTTTAGTATTTACATTTTTCCATTTGGCCAACTTTTAAGAACACTTGGTCTTAACTTTCACTTCTATGCCGATGACACTCAGATATATATACATTCAAAACCTGATGTCAATATGCCTGTGTCTTTCCTTTCTCAATGTTTTACTGAGATTAAGAAATGGATGTCTGAAAATTTTCTCTGTCTAAACAGTGACAAGACTGAAGTGATGCTTATTGGTTCACCTCATCAGTTGCGTAAAGCAGAGTCCATAACCTTAAGTGTGGATGGCTCTGCTCTGCAATTCAAAACTAACCTAAAAAATCTGGGGGTGATATTTGATGCCAATTTAACATTTGACCATCAAGTTCGTAACACAGTCAAAACATCATTTTTTCATCTCAGAAACATTGCCAAATTGCGTCCCATGTTGACTTTCTCTGTAGCTGAAAAATTAATCAACACCTTTGTTTTCTCACGTATTGATTACTGTAATGCTTTGCTGGCTGGAGTATCTAGAACTACCCTAAGTAAATTACAGTTGGTACAAAATTCAGCTGCTAGAATTCTTACAAGGACCAACCAGTGCAAGGGAGCACATCACACCTGTCCTGGAAAAATTGCACTGGCTTCCTGTTAGTTTTCGTATCGATTTTAAAATTCTCATGCTCACTTATAAGGCCTTGAATAATCTGGCCCCTCAATATTTGTGTGAGCTTCTAACCCCCTACACTCCTACACGTGCTCTACGCTCCTCTGAAGCTGGTCTTCTAACTGTCCAAACAACACGGCTAAAAACTATGGGTGATCGGGCTTTTTCTTCTTTGGCTCCTAAATTGTGGAATTCCCTGCCCTCTGAGATTAGGAATGCAGAATCCCTTAGTGTTTTTAAATCATCCCTTAAAACCTACTTTTTTAGGGTAGCGTTTGTGTGATTCATGTCATTATTATGCTTGTTTTTGTATTGATTTTTTTTATTTTTTGTGTGGTCAGTTTTTTTACTGTTTGCACTGTTATGTGTACCTTTTAAAAGGTATATGTACCTTTTAATTTCATATTTTTATGTAAAGCGCTTTGAGATGCTACTTTTAAAGGCGCTATATAAAATAAAGTTTATTATTATTATTATTATTATATTATTCAAGCCATCTTACTACTCTCGTCTCAATTTTCTTTCTTTTCTGAGTTTTCCTTTCTTTTCCGTTGTGAGTCTCGGTTCTAAGTTAAGTTTTGCGGCAAAGTTTCGGTCCACGTTTCTTCTGCAAAGCCAGCTTCAAACAAAGACTTCCATCCACCCGCCAGTACACCACGTGATTGGCCGCCCCAGACATCAGGCACAAGGAGACCAGCCAACGAACGAACTCGGGGAAACCCCTTTGACGCTGACCAAAGGAATTCCCAAAAGGAACGCAAAACGAGCAAGTAACCTCCAGACTCTTAAGCTGAACTGGTGTATTGATATAAATTTAATAACCTGTCTAAGAAACGATAGAAGGGTTAAAAGGGTCACGTTATAAAAAGGCCCTAAAAGCGGCCAGGGCTGAGCATCTACGCAAACTAATAGAAAACAACCATAACAATCCTAAGTTCTTATTTAACACTGTGGCGAGACTAACAAATAAACAGATGTCTCCTGAACAAAATATTCCATTACAGTTTAGTAGTAATGATTTCATGAAGTTCTTCACTGAGAAAATAGAAAACATCAGAACCACAATTGTAAACGTTCAATCCTCAATCGCGCCTTATAATTCAGCCTCAATTATCACCCCGCAAGAACAATTACAGTGCTTTACAACTATAGAACAAAAAGAGTTAAATAAACTTTTTACTTCATCTAAAACAACAACATGTTTACTAGATCCTATACCAACTAAACTATTGAAAGAAGTATTACCTGTAGTGGAAGAGCCTCTCCTCAATATTATTAACTCGTCTTTATCTTTAGGTTATGTTCCAAAAACATTTAAACTGGCAGTTATAAAACCTCTCATTAAGAAACCACAATTAGATCCGAATAATCTAGTAAATTATAGACCCATTTCAAATCTACCTTTTATGTCTAAAATACTAGAAAAAGTTGTGTCCGCTCAACTGGGCTCTTTCTTACAAGAAAATGACACCTATGAAAAGTTTCAGTCTGGGTTCAGGCCGCATCATAGCACTGAAACTGCGCTCGTTAAAATCACAAATGATTTACTTTTAGCTTCTGACCAAGGCTGTATCTTAATATTAGTTTTACTTGATCTTAGTGCTGCGTTCGATACTATAGATCATACAATACTCTTAGATCGACTACAAAATTATACTGGTGTTCAAGGACAAGCATTAAGCTGGTTTAGATCGTATTTATCTGACTGCTACCATTTTGTTTATTTAAATGGAGAAAAATCTATCATAACTCCAGTAAACTATGGAGTGCCGCAGGGATCTGTGTTAGGCCCTCTATTATTCTCAATATATATGCTACCACTTGGAAATATTATAAGGAAACATGGAATTAGTTTCCATTGTTATGCTGATGACACTCGAATCTATATTTCATCACGGCCAGATGAAAACGCTAAATTATCCAAATTGACAGAGTGTGTTAAAGATATAAAAGATTGGATGACGCATAATTTTCTTTTATTAAATCCAGACAAGACAGAGGTACTACTTATCGGTTCAAAAAACCACCCACAAAACCTCTCACAATACAACTTTAACATAGTAGGATGTCCTGTTACTTTATCCTCTACAGTAAAAGACCTGGGTGTTATATTAGACTGCAACCTGTCTTTTGAAAATCATATTTCATATGTTACAAGAACAGCCTTTTTCCACCTTAGAAACATTGCTAAGCTACGTAATATGCTATCTGTTTCTGATGCAGAAAAGTTAGTTCATGCATTCATGACCTCGAGAATAGATTACTGTAATGCGTTATTAGCCGGTTGTCCTGCATCCTCAATAAACAAGCTACAGTTAGTCCAAAATGCCGCCGCTAGAGTTCTAACTAGATCAAGAAAATATGATCATATAACACCGATTTTATCATCCCTACATTGGTTACCTATAAAGTCCCGTATTAATTACAAGGTATTGCTACTGACTTATAAAGCCCTAAACGGCTTAGCTCCAGTCTATTTAACGGATCTTCTATCGCCCTATAATCCATCGCGCTCTTTAAGGTCACTAAATTCGAGGCTTTTGGTCATATCTAGGATATCTAGGTCCACCAAAGGAGGGAGAGCATTTTCACATTTAGCACCAAAACTCTGGAATAGTCTTCCGGATACTGTTCGATGCTCAGACTCGCTCTCCCAGTTTAAAACTAGATTAAAGACGCATCTCTTCAGCCAGGCATTCATATAATACTTTTAATCCTACAGTTAAATCCGACCTCTAGTTCATAAACGCCAGAGGAGAACTGGCCCCCGACTGAGCCCGGGTTCTCCCAAGTTTTTTTTTTCTCCATTAGGTCACCTGATGGAGTTTTTCGGTTCCTTGCCACTGTTGCCTTTGGCTTGCTCAGTTGGGGATATTTGGGGATATTTAATTTAATTAATCAATCAACGATACTATTGATCAGCATTACCAAACGTAGACATTCCACTAGAAACAAACATTGATGTATTGTTCTAATTTATTACTGTGAAGCTGCTTTGATGCAACCTGTGTTGTGAAAAGCGCTATATAAATAAACTTGACTTGACTTGACTTGACTTGACTTAAATTAATGATTGATGGTTCGTTCAGGTCATGTCTTGAGTGCATATAGAAATTCGGGATTTCTTCCTCTTACCCTTAAACTCATTCTTTCCAAACTCTTTCTTTCTTTCTTTCTTTCTTTCTTTCTTTCTTTCTTTCTTTCTTTCTGTAACTTGTATGAATGTGTATGTATATGCGTGTGCCTCGTATTCTCAAAACAGTAAACACAATTATTTTCAGGTCTAAATGAAGCTCTACACTCAAAACCATTCACTCTTGCTGAAAAACCAAACTTTGCCCTCAGACAGGACACACAAGCCCTCAAAATCACACACACTACAACATAGTCTAACACACTGGTGCAATAAATTCAAAACAACATTTCCAAAACTGGTAAGTTATGTTACTTGTGGTTCCACTCCTCACAAACCTTTTCATATGATGAACAAAAGACACAACCAATGATCCACCCCTGGCACGCATCTACTGATACATCTAGGCAGGCTTCTTCCATGGCTTGGAGGAGGTGAACACGCATATAAGGTTCTCGATCATACACTTTCGGATCATCGATACCGCCATGCCGAAAAAAACTCCTCTATTGGGTTTAGAAAGGGAGAGTATGCAGGTAGAAAGATGTTTGAAAATCTCGGGTTATTGGTAAACCAGTCTCGAACCAGAGCAGCGCGATGGAAGCTGACGTTATCCCAAACAACAACGTAGTGAGGGTGCTCTGGTTGTGCTGGTTCCCTGTGGTCCAACTGGAACATATGCTCTCTTAGACCGTCAAGGAAAGCAAGGAGGAGCATAGTGTTATAGGGTCCTAGAATGGCATGGCGGTGGAGTACCCCTCGTTGGCTGATGGCTGCGCACATAGTGACATTCCCTCCGCGCTGACCAGGGACATTTACAATAGCCGATGGACAATTATGTTCCTCCCCCTTCTCCTTCTTTTGGTCAGGTTGAAACCAGCCTCATCCTCAAGGATAATTTCATGGGGAACAGGCCAGCCTTCAATCTCAAAGATTCTCTGCAAAACACATGAAACACAGTAGAGTAAATCACTATGCTGAAGCACAGTTCAAGAGGGCACAAATGGCAGCATAAACTGCTATACTCTGATGGTACACAATACTTTATGCGATATCAAAATTCATACCTGAACATATTCCACTCGTTGGTCTTTCACTCTGTCAGAGTTTCGTTCAAAAGGGACGTGGTATACCCGTTTCATCCGGAATTGGTGCTTTCGGAGGATGCGGTCAATTGTGGAGAGGCTGATGGCATTTATTCCTCGAAAATGATTATCATCCTCAATCACTCTCCTTTGAATCTCTCGCAGGCGGATTACATTATTTGCAATGACCATGTTTACAAGCTCCCTCTCTTGCTCCTCCGACAAAAGCCTTAGCCTGCCTCCACCAGGTGGTCGTCTCTGTGTCCTTAAAAAATAGAAGCACTCATTACTGTAACTCACACATCCTTTTTACAGGAAAAAAATGGAAACATACTGAAACTATCTGTATGCGAGGCAATTTGATGCATTTCTTTATTACAGTAGTACATATCACATAGTGCAACAGTAGATGTGATGTCAAAGCACAGAGTACAGCACAAGTTACTGTACAGAGCAGTCTTACTGTAAGTACACCAACCTGTTTTCCTCCCTGAAAGTTCTGATGATGGAGGCGACGGTGAAGCGACACAAATTAGGCTGTACTCGTTGCTCAGCCTCCCTCATAGTCATGCCATGGACAAGGACATGATCAACTAAAGTGGCTCTAATTTCATCCGAGACTGCTTGTCTCCTTGCCCTTGCTCCTCCTCCTCCTCGTCTACCTCATCGTTCACCACGTCCTCCTCTTCCTCTTCTTCCTCTACCTCCTCCTTCACCACGTCCTCTTCCTCCTCCTTCACCGCATCCTCTTCCTCTCCCTCCTTCACCACGTCCTCCTCTTCCTCTTCTTCCTCCTCTCCCTCCTCTCCCTCCTCCTTCACCACGTCCTCTTCCGCTCCCTCCTCGACCTCTTCCTTCATTTCTTTGTGGATCCATTGTTCCAAAACTCAAATTAACTGACTCTGGCACTTTTATCTATCTTGAAAGTTCTGATTAATGTGTGTTAAAATTTGACTCTTAGTGTTTTCACCTGGGTAATTGTGTGCTAATTGAGCTGAAACTATGCTGACTTGAGTGAACAATATTGAATGCTAGTGCTTTCTAAATGAACACATGGTCTAGGCAATGAGAAATTAAGGGATTTGTGTGTAGAGTTTTGCAGTGACAGTTCAACAAATCTGACTCGTGTCAAAACAGGGAATTGTGTTTATAGTTTAGTGAAATGGGTGTGCTTTTTGATAAATGGCATTATGGTTTTGAAATTTTAGTTCAAAAGCCTGGTTATAGTGTTTAAGCAATTAAGAAAAACTGTAATAATTGTTTATGCTTTCTGTTCATTGGATGAACTGATAAAATGATCATTCTATTGATTCTGCTACAGTAAATTCTGAAAATAATTAAATTATTAATTATTGATCATAATCCCTTATGAATAATAATTAATTATTATTTATACGGGCGTATAAACGGTACAATACCTTGACTTGTACTTTTCTATGACAGCCTGAGTGGAAGAAAGGCAGCTCTGAGCTTCAGCCAGGGTTGACACTTACCTCTGCAGTGACTTGGAGAGGTTGCTCAGTTGATAGATGGTGTCATGGAGAAGGATGCAAAACCTGAGTACTCCACCATCCTTGCCTATGTTGAGGAACCCCTTGGCTTTTGCCCTCAGACCAGCATTCATGTTCATGGCCTCCTGGGACTACAAACAAAACAACATTATATCAGACAGCATTTAAAACTGATGAAGAGAAACATTAAATAATCCATCTAAACTGCTGTTTTAGTAGGCTATAAATTAACATACCTTCTCCTGTAAGTGGCGCACAATGCCAGCATATCCCCTGAGAAAATGGTCAAGTGCTTTGAAGAGATGTGGTAGCCACCGGGTTCCACCTACTCTGGTTGGCATCAAAGCCTTCATGTGGAGCTCCCTGAAGTGTTGCTTTAGGCTGGCCCTGTTCACTCCACTCTTATGATATAAGGCAGGGGTGCCCAACCCTGCTCCTGCCAATCGACTGTCCTGCACAGTCTTCAGGATTGCTTGAAAATTAAAGGCATGTGTGTTTGATTAGGGTTGGAGATGAACTGTGCAGGACAGTCGATCGGCAGGAGCAGGGTTGGGCACACCTGATATAAGGTGTAGAGTAGGGTTGGGAATCGTAAGACATTTTCCGGTTCCGATTCCGGTTCCACCAAACGATTCCGGTTTTGGTTGCCATTCAATACAAATTATTAAAACAACTAATAAAAAAAAAAAATATTAGTAAGGGGAAAATGCACAATCCTTTTTGTGTTTATTTCTAATGTCAACAAATTCAACATATTATTTAGCAATTTTTTGCAAAAATAAGACATTTTTCTGAAGGAAAATAAATATTTCTGCCTTCTCTAGGATAATTTGGGATAATAGAATACCCTCTCAGAAGGGGCAGAATATGCTTGAACACACATGTAAGATCCAGACAGGTGAAACATAATATTTCGATTTGAATGATTGTTTCAGAAAGACTTCACTTCATTGCTGGATGAATCAGCGCTCTAGCAGTTAAATAAACAGATTACCGCCAGCCGATGATCTGGTGCAACTGATCCAGCCCGTTGATAAATCTACCAGGCCAGAAAAGCAGGAAGAACTCATTTTATATGGGGAAGCAGAGGTCCACTTGTTTGCCTAATTGCTTGGAGAGCGAAGATTTCACTTCATTACTGGATGAATCAGCGCTCTAGCAGTTAAATAAACAGAACTGCATGCGTCTTGCGGAAGAACATTGTAGCCGGAGTTACTTCTCTATGTTTATTTCTATGACGCGGGTGAGTCACTCAGGCACTGTGCTACTCCACAGCGGTGTACAGTAGTCCGAGTATAAACGCTTATTACAGGCTTACCGTAGGGGGAGCGCTAGAGTAAAACCCTGCCCTCTGTTCAATATTCCTTTTCACTGAGAAATACGTCACAACCATAGACTGTAAAAAAATATGGACGTAGTGTCCGTGGCGTCACCCGTAGGTTTCTGAAGAGCATTTTTGAAGCCTAAAGTGGGCGGAGCCGGCCGTCGCCATCTTGGCCTTGCGTCACTCCCGGATAACAGAAAATAGACAAACAGGCGCGGGGCGTGAGTGGAGCTGAGGAGCCTGGCTATATGAAATCACCTAGCTCGACGTGATCGAGTTAGCTGATGATGTAAAGCCAATTAAACGTTCCTATTTTTGCCCTTCGAAATATTATAATAGTTAAAAGACATGGCTACAGGTGAGACTGTGTATTACTTCGAGAGTGTTTGTGTGTGACAGTGATTTATGTGCATACATGTCCGTCACTCTTTCATGGTCCGTCAGCGCGGCATCGCTCAAGTTCGTAGAGAGCTTATTCAGTCCATTTTAAATTCTGATGTTGGCCGTCTCTCAAATGGGTTATGGTTTAACCGTTAAACCATATTGCCTTTGAAGTGCAAGTAAATGCGCTAGAAAATCCGCGCTCATTCACGGACGGAGAAAGCGCCGACGCCCGCATGATTTCATCTGACGGTAACCTACATAAGCATATTATAATCCATCTGTTCCATGGGAGCAGAACGAACGAGCATTTATAGACGTTTTAAATTTGAAAACCCCAAAAAGCAACGAAATTGTCAGACATCCATTAGTGCATGTTCACAGAGGAAAACAACTGAAATACAGCGCTGGTTGTTCTCTCGAACGATAACGACGGAATCCAAAGACGTGGGCTTTGTAACGTTACCCAAGTATTAAATTGTATGAAATAATAATCCCGAAAAAAAGCACAAACACTGCAGAGATGGCAAGTTCAGCAGCTAACATTGCTGAGGTGAAGTGACGGCTAGTAACAGCAGACAAACGGCTAGCACTGACAGCGGCAATCCATCTGTCACTCAAGTGGTTTGGCCACACAACTAAACGGACGAGTTATAAAATAATTCACCCCCTTCACAGTTGTTATGAAGGGCAAAATTAGCTGTTTAGACCAAATCCACATACAGACACCAGGCTTTAAACACGTTTTTTTTCTGCTGTAAAATTTGGCATTTTAACATGGGGGAGATACAGATTTGACTCACTTCTGACAACAGCCTCAAGCGGCCAGTCAACGAATTGCAGTTTAACTCACTTCCATGTTGGTTTCAAGAGAGAGACAGGGAGGTTGCCGCAACTTTGCAAGCAACTTCCGGTTCACGCGGACTTTAAAGCTTTCAAAGGTGATGTTGGTTGCTTGACTTTTCATAATAACATGACTGATTGATTGATATAAGTCTTACCTTTCAAGGTAACATTATTGATTGACAGTCTTTTAAAGGTTTCAAAGGTGATGTTGGTTGCTTGACTTTTCATTGTAACATGATTGACTGATTGATAAATAAATACTCTAAACTTAAAATACATAATTGGTTGATTGTCTTAACTTTTCAATGTAACATGATCGATTTCTTAATATCTTAACTTTGAAAAGTACCTTGATTGATTCTCTTAACTTGTAAAGATACATAATTGGTTAACTGTCTTAACTTTTCAATGTAGTTTTATTGATAATAATAACTGTTGAGGATTACATGATGGATTGATACATTCGTAATCCAGCACGTGTGAAGATTTACAGTGGTTTGATGCATGCACGAGTATGGGAAAATTAAACGCTACCAGCACTCTGAAATCTTTGTCGGGGATCGTCTAGCCCGGTGGGGCATCAGGAAATAATTTGAACTGCTGTGGGTAAAGCTTTGTACAGGTGTCCCAGTCCATGCCGCTGTGGTAAAGAAAGGAGAAGTTCAGCTCTGTGTGTCGCTGTGAAGATCTGCATTCTGCCTTTGCTGTCCTGTGGTAAGAGAAGACTCAGTTATTAACTGTTGGATTCTGTACTCACCATTGCTGTTCTGTGAACAGAGAGATCCCGTTATCCGCCGCTGCATTCTGCCATTGCTGTCCTGTGGTAAGAGAAGACTCAGTTATTAACCCTCTGGGGTCTGGGCTGTTTTTGGGGCCCTTGAGATGTTCTGACATGCCCTGACATTTGTGCTTTTTTCAGTTGCTTATAAACATATTAATGGCAAAGGTGTAAATTCACTCTATAAAGCACAAACAGGGCTACCATAATATGTGAGCCACGTGTATGTACATGTTTTCAATTTTGAGAAAATAATGTTTATGCATGGTTATTGAAAAAACTAAAAACTAAAATTTCTGAAATAAGGCCACAAAACACATAGTAAATATGTGTCAATAAGTTTTATGACTAATGGATGTCCTCGCCTAGAATTTTTCCTTCAAAATTATGTGAAAATAGTCTTGTTTATCGTTCACATAAAACCATACATTGATTTAAATTGATGTAAAACAGGTTTTGCTTGGAAAGCCAATATGCGAGGGGGCGTGAACGAGGAGTGGTTTACACCTTAGAATACAATGTCCCACCCACTCTGCATAATGACTCTGCATAGATAGCCATTCATTCAGGTGTGAAACTGACTGAGCCACAATGCAAGGACAAAAGATATATTTAGAAGAAGACTTATATTGACCATTTAAGATTTTGCTTACATCTATCTTGTAAATATGTTTTGCTATTTTATTAAAAAGGTTACAATTACAACAATAATTACAATTTCAACAATATTTCAAGTGTACCCTTTCTTTGTAAAAAAAAATGATTATAGGCCTACATTTTATCTATGTATTCATTACTTTCATATTTCGCCTGACTGTAACGCTGTTTTCATGAAATATTAGGGCATATTGTTAATTTGCAGTTTAATACGTTGCTTATACAAATAGCCTACATTTTATTTCAACATATTTCAGTCGATTTTTACTCATCTCAGTATAGCAATACAGTTTGCTGAAACATCATCATTCATTCAAACACGCGATTTAAATTTAAACTGTCTTTGCCAGCTGTGGTAAACAGCGCATATCTCTGCCGTTCATTCATTCATAAACAGAAATCCACGTGAAGAAATTCGTGAAGGAAAAAAACTTACTTGTATTCCTCAGCTCGCTCCTCGATATACCCACACTTATGAGGGACATTTTCCATTATTATTATTATTCCTCACAGCGCTGCAAGACGGTGTGAACAAGTAATGATCTGAATAAACTTGTGTGTTTTCTCGAGCTGATATGGGGGCGTTCACAAGATTGCGCGGATTGCCTCAGCCATTTGCGTTTGAATAGCGCGTGCTCTCCGTGGGCGGAGTCACATTACATCTGAATCAGCTGTAATTAGCTCGACTGGAATCGCTCTCTTTTAATACAGATTTCACAAGATGAGAATATTTGTTTTTTATATAAATTACTTCATTCAAAAGAAGAGAATTCAAGCTTCATGCCTGTGCGTCTGTATGCCTGTTTGACTGAGTATTCGCTGAGTTATTGTTCATTTTCGAACGCGTTTCAGAATGGACTACACTGGCAGAGAGAAGGCAGAACTCGCCTCGTGTTTATTTTTCTTTATTTGGCAAAAAGCACAACACTTTATTTTTATTGTGAGTATACACAAAAATAATACACATTTAACAGAATCGATTGATGTATGAAACTTGTTTTGTAAAATCAAAGTCAAAAGAGTATTTCGGGTCTCAATTCAACTCATAAGGAAAAAAGCGAGCAGGTCACGCCGGCGTGATTGCTGACCTCTGAGGGTTAACTGTTGGATTCTGTACTCACAATTGCTGTCCTGTGAAAAGAGAAAGCCCACTGTCTGCCGCTACCTACCTGTAGTCCCTTGTGTCCTGCCCACCACCTACTGTAGTCTGCTGCGCCTTATCTGATGATCATTGCTCTCTGCCCACCACATACTGTTGTCTGCTGCTCTTCATTGGAAGGTCCTGGTCCTCTGTCCAAGCTCCGCTGAAGTCACACTGTTTGCTTTTTTTAATTTGGCACAGCGATGCAGCATTTACACAGTGCAGCATCACTAAAAAATAATGTTGTTATTACAGTAGTTCTGGTGTAGCCCCCAATCGGCCCAGGCCCATTTGCACATGTATAGGATGCATGCCCAGATGCTACACCACTGGCCCAATTGCTTATAAAAGTCACAGTACACCTTCCCCTGAAGGAGCCCCTCGATTTGACACCTCATGTCTATAGCACATACCGTGTGGGAGTTTGGGGCAGAAGAAGAAGAAAAAAGTATGGTGGATTATAATAGAAATATTTTACCTATGACAAGCACCACTAATAATAATAATAATAATAATAATAATAATAATAAGTACGATGGACCACTAATGAAAAAGTTTGATAAAAATTGTATTCTCCTGCCTAATCCCTTTGTGTGAAGAAGGAGCTGTAGTTTTATTTGAAATGTCTTGGGTTGAGATTGAGTTTGAGCAAGTCAAGCTGATATTACACAAACAACATCTGCAGGGCTGCCAACTCAAGCAATTGACACTGTTCTCACGCTCACATGCCACACATCCATTTTCTCACGCAGTGAAAAATCGCAAAGCAGAGGACCAGAGAAATGTGGCTTTCAAGTGAAAGATATTAATCTTTCATTTGAAAGCCACATTTCTAGCATCAGTTTACTGATGATCAGTAAAACCACATTTTTCCATCTGTCGCCTCTGGCTTGCTTAGTTAGGAACACTTGAATTTAAACATCTTAATTTATTGATGCTAGTATACGAGAACTGAACTGAGCTGGATGATGAATTTTATTTTTGCAAACTGGTTATAGATGTAATGAACTAAATTATTAAATTACTGATCTTAACAACTCAACTGAATCAAAACTAAAGTACAACAGACGAAATGCCTAATTTTCCTGTTATGACTGTAAAAATGCTTTGTAACAATCTGTATTGGATAAAGCGCTGTATAAATAAAGTTGACTTGACTGATGCCGACAGAAAAAGACAGAGCAGGTTACTTTTGATATGAAACAAATTCTCAGCTTTCAAATTCTGTCAATTTTACTACAAAATTGAACAATAAATACTGTTTTCACACTCTTTAATGACCGGCACATGAACCGATCATATCTTCCTCTTTACTGCTAGTTAATAGTAAATAAACATGAATGAATATCAGAAGAAATGTTGAAAGATACAGTACAGCTTACTGAAATTAATCATGTCTCATGTAACTATATACTATATGTCATGTAAAATTTACCTTAGTATGCAAGAAAAACGTCTCAGGTTATGTAACATTTGTTCCCTGAGAACAGGGAACGAAACACTGCGTCGATGACGCAATGAGAACACCATCCACGTGAACCGGTGTATGAAAGCTTATCCAATCACAGAAATCATTATTGACCGGTGACCGCCTATAACGTCAACTAGTGCAACCCAGAAGTATAAAAGAGGCGCCTAGAGAACATGTTATCCACTTATCGTCTGAAGGGACTGTTCAGCAGGCATCCCCGAGGCATGGCTAGCGACGCAGTGTCTCGTTCCCTGTTCTCAGGGACCAAAGGTTACAGTCGTAACCTGAGACGTTCCCTTTTGACGCACTGCGTCGATGATGCTATGGGGAACGATATACAAACCCACCATGCTGAGGAAAGTGCATGCTAAATTATGGCTGTGAGAAAAACATCAGAAATGGCAGTTTTACTGAAATGCCAAAAACACTCCTCCTTCGGGTCACATACAGGCTGTCGGTGACAGTATTCCCTACGGTCCCTACCCAAGCTATAAGCCTCAAAGAAGCCTCTGATACAATGAAAGCCTACCAAAGCTGCACAAAGGCTTGGAACCAACCGCTTCCTTGGAAGGGGTTCCTTTAAGGGAATATGGCCAGGGGGTCCGAAAAGGAGTCCCGTCCAGTCACCTTCTGATGGGGACTAAAGTCAAGCCCACATGCCACCAGGGAGGCCGATCTGAGTCTCTCACATTATCTGCCTCTACCTGTGCATCCAATAGGGAGAGCTGCGATTAGTGGAAGTAGTTCACTCACAAAACGGATCATTGAGATGGGCATCCTGGAGAGTAGAACTCAGCATAGTGCTTTATAACCCTTGCAAACGAGTAACTCTACTCGATCCTGGATCTACACAGTGCTTTGAAACATTGTGGAGGCTGGGCACTCAAAAGGGACCAACCAATCAGGTCAACACTAGCTAAGGCAAAAAAGAAAAAGCAACTTAAGCTGGGTTCAGATGTCTGTGGAGATTGTTTTGTGTCATCGCCAGTATTTTAGGAGCAGCTTATTTGTTTCGTAGCTCAATATTCTACCAATAATAATAATCTTATTTTAAGGACATTCTAGGCCTGCTACGTGTCAATATAATTTGTTTGCTCGATGGTGATGCGTCGTGTTGATGAACTACAGTATCTGACATGGTGACACCGAAGCATGAGCAGGAACGTAATCTCGGTGGAATTGCCCCAAATTATGATATAACTGGTTTTATAGCAGATTATTTTCTGGAGGATGATGGTGATGATGAATGGGATATATTCTTGGACGAAACTGATGAGGAATTTGACGGTAAGTTTTTGTCATTATTTTTTTATGCAAAATGTATGTACTGTATACTGTAAATGTATACTGTCAGTGTTCAGCCAATGTAATGCTAACACAGAATTCATCCTGTGATGCAAAAAAAGTGGATTTAAATGTTTATCACATATTTGATGATTGGGATTGAGTCAGTTTAAATTAATTACGTTTATGACATGAAGATTGTTTGATAAATTACACTCTGAATTGAACTCTGCTTACCACCTATAGCCTTACCTGTTTCTTGTCCCTCTGCCCTCCCCTCAATTAATCAGATTCGGTCTGACTAAACTTAAAAACTGATATTTTCATATAAAATGCTTTATTATCCACTTTAAATGAGGAATTAGCCCCTACACAATTCTTGCACATTATGCCATCATGTTTTTAGGTCTCATGCTTTGAATTGAAAAATATCTCCCTGCAATTTCTGGCAGTGACCAACATGATGATGATGATGATGAGCCAGTTTTGGTGATTGAACCCCTTGCTAGTCTGGCGAAGCAATAATAGCTCAAATGAGGGGAATGTATAATCAATAATTAATTATTAATAATTAATTATGGTTATGAGCCATTACCTACACAATTTAAATCGCCCAAAAAGGGAATACAAAGCCCATATATTTGTATCTCTATATATAAATAATTAACCACAACGAATTACAATAAATTATGAATATACAGATGGGCTATATATCAAATTTGTGAATGCAATTACAGCGTGGCAAACATATCACAAACAATGAACCTTTGAGAACCAGCAAAGAATTAAAATCACCTTAAGCAGTACTTGCATTGATCTTTTGTTGCTGAGAAAGAGTGTGCGTGTCCGTTCTCGGGGTGTCCGCTTAGTTGGAAATGTTCTTTCGGTTCTTCCGGAGCTTGTGTAGTTCGCGGGAAGTTCAAACGGTTAACTTGTAAGAGTTGACAGAAACTACGCTTAAAGTCAGTTTCATTGGTAAGTAGAGACGAGTGAACACGAGACTAAAACAAGGCAAGGACGTAAAACAAAACGGAGAGAGAACAAACTTTAGATAACGAAGCCGGCTTGAAGAAAACAAAAGCTTAAAGAAGCATATGTAAGCCAATAAGAACCGTTTTCCTTTGGCGGGAACATTTTTATGACCCATTGTTCGGTCAGGCCTCTGAATCATGTAATTTGATTGGATGTTTAAAGGGTTAATTCACCCAAAAATGAAAATTCTGTCAGTAATTACTCACCCTCATGTTGTTCCAACCCCATAAGACCTTCGTTCATCCTCGGCTGGATCACTCCTCCATAGGCTTCTAAGGGATTGAAACTTTTTTTAAAGAGATCGTTAATATAGTCCAAGTGACTCCAGTGGCTCAATCTTTATCAAGCGATGAGAATACTTTTTGTGTGCAAAAACAAACAAAAATAACGACTTTATTCCACTATTCATTTTGAGCCACTGTAGTCACTTGGACTATATTAATGATCTCTTTAAAAAAAAATTATGGGCCAGCAAGTTTCAATCCCTTAGAAGCCTATGGAGAAGTGATCCAGCTCTCAGTTTTCATCAAAAATATCTTAATTTGTGTTCCGAAGATGAACGAAGGTCTTACGGGGTTGGAACAACATGAGGGTGAGTAATTACAGACAGAATTTTCATTTTTGGGTGAACTAACCTTTTAACACAAGAATCTTTTAGATGCTTATAATCCTAATGCGTCATAAAGTTAACAAAATGTGATGCCACACATATGATTTGCATAAACCATAGCATGTAAACAGGTCTGAAACATTAATCCAAAAGTTTACAAGGACACAAAGACCAGACCACATAGAAGGAAAATCATTAGATGAGAAAATGAGATACATGTTTAGATATATTTCTCAAGTGGATATATATATATATATATATATATATATATATATATATATATTAGTGGTGGGCCGTTATCAGACTCTTATCGCGCGATAAAAAAAAATATCGCCGTTAATCTATTCTCCAAGTTGGGTTGGGAGCTGGCTCAAGCTACACAAGCTATGATGACGCAATCTACCCGCGGCCGCGAGGAAGACACGGCTGCAACGCATCATATTCATCGTCATCTTAAGTAAACACGGCTGAAAGTTAAAGCTGGTGTAAAAGATCGGTGCAACATCCATTATTTGGACTTGGTTCGGATTTAAGCCGTCCGACGTAGACTGTGTGGTGTAACAGTTCGGTAAGTTAACACACGACTAATCCGTTCTACCACCTCAAATTCAAAACGAAACATATCACTGAATACCAGCGCGCGCGTATTATTCCCAATATATCTGAGTGGTGTAGAACATAATCTCTGTCTGCGCCCGATTTAAAGAATCGTTGTTGTGTTTCTTTTTAACTGAAAAGACATCAGTTAGAATATTCTAATTTTAAATTTGGGGTTTCATAAGCTCCAAGCCATAATAAACATTAGACCTACTTAAGTCTCTGCAGCTATAGTGTACTTAAATTTTATTTATCTGCAAAATGATGTTGTATACTTACAGTTTTGCACAATATATGTTCTCAAAACTACATGCACCCTTTAAAAAAAAAAAAAAAAAAAAAAAAAACATTTAGCAGTTGTGTAGCAGGGTCTGTGTAACCTGTTCTGAAATGGTTTTATTATAATATCGTTATTGCAAGAGGCTTCAATGTATACCACATTATGGATTTTAGGCCATATCGCCTATCCTTAATTGATAGCCTATAGTAGTTGATAATAACATAGGCCTACCTAATGTTGCCTACGGACGGTAACAGTACAGTAGTAACTTTTTACAGTCTATGAGTAGAACAGCTTTCTCAAGCAGTTTGTGATGCATTTTGGAAACAGGAGATGAGCCCCTGGTCTAATGCGCCACCTGGCTTGAGAAACCCGTTCTCAAAGACTTACTTTTATAGTCATTATATGGGTAGCACACATATTCTGAATGCCTTCGGCAGAATTCAAATGAGCCATTTTAATCTAGATTAATCTAGATTAATTTCAAAATTAATCTAGATTAATCTAGATTTAAAAAAATTAATCTATGCCCACCTCTAATATATATATATATATTAGGATTAATGTGGTTTATATAAAAACGGCCTTTAAGGTGTGGCGGATAAATACAACAAAATAAAATGATACGACCGCCATAAAAACTGGGTTATTTTTTTAAATTTAATAAACATGAATCCAATGTGTAGGCCTACTCGCAACTTTATTAGCAGCGTCTTCATAACATCGCGCCTAAAGACAACTGAGAAAGCCTGAACACAAACAAAATGCCCCCCAAAAGAAAAAAATCTCCATGTCTTCGGTGCTGACGCGCTCATGTAACATGTAAGGGTGGCGCTGCCAATAAAGCACCTAAAAGCTGTCACAACGAACCGGCAAAATTAATGATTATGAATATGTAAAATATAGCAGGAGACATTTTAATTGTTTACTAATAAACCAGTTTTTTTATGTCAGTGTCGGCTGGAAAGATGAAGTTGACGCGATCTTCGCAGTAGTGAACGCGCCAGAGAGAAATGCGCATTTCATACGGATTACATAAGCAGAGAACAGTCTGTTTTCTTTCCCTGTTTTGAATTGTTCTGTTTAAAAGTACACATTTCAAGCTTTCTATATATGTCTCAGGTCTGTGAGGCAAGTAGGCTACCTTATACGCTGAGTTTCGGTTCATTAATGAGACGAGCTCCAGGTTCACGTGCTGGCGCCTCCGTGTCGTGATTATCTATTTTCTAATATATTTACTTCTTATTTATTAAATCCAGACAATTGGTTGATGAAACATTGATTAAAATTAAGATACAATTAATACAAAACTAAATTAAATTTAAAGACAGGCTTTGTGCTTTCTGCTTGAGGTCTCTGTGAAAGTTTTAAAGCAGTCTTTTAGTGCTGCTTTCAGAGCTCACGGCCTTAACGGAGAACTGTCCCGTCTGTAACATTGTTTTTTTTTGTGTGTGTGTGTGTGTGTGTGTGTAATACATTTCTAAATAAATGCGACTTATAGTCCAGTGAGACTTAGGCTATATATGTTTTTTCTTCTTCATGGCGCATTTTTTGACTGATGCGACGTATACTCCGTAGCGACTTACAGTCCGGAAAATACAGCAAGTTATTTATTCTTTCTGTGCGGCCCGGTACCAAATGTCCCACGGACCGGGACCCCTGATATAAAGTAATCTAATCTCTTCAGAAAATGTGGAATAAACCAGTCAGTTCATATGGATTTGTTTTACAATCTCTTTATGAACTTTTTGAAGAGTCAAAGTGGTAGTTGCATGGCTGTCAAGGAGAGAGAGAAATCTCTCAGATTTAATTTAAAAGATCTTGATTTGTGTTCTGAAGATAAACGAAAATCTTAAGGGTTTGGAACAACATGAGGGTGAATGATGATAAAATTTTCAGTTTTGATTGAACCAACTCTTTAAGCTTTAAGGAAGTTGAGCAATAACAACCCACATTATTTTTGCAGTGTGAAGTGACATCACATGCTTATTTGCATTGGAAGCTCCAAGTGCATGCATGACAGTCACTAAAAATTAAAGGATGGAAAGGATGAAAGGATGGACTGATTGAAAGGTATTTTTGTATAATTTGAAACAGTTTGGACTATATTGCTATATTACTATATTGCTGTTTGATTTTTTATTTATTTTTTTGCATTGAAAAATTACAATAATTTTGTTTCTATTTAAAAAATGTGAACTATTTCAAGATTTTTTTTTTACTTGTATGAGGTAAAATCAGCAAAATTTCAAACCCCTAGTACTCCTTGTGCTATTTTATGCTGGTGCTGGGCCATTTACAAAGTATGATGATGAAACTGTTAAAATATTCAGAATTTAGAACTTAAATTTAGTAAATTGTCATCAGCGATTCTTTTTCAACTACGTTTTGTTCACAGTTTGGATGCCACATTCTCTTAAAGTTCACACTTTTTATTCTCACCTTCTAAAAACAGTATTCTCTTTCTAATTTTTTACAAATGTCAAAATACATTCTTTCTAAACCATAGATATACATTCTACTGGGAAACCAAAGATGGCAAGACAAGATATCAATGAGATGACCATGGTTACGTTTGTTAGTACGAATGCTATAGAACTACCCCATGAGTTAGATGACTTCAACCATCCTGAAGAGGAATGGAGAAAACAGATAAGTATGATTATGTTCTTCAATGCACATCTGAACGTATCATCTTACCTTTCTTATATACTTCCAATATATCTTTGCCGTGGCAAATGGAAGAAGCTGGGCTGAGAAAATGGCTGCGTTCAAAATGGCACACTTAACTTTCTACTTACTGCTTATTGCCCAGTGCACAGTGCATGCTGCCTACTACTTTTTTAAAGAATAGTTTGTGAAATAGTTTACAATATACAACAAATAGTATGCTACAGTTTCAGAATAGTATGCTACATTAATTTAGCACAGCTGTCCGATTACATTTGGTTTAAATGCATAAAAAGTAGGAGGCTAAAGTAGAGGTCTGCATTCCCGCGGCTGTCCCGCGGGATCCGCGGGACCCGACCAGATATTTTGCGCCGCGGGATTAAATTTCCGACTAAAAAACGGTAGCGGTCGGTAACTCTGGTGTAATTTGAACGGGAGCGGTCGGTCATTCAATATCACGTTCCCGACGCCGACGTTCTTTCAGAACAGCATATCTTCGCTTTACCTAATCTTAATCTTATCGACCAACAGGGTCTGCCATGTAGGCTAATCAGGACCGTTATGCACGCGCTGCACGCACGGACCAGTAACGGTTCTTTCTGTCATGCATTGATTGTATTTGCCTAACAGCAAAATGTTACGAATTTTGATAATACGAATAAAAATAATAGCCTACACTTCTTCTTTTTTTTCGCTGCGATATTTTTTCCCCTACTACTGTCTGCAGCAAAATGTTAAATTTTGTATATTGACAAGGCGAATAAAATAATAATAAAAAAATGTTTGTGCAGACTACATTTTTATTTTCTCTGTGAAAATGTAGGCTACATGTGAAATTCTGGGAGATCTATATTAAAGCGGGATGGTCGGGTCGGGAAGAAAATTATTCTAAGCAGACAGCGGGTGAACAAATAGTGTATATATAGCGGGAACGGGTGGGTGCGGGATATAACCCCAGCGGGAGCGGGACCTAAAAAACAGTCCCGCGCAGACCTCTAGGCTAAAGACTGCAGTCTCTTGCTTCAGTCACTAGAGCACCAATTGGGATCAGAGGAGTGAGGTTTGCTCGCACAGCAACTACTAGCTGGCCTCTGTTTAATATACTGTTTATGTAGTACCACTCCCATGTATGTACTCACCAGGGTGGGAATTATGTAATTTTAGCGGCAAGGTCATTTGGCCTCCACCTTTTTTTTTTTTTAGGGGCACCAAGGCCATATGACAGGGCACAAAGGCCATTGAGTACAATTCGATGGTTTTCCCATTCAGATTGATACCATAACATCCTAATTTGGAATAAGACATGGATTATGACTTTTTTAATAAAAAAAAACAAAACATTTTTTTAATGAGAGAGAGAGAGGGCGCCATTACACCCAGAAGGTATACACCCTCACACAACAATAGAAACGACACAAATGCCAATAAAAGCATTCAAAATATTCATTCAGTCCTCTATATCATGTGAGTGTGAGAGAGAGAACCATTTCATCCAGAAGGTATACACCCTCACAATCATTATCGCTCAGCGCTCAACGCAGTTTGCTTCACGCTCCACTCAAATCGCCCCCCGCTCTCTCCAAAAAAGGAAAAAAAATCTACATGTATATCACTTGTAGCGGTCCCCAAGCTTTTTTTGCGCCACAGATCGGTTTAATATCAGACAATATTTTCACGGACCGGCCTTCAAGGTGTGGCGGATAAATACAACAAAATAAAATGATACGAACGGCATAAAAACTGGGGTATTTTTTTTAGCCTATAATAATAAACGTGAATCCAATGTATGGGCCTACTAGCAACTTTATTAGCAGCGTCCTCTAACATCGCGCTTAAAAACAACTGAGAAAGTCTGAACACAAACAAAATGCCTCCAAAAGAAAAGAATCTCTATGTTTTCGGTGCTGATGCGATGTAAGGGTGGCGCTGCCAATAAAGCACCTAAAAGCTGTCACAACGAACCGGCAAAATGAATGATTATGAATATGTAAAATATAGCAGGAGACATTTTAATTGTTTACTAATAAACCAGTTTTTTTTTTTTTTATGTCTGTGTCGGCTGGAAAGATGCTGACTCGCGATATTCGCAGTAGTGAACGCGCCAGAGAGAAATGCACATTTCATACGGATTACATAAGAGAGAAGTCTGTTTTCTTTCGTTTTGAATTGTTCTGTTTAAAAGTAGACATTTCAAGCTTTATATATATGTCTCAGGTCTGTGAGGCAAGTAGGCTATACGCTGAGTTTCGGTTCATTTATGAGACAAGCTCCTGTTTTGCCGGCGCCTTCGTGTCGTGATTATCTATTTTCTAATATATTCACTTCTAATTTATTAAATCCAGACAATTGGTTGATGAAACATTGATTAAAATTAAGATACAATTAATACAAAACGAAATTAAATTTAAAGACAGGCTTTGTGCTTTCTGCTTGAGGTCTCTGTGAAAGTTTTATAAAGCAGTCTTTTAGTGCCGCTTTCAGAGCGCTCACGTCCGTAATGGAGAACTGTCCAGTCTGTAACATTTTTTTTTTTTTTTTTTTGTGAAATAAATTTCTAAATAAATGCAACTTATAGTCCAAGTGCGACTTAGGCTAGGCTTATATGTGTTTTTTCTTCTTCATGGCGCATTTTTTGACTGTTGCGATTTATACTCCGGAGCGACTTATTAATAGTAGGCTACACCTGTATGACTTCTCATTTTCCTTTTTGAAGTAGTTTTGAACTCCATTATTGAGCTGAGTTTTGACTGAAAATAGTCTACTGTTGATGACTGTGCAAGACATATGGATTCAGGGTCAGGCTTGACTGAGCATGCTTCAGACTCGTGGTGTGAGCGGAGCGATGTTATATAAAGTGTCAAAATATCATGTGGTGCGACCATCCAGAAACGTTCAAATGTATTTTCTGGTAGTGATTCAAAAGTGATTTATAATCATTTACAAAATTGCAAAGCACTTGTATTTAT
Source organism: Scardinius erythrophthalmus (assembly GCF_964197995.2). Taxonomy (NCBI): domain Eukaryota; kingdom Metazoa; phylum Chordata; class Actinopteri; order Cypriniformes; family Leuciscidae; genus Scardinius; species Scardinius erythrophthalmus. Next base: position 39,169,703 of record NC_138224.1, on the reverse strand, counting down.
ATTTCCGTCATAATATACAAACAAACACAAAGATGTCCATTATAAGATATATCACTTGGCAAGGCAAGGCAAGTTTATTTATACAGCACATTTATGGATAATAAATGTATATTTACGTGGCTACTCTCGCCGATCGGTTACATCCAGCCACAGCCAGTGTCGAACACACCTAAAGGCGGGCATACATTGTGTGATTTTCGTCCAATTTTGAGCCGAATTCTGACTCGTGCCACGAGTTTTTTCATTAACTAAAGGTTACAGTGAATTAAAAATTAGTTAATTTTGTTGAAACACATGAATACATAGGCTACATTATGTATGAAATATAATATGGTACTCGTTGCTTTGAAAGCAAGTTTCATGTTTACAGCTTGATGCACGTCATTTAACTTCTTAAGTTAAGCTTTTTTGTTATTCAGTTATAAGGCAGAATAATTCTATTTTTTTTTTTTTTTTATTCAGATATGTAGCAGAGGAATTCTGTTTAACTAAAGGCTACATTTGTTACTAAAATGTTTAAGAATTATAGTATGTTTTAATAAAGCTTAAATGCTTTAGAAGGATAAACTATTCCATGTTTGACTCATATTTAATTATTAAAAGAGTTTAATTTCTATTGTCTATCCAGTCAAGGTTTATAGGGATTTTCAAGAAGTAATTTGTTTAATTACTAATAGTAATTAAATTACTTTTCAGACAGAGTAATTAGAAAAGTAGGCCTATTTTAAATACAATATTAATGATGTAATTAGTTATTAGTAATTAATTACTTTTTTGAAGTAACTTACCCAACACTGGTTCGGACATATTATAGACTGTTAATAATTAATTATATGCCTATAATTTATTGTAATCAACCTAAATGTTTTAGACAATTTTTAATAAGGTGGAAATTCTATATAATATTTTATTATCCTCACGGCACATTTAATGAAAAGTGTTTTGTTTTTGTTTTTTTGGCAGTGTTGTGTAATATGGCACATGCAACAATGTCACAGGCCCTGTCAGGTGTGCAACCCTCAGACTTCTCAGACACTGAAATCTTCCCTTTAGTTAGCCAAAGTTCATTTCATTGTGTGCCCTTGTCCTGGCTAGAGCTGCATTGTAACTGGTTTGGGTCAGGGAATGGGGTCATAAAACACCTGTCTGCAGGCAGGAACATGTCATAATCACCTATGAAAAAATTTAGTTCTGTTAGGATCAGCATAAGTATGTAATACAGTGAGCTTGATATTTAATTATGGAACTTTTCTTACCACTTTCAAATAATGTGGATAAATGTGAATCTCTGAAAATTCTTAAGTCATGCACAGATCCTGGCCATTTTGCTTTCACATTTGTGATATGGAAAATTTTAGTCAACTGCCTTTTTTTTTTTTTTTTTTTTTTTTACTTTTTTTTACTGCTTTTTTAGAACAGAAAAACACTATACATTACAAAAAAGAATTAAATGGGAAAAAAAGGTTAACAAATAATACAAATAATAAATTAGAATAATGAAGGTTGCCACACATTACATATAAACATTCACGAATAACAAAAGAGTGTCATATGTTACATATAATCCTTTACTCATTTCACATGAGTAAACCTTCTAATAATACACAAATATATTCATTTACAAATGCAGACCTTTAAACCACAAAGGAGCTTGTTAACCATTTCCTCCATTGGTTCTCAAAGATTTGTGTTTGTAGCTGAAGTGTATATGTAAGTCTTTCCATTTCTCTAACCTCTGTTACTATTTGAAACCAGTCTTCTCTCGTAGGTGGGTCTTCCTTGTACCATTTCCGGGTTATCGCTTTTTTACTTGTTGCCAATAAAATTTTAAATAAATATTTATCATCTTTCCCAACCTCATCTGGGATGTCTCCCAAGTAAAGGACATAAAATGACTGATATATGTAGGGTGAAAATACTATTAATAGTAGACCGTACAACCTCCCAAAAACTATGTACTTTTGAACAATGCCAGAATATGTGTGTATGGTATGCCTTTTCTACACCACATTTCCTCCAGCATGGGTAGGAGGTTCTCGTTTGTAATTCCTTAATTCTGGGTGTGATAAAAAAGCGAGTCAAATTTTTCCAACAAAACTCCCGCCACATTCTTGAGCTCGTTGAGGTATGTGGGATAGTACATATTTTATTCCATTGTTCAGGTAACAAGGAAATGCCAACCTCTTTTTCCCATTTTAATCTTAAATATTCTATTACTTATCCCTTTATATAATTTGGACACAATCTTACTTGTACCTTTCTTATATGCCTGTATAACAACCTGCACAATCTGATTAATCTCATCATTATTCTTTATTTCTTTCATATAATATTGACGAACCTGTAGATATCTAAATAGGTCGTGATTTACAAGACCAAACTTGTCTTTTAAAGCTTGAAAGCTCTCTATGTTTCCATTGTTGGTAATTGTGCAGAGTCCAGAAATTTCTAAGTAAATCCACTGTGTAAACCTATGGTCTATTGTCCCTGGTTTGAAATCTGGGTTATATGCCACCCAGTTCAAAATCTGAATTTGTTTCTCCAAGTGGAATTCCTTTACGATTTTAAACCAGATTTTCAAGGTAAATTGAGTTATTGGGTTAATATATTGTATTTGCCTTTGAAAATGAGATTTTTTACCTATTAGAGCTTGAACTGGTACCCCTTGAAACTCGCTTTCTATTTCCTTCCAGTTTGTCTCAATCTGTAAATCACACCAACACACCAATGGCCTCAGCTGAGCGGCATAATAGTAATCTTTTAGATTGGGGAGTGAGATACCCCCTTTATTTTTCTCCAATTGCAATGTTTTATATCTAGTTCTTGGTTTATTTCCATTCCAAATGAATCTAGAGATTTGTTTATCCCATCCTTGAAACTGTTTAGGTGGTATTTCCACAGGAAGTGATTGGAAGAGATATAACCGTCTCGGAACGGAAGTACATTCATTTTTATACTTTCAATTCTTGAACTAAAATCCAAATGTGGTAGAGAAGACCATCGCTTAAGATCTTCTTTAATTTTTCCATTTATTATAATTCTTCTTTTATAACTTTGTTAAATCTTGTGTTAGCCATACCCCCAAATACTTAATTGCTTTTTGATTCCAATTAATATTTAATCGTTGTCTGAGTTCTTTTATTGGATTGAAACCAAATGATAAAATTTGGGTTTTCTTTATGTTTAATTTATATCCCGAGAACCGTCCATACTCCTCAAGAAAGTCAAATAACTTAGGAAGTGATATGTCTGGATTAGAAAGATAAACTAGCACGTCATCAGCATATAGTGCCATTTTATGTTCTACTTTATTAACTGTGATCCCTCCAATTATATTATTTTCCCTTATTGCCTGGGCCAAAGGCTCAATATAGATTGCAAATAATAAGGGAGAAAGAGGGCATCCTTGTCGGGTTCCTCTTTCTAAATTTATCTTTTTTGTAAGGCCACCATTTATTTTAATCCTAGCTTCTGGTTTGAAATACAGGGATTGGAAACTTCTGACTGAGTTTTCTGAAAAACCAAACCTCAAAAGAACCTGAAATAAATATAGCCAATTCACACAATCAAATGCTTTTTCCGCATCTAGGCTAACTAAAGTTGCTTTGATATGATCTTTTTTGATTTGTTGTATTATGTGAAGTGTTCTTCTAATATTATCAAAAGTCTGACGTCCTCTAATAAACCCCGTTTGATCGGAATCAATCAGATCAGGAAGAAATGTCTCAAGTCTTTTTGCTAAAATAGAAGCAAATAACTTGTTGTCACATGCCTGTCCTGTCTTGTGTCGCACATGTGGTGTTTGTGTTCCTGTCACTGTTTGACCCCACCCTCCTTGTTATCTCATTATTGGTTTCATTTGCCCCACCTGTTGTTCCTTATTACCTGCCTGATTTGTCCCTTTTATAAGTTCCTTTGTGTTTGCAGTCTGTGTCGGATCGTTGTCTTGTACACGTCTCTTGTTTTCCCTTGACCCTTCTGGTATGTTTGTTTCCAAGTTGTTGTTTTGTATTTTGTTGTGTTTTTCCCCCTCGTGGGTGTTTGTTTATAAACTTCCTTTGCACTTGAGTTTTTTCCCTCGTTTTCTTAAGTTTCACCGTGACAGAACGATCCGACCATGTCAAAGATTCAGCAGAGGAAGTTCCAGCATCCACTTGTTCCCCCGGACTCATGCCAACATTATGAACGCATTCTTCGCGTTCAAGCATTGTTTGCGCTCCGCCAGCAGGGGACTGATCTAAGGAAGTTCGCGGTCAAATTCCTTAGTGCTGCAGAGGGACTGGGTCTTAACGAGGAGCCCCTCAAGGACCTTTTCTTTTATGCCCTTGACGAGCCCATGGATTGGGTTCTGAGAAGGGCGTATGACCGCAGCACTTTTGAGGGCATGGTGGAGGGTCTCGCTCGCCTGCAGGAGCGAGAGGCCATGAAAAGGGTCCCTGTTCCGGTGACCTCAGTACCGGTGGTCCCGAGTCCAGTGTTCCCAGTTTCGATGGTCCGAGTCCAATGGCTCCAGTTCCAGTGGTCTCGAAACGGAGAGGAGGAAGAAGACTCCTTCCGTGACTGTTCCGGTGGTCCCTGTTCCGGTGGTCCCTGTTCCGGTGGTCCCTGTTCCGGTGGTCCCTGTTCAGTGAGCCTGCTCGCACGGCCTGCACCACCTCAGCGGTGCGTCACGTCTGCCCAGCCAGAGACTGTTCACGTCACGTCTGCCAGCCAGAGACTGTTCACGTCACGTCTGCCCAGCCAGAGACTGTTCACGTCACGTCTGCCCAGCCAGAGACTGTTCACGTCACGTCTGCCCAGCCAGAGACTGTTCACGTCACGTCTGCCCAGCCAGAGACTGTTCACGTCACGTCTGCCCAGCCAGAGACTGTTCCTGGGCCTATGTCTTCGGACAAGATGGTCGTCGCTGCCGCCGAGCCTGTTCAAGTCACATCTGCCGAGCCTGTGTCCCCTGACAAGATGGCCGCCGTCGAGCCTGTTCACGTCACGCCTGCCGAGCCTGTGTCCCCTGACAAGATGGCCGCCGTCGAGCCTGTGTCTTCGGACAAGATTGCCGCCGCCGAGCCTGTTCACGTCACGCCTGCCGAGCCTGTGTCCCCTGACAAGATGGCCGCCGTCGAGCCTGTGTCTGAGCTTGTGGTGTCTGTTCCTGAGCCGGCGGTGTCTGTTCCTGGGCCGGCGGTGTCTGTTCCTGAGCCGGTGATGTCTGTTCCTGTTCCTGAGCCGGAGCCAGTGTCTGCTCCTGAGCCGGAGCCAGTGTCTTTTCCTGAGCCGGAGCCAGTGTCTGTTCCTGAGCCGGAGCCAGTGTCTGTTCCTGAGCCGGAGCCAGTGTCTGTTCCTGAGCCGGAGCCAGTGTCTGTTCCTGAGCCGGGGCCAGTGTCTGTTCCTGAGCCGGGGCCAGTGTCTGTTCCTGAGCCGGGGCCAGTGTCTGTTCCTGAGCCGGGGCCAGTGTCTGTTCCTGAGCCGGGGCCAGTGTCTGTTCCTGAGCCGGGGCCAGTGTCTGTTCCTGAGCCGGGGCCAGTGTCTGTTCCTGAGCCGGGGCCAGTGTCTGTTCCTGAGCCGGGGCCAGTGTCTGTTCCTGAGCCGGGGCCAGTGCCTGTTCCTGAGCCTGTTCCTGAGCCTGAGCCTGTTCCTGAGCCTGTTCCTGAGCCTGTTCCTGAGCCTGTTCCTGAGCCTGTTCCTGGGCCGGTGGGGCAAGTTCCAGTGCCCGAGCCGGTGGTGCCAGTTCCAGTGCCCGAGCCGGTGGTGCCAGTTCCAGTGCCCGAGCCGGTGGTGCCAGTTCCAGTGCCCGAGCCGGTGGTGCCAGTTCCAGTGCCAGTTCCAGTGCCCGAGCCAGTGGTGCCAGTTCCAGTGCCCGAGCCGTTGGTGCCAGTTCCAGTGCCCGAGCCGGTGGTTCCAGTGCCCGAGCCGGTGGTGCCAGTTCCAGTGCCCGAGCCGGTGGTGCCAGTTCCAGTGCCCGAGCCGGTGGTGCCAGTTCCAGTGCCCGAGCCGGTGGTGCCAGTTCCAGTGCCCGAGCCGGTGGTGCCAGTTCCAGTGCCCGAGCCGGTGGTGCCAGTTCCAGTGCCCGAGCCGGTGATTCTTAAAACGAAGTTCTCTTGCCTTCTTAAGGGCTGTGGCAATAGAAATGATTTTTACCCCTTAATACCGCCTTGGCTGCATCCCATAATATAGGGGGACTTACTTCCCCGTTATCATTGTTCTCCAAGTATATACTAATTTCTGATCTAATCTGGTCCACCACATTCGCATTACCTAATATGCTTGTATTAAGCCTCCATATTTTATCCATGAATTTATCATTTAAGTTTAGAATGAGACATATTATTGCATGGTCTGATATATCTGATGTTCCTATTGTACAATCTTTTACCCTGTGTCTATCTTTATTATACATAAAGAAATAATCTATTCTGCTGTACACCCCATGAGGTGCTGAGTAATGGGAATATTTACGTTCCAAAAGGTGGAAATCTCTCCAGACATCCATTAATCCCAAATCTTCTAATGAATTCCTAAAAAATTTGGATTGTGCTGTTTTAGTTCTCTTACTGTTGGATGAATCTAGTTTTCGGTCAAGCACAATGTTGAAATCACCACCAAATATCAGTGTTCCTTTAGATTCTGTGGCTACAAGATCAAAAATTGTGTTAAAAAAAAACTGTTTTACTTGCTGGGGATGCATAAACATTTACTAGAGTAATCAGATGCTGATCTATTTTTCCCTGTACCAGAATATATTGGCCTTCTTTATCTGATATCTCTTTCAGCAAATAAAAATTTAGAGAGTTATGTATTAATATGGACACACCCCTTTTATTGAATTTTCTAAAGGAACTATAAAACGTCTGTCTATACCCGTATTTTTTCAGCTTGTCATGTTCAGATGGGGAAAGGTGAGTTTCCTGCAAAAATAGAATCTGGCTCTTTTCACGTTTTAATTTGGCTATAACCTTACTCCTTTTTATTGGGTTATTTAACCCATTTACATTTAGTGAAATGATTTTAACATATCGCTGCATAACGTTTTACAGATTAAGAACAAATGCTGGCAACCTCTAGAACAAACGTAAAACTGAAAAAAAAAAAAAAAAAAACACTCTAGAACAGTGACCTCCACAATTAAGGTCCATAGATGACCTGGTAAATCCCAGTTCCAATCCTGGGATGAGGGATCTTGTCCTACTTCTGGTAAGGGACCCTTGCTATCACCTAAATGGGGGATGATCTCCCCTAATAGTATAGCACCAATCATAAATCAGAAGACCTACCCCGGTCAGCTTATTTAGTTAAATGAAAGCAAAAAAAAGTGTGTGTGTGTATATATATATATATATATATATATATATATATATATATATACAGTTGAATCATTAAAACAAAGACTCGTAGAATTAGTAATTCTTTTACCTATAGAGGAGTATTCAGACTCGATGTTCGACGCATATTCAGTCCGCCATAATGTTATTTAAACCCTGTTAAATCTGCATACCTCTTCAAAGTTTAGTCAGGTAGTGTCCATTCAATTATTTCATTAATCCGATGGTAATGGTTGTCTCTGGAAGCCCCGAAGCTTCTCCCGTATGCGATTATGAGCGCTACTTTTCACTTTCTGCCACTGTGTGCGTTGCGTCAGCCTTTCTTCCCACCGGCGTTCAGATCCTTTGGATATCGCTGTCAAGTCCACCGCATCCCCCCTCTTATTCAGATCCTCTGCCACCTCCACTGCACTGTCATATAGCTGAGGTCCTGTCTCCCAATGGATTCGCATCTTGGCAGGGTAAGGCATCTGGAATCGAATTTTGTTGTCCTTAAGGACTCTTTTAACTTCTTTATATTCCTTAAGCTTTGCGTTAATTTCCGCTGGATAGTTGTGCGCAAAAAAAACTGGTCTGCCCTCATATTGTATTCCTTTTTGCCCACGCTGTACGCAGGACCAAATCTTTAATACTGTATTGCAAGAAATTGACAATGATCGATCTCGAGTTGGCATCATTTTGAGGTCTTGGGCCCAGAGATCTATGTGCTCGCTGTATCTGCAGGTCTAGATCGTCATTTAGGGAGAGCTCCGTTTTCAGTAGGCCACTGATGAACGTGAGCATGGATGCCCCCTCAGCTCCTTTTTTAATGCCATAGATTCGGATATTATTTCGCCGTGACCGACCTTCGAGATCCTTGATCTTGTCCTGCATCGTCTTTTGATCTTTCAAAGCATGGAATAGCGCGTCCTTCAGTTCAACGTTTTCAGATTCAAGTCCAGTAATTCATTCTTCCGTCTCATCTAATCGCGTGCTATGCGACTGAATATCCTCAGCAATATCTTGCAGCTTCTTGTTTATGTCTGTTTTTAACTTTTCAACTTCAGTTTTTATATCCTCCTTAAATTCTTCCTTGAATTGGCTAAATTCTTTTCTTAATTCCGTCTTCAAGTCGGATATATCTTTGCTGAGTGCTTGCACCGCGCGTAAAGTTTCGGCGCCCTCATTCTCCGATGGAGGATTATCATTGCCATCCACCGTCTGATTACTCTCCTCAGCTGGTTTTTGTTTTCGTAAGTGCTTTTTTAGGCTTCGCCCCACTCATTTTACCGTCGTTTTTCGTATTTGAATTAGAAATTCTTAGAGTATTGGGGCTTTTTCCCCTCAATGACCGGGAGCTATATTTTTATGCTGCCATCTTGCGCCTCGCTCCAACCGGAAGTCCAACTGCCTTTTTTTTATATATATATATATATTACTAATCTGGAATATTAAGAATCACAATAGTAACTGGGCTGCACATTTACATTGTGAACCCCCTTTCTGTTCACATAATCCCCTTCATTGAGGCCTTGATGGCAGTCTATGGTCTAGCCTATAAGCCTGAGTGACATATACTGTAATCAGCATGGTCATGATTGCATAATCTTTCATAAAAAATTATGATAGCCTTATAAATAAAAAAATAAAAAAAACTGCTTTACAACATTGGGTCTTAAGTGGCTTTGAAATGCCACAAAAAAACTGTTTTTTAAACCTAAAGCGCCAGGTAAACTCCAAATGACACGACAGACAGCACTTTCCATCAAGTTCTCCGCATCTCCAATAGTGTAAAGGAAAGAGCCACTCGCAAATAATCTTAGGGTACAGTTTGTGCTGTAGTTAAAGCCCGACTCCGACAAGTCGAAAATAAATGTGCATTTCCGACAAATTAATAATGTAAACAACAATCTCACAAGTCATGAGAAAAAATATATATCTCAGAAAGTGCACTATCGCGCTGGACTTCCCGTATCAGCTCCGCTTATGAAGCCGCAGTCTAATCCTGTTAACATGAAATAAGCTGCTCACGAGCAGGTTTAAGCTTGCACACCTGTTGCTATGACAGCAAATCCAGGATGAGCTTCGAAGAACCAAACAATCCAAGATCATGCCAATTCGGCAACAATCAAATCCAGCTAACTGAGTTAGCGACGTACGAAGAACGGGCTCCAGGTGGCTCCAGAATCAAAGGCCATGGGTTTGTACAGGCAATAGTGAGGACGTTCAATGCAATCGCTAGCGTTCAATGCAATCACGAGCGTTCAAGGCAAAAATCCCGCGTCCCAAACTGGAAATGCTATTTAAGCCGCAGCAAAGCAGCAGCCGGCAACTTCTGCAAAACAAATAGACATTTTCGTTTGCTTTCTTCTCCCTCCCCACTCCTCTCACCTTTGTAATCACACAAACAGGGTAAGGGAAAAATAAAATTACCTTTCACGTGTATGACACTAGCATACTCACTAACAATGCCTGGATGCACCCGACTAATCTAAAATTATACCAAACAAGCACATTAATCAAACATGTAAATTAAATTAAATTCCCACAAACACCCATATTCTAAGTTTATAATTCCCCTACCATCTATGAGCCTCCAATTTAACAAAACCTACCTTTCCCAAGGAGTGAAGGAGATACAAGACCTACACAAACAAGTCACATCGGTACAAAGTCATGAGGAAACTACTCTCACCTGCGTCTTTATAGCTACATGATTACCTGACATACCCACCCACTTTATGCAATCCGTACGCTATTTTTAAAGGGGCCACGCAGACTATTGTTAAAGGGGCAATCCCACTACATCTGGATACATGATATCGTCTATTGGTGCTACCCGGCACGGGGGTTTATCGCATATTTCATGTATATAGTGAGAGCAGTGAAGTCACAGCTCGATGATCGGACCGTATAATGTGAGCACATAAATCCTGAGCTTTGGCTTGACATCGCATGCGATCTACTCGTTCAGTGTGAGTAGGTAACCTTGCTGAATTCACACAGACATCGCACAGTGTATGTCTGCCTTATTGACAAGTACAAGAAACAAAACCCACACCGTAACAGATAGAGTTGTGGTTAAAGGTGGATTGTGTATTATTTAGGGGGATCTGTCGACAGAAATGCTATATTATATACATAACTATGTTGTCAGTGGTGTATAAAGATCTTACATAATGAATCGTTATTTTTATAATCTTAGAATGAGCCATTTCTATCTACATACACCGCGGGATTGAAATGCGCCGACTTGTTTCTAGTACAGGAGCCCTAAATGGACAAACGCATTTCGTCACCATGTTGTTCTTTGTGCAAAGAAACTACCAAAAGTCAGCAAATAAAACACTAACAGAAAGATGAACAAGTAACAATCATATGCACAATAACAAATTGTTTTACTGAATAATTAAGAAAGCATACTTTCTTAATTTATCTTTGTAAAGAAACCTCATTGCTGAACTGGCTACTATGGCCCTGTCCCAAATGGCACACTTCATGTGCACTTTCGGTCTTGTGGACTTACAATGGCTGTCGCGTGCGTGTGTCCATAAAGTCTGTGAGACCGCAGTGTGTCCCATTTGTTATTTTTAGATCTCATAAGGGTGCTCGCGAGTGCCCCCATGTGGTCGAATTGCGCCCTTGATGCGTACTTTTGCCAAGCCCACGCTGATGCGGGCTCCGCAGCAGACTTCTTCCCGACGGTCAAAGCGGCATTACGTCACGAAAGTGCGGACTCAGATAAAGACCGCGAGTGCTTAGGGTTCCATTTAGGACAGGGCCTCTCTGCTGTCTCAGTTGATGACATCATTTCCTGTCGGCCGCTGTAACTTCTGTTGGCTGCAATTCACAACCTCACCACTAGATGCCACTAAAAACCACACACTGCACCTTTAATTGACTGATATACTGTATATATATTAGTGGTGGGCCGTTATCGACTCTTATCGCGCGATAAAAAAAATATCGCCGTTAATCTATTCCCCAAGTTGGGTTGGGAGATGGCTCTACTAGACAAGCTATGATGACGCAATCTACCCGCGGCTGCGAGGTAAACCCGGCTGCAACGCATATTCGTCGTCATCTTAAGTAAACACGGCTGAAAGTGAAAGCTGCAACATCCATAATTTGGACTTGGTTCGGATTTAAGCCGTCCGACAAACAGCAGCAAACTATCCGAGTGTGTGGGGTAACGGTTCGGTAAGTTAACACACGACTAATCCGTTCTACCACCTCAAATTCAAAACGAAACTGAAACTGATATCACTGAATACCAGCGCGCACGTATTATTCTCAATCCAATATATCTTAGTGGTGTAACGTTAACACATAATCTCTGTCTACGCCCGATTTTAAGAATCGTTGTTGTGTTTCTTTTTAACTGAAAAGACATCAGTTAGACAATATTATAACTTTAAATTTGGGGTTTCATAAGCTCAAAGCTATAATAAACATTAGACCTACTTAAGTCTCTGCAGCTAGTGTACTTAAATTTTATTTATCTGAAAAATTATGTTGTATACTTACAGTTTTGCACAATATATGTTCTCAAAACTACATATACCCTTTAAAAAAAATAGCAGTTGTTTAGCAGGGTCTGTGTAACCTGTTCTGTAATGGTTTTATTATAATATACTGTATATCGTTATCGCAAAAAGGCTGCAATGTATATCAAAATATAGATTTTAGGCCATATCACCCATCCCTAATTGATAGCCTATAGTAGTTGATAATAGCATAGGCCTATGTTGCCTACGGACAGTAACAGTACAGAAGTAACCTTTTACAGTCTATGAGTAGAACAGCTTTCTCAAGCAGTTTGTGATGCATTTTGGAAACAGGAGATGAGCCCCTGGTCTAATGCGCCACCTGGCTTGAGAAACCCGTTCTCAAAGACTTAGCCTACTTTTATAGTCATTATTTGGGTAGCACACATATTCTGAATGCCTTCGGCAGAATTCAAATGAGCCATTTTAACCCTCTGGGGTCTGAGCTGTTTTTGGGGCCCTTGAGATGTTCTGACATGCCCTGACATTTGTGCTTTTTTCAGTTGCTTATAAACATATTAATGGCAAAGGTGTAAATTCAATCTATAAAGCACAAACAGGGCTACCATAATATGTGAGCCACGTGTATGTACATGTTTTCATTTTTGAGAGAATAATGTTTATGCATGGTTATTGAAAAAACTAAAAACTAAAATTTCTGAAATAAGGCCACAAAACACATAGTAAATATTTGTCAATAAGACTTTTGAATAATGGATGTCCTCGCCTAGTGTTTTTTCTTCAAAATCATGTGAAAATAGTCTTGCTTTATCGTTCACATAAAACCATACATTGATTTAAATTGATGTAAAACAGGTTTTGCTTGGAAAGCCAATATGCGAGGAGGCGTGAACGAGGAGTGGTTTACAACTTAGAACACCCACTCTGCATAATGACTCTGCATAATTAGCCATTCATTCAGGTGTGACACTGACTGAGCCACAATGCAAGGACAAAGGATATTTAGAAGAAGACTTATATTGATCATTTAAGATTTTGCTTACATCTATCTTGTAAATATGTTTTGCCATTTTATTAAAAAGGTTACAATTACAATAATATTACAATTTCAACAATATTTCAAGTGTACTCTTTCTTTGTAAAAAAAAAAAAATGATTATAGGCCTACATTTTATCTATGTATTCATTACTTTCATATTTCGCCTGACTGTAACGTTGTTTTCATGAAATATTAGGGCATATTGTTAATTTGCAGTTTAATACGTTGCTTATACAAATAGCCTACATTTTATTTCAACATATTTCAGTCGATTTTTACTCATCTCAGTAAAGCAATACAGTTTGCTGAAACATCATCATTCATTCACACACGCGATTTAAATTTAAACTGTCTTTGCCAGCTGTGGTAAACAGCGCGCATCTCCGTTCATTCATTCATAAACAGAAACCCACGTGAAGAAATTCACGTGAGAAGGAAAAAAACTTACTAGTATTCCTCAGCTCGCTCCTCGATATACCCGCACTTCTGGGGGACATTTTCCATTATTATTCCTCACAGCTGCAAGACGGTGTAAACAAGTAATGATCTGAATAAACTTGTGTTTTCTCGCGCTGATATGGGGGCGTTCACAGGTTTGCGCGGATTGCCTCAGTCATTTGCGTTTGAATAGCGTGCGCTCTCCGTGGGCGGAGTCACATTACATCTGAATTAGATGTAATTAGCTCGACTGGAATCGCTCTCTTTTAATACAGATTTCACAAGATGAGAATATTTGTTTTTTTATATAAATTACTTCATTAAAAAGAAGAGAATTCAAGCTTCATGCCTGTGTGACTGTATGCCTGTTTGACTGAGTATTCGCTGAGTTATTGTTCATTTTCGGACGCGTTTCAGAATGGACTACACTGGCAGAGTGAAGGCAGAACTCGCTTCGTGTTTATTTTTCTTTATTTGGCAAAAAGCACAGCACTTTGTTTTTATTGTGAGTATACACAAAAATAATACACATTTAACAGAATCGATTGATGTATGAAACTTGTTTTGTAAAATCAAATTCAAAAGAGTATTTCGGGTCTCAATTCAACTCATAAGGAAAAAAGCGAGCAGATCACGCCGGCGTGATCTCCGACCTCTGAGGGTTAATCTAGATTAATTTCAAAATTAATATAGATTAATCTAGATTAAAAAAAATTAATCTATGCCCACCTCTAATATATATATTAAATATCAGTTTAAGGAAAAATAAGTCTTTTAACTACATTTAATAAACCAACTGAAACTAGATGTACCGCATCGCGGTACAAAATATGACCGCCGCTCAGGCCTGCACTGGCTTTCCACAAAAATAAATGACGTGGAGTAATTTGGCTGTATTGCGTGTTTATGTATATACCTAAAAAAAGTAATAGTATGTGCATGTCTGTCTGTGTGTGTGTGTGTGTGTGTGTGTGTGTGTGTGTCTGTGCGTGTATGTATGTGTGCGCGTGTGTGTTTGTGTGTCTGTGCATGTGGATTTGTAAGTGTGTGTATGGGTGTGTGTCTGTGCGTGTGGATGTCAGTGTGTGTGCATGCTTGCATTTGTTTGTATTCCTGCATGTGTGTGTGTGACAGTATCATCCTAAACCAGCAACCCTTCGCTCAACAGCACCATCTACAGGCCGATGAGTGTACAGTCACAAAATGTGCACATAAATGAATTGATTTTATACCCCCCCCATGGATGAAATTCTACAAAACTTAGCAGAGGATACCCCCAGAGGATGTCAAGTTAATCATACACATGAAATATGGTGCAGTTCTGAACATCTCCACTGAAGATAGGGGCGATTAAAGCAGAATAATATTGCATTTTCATTTTTTATGGGAGGGGCGCAAATCACAAATGAGTGATTATGGGCTAGGTTGATGTGGGCCCTTAAGAGTGGGCCCTACATACCATAAAAATTTCTTCATCCTCGGTGCCACGGTTCAGGTAGTTATTTAGGAAAAACTAGACGTAAAAGTCTAGTAGACCAACATACCATAAAAATTTCTTCATCCTCGGTGTCACGGTTCAGGTAGTTATTTAGGAAAAACTGCATTTTTTTGGGTTTGGGGGGGCCCAGCGCGGGGGGGAGTGGCCCCCGGGGACCAAACGAAATTTTTCCTCAGAAGTCTAGTGGGGCTACATGCCCACCCAATTTCATGTTCCCTGGTGCTTCGGTGTCCCTGGAATCGTTGACGAAAAATTTACGGGGGCCCCAGCGCGGGGGGGGAAGTGGCCCCCGGGGACCAAACGAAATTTTTCTGTAAAAGTCTAGTAGACCAACATACCATAAAAATTTCTTCATCCTCGGTGCCACGGTTCAGGTAGTTATTTAGGAAAAACTGCATTTTTTGGGGTTTGGGGGGGCCCAGCGCAGGGGGGAGTGGCCCCCGGGGACCAAACGAAATTTTTCCTCAGAAGTCTAGTGGGGCTACATGCCCACCAAATTTCATGTTCCCCGGTGCTTCGGTGTCCCTGGTATCGTTGACGAAAAATTCAGTAAGGTGACGGGAAAAAAAAACAAAAAAAACTTTGACAATCCCTATATGACCGCTTTCGCTAGCTATGCTAGCGGCGGTCATAATTATTCTTCCCACCTCAAATAAAGTCTGGAGCAAGCACTAATATATCCTTTTGGAATTGGGCTTTAATTTACGGGGGCCCCAGCGCGGGGGGGGAAGTGGCCCCCGAGGACCAAATGAAATTTTTCCGTAAAAGTCTAGTAGACCAACATACCATAAAAATTTCTTCATCCTCGGTGTCACGGTTCAGGTAGTTATTTAGGAAAAACTGCATTTTTTTGGGTTTGGGGGGGCCCAGCGCGGGGGGGGAGTGGCCCCCGGGGACCAAACGAAATTTTTCCTCAGAAGTCTAGTGGGGCTACATGCCCACCAAATTTCATGTTCCCCGGTGCTTCGGTGTCCCTGGTATCGTTGACGAAAAATTTACGGGGACCCCAGCGTGGGGGGGGGGGAGTGGCCCCCGGGGACCAAACGAAATTTTTCCGTAAAAGTCTAATAGACCAACATACCATAAAAATTTCTTCATCCTCGGTGCCACGGTTCAGGTAGTTATTTAGGAAAAACTGCATTTTTTGGGATTTGGGGGGGCCCAGCGCGGGGGGGGAGTGGCCCCCGGGGACCAAACGAAATTTTTCCTTAGAAGTCTAGTGGGGCTACATGCCCACCAAATTTCATGTTCCCCGGTGCTTCGGTGTCCCTGGTATCGTTGACGAAAAATTCAGTAAGGTGACGAAAAAAAAAAAAAAAAAAACTTTGACAATCCCTATATGACCGCTTTCGCTAGCTACGCTAGCGGCGGTCATAATTATTCTTCCCACCTCAAATAAAGTCTGGAGTAAGCACTAATATATCCTTTTGGAATTGGGCTTTAATTTACGGGGGCCCCAGCGCGGGGGGGGAAGTGGCCCCCGGGGACCAAACGAAATTTTTCCGTAAAAGTCTAGTAGACCAACATACCATAAAAATTTCTTCATCCTCGGTGTCATGGTTCAGGTAGTTATTTAGGAAAAACTGCATTTTTTTGGGTTTGGGGGGGCCCAGCGCGGGGGGGGGGAGTGGCCCCCGGGGACCAAACGAAATTTTTCCTCAGAAGTCTAGTGGGGCTACATGCCCACCAAATTTCATGTTCCCCGGTGCTTCGGTGTCCCTGGTATCGTTGACGAAAAATTCAGTAAGGTGACGAAAAAAACAAAAAAAACTTTGACAATCCCTATATGACCGCTTTCGCTAGCTACGCTAGCGGCGGTCATAATTATATGACAAAAATATGAGATCATTATTTACAAAAACTCAAAAGAAATGCAAACATTTTAAGTATTGAGCACTTGTAAAAAATAAATGTTAAAGAAATGAATAATTTTAAGATAAATCATGGTCACACCACATGACATTTTTTAAAGGCTACAGATAATATATCTAGATAGTTAAACAATAAAATCACTTAGTTTAAAAATGTAATATGCATTTGTGTACACAGCATTCTTAATGTTTACACAATTGCAACAGATTTTATTATTTATCATAAATTGCTCTGTGGAAAATCTTTATATTGATCAAATGGCCAGCATCGAAATTATAATTTGAAGTTTTAGACCTGTTGAGGCGCACATTTTCAAAAAACAGATCATACCGAGACCTGTAATCATTGAGGGAATGTATCTTTATAATGTTCTGTTCCAAACTAATAGCTGTGCACCTTAAATGTCCCATTGCATGAAAATTTCACTTTATGAGGTTTTTTAACCTTAATATGAGTTTTCCTAGCCTGCCTATGGTCCCCCAGTGGCTAGACGTTTTGATGGGTGTAAACCAAGCCCTGGGTATTTTTGAGAAAATGAAAGCTCAGACGGCGAATCTAGAAATCTTCCCCTTATGTCGTCATAAAGGGAAAGGTTACCTCCCCTTTTTCTGCTTTGGACGCAAAGAGAATTTGGCCCGCCCATGACAAAATGAGCTGCACGAGTGCGATATTGGTTTTTCCTCGAGAGACATCATGGCTGGCAAACGAGCGAAGCATTGCAGTTGCTCAGTGTTTGGATGTACAAATGAACACAAAAGTACTTTTTAGTTCCTTCATCCGAGCCTCTGAAGAACCAGTGGGTTATGTGAATTTCTGATGTGTAATTGTTCAAGTTCAGACAGATAATCTTTCTCTCAAAGTCGTTCAATACTGTTTATGCATCAGTAAATCAAGCCAGTGACTAAACTATCAACTTCACGTCGTTTCTATTGGTAGGATGAAAAAAATCTTATTTAAACTGTGATTAAAATACATACAGAAAGCGATAAAAGAACAATCCCTTTCCAATCGCCCAAGCTGTCAATCACACAGCACGAGTTTGTCTGGACACTTGCCAAAACTCGTTATGAAATCAATGTCGCTGTTACGCAGCACAACAAAGCTCTTACTGTACTTACCTCATGTTTGCATTGGTGAAATCATTAGTGAGAGTGCAGAAACTGCGTTGCAATGATAAGATCTTCATTCACGTGATCAACAGGCTGTCATCTGCTCAATGCTCATCACTGCAACCTTTTATGTGATAGGAATAGATCTAAATACTTAAACAACTTCTCACGATTCGTTAATCCTGATAGCTGTAATAGTAAAAGTTTTCGAGAGAGTTCCACATGTAATGCTAGATATTTCATATGCAAGCATGTCAGCCAATCACAGCAGTGGGCGTTTACACTGAAGCCTCACAGCAGACACGCCCCTTCAAACAGAGCGTTCAAATCAAAGGCTAAAATCAGGCTAGGAAAAATGCCTTTTATTTCTAAATTATAACAACTTTTGATCTAAAAAACATACTAACCTTATAAGGACACCCCAGGAAACATTCTAAAATAATAAAATAATCCATGCAATGGGACCTTTAAAACTTGAGCTACTACGGATACACTTGGTGCATAGATCATAAACCATTACTATTGTTTATTTTAGGACAATTTTGTCTCTGCTTAACTCAGGATGAGAACACAAAAGTTAGAAAGATTTGTTCATATTGAACGTATTGGTCTAAATAGCAATTAATATAGTCTAAATAGAATTCAATTTATCGTACTATTAAACAACAGTGATTTATAGATGTATAATTAGCTATAATTATAATCATAATCAATGAACTTTAAACAGTTATTGAATGGAGAATGGATTTGAATGGACACTGAATGGACTTCAGCTGAAAAATGACACAAATTTCTTGTTAGTGGTTGTTTCAGTCCTCCACGTACGTGCCAGTTTTGCAGGTACTGCATTCTGCTTCACACGGATCCCGATTGAGACGAAAACACAGGAATTTTCTCTGTAAATCATCTGTGAATTTACATTTGGGCTTTTTGTATGCAGTTCAGGAGCCATGTGCCACATGTGCCACTGTTGACAAGCAAGCGCTGCTCTGTCTCTTGGCTGTTGCCGTGGTCCTGAGGGTAATGACTGAGATGCAGTTTGACCAATGTTTGCGTTACGCACAAGACTGACCGACCAACCAATGGTGGCGTGCGAAAAAGCAGGACCTAAAGCAATGCGGCGACTGTAGAAAGCAAAAGCCGAATCCCGGGCTTTTTTTTAGGTCCAAAAAGAAGACATGCCCAGGAAAAAGAGGATGTACTGTATGGTCCCCCTAATATAGTAGGAGTTTAGTAGTATGCCATTCCGAACACAGCAATTCCTTGTGTTTAGCAAATGCTGGCAAATATACTGTAGTAGCTCATCTGAGTATTCCATGCATACAGAAAATGTGCATACTAGGCACAGTACACATACTGGATACTGCTGAAATAGTAAGAGTAGTATAATAGTATGCCATTTTGAACACATCCAATGTCATAACATTTTTAGGAAGTGAGAAGAAAGGAAGTCACAATACCATCATGATATGTTTGGGGCTGTTGTGTGTTCTTCTGCTGGTGGCCGTCACAGTCCTGTGCATAAAGCTCACAAAAGAAAACAACCTGTTCCAATCCGAGAAAGAGGAAAACTACCGGCTAAGTCTGAGTAAAAACTTGACTGAAGAGAGAGAGAAGTTAAGGAAGGACTTGGCAAAACTCCAGGCTGGGCTTCATGAACATGGTAATCATTTTGGATTAATTCCACAAGCTAGAAATGTGCAGTCTTTTTTTTTTTTCTTAAAAGTTTAAAAAGTTGCCTATCAGGAAGTGTTTGCACCTGAAGGTTCCTCACAAACTGATATTAGACAGACTTCTGAGGCAGCATAATGATTAATTGATCTACAAAAAAAAAGAGAGAACATGGGTGATAACTAATTGAATATTTAAGTAGTACAATAGTAATTTATTGCTAGAAATGACATCAATAGTATGGATGGGTGATACCAATTATTTTCCTTTCGATACGATACCAAGTCCTTTCAAGACCAGTATCGTCAATATCGACACCGATACTTATATGAAATATTTCTATTTGAGTGATTGTAATGTATTGTGAAAGCCATTATTATTCATATTAAATAAACTGAAATTGACATGACTCCCTTTTGTTACATTTATTGAAACTGACTGAACATTATTCATCAAATAAACAGCACAGACACAACGGAATAGTTCCCAATGACGTTCCTATCTAAAATCTCGTAAAGTTTTAAAGAAATCACAGGGAGGATCGATACTTCAATTTGAGAATCGATCCTTTCGATACAATGCCAGTATCAAAAATATCAATACTTAAGGATCGATCCACCCATCCCTAATCAAAAGTAGAAAAATTTGGCCAAAAACATACATTTATACACAAACTGATCACCAACACTTGACTTGACTTGACCAACAGCTACTTTCAGACATGCCTTTTTTTTTTAGTGCAACTGTTACGGAAACAAACGCACAGGATTGTGGGATATCAAAGGCAGCGAAAGGGTACATACTGTATACGGGGACATGCCTTGTTGGATATCCTACAGAAACAGCATTTTTCAGCTTTTAAATGCAGCATAGGTGTCCATGACTGTCATATTGGTGCGCCCAAAAAAAAAAAATCACTGTCTGTTTTTTATTTAATTATATAGAAAAGGCAGGAAATTAATGAAATTAGTTGATTTTTCAGGATTAAAGAGCTATTTTTCTGACATTAACAGAGCAGAGCCCCAACCCTAAGTGGATAACAAACGACTTCAGTTCCTACTACATTTCCTCTGAGCGGAAGAACTGGACTGATAGCAGACAGGACTGTTTGCAGAGAGGAGCGCATCTGATGATCATAAACAACAAAGTGGAACTGGTGAGTGAGAGATTGTGTTTGAATCTTTACTGAAAACAGTTTATGGTCTAAATAATATTTCATTCTACAGGATTTTATTGCAACGTTAACCAGTGAAAACGTTGTCTGGATTGGTCTGACTGACAGTGATGAAGAGGGAGTCTGGAAGTGGCTTGATGGCAGCAAACTGACCTCTGGGTGAGCAGATGGCTTAATAATAATGTACACCATACCTTTTAAACAAGCAGTGCGTAATGACGTAGCCACATCTGATTGGCTAATACAGAACACATTACATGTGGAATAACTGTTACAAACTATGCATTTACTTAACTAATACTATAATGATACGTGAGACAAACACAGGCTGTTCTATTGTAGGTTTTGGGGGCCTGGGGAACCATTTAATGGAATCCCAGAAGAGGACTGTGCTGTATTACACTATGAGTTGGCTGATTATCAATGTCATTACACCTTTGCATGGATCTGTGAGAAGGATTTAGAGGTTTAACGAAGCTGTCAAAGCATCAAATCTGTACATCCCAAGCAATGCAGTAACCAAATTGATTTGTTGTACTGTGCAAATTAAGATACTTTTTTTAAATAATTGTTTTTATTTGTATTTGATGTTTATTTCAATAATATTCATAGAAAGAAAATGAGATGATATTAAAACAAATGAAAAATCTAATTTCGCACTCATTTGTCAATGCCTTTTTCGTGTAATAATTCTCATATTGTCCTTATGAAATGAAAAGGGAAGTCAGATTTGATCAAAACAGCGGAGGTATCTTATTTTTGCATATAGTTTTACTCACTGAGTCTGTGGTGTTTATTCGGCGGCCTAAGAATTCCATTGGACGTCTCCGATGGACCCGATTTTCCCCTTAAAATCGGACAGGAGGAGCTCTAGGACTGACCAAGTGTTCACTACCCCATCAGTCCGCACCCCACAGAACCTCAAGTTTAATTGACACATCAAACTCACTACTCCACCACAGACCCAGGCCATCAGCATGGTTTCATCTCTCAATTTCTCCAATTAAGTAATTTATGTTTGTCTCTTATCCAATTCTCAGTGCCATTTGAGTTTAGAATCAAAAGGAGGATGCAGAAATAAAATACAGTGTAAACAGTCGGATGCACAGTGGCACAGTGCTCATTCAGTAAATGCACAGCTAAACAGATGTGTTTTGAGTCTGGATTTGAATGTGACTACAGTAGGAGCACGTCTGATCTCTTCTGGAAGCTGGTTCCAGCTGCGGCTGGCATAATAGCTAAAAGCAGACTCACCATGCTTAGAGTGAACCCTTGGTATTTCTAGCTGATATGATCCTAATGATCTGAGTGATCTGTTGGGTTTATATTCACTGAGCATATCTGCAATGTATTGAGGTCCTAGGCCATTGAATGATTTATATACCAGTAATAATACTTTAAAATCAACCCTAAATTTAACTGGGAGCCAGTGTAAAGACCTGAGGACTGGTGTGATGTGTTCATATTTTCAGGGCTCTCAAGTGTCACGCATTGAGCGTGACAGTCACTCATTTCGTTCTTTTGTCACGCACTCCCGCCACACATTGTATTTCTCACGCAGAAAAACTATTTATGCCGCAGTGGCCAAAATTTCTCTGGCCGCGCCGATCTCACTATGGAACCGGCAGCCAGGAATCAAGCGCGTCTCCCCTAGCCGAGCCTGCCACTTATCAGCCAATCAAAAAAAAAAAGAGAAACAATAGCCAATCAGAAAATAGCACTATTGTATCTGGGTAAGATTTAACGCAACAACCAATGAAAAAAAAGCACATCCTGGGCCCAGTTTTTCAAAAGTAATCCAGTGGGATTTCGGATCACGGATTGGATCAAATCTTGGAAATGGGTTTTTCAAAAGCAAAAGAGGGATTCTGAACTAAAATCAGATCATGTAATCCGATCTTAAATTTGATCTGGATCAAACCTGCCCTTCTAAATCTACAATTTAACATTATAACAAAAAAAGGAAAGTAAAATGTTTCTATTTATTACAGTGTTTCTGTTTCTTAAAATTAAAATAAACAATGGTTATTTGTGGCCACCGGTATTTTGCCAAGTGTTGTTCTTTGCTAAACCAGTAGGCTACACTGTTGGTTCCATTTAAGGCTCTAGTAAACAGGATTTGGTGATCCTGAAAAGTTCCTATCCGGATCTGGGGGCCGTTCTTCGTACGTTGCTTATTACATCCGAGATCAAATGACACATCCAAGATGATATCATCGTGCGAATCATGATCTGGCTAACTCGGTTCTTCGAACACACTTGCCGGATATGATTAGTATAGCTGGATTGAGTTATCTGAGATAATTGCGCGTTCATGCGCTGGTTAAAAGGGGATATGTATCGATAGTAGAAACATTGATCAGCAACGCTGCTATTGGCTGTTCAGCATGGCCAAAGAGCGGGCTCAGTTTTTCTCCTCAGCAGAGCAAGAACTAATAGTCGAAGTTTATTCGGAATTAATGTTTAATCAAAACGCCAGGGAACACCTCAAAGTCTGCAAAAGCCAGGAGAGAGGGTTCGCAAAAAGTAGCAGACAATTTAAATCCGTTAGTGGCCATGTTAGATGTTTTTATCACTTATTAGCCTATATTTTTGTATTTTAATAATTGCATAATTACTTTGTTCATTGTAATGTCAGAGTCACCACACTAGAACACGGGAACAAATAAAAATGAAGTACAAAAATATTCTACATAATGGTAATTTTTAGTTATATAGTCTCTTTTATAAAAGGCACTGTTAAATAAATAGTTGTCTGTTTATAAAAGCAACCAAGAAAAAGGCTGAGAAAAAAAAAGAAAAGAAAAGATCTTAGTAGCCTACACTGTAAAATAATTTTTGCTGCATTAAATTAAGGCCGTATAGTCATTTCAACTGTTAAATCTTGAGTAATGATGAATTGATTTGACTTGTGAAAGTGAAAACTGATAAACTTATATTAATGTAAAAATATTTTGCCATGAGTTATTGATCACATTTTTCCTGAGTGTAGTTCATTGTAATGACATTGTGTTTTCCTCTTTTGTGCACTTTTACATAATACACCAACACTTGTATCTGTTCCCAAGAAAGTGGTGGCTGAAATATGTGCAGTAAGTGGACATTTTCTAACTTTCCAAAGGAAAGAAAGTATAAGACTTTGTAATGTCCATTTGTTTCCATTGCACTGGACAGTGAATAAACCCTCTCAGATAACTGTCATATGGAGGAACTAGCCTACCTGCAAGAGCATAAAGAACTTTACTTAATTTATACTTGTATGCTTTATGGCTGCAATATGAGTTGCAGGATTCCACATCTACAGAAAGGCCTACAGAAAAGTCTGCACAGACAGAGGAGACATAGGCCTACAGGTGGGCAGTGTATAGACAACTTTTCCTTTTTATTTGTTGCATGAGGCATGTGTCTAATATCTCTTGTTGCAGGCACTTGACCACTGGCTTTTCTTTACAAAGAACAATTGAAATAAAACTCAAGGAACTAAGCATATTTGTCTTTTATTATAAACATTTAATGAAAAGTGTTTTTGTTTGGCAATGTTGTGTAATATGGCACATGCAACAACATCACAGGCCCTGTCAGGTGTGCAACCCTCAGACTTTTCAGACACTGAAATCTTCCCTTTAGTTAGCCAAAGTTCATTTCATTGTGTGCCCTTGTCCTGGAGCTGCATTGTAACTGGTTTGGGTCAGGGAATGGGGTCATAAAACACCTGTCTGCAGGAACATGTCATAATCACCTATGAAAAATGCAGTTCTGTTAGGATCAGCATAAGTGTATGTAATACAGTGAGCTTGATATTTAATTGTGTAACTTTTCTTACCACTTTCAAATAATGTGCATAAATGTGAATCTCTGAAAATTCTTAAGTCATGCACAGATCCTGGCCATTTTGCTTTCACATTTGTGATATGGAAGATTTTAGTCAACTGTTTTTTTTTGTTTTTTTTTTATATAATATTACTAATCTGGAATATTAAGAATAGTAACTGGGCTGCACACTTACATTGTGAATCCCCTTTCTGTTCACATAATCCCCTTCATTGAGGCCTTGATGGCAGTCTATGGTAGTAGCCTAATAGTCTACCAATCACGTAGTGATGCCTGAGTGACATATATTGTAATCGGCATGGTCATGATTGCATGATCTTCTTAAAAAATGGCTTGGAAATGCCACAAAATCTCCAATATGTAAAAGAAAGAGCCACTCGCAAATAATCTTAGGGCAATGCAAACAGTTTGTGCTGTAGTTAAAGCCCGACTCCGACAAGTTGAAAAATAAATGTGCGTTTCCAACAAATTAATAATGTAAACGACAATCTCACGAGTCACGAGAAAAAATATATATATATCTCAGAAAGTGCACTATCGCTGGACTTCCCGTATCAGCTCCGTTTATGAAGCCGCAGTCTAATCCTGTTAACATGAAATAAGCCTGCTCCCGAGCAGGTTTAAGATTGCGCACATGTTGCTATGACAGCAAGTCCAGGATGAGCGTCGAAGAACCAAACAATCCAAGATCATGCCAAATCGCCAACAATCAAATCCAGCTAACTGAGTTAGCGACGTACGAAGAACGGGCCCCAGATTGATCCAATCCGATGTTGCTTTGAAAAACTGGCTCAAAAGTAAGCTGGATTACTTGATCACGGATCGCAAAAAAAAGGATTACTAAATCTGGATAAATTTTATCCGGATTAAACCTTTTGAAAAACCGGGCCCTGGAATTGTTAACGTGATTCTGCTACAGCATCTTTGTTCAAAGTTTCGTTCACCCATAGAGGAAAACATTGGA
This sequence comes from Scardinius erythrophthalmus, assembly GCF_964197995.2. NCBI lineage: Eukaryota > Metazoa > Chordata > Actinopteri > Cypriniformes > Leuciscidae > Scardinius > Scardinius erythrophthalmus. The sequence goes on along the minus strand of NC_138224.1, from coordinate 39,144,304 downwards.
GCTCCGCGCATCACTTTGAGCACAGAGTAAGTCATGATGATCTCCTGTTTTAATGTTACAACAAATTCACAACTTGTTTGACACAAACAGTGACAACTTGACTGTTGTTAGAGAATGTTTCCCAGATAATTAGCATCAGTTTTTCGTCAGTGTCTAACTTAGCCAGCAGTTCTACAGCCTGTTCACTGACAACACCTGCTCAGAACAAGTAGTCTAGGCCTTGTCATATTTTCGTTATCACACGATGACTGATATATTGTCGCATTATAAACATCTCTCTCTCTCCAAATATGCTTAATAATTTTATTAGCATTAAATAAATTAAAGTGTATTGCACAGTCGATGTTATAGGTCACTTTTAAAATCATGTCATATTTTATAATTATATCCTGGCCATGGATGCATTAATCATTGCATATGTCTTTCAGGTAAAGCAATTAAGCATCCTCTCATTCGCCCTGAGAGGAAAGTCCCCTAAAAAGGCCAGGTTAGAGGATGCTGTCCCAGAGAAGGTGTCGAATAGGGTAGATCCATTAGAGGAGAAGACAGTGCAGGTGGAAGGCAACAAGTCCAAAAAGGCAACAAACACTTTCAATAAACAACACCAGTGATATGTGTGTTCCATGGTGTTCTTGACACCTCATTTAGCAACTTTTCCAGGTTTTTTTCCAGACTACCCATTCACTAAGCAGACTCATAAGTCATCCAGCTGGTTGACTTGCACATTTAGGGTAATTCTCGGCGTGAACTGCCAAGTATTAACCATTAATGGAATTTTTCATTTTTGCAACTGAAGTTGAAGTTTTTTCATGTAAAAACATTAACATTATCCATGAATTGGTAAAAAATTTATTAAAAAACATGTTCACATTATAACATGTATACAATAAATGCATTGTAAAAAGTGTTACAGTCAACATAACATAATATAATAAAAATCTCGTAAAATGTAATGTAAATAAACTAATACAACAAAACATATGTAAAAACATAATTAATTATTAAATTTAATTTCAAATAATAAACATAATAGATCTAGTGACAATCTGTATTAAATTTAGGGTAAAAAAATAGAATAGAATAGAATAAAACAAATTATTGATATGATATGGTAACAAAGCATTGTTTCTTGTTCAAACAAAGGAACAATTTATCATCCTTAGATTAGATGCATTTTAATATTTTGAATATATTTTATATATATTTACTTATATTATTTGTGTGTGTGTGTGTGTGTGTGTGTGTGTGTGTGTGTGTGTGTGTGTGTGTGTGTGTGTGTGTGTGTGTGTGTGTGAGAGAGAGAGAGAGGGAGAGGCGCGGGAGTGATCGAGAAGTCGCAGAGTGTTTACTTATATTTGTGTGTGTGTGTGTGTGTGTGAGGCGCGGTCGCGATCGAACAGTGGAAACGTACAATTTACTAGTGAAATACGTTATTGCTACTACTATATTATTAAATCATTCAATTTTGACCATATGGCCTAAAGTTTTTTTTCCCCCTTTTTTGCGATAATTAGGTTATGTCCATTTAGCTTTGTCCGTCAAACAAAACAAACAAACCATAAATACATGTTTCAGGACAGTTTTTGGGAAGAGGATAGAAATGTTTTTAGCCTTGTATTACTTACAATGCACTGAATTATTAGCTGAATTATGGAACATTTTTTAGATTTTATATCTATACCTATCTATAAAATGACTTGAAGATGACGTCAAGATACTATACAAAAAATACTAACATAACCTTGTATTTTTCCCCTTTTTTAGTCAATTCAGTCTGATGGCTGAAAAGAAAACCACCCCCTTATGGCAGCGCTTCACCCAGCCAACACCAGGGAAGGCCAAATGCAATATATGCAGCAAGTTGGTAAGCATGGGGGCTGAGAAAGGCAAAAGTAAAAATACTACAAACATGTGGAATCACCTGAAGGCAAACCACATCCAGGATTACAAAGAGGCAGTAAAATAAAAAGAAGATGCAGCGGCTGCTGCTTCCGCCAATCTCAGTCAGCCTACTGTAGCACAAATGTTCGATTCGCAAAGAAAATGGCAAAATTCTGACCCGAGGTCAAAAAAGATTGATACACAAATACTTGAAATGATTGCTACAGACAACCAGCCATTTACAGTGGTCTCGGATGTTGGCTTTCGGCGTTTAATTGCAACACTGGAACCCCGGTATAGCCTCAAGACTGAAAAATATTACCGCACAGACATGCTGGAAAACATAATGAAAGGTGGAGAGGAAAATCAAAACACTGATCCAGGGTACCCCCAGGATCCTCCAACTTAAATTCAAGGCTTTTTAAGACCTTTTTAATACCATTTCAAATGAAATTCAATGCCAACTTCGAACTAATTCCGACAGAAGTATGAGTGGAAAATGTCAAATCTGTATACATTTTAAACCCTAAAAAATAATTATGTACAAGTAGACTACTTGAATTAAATAAAACATTTTATGTAAATTATCAGTCATATAAAATACATACGCAGCAGCGTTGTAGGGTGCACGTGTGTATGCCAATGTTAATTTTGGCAGCCATTTTTTATTTAGTCTTACTCTTCATCTTCAGACGAAAATGCTTATTGGTCTTAGTCACATTTGAGTCATTCTGCCTTTCATAGTTTTAGTTGACGAAATGTGTTTGCATTTTTTGTCAACTTTTAGTCATTACTTTTAGTCAAACTGCAGTTACTTTAATTTTGGTAGCTATTTTATATGTAGTCTTTAGACAGAAAATGTCATAATTATTCTCTTTAGGCCAATTCGATTAAGCTTATGAGAAATTAAAATTAAGCTAACAGGCTGTATTGACATTGCACTCTTTAGCAGTAGCACTTGTGCAATTCTACATATCCCTTTTCCTTAGTTCTCCAATTTTTTACAGTGCCGTACCCCCTCTCTTCCACGACTGCAGTCACATCTTTCCATTAAGGGACAATATTTGCCCCATTTAATCGATTTTTCCATTTCATTTTTCACCTTTATAATACCTTTAAAAAATAAATAATTCTTTAAATAAAACAATGTTCAATAAATATTCAATGTTAAAAAACGTTTAATATTAATAAAAATATATTAAAATCGCCAGTAGGTGGCGGTAACTCATTGTCTTTGTCAAAGCCACAGATTTTGTTGCAAAATAGAGCAATAAGCCTGACAATACTGTTTAAAATGTAGTACATCACTCAATGTTACCCTTTTTTTTTTTTTTACTGTTGTATAAAATCAATGTCACATTTGAAATCGTGTGGATAGTCGGGAAACATTGGATTCTTGCTCGCATAATGATCAACATTAAAAACACTGCTGTATATCAGCCTGCATTTTGATCGCAGATTTAGTCGCACAAACAGCGCAAGCGGCTCGTGACAGATCTTCTCAAATGAAGATCGCTGAACTCCAGCTTGTCTGTGTTTTCAGATCATCCGCGCTGCTTGAACAACGTAGAGAGAGCGCGCGTGGATGGCTGTGGCCAGATAACGTACTACTGAAAAGACCGGGTAGAAAACATGTTCTTTTAACAGAAAAGCTCTGTTTAGTAACCATCGTAACGGGTGCGCACGCTTTCGCGCGTTCTTTAATGACGTGAAGCGCGAGGTGCACTCAACGTTACGCGACTAATTTTTAATTAGTCTACATTAGTAACAGTTAATTTTGTTACGGTATGAATTTAATCATAGAAAAGGCAAAAAAAAAAAATAAAAAATTAAGACCTCTGTAACGAAATCAAAGACTTTGTATACCAAATTCAAGGCTTTTAAGGCCTTAATTTGAGATTATCAAATTTAAGACTTTTTCAATGCTTTTAAGACCCCGCGGGTACCCTGTGATCACCTCAGAGAATGCTGGCCCTAGAGCCCTGCAGGCCCGTCGGGGCCCGACAGGCTAAGCCCATTCGGGCCGGGCTCGGGCCGTTTTTTTTTTTTTACAGATCGGGCTCGGGTCGGGCTCGGGCTTATTTTAGCTTCTCTCCTCATTGTGTATATAATTAACGTGCAGCAGAGCACACACGAAGTGTGTATGAAAAATTGTTATATTGATTATATTATAAATATTATACATCACCTAAGAAAGTAACACAAACGCAACACGCATACACGAACGCGCGCGCGTCACTCACGTGCATTAAACAGGTGACACTTCAGTTACTGAAAAGCAAAGAAAGGTAGGCCGTTTATTTACTTATTTTTGCGGTTTGATCCCGTAGCACTATTCTCCCTTCATGTTTATGCTTCTGTGTAATGGACGGTTTGTCCAATATTTTTGGGCATGATGTTTCAGGCCTGTAATAAAAGTTTACCTCTTAGTAGCGTGTGACGTGTGTGTGTTTGCGTGTGTAGCAGAGACAGTGCGCATCAGAGAGCGCGCGATGTGTGTGTGTTTGCGTGTGTAGCAGAGACAGTGCGCATCAGAGCGCGCGATGTGTGTGTGTTTGCGTGTGTAGCAGAGACAGCGCGCATCAGAGAGCGCGCAACGTGTGTTTGCATGTGTAGCAGAGACGGCGCGCGTCAAAGAGCGCGCGCGTCAGAGAGAGCTTAAAAGTGATTGATGTTGGTCTCGGGTCGGGTCGGGTTCGGGCTGAAAAAATTGCAGGCGTTGTCGGGCTGGGGTCGGGTAGGGCTTGAACACCACGGGCCAGGGCCGGGCTAGGGCTGGAGTTTTTGGCCCGTGCAGGGCTCTAGCTGGCCCTCATTTGGCGTTCACAACAGACTGTTGGTCTGGGGAGACGGAGTCATTGATGAGTCTTACATGCCATTTCATTAATAGTGACTGGGAAAGAAAACAAGTGGTACTAAATGTTAAGGCCATGTCTGGCTCCCACACTGGAGAATACATCAGGAAGATGTTCCTTAGCATGCTGAAACATTGGGACATCACCCCCGACAGAGTTGTGCTTGTGCTCCAAGACAGTGGTGCTAATATGATTAAAGGCCTCAGATTGGCAGAAATACCAGATCTCAGCTGCAGTGCACACACATTACAACTTGTGGTAAATGAGGGGATCAGCAGTCAGAGAGCAGTGGGGGACGTTATCGCCAAGTTAAAGACATGTGCTACACACTTCAGCCACTCTGTGCTCGCAAAACAGCGTCTGAGTGACATTCAAGAAGAACTTGACCTCCCCCGGCACAGCATAATTCAGGCTGTTCCCACCCATTCGAACTCCACGTTACACATGTTGCAGAGGATGCTGGAGCAGAAGCATGCTCTGAACATTTATGCTGGAGAACATGGAAAGTTTACAACCCCAACTGCAGACCAGTGGGCCCTCATCTCAAATTTGATCGAGACACTGGGCCCCATTGAGAAAGTGACTTTTGAAATGAGTAAGGCAGAGGCGTCCATCTCCTGCATCATTCCCAGCATTGCTGTGCTGAAGATGGTGCTTCAGGCAGAGGGTCTCACTTACGAGTGGTATCAAAACACTCAGGGAAACCATGTTTCAAAGCTTGGAGAGGAGATTTTCAAAGATGGAGGAGAACAGATGTTTGGTGCTGGCGACGCTGCTGGATCCTCGCTATAAGGGTCAGATCTTTGCTGTGGAGACACTGAATAAGGCCAAAGAATGGGTGAAAGAAGAGAACGCCATCGTGTCTGAACAGTGCAAAACAGTCACCACTGAAGTCCAAGAATCAGATCCGAAACGGAGACGGGAGGAGGAGGAAGAGGAAGAACAACCCGGTCCCTCTGGTCTTCTTGAACGGATGTACGCAAACATTTTGGGGGCACATGGTGGAACTCCTGCTGAAGAGAATGATGAGCAACACATCACTGAGCAGCTAGATCAGTACCTCCGAGAGCCACTGATTGACAGAAAGACTGGTCTGCCACTAGAATGGTGGAAACAGAATGCATCCCGCCTACACCATCTAGCACCACTTGCAAGAAAATTCCTTTGTCCACCGCCCTCCTCTGTTCCCAGCGAGAGAATATTCAGTGAGATTGGGATTATCTATGGAAAGAAGAGGAGCAGGCTCACAGGGGAACATGCAGAGCAGTTGTGTTTCCTGCACTACAACCTGCAGCTCTTAAACTGGGAGTATTAGCCTAAGAACTTTCAGTGGAGAATGGGTGGGCTGAAGAAGACTCAGGGTCTGGAAGTTGGATTAAAACTAAATATAATATTATGCACATTACTATTTTTATTGTTGTTTACAAATGTTTAACTTCCCTCAGAAACAAGGAGATATCTAAAGCAGAATATCTAATGCTGCTAAGTCAAGTGCACTAAAAACTTTTATTCACTTAGTAACTTCAAGAATGTTTTATTTAAAATGATTAGGTAGCCATAAGATTTGTTGTGTTCACTTGTTACTTACTGTATATAGTTTTATTCAAACCTAAAACAAAGAAATCTTGCTGGTTGCTACTGTGTGTCAGCACTACTATTGTTAAATTTTTTATTTATTTTATTGTTCTCAGAAGTTTGATAAATGCTGCTAAGTGCACTAAACTTAATTTTTTCATTGAAAAGTTTATTTGACAGCTTACTTTCTTCTTACCTTTTTCGTTTATTTAATATATTTGTTATACATTATTTATACAATGTTTTTACATTATACATTTTTAATTTAAGTGTACAAGTTCAGATTGGTGTGTTCAATAAATGTTTTTGTTGAGAAATTTTGTCTATCTTAGTAATTATTTGTGTACTTACACAATTATATCTTTCAAATAGAGGTTAAAAACAAGCACACATCGGCCAAAATAAATCGCCAGCATTTATCGGCCATCGGCTGATCCGGATAAAAAAAAAAAAATCGACATCGGCCTGAAAAAAAAAACATCGGTCGACCTCTAGAGTTACGTAATGAAAAGTAGTTGATACCTTTAATATGAATTATGACCGTCATTCGCTCCCATTCAGAAAAAAACTGTTATATTTTCATAATAATAGATTATATTTATAATGTAATGCTAATCGATATAGACTTTATCATCGTGCGGAATACTATAAAAGAATATATTTTCTGTCTGATTTTTTCTATCCGAAGCCAAATCAGATCACAGAAGGTTATTTAAAACACTCGACTTGCGTTATAAAGTAAGTTTGGAGCAAAAACATGTTTTTAATATAAAAAATGTCATGTATTGATAGTAGGCTAAGCTAACATGCTACCTAGGCCAAGATGCACCTGCCACCTAACTGTTATTTTTATGAAAAAAAAAAAAAAATATAGGAATGCTTACTGAAATCTTAGTTTTTCAAGAAGGCCATTTGATACAGTTTCAAATGTGAAGTGAGAACTTTAATAAAAGAAATGAGGGATTGAAACATAATTATAGTAATTATAATGCAGACAAAAGAAATGCATATTTAGAGCCATAACCAGGCTGGAGAGGAGTGAATGTGTGCAGGAGAGACTGACACTGTGTCACAATGCGGTAGAAACTGGGAGGAAGCAGGATCCACATGCAGCACACTTTATTCAATAAACTGAACACAATACAAAGACTCAGACCAGGAACAGGACTCAGGAGCAGTACAACCAACATCGACAGTAATAACACAAGAACTCACAAAGACTGGACTAAAACACAGGGCTTAAATACAAGGCCAAACAACCTAAACAAGATAACAAGGGGGCGTGAATATGCTGTATCTGGAATTTTTATTTCTAGAAAATATTCACATCATTAAAATTGCACTGTAATGTCACTCTTTAATTGTCGTCTTATTGGCGCTGCAGCGCAGATGGCACTAGGGACGGGGGGGACATGACCCCCCCAGATTCATAGTGACCCGATCCGTCCCCCGCCCTCACTATCCCTACGAAAGGTGACAAAAATCGGTAAAACAGAGGATTAACTAGTGTTTTGGCTATGTACATTAGCCAAAGTAGTGTCCCGGCCCGCCTCTGCTTCAGAATTGGGTTGGGGCAGACGCAGGCTGACACACAATAATAATCTACACCGGTCACCATTACTTTGTACCCACGTTCTCACTACACGCTGTTCTGTTGTCAGTAAACACACAATGCCACCGACGTTTACACTCTCTCTGTGTGTGCTACGACCCCTGAGTGACGCCGGGGTCCCATGAGGAGCTAGTAGCTGCCTCAATCGTGCCTGTAGGAGCGGTAACCATAGTGATCATATACCATCTATGACTGATCTGAGTCTGTGATTTTCTGAACCTAAAAAAATCAACTGTATAAATGCCACATAAAGGCAATGAAGAGACAAAAAAACAATCACCTCATTTTTTTTCAAAAACCAAACAATGTAAGTATCCTATGCCTGTTAACTTTCCCAGATGTGGCAGATTAGATTTGTTAAGGGGAATAGCTAGTCTGACAATAATGGCAAGAAGGCTTTTACACTTAGCAAACACAGCAAAGTGTGGAGACCATAACTATGAATTTAGGTGAGTGGACAGAGGAAAATAATGAATGAACACAAAAAGAATGGTTGGATAAATCAAACAATTTATCGTCGTCAGGAAATAATGTTTTATCTTATCATTTAAACCATTGTACTGTATAAATTGACTGAGGTATGTTCACTGTCGTGTAAGCCACTATAAAAATAATTATAATAAGTAAATTTGTGTGGTGCAAGGTTTATGCAAACAACAAATAAAGGCCTACATAAACTTTTGACATCCTCTTATAGCAGGAAATCATGTTTTTTTTTATTGTACGGAGCAACGGAGGAGATAGATTCTTAAATTATGGCCTATAAAAAACATTTCTTAATATGTCATACATCATTTGAAAGATATTTCTAATCTATAAATTGCAACAAACTTGTAATTAACACCTAAATTTAAAATTTTGAGTTATTCTTAGACATTTGAAATAGTAGTTTTAGCCATTAATTCTCAGGAATATGTTGTATTTCACATTGTTGTGAAATTCTATAGAGGTATAGAGGGTTAACTGAAATTATAAGATTTAAAATGTTGTCCTCCTGGCCTGCAGGCAATTTCTGATGACAGTAAGGCAGGCCCTAGTCAGTCAAGTGAGGATCTGCAGGAGGGCAGCCACTGTAAAGACAGCATGAGGAAGGAGAGACAGTAGAATTCATAATGATAGACTTTGTATGCTGAGATAAGCAAATGTTTAAATAAAACATACTTTGCTGAAGACATTTTTTTTTTCAGTTTTGGTGGGTGATTGGCATACTAGTCAAATAACAGTCTGATCATGCATTGCTAGTGGTGATCAGGTAGGCCTTTGTTTACCTTTGTTCATTGTTGTTTATCCATGATTTCAAATAAGAATCCCCCAATGGGGCAAAATAACGAATTGAGTTTAAATCATTTGCTGACAGCTTGGTCCCCCCCAGTTAAAAAAACCTATCTGCGCCACTGGGCGCTGGCTAGGCAGAACTGCAGATCACACCACACAAGTCTTGTACTTGATTTATTTTTATATGATTTATATGCCCTCAGTTTCTCTTTACCCTCGGTTTCTCTGTCGGGTAGATGTAGAAGTCAGGCCACTCAACCGGAGGTAGCGTTAACGTTAATCCTGTCAGATCGTCCATCCATTGACTAAGCGCGTACGGGTCCGCCAATCTGGTTCCGTCCATTAAAATGAACTTTTGCCAATAACAATCTTGGTCCTGGACAGTGAGTGACTTTGCACATTAAGTCCAGTCATTGTTAAAAAACAAGCTAACAAAACTTGCAAACTACCGTTAGTGAAGCGTCCTGAGGGATCGTTCTGCCACCACCTAAGCTCCGCCCACAAAAAAACGTCACCATGTTTACTAACTGAAAAGGGGTCTATAGACTGAATAGATGCTTAGAAGATGACAATAAACATCAGTTTGCATTTTAGAGTCTAATCAAAATAGTCATATGACACGATCGTTAGAAACATTTAATTTACTACATAGTTTTAGACTTTAATCTTCAGATTTTAAATATAACAAGGTCAGACATGTGGCTTTAGCAGCAGTGCATTTCTAAATTGATACAATGCCAACTTCAATATTATTTTCATGAAGATATTTCATAAAAAATACATTTCAAATAACTTTACAAAACTTTGAAGCTATTTATAACTATTTTTTCATTATGACAATAATTAATTCTAAATTTACAATAAACTCTTAGGTGTCAGCTTTCAAATGAGATCATACTTGTGCTTTTAATACCAAGGGTTCATGAACTGTATCTGTTTCAGTTTGGGTATGCCATTTCTGGGCATTTTTTCATTTCTGCTGGCTAACAGATTAAAGGACATGCTAAATCCAACAACCATGTGAATAAAAGTTTTAGAATAATAATTTAAAGAAATAATTATCATGTGAATATCCTTTATCTGAGACCTTTATTTTAAATCTACATTACCAACAGTATAGCTGATGGCACATAGTTTGTGTTTATTTCTGTTAAAAATGAAAGCTTTAACATAAGTTCTGCTGGGAAGACTCAATTATTACGTCACTTATTACCTTCTTATCTATCCAATTGTGCTCTAATACTTGTAGTATAAAAGATCGGTACTTACATATGTCTGAGTTCACAGATGCTGATGCCTACATTCCCCTACATCCTCCCCACCACCCTTCCTCATACCTCCTGTTATGAAGCATCCGAGTCAGAGAGATCCATATGCAGTGTGATTTATTGATCAGAGTAATCAAACAGGCAATGGTCAGAACCAGCAGATACAGCAGTGAAGACAGGGCTAAATCGTAGTAATACCAGGCGAAAGGTCAAGGCAGGCAGCAAACAATCAGAGACAGAGATCAAGGCAGTGGTAACGCAGGCAGGCAGGCAGCAGACAGGGAGAAATCCAGAAACAGGCAAGGTCAAAAACACACAGACAGTCCACGGGAATAAACGCTCAGTAAAGTTCACAACAGTAAAACAAGACTTCGCCCCGAGTGTTGTTTGAGTGTGGCTTAAATAGGTGTTTGATCTGCAGGTGCGCAATGCAGTGCAGGTGTATGGAGAAATCAGTCAAGGTAGATGCAGGATGGGAAATGTAGTCTGTGAGTGAATATGATAGTCTGGTGTGAAGTGCCCTCTGGTGGCTTTCAGAGGCACTCCAGCTGGTGACCGTTACATAGCCCCCCCTCAAAGGAGCGGCTCCCAGACGCTCTAAAAAAAATTTAAAATTCAATTGTCCAGGAGGGAGGTGGAGCGGAGGCGGACCCGGGGGCGGGATGGAGGGCCAGGCCCATGGAGCGGAAAAGGACCTGGAGACTGCGGCACGATGGGAGACCAGGGCGGAGCAGGCGACCAGGGCGGAGCAGGCTGTGCCTCATAAAGGCAAGCGCTCATAATGATTACATCGACGCATTTGGGTATAAATTCTATAAATATTATTCCTGTCTATAGAAATCTGATGTAAACATACGAGAATATATCAATATACATACGAGAATATATCAATATTTCTCCAAATCTGCAAATTTTTGAGCTAAAGTCATGACGACTTTAGCACAGGAGTTTTTTTATGAATGAAAGCAAAGTTATTGACTCATTTTTTCATTTCATAACTCCTGACACAAATTTTGAAATAACTGTTGCTATAAGTTTCTCAGAATACAATAGTGGTCAAATACTGAAACTTGAGTCTTATATCTTTTTAATGATGTATAGTTTGTCAAGGTATAACATTAAATCTGATAGTAACTTTGAACTATATAAAAAAAAACCGCTTCAGTGCGCCCGCGCACTGGCAACGGTTAACAGGTTAAAGCAACTGAAAAAAGAAGAAATATCAAGGCATGTCAAAACTTCTCCAGGGCCCCAAAACCCCTCAGACCCCAGAGGGTTAACCATTACAAATTCATCTTCAAAGAAGAGCAGACGTCATGCACCTGGATAATGCATGTTTCTCATCGTTGTGTTCCCTCAGCACATGCACATCTCTAGGCTCTAGGCTGAGTGTTTTGTGTCTGTATAAGATTTCTCTAGTTCACTATTAGTTGTTAACCCTCTTGGGTCTGAGGTGTTTTCTTGGCCCTGGAGGTGTTCTGACATGCTCTGACATTTGTGCTTATTTCTGTTACTTGTGACATTTTCATGGCTAAAGTCTGATTACACTGTATTCAGCACAAACTCTGCTACAATAATATATCAGCAGCATGTATGTAAAAGTTTGTATTTTTGAGATAATGACATGTATGCGTGGTTTGTGAAAATAAAAATTGTCACTGAAATAAGGTCATGAAACCCCTACTGATTATTTCTTCACAAGACTTTTGAAAATTGTATCACGTAGCCTAGAATATTTGCTCCAAAACTATGTGAAAATCACCCTGACTGCTCATTCAGATAAGACAATATATTGATTTAAATTTTCTAAAACGTGTTTTGTGTGATAAAGCTTTATGCGAGAGGGGCGTGATCACCTCATTAATACATACCTGCCAACCTTGCAAAAAATTAAGATAGACTAAAATGTGCTGCATAAAATAATAATAACAATAACCTATAGCAGCATATAAATCTTCCAAAAGATTTCAGTAACAACTACGCTAGAGAAAAATATATTGATTATCATATGTTACTTCAAATGTTTCCATTCGTTGATATAAAATGAGATAATAGTAAAAACATGAAGCCTTTGTTTGGTGCGTTTTCTTTTCAAACGCGATCGTTTCAAACGCGATTACGATACATTCAAAACCAGAGCTCGCTCCAAAATATAAAACATTATGGTTACCATATTATACATATCTACGTTTGAGCAGATATCCACAGACACAGTAACAGTAAACACGGGTCCAAATATTATAATATTCACCATATATCTAGCAACAGTTCAACTGCAATGTGAAGTTTATCCAACAATAACATGAACTAATAATTAAGAATTTCTTACCATACATCTTTCTTGTCTTCAAATCGCGTTCTTCTTCTTCTGATGTAAATCCTATGTAAGCTCACGGCACGTCTTTCAAACTCGACGAAAAGCAGAGACTTTGGTGAAGTTTGGTGCTGCTTTGTTTTTGAGGTAACGAGCGCGTTCGTGGATGATTTGCATGTCAATCTCTTTTGTGCGTGGTCAAATTAAAAATAATTAGCAAGCTCGTGAGAAGCTGGACATCTTGTTGGTTTTATACAAATTACTTAAACAGAGAATATTTGTTTTCAGTTTGAATCCGATCATTTAAAAGTACACACTTAAATGTTTATAAAGGTATATGGCTCATAAATGTGTGACAAGTATTCGCTGAGTTTTGTTTCAGTTTATAGACGTACTCAAGAAAAAAAAGTTCACCGCGACGGAGAGGCAGAACGCACACCCTGTTTATTTACTTTATTTTAAAAAAGCACAATGTTTTGATTCGATTGTAAGTGGACACATACAAAAGTAGAAATAGCACAGATTCTTTTTTCATATTTCTTTTTTCTGTATGACCATAAATGACGGAGAAATTTAAGTTTATTGTACTACTATGTGAAGAAAATCCAGCAAAACGCGCCGGCGCGTTTTTCGACCTCAGAGGGTTAATTTAAGTCATTAGTTGACTAATTGCACGTTTGTATCAATTTAATTACTTAAATATGTACTGCGGGGCCGTGCATAAAGCACAGGCAAAAGTTATGATTGTGTCTGAAAAAATAGCAAGGAGACATTTTAATTATTTATTAATAAACTAGTGTTTTCCGAGTCAGTGTCTGCTGCAAAGATGAAGTTGATGATGCGGATTCATTGTTTATGTTATTAATATTTATAGTATTGCTTGTTAACTTGTGTGCTGTACAATGTGGTTGTTAATACTGAGACACTTTATAAATGCAAGGTGGCAGGAATAACCCCTTCGTAGTTCCTCCAAGTTACGATTGTTGGGCTCCATGGATTGGTGTCAACACAAGGAAATCTGAAATGGTGTTGAACACTGAATAAGCAAAAATTCAGAAAACCAATCCTTGTGACATGCTTGATCTTCATATAACTGAAGAACGACTTGGAGATGAGCTCTTCAAGATGAAGGTGAGATCCTAGATTATACTTTTTAATAAAGTTGTAGTCGATGCTTTTTATTTATGTTAATAGGCGCATTTCCATTACAGATTTGCGCAAAACTTTTGCGATTTTTTAAAAATATCGATAAAAAACTATTGCGAAATGACGGCGTTTCCATTAACCGATGTTATGCGACTACAGCGTAGTTTTTTCCTCTCGCGAGAAGTCATTCCAAAAATCATGGCAACGGACATTGGTAGGTTTATATATATCACAGCCACGTACAGCACTAGACATTATTATTATTAATGGAAGGAAATGTAGGCTTGTTATCCAAGCATTAATGGCAAGGAAAGACCCATACTTACAGCACATATGAGGTGTTTCTGGGTGTTTCTCACTCATTTCTGCTCCGAGGTCTTGATTGTGGCACTTCTATGAGGTTTAGAATCCAGTATTTCTGTAATTCTTTTGTCTTTTATGAATTTAATAAAGAACTCTTGTCTCGTATTCTGTCCAAACACACCACGCCTTCTAAGTCAGGTGACCTGTAAATGCGCAAAAACTGTTTCCCTTGCAGTTTTGCGAAATATTCCTTTTTTGAATTGCCTGAAAAAACACCTCATGCGAGCGTGAATTTTTTTTGCGATAAATGGGAGTTTTTGCGAAATTTTCCATTGAGAGTATTTCCAATTCGCAATTTCAATTTGCGCAATTTGAAGGGTAATGGAAACGCAGTTAATGGTGGTGTAGGTTGTAGAGCCCTGCACGGGCCAAAAACTCCAGCCCTAGCCCGGCCCTGGCCCGTGGTGTTCAAGCCCTACCCGACCCCAGCCCGACAACGCCTGCAATTTTTTCAGCCCGAACCCGACCCGACCCGAGACCAACATCAATCACTTTTAAGCTCTCTCTGACGCGCGCGCTCTTTGACGCGCGCCGTCTCTGCTACACATGCAAACACACGTCGCGCGCTCTCTGATGCGCGCTGTCTCTGCTACACACGCAAACACACACACATCGCGCGCTCTCTGATGCGCACTGTCTCTGCTACACACGCAAACACACACACATCGCGCGCTCTCTGATGCGCACTGTCTCTGCTACACACGCAAACACACACACGTCACACGCTACTAAGAGGTAAACTTTTATTACAGGCCTGAAACATCATGCCCAAAAATATTGGACAAACCGTCCATTACACAGAAGCATAAACATGAAGGGAGAATAGTGCTACGGGATCAAACCGCAAAAATAAGTAAATAAACGGCCTACCTTTCTTTGCTTTTCAGTAACTGAAGTGTCACCTGTTTAATGCACGTGAGTGACGCGCGCGCGTTCGTGTATGCGTGTTGCGTTTGTGTTACTTTCTTAGGTGATGTATAATATTTATAATATAATCAATATAACAATATTTCATACACACTTCGTGTGTGCTCTGCTGCACGTTAATTATATACACAATGAGGAGAGAAGCTAAAATAAGCCCGAGCCCGACCCGAGCCCGATCTGTAAAAAAAAAAAAAACGGCCCGAGCCCGGCCCGAATGGGCTTAGCCTGTCGGGCCCCGACGGGCTTGCAGGGCTCTATAAAGCACATTACGGAACCTCTGCAAAGAGTGTGGTTTGGAGTCGAAAGGATCTAAGATGGTCCTTGTGTTAAGGTTAAGAGAGGAGATGCAAAACCGCTCCTCATATGACAGTGTTCCAACAAATATGGGGTGCTTCTGGTAAGTTATATTATTATATATATTATTATGTATCATTGATTTAATATTGTTGTATTCATTACAATTGATAGATAGCAATAAAGGGTCCAGTATGCTTAATACAAGCGTTTCCAACATGAGTACATTTCCAACTACAGTTATACTACCTTGTTACGTTCCACATGGGTTTTGTTTTCATTTAGGCCACATTTACACATAGCCGGGTATTTAGAGAAACGAATATGTCTCCCCCTCCGTTTTCAAAAATAACATTGTGCACACAACATCGTTTTCAAAAGATTTAGAAGTTTAAATCAACCCGCATAAATACAATGGGCGGCAGTGTAGGGAGAAGGATAAAGCCATGCAAGCCAATCAGAATCCTCAAAATCGACAACAATGAATAGCACGAGCGACTTCCTGTTCCTTTCAAAACAACAGACATGGCGCGAGGTTCGTTCGTGTGGACAGACAGCGAAGCAAATGGAAACAGGCCAAAAGCGTTTGCACAAAAGTAAAAATGAGTACCACTTTAACAGCATCCATGATCAAATAGTAGCCAAACAAACTCTAAACATAGGGCGCTCACATGACGTAAGCCTTTTCTGGCGCATAATGTGACGTTTGAGAACCTAAAACCCTGTTTCTCCCAGTTGACACGGCAACACATAACCGGCGTTTTCAGAAATCTCCACTTTGGCCGGAGTTTTTAGAAATAATCATTTTCTGGGATAAAAACGGCGTTTTCGTGTAAATGACAGGCCAAAACGCAGGGAAATATCTGCGTTTTCCCATCGTGTAAACGGGGCCTTAGTCTAGAGACTAGCGGCGCTAGTGTGCTTTGCACGTGTGAATGATTGGTGCTCATTTTCTTCTCTCTGTGTTTTTAGTCTTCACTCTGCTGTGATTGGCCTAGCAGTACGTCACTCATCATTCCATCATTAGGGGCGACGTCTGGGAACCAATCAGAGTTTGCCAGATGACTTCAAAAGAACGACCTATTCATTCATGCTCTCTCTCTCGCAGCGTGTTGAGCGCTCTGTTTGCGGCTCTGTTCACCTTCACTATTCTGATCACGACTCACTTGTTTTTAAACTAAGAACTATGAGAAATCCTGTACTTGATAATTTAGTGAGATATGTACGTGTCGCTCTGTTCATCTGTTCTTTGGAACTTGACCCGTTTACTTTTGAGATAGCAAAACTGAGAACTGTGTGTCCAAGTTCAACACTACGAGGTTGCCTACAAGCTGCTCTTTTGGTAAGAGAATGTCAGGTTAGTATGCCGTGGTATACACAACGCCCGTAGTGGTAATTTGTTAGACACACTAGGTTAGGAGTGAGCGCCACTCCGTGTTTGTTTTGTTATTTAGCTAGTTTATTTAGGTGCCCGCATGCACTGAAGATCTCGGGTTTTCTTTTCACATTTTTCTTTGGGTAGGATTAGGATTAGCATAAGGATTGTTTTGTTATACTCTGTTCTTTTCTTTGGCGCCACTTTATGTTCTCTTACCAACAATTTATTTTAAACTATTTTTATACCCTTGAGACTGTACATAGCGCACTACATTTAACATTGACGAACTGGATCCAGTGGCTTCGGCTTTTTGTAATAAATTCCAGTTTTAATTCACATCAAATCGAGTGTGTCCTGTGTTTATTCCACCCTACTCAGACATCAGCAGTGGTTTCAAAATAAGTGTTGCGAAATACCTTCTAGACATTAAAAGTTCGTAAATTGTACATTATACAAATTATTTCTTTTTTAGGTGGATGGGCAGAAATTACTTGTCCCTGTGGAGTAGTCTACTCAATTAAATTTGGAGACTCTGCTCTAATGCGAAGAGACTTTGCTGATTTGGTCTTGTCATGGAAGCAGTTCCCTAATGTGTCGATACATGATTTTGCCAGAGTACTAGCAACACACACTAACCTGAGAGACTTTACCTTTTAGCCCTCATGAAGGCAGACTTGCAGAGCCAAGCGCTGAAAATATTCAGCTGGCTAAAGATAGCAAGTTCAGGGAATTTGCCCTGGTTAAAAGGCAAACAGGTGCAAAAGGATCCCACCTGCCATCCTTTAACTGGTTCTTCTGAGTATTATGTTCTGTACAACCGCTTTCACAAGTGTAACACAAAAGACCCAAAAGATGTCCTCAGAAGAGTCGACTTAGTCCCAGAACTAAGTAGATGGTTAAATACCCAAACTGCTGAACAACTCTTTGCTGGGATGCAGAAAAATAATTACTTCATGAACATGCTCACACCTTCAGCAAATGTATTCTTAATGCGCAACATAATCCACCACTACAACCAATCACAAAATTGAAGTGTGAAAGAAAACCTCAGAAAAATTGTGTCACTAAATGATCAGCTGACCTTGAATGATAATGGTCAGGTAATTGTAGGTAAGATTTCTCTTATTACTATGTTTTGTGTTATTCAGAGAGCATTACTTCATATATAATGCATCAACTTTTATTCCATCTAAAGGCACACCTCCAGAACCTGTTCAAATTGATGAGAGACCCTCAGGAGACAAAACACAAAAAGACGACCAATGTAAGCATGTACTTCCTAAAAAATGTGTAATTTGATGTTAAACCAGATGTGTGCTTTTTTTTTATCCATATTTAAAAGTTAACATTAGAACAAAAGTTATGATTGTGTCTGAAAAAACAGCAAGGAGACATTTTAATTATTTATTTATAAACTATTGTTTTCCAAGTCAGTGTTTGCGGCAAAGATGAAGTTGATGATGCAGAGTCTCGTCATCTTCAGCATCATTACTCCAGTCTTCAGTGTCACATGATCCTCCAGAAATCATTCTAGTATGCTGATTCGCTGCTCAAGAAACATTTATGATTATTATTATCAATGCAACTTTTTTTGAGGATTCTTTGAGAAATACTTATGCAGCCACATAAAGCTACTCTCAGTCATGACCTTGATTTGCAAATTTCTATAGGATTTATTTGAAATAATTAATACAATACTACTTGCTCTCTTAAAGGTCCCATTCATTGTGATCCCATTTTTCAAACTTTAGTTAGTGTGTAATGTTGTTGTTAGAGTATAAATAATATCTGTAAAATTATAAAGCTCAAAGTTCAATGCCAAGCGAGATATTTTATTTAACAGAAGTTGACTACATCGAACGGCTGGATTTGGACTACATCCCTCTACTTCTTTCTTTAATGACGTCATTAAAACCGTTTTTTGACTAACCTCCGCCCACAGGAATACAGGAGTATTGATGGCGAAATGTCAATAGGCGTGTTGATGTTTATCTATAGTCGGATACCACAAAAGTTTAATTCGAAGTTGTTAGTTTGCTCTGTCCATTTCACCACGGACTGTTTTTCTAACCTGGGATAATATCAAGCAGGCTTCTCTCAGCGTTTCATACTGATGAAGGGCGCAATTTCAACTATATTCCAGCGAGCGGTAAGTTGTGATTTACTATGGAAGTAGCGATCAACTTCACATCGTTTCTCTTAGTAGGATGAAAATAATCTTACTTAAACTGTGATTAGTATGAAAGTGATCAAAGAACAATCCCTTTCCAATCGCCCAAGCTGTCAATCACGGACACTTGCCAAAACTTATGAAATCAATGATGCTGTTACACTGCACAACGAAGCTCTTACTGTATTTATATACCTCATGTTTGCATTGGTGAAATCATTAGTGAGAGTGCAGAAACTGCGTTGCAATGATAAGATCTTTTTTCACGCGATCAACAGACTGTCATCTGCTCAATGCTCATCACTGCAACCTTTTATGTGATGGGAATAGATCTAAATACTTAAACTTCTCACGATTCGTTAATCCCGATAGCTGTAATAGTAAAAACGTATAATAGCTGTAATAGTAAAAGTTTTCCAGATAGTTCCACATGTAATGCCATATATTTCATATGCAAGCATGTCAGCCAATCACAGCAGAGGGCGTTTACATTGAAGTCTCACAGCAGACACGCCCCTTCAAACAGAGCGTTCAAATCAAAGGCTAAAATCAGGCTAGGAAATATGCCTTTTATTTCTAAATTATAACAACTTTTGATCTAAAAAACATACTAACATTATAAGGGCACCCCAGGAAACATTCCTTTATGGGACCTTTAACTTTTTCACTTCATATTGTCAGAAGCTAATATTTTGAGGCAGGCAGCACTGTGTGTGTGTGGTTCTCTCTTCATTACCCAGTGTAGTACTGGTGAATCTGAGGGCGGGATATGACTCGTCATATTTTCTTAACGCCACAACAGAGACCGTCTACTGGACGTGGATAAAGCAAACGTTGCAAACCCATTTGTCCTTTGTGACAGAGCGCTGCAATCGAAATAGAACGGGGCATCAGTTTACTATCAGGTATTTGTCGCGTCGCACCGACAGTGTCTGGTGTAGACGCATTGTTTTAGTATTTGTTAGAGCTATGGTTTGTTCACAATCATTGTTAAGAAAGGCCAAGTGGAGCAAAATTCAAAGCTTTATTAAATGTTCTGACACCTCAAATCTTGTCCCAGAAATCAGCAGCCATGGGTGATGGTGTTATCTGTCAAAGACTAAGAAATATGCAAGTTGAAGTTAGAATTTTAATAACTGCCATGAAATACAAATGAGCACTAGAGGTCATTGTGTCCGTTTCATGTTTCCACAAACTCTATTATCAAGCTTTGTCACTTTTTTTAAACCTCATCTTCCTCTTTTTATTGTCATGTGATTCATTATCTTTAGTATAAATAGTCCAGTGTTAGTTCTGGTCTTTGTCTGGTTTTGTACCTGTATGATCGTGTTTTCTGGTAAGTTATTGTTTTTCTCTTGTATCTCAACATCATTCCTTTTTCCTAAAATGATCAATTGCTCAAAGCTTTTCAGTAACATGTATGTTGCAGCAATCTGGTAGTTAGTGGTCTAGTAGTCATTGTTTTTACATTTGATCCTGTGACAAAATTTGAGTATATTTTATTTTATAGACATCTAAATATTTGCAAGGCTTAATGTTAAGGATTAATTTTTACTGGCCCGTTTGTGCCAATGGTTCACATTTTTACTTGCACTGCCAAAATTTTCAATGGCCCCCCACCACAAAAAAAGTAATAAATCAATCAAAATGGTTATTGGAATTGTGTTTGACCCATGCAAACCTCAGAAATAAGGTTATAGTCCTAGTTTTCCAGGGGGATGTTAAAGAAAATCTTGTTTCACATACGTACTTTGTGATTTTAATCCCGTCTGAATCTGCCAAGTCAGAGTTTTTCTCACACAATCTCTGTAAAAATTCCTGGGCAAGTTTTTTTTAACAAGATTTTAAAAATGCAAATGTCTCTGATTGCTGATGTTGTTTTATCCTAATGCTTTTCCTCGTGTTAAGTTATTTGAAAATGAAATGCCAATTGCATTTTAATTTTCAATTTGACAGGGATGATGCACTGTCACCGTGAAAATGAAAGCATTTAATTTCATTCTCAATTTTGTCACATATTTTGTGTACAGTTTTCTGTAATGAAATCGTTAATCTGGTTTTAATTTGAATTTTAATCATTTAATTTATTTATTTCAATTTGGCAGAAAATGCCTTCCATATACCTGAGCTACCATTTGCGCTCCAATCTTTGGCATGCTTTTATTTTCAATATGGACTGTATCCGGCTAAAAAAATAAATTATAAAATTAATAAATAGTCAAATCAAAGAAACTGCAAAAAATACCCATTTTAATATCAGTGTATTAAGAGTAAGATGCTTGTCAAGATTTTTCAGCTCACTCATGTGGGTTTATTATGAATATAGCCACTTCTATAAACTCGTGAAGTTTACTTAAATAGGGTTTTTAGAATAAATTATAATTATATCAATAAATATCTTAAGACTTATACGTCTTGGATGACCTTCTGTAATGGCCACATCTAGAAAACAAACATCCACCTCTGTAATAAACACGGAGATGTTAGTCCCGTCTTAATCTGTAAATGAAATCAGAGACCTCCAGTAATAAGAATTATTATTTTTATTATAGAAAGGGTTAGTTCACCCTAAAATGAAAATTCTGTCAGTAATTACTCACCCTCATGTTGTTCCAACCCCGTAAGACCTTCGTTCATCTTCAGAACACAAATTAGATATTTTTTATTAAGGCCCAATCCCAATTCTATTTCATACCCCTTCGCCTACCCCTAGCCCTTCGCCTACCCCTTACCCTTGCCCCTTGAAACAGAGTGTCAAGGCGTAGGGGTGAAAATATTCCCCTAAGAAATGGGACACCACTACTACACGTTACATGTCATTATCGACGCTAGCGCCTACGTCACAGGAGATGCGCCAATGTTTATCACAAACTTCCAAGATGCCGTCGTCAGCTGCGTGAGTTACAGCTATTTTTTTTGCATTTTTCTTCTGAAGTTTGCAGAAAACAATGGAGATGACGATATCTTCGACGCCAAAAGCTGCGTTCACACCAAACGCGAATAGAGCTGGCGCGAGTGATTTCAATGTTAAGACGCGTTTACGCGCGTCTGGAGGTCTTGCTGCGCAGATCTCAGATTTAATCAAAAATATCTTAATTTGTGTTCCGAAGATGAACAAAGGTCTTACGCGGTTGGAACAACATGAGGGTGAGTAATTACTGACAGAATTTTCATTTTTGGGTGAACTAACCCTTTAAATGTTTAGAAAACTAGTCCTGTTCGAATAGGGCTTATGACATCAAATTTGAGATTTTAGAAATTTTGTATTTTAATTTTAGAAATTCTGAAATTTCATAATTCTCAATTCCAATTTTGATATCAGAGCTAAAACTTAGCCTAACTAATATAAATTTCAATTGTTACTAAAGACAAGTAATCAGTCAGTAATAAAATGAGAACAAATAATCAAATGATAAAAAAAATATATAATACAATAAATATAATTTAATAATAAAGAGTGCTTTTCAGGTTGTCAAGTTGTCCTAATTGAATAATCAAATAAATTAATAAAATTAAATCTTAAATCAATTATCTTTTGACTGCAACAGTGAAATAAAGCAGACAGCTAGGGAAGCCTTAACTTAAAACCAGAGATTATTTCTAAAATGCTAAAATGTGAAATTATCACCAGCCATGAAGCAAGCAATGAGTGTGTATGGAGTAAAAAGTAAACCATTGGCTACACTGTTGCATGTAGTTCAAAAGTCAATATCATGATTATTGTTTCACAATCAACTATATCAACATTTTATGTTGATGCACTACTATATATTCTTATTATTTTATTTGAACAAATGGGCCTTACAACTGGCCTCCTTTCAAGACTGAACTCATAAACACACAGACTTTTTAATTATTAGGCCTAATGGCCTATCTTTGCTTTAAAAGGTGAGTCTAACAACACACTGGCATTCCAGACTATGGGCCCTATTTTAACGATCTGAAACACAAGTGTCAAAGCGCAAAGCGCAAGTAACTTTGTGGGCGGGTGTTGGCGCTGTTGCTATTTTCCTGGCGGGATAAATGACTCTTGCGCCAGGCGCAAATCTAAAATGGGTTGGTCTGAAGTAGCTTCATTATTCATAGGTGTGGTTTGGGCGTAACGTGAAATAAACCAATCAGAGCGTCATCTCACATTCCCTTTAAGAGCAGACGCGCTTTTTCTAAAGCGGATTCCTATTGTAACGGCGGATTTGCCAGGCGCGCGCCAGGAGCGGTTCACAGCCAAGGAGAGCAACGCTCTCGTCACGGCCATAAAGGAGAGAAGTTACATTGAAATGGAGAAACCCACCGAAATTAACTTCGGTTAAACAGGCGTATGATAATTTGGGTAAATGTGTAAGCTAGATGTATGCTTTTATAATAAATTGTCTATCTATTATCTATCTATCTATCTATCATAATAATGTATGATTTGCAAAAATGAAAACTGCTGCTTCTGTGTAGATGAGAGAATCAAAGTGTATGCGCGTTGTGCACACGCTACATTGATTATGGCCAAGCATGCGCCCTTAAAATAGCATATGAATAACATGCGCAACGCGCCACTGACTTTAAACTATTTTTTCCTGGTTAGTTGCGCAATTGTTTTCTAAACCTGCAAAATAGCATGAAGGAACGTTTGCGGCGGAACACGCCTCCTTTTTTGCGCTGAACCGCCCAGGGAGCGCAAGTTCATTCCCTAGTTTAGCGACGTGCTTCTGTGGAGGGAAAAGCGCGCTTTGCGCGAGTGCAAAATAGGAATGATACATGCGTCGGTGTACAAAGTCAATTGCGCTGGGTGCAAGATAGGGCCCTATATGTCAATAACTCTTCCCACTGTTCCCTTACAGTTCTTACCATTCAGCGTAAGCACCGCTCCACTGTGATGTTTCCAAGCACATTTTTGTGCATGAAATAATAAAGAATAGTTTACCATCCAAATACATGGCGAATGTTGAAACATTTTGAGTGTAATAAGAGAGATAACTGAGCCCAACGCTGCTTACTTTCACTTTCGCTTTAAATTATTTCGTTTTGGCTTGTTTATAGTTATTTTTTTATTCTTGTTCTGTTCTGAATATCATTAAATTTAAGGATTTGTTGTGGAATATATGTGCAGCAAACAATAGTAGGCTATTAATTGGTTAAAATTCTTAAAATTGGTTAATGGTTAACCGGTTTATTATCATCCCTGTATATAGGTGCAGAATCAACTTTACGTTGCAATTGCATCAAGAAAGAGTCTTTAAACTCTTGCTCATGGCTGTTGTTCCATGTCTCACTGCTAGCTTCAACACTGGTGGTAGCCTGACTGCTAGCACTAACGTTAACATTAGCTGTTTCCACGGCCACAGGTGAAGGAGGGATTTCAGTATTATCATCGCCTTTTCTCAGAGAGCACTGATTTAAAGTAAAAAAAAAATGGCTATTTTTGGAATATATTTCAAATTGTCGACTAATTTAAATTTTCTCTTTTTAATTTTCTTTTAGCACTCCCGCTTAGCTGCTTCTCTGTCTTCCCACTGATGTCAAATCTGTGCAGGAAGCTACAGACACTGTTTTTGACATGATTTAACAACATTTTGATCGAACGGGTTGCGGAAAGTGAGGACTGCGTTTATAACGTGATCTAACATACCGGTAATATTTGACGGTGCCCAGGGCCCCTTAGATGACCATCTTGATCTTTCTGTTTTCCCATTCCTTCTGTAGTCACTGTTTGCCTGGTTTCCATGGTGTCTGGTCTGTTCTTGTTTGTTTCTATGGTTACCAATTATGTTCACCTGAGTCTTGTTTAGTTTCTCTTTTACCTTTGTGTTATGGCCCTTAGTTTTTCTCAGTTCATTGTCTGGTATTGTTTGAGTAAGTCTATGCTGTTTTTGCCTTGGATTACTCCTTGAATGAAGATGCTGCACAGTTGGCTCAAATCTCATTTGCTCCTCTCCTGCAATATTACAATATAAGCAGATCCATTAAGATATTTATGTAAAGAAAGAAAAAACACTGTGCGGAAGCAAACTCAGCAAGGGAAGCAAGCATTACATTAAATGTAGATATTATCTAGTACCAGAGGTGGAAAGTAACGAATTACATTTACTCGCGTTACTGTAATTGAGTAGTTTTTTTTGCAGTAGGGGTTCAGCGAAAAATCGGCAGCTGGCAGCAATAACCGGAAGTTGGAGGTGGATGCCGCTTTTAGCAAGGCAAATAAATTATTATATCAATGTATAGATATAATTTTAGTACTTATTTAAATAAATTACTTAAATTTGTAATTATTTTGTAATTGGTTTAAAAAGGTTTATCAAATATAAATTAAGTAACGAAGATCATAGACATAGGCTAGTACAAAAAAACATTAAGCTACACTTGAAATTATGAACTTGTACGTGTATAAATATAATTTGTGTACATGTTTGTCAAATAATGAAATATATACATAAATGAATGCCTATATAATAATATTGTATATTTATTAAACGTACATAAACATTCATTAAACAAATAATGAAAGTCATGTCTAAAAGAAGAAAAAAAAAATATTTCTCAATGACCTTTATTTAAAAATCATATTTTGCTATCATTTAAGTTCAGTTTTACATTTGTAGTATTTCAATACATTCTTGTCTTTGTTTTATAAAACAGCTGTAACTTTGAAAACAGGCTTGATATTTGTTGCTCTGAAACCGGAATGAACAACAATTCTGAATTAGATGTTAAAGTTCATAAAAAACTAAGTTGGCTTGAAAAAGAAAGTTTGAAAACGTTTTACAATGCATGGTTTAACATGATTAACAATGTTTCTAGTGTTAGGGAATAACAGCTTAAAGACCCAGGACCAGATATGATGAAAGAAGACCAGGAGTCGTGAGGTTCAATCAAATAAGTAAAAATTTACTGAAGAATAGTTTCATCGGTAGAGCCAGGCGTCAAAGTCTCACGGGGTCGCAAGCCAGAGACTCTACTGTACACAAAATCTCACACCAGTTATACCATTTCCAAGGGCATGATTGACATCAGTACATACAGGTTGGATACTTCTCATTGGCAAAAGAACAAAGTTAAAACAATTCTACACTTATGGATAGATAGGAGGGTAAGTCGAACATTGTCATCCGAGTCCAAGATGGTCCGGTGATGACCTCGGAGGTTGTAGAAAGGCGTCTTGGGGTCAGCTGCTGCATATCACAAGACCTGCACAGAGCATTCAACACACACACACAAAAACACAATGGAATCGCAGTTCCTCCAAAAGTAGTACAGATAATGTTCATTTTAAAGAAATACACATAAAAAGTACAATTCTGTGAATCAGATCACATAGTGTCAATCCGTTGCGAATACTCTCTATTTGTTCTGTTGAAATAACAAAATAATTCAAACGTTTGCATGTCCCTGCTTGATATACAACCACTGATGAACATAATCGTTTTGAAGAGAGAAAAAAAACTATACGAGAAAAAAAAAAAACTTATTCAAGGGCGGATTCGAACTCTCAACTTCTGACACAGCTGGCGAACGCTCTACCACTGTACCATTCATATGCACGTTGACTCTATTGGCAGATCTATGTGTTCACACTGACAACATGTATTAGGCTACATCTCATTAAACGACAAATTAAACCCCATTTTAACCCCATGTAAGCTACTATTTAAATCGATTGCTGGACATCGTAATGTTATTGGCGTCCATCTTCATTGAATTTTGAAATCAGATAGAGCCGGCCCGAGCCTTGCATAATAAGTAGCCACGCCGGCAATTCAGTATGGAAATACACACCGACAATGACACGCCCCCTACTGCGTGCTAGAATCTCCGAAAAACAAGGCGATTTCAACAACAAAATGTACACTTTTAAATATACCAATACTGCTATCTCAAACATGGAGAGGCTTCTTCGTGATCTCAACTTACAGATTCTTAAAAAAAACGAAAATCACCAATTTTGAAAAAAACCCGCTTCTTTCTCATTTTGCTCGAAAGTTGTGCTGCCGACTTGTGTCCTTGGTTTCCTTGACGGGTCACATTTGCATAAAGCATCTATAATTCGCCTTTGGCTAAGCCACACCCTAGAATGTAGACTTACCAATCACAGCGCAGCCAAGAACGAACTCCGACAGAGGTCCGACACTTTTTTACAGCGCTCCATTCACTTTAAAGCAGGCGTCTCATATTTTTGGTCTCGGCAGGCTATTACCGTCGTAGTTTTATCATAAATATGGTTAAATGTTGTACCTGGGGCATTTAACACTGATACGCGTTTCCCAGAGAGGTTGGACGGGGGTGTCCGTTTTTTTCCCTTCCCAAAACCGAAGTCAAATCCTGACAAGTGTCGTCTTTGGATTAAACTGTGTGTGTGGACGTTCTCACAGTCAGCTAAACTCCTCAAGGATCAACAAGCGCACTTTTGTGTGCTCTAAGGTAAATTTTGCTTTTAACCTTACTGTGAAGTTATACTAGTTAGACAGTTTTAGGTTATGATTTCGGTTCTCTACCCTAATTAATGAAGAATCAAGGTCCTAGTAGCAAGCAAGCTTAGCGATAGTTTAGTCACGTAAGTTAAGTCAGGATTGTATGTTTTGACTAGCGGCTGGATGTTAGCTAACTTTGTTATTCAAGATACAAACACATAACGTTAACGTTATCCTATCTTGAATAACAACGTATCTTGAATAACAAAGTTAGCTAAAACAAACAGCATAAAACTGTCTAACTAGTATAACTTCACAGTAAGGTTAAAAGCAAAATTTACCTTAGAGCACACAAAAGTGTGCTTGTTGATTCTTGAGGGGTTTAGCTGACTGTGAGGACGTCCACACACACAGTTTAATCCAAAGACGACACTTGTCAGGATTTGACTTCGGTTTTGGGAAGGGAAAAAAACGGACACCCCCCTCCAACCTCTCTGGGAAACGCGTATCAGTGTTACAAATGCCCCAGGCACAACGTTTAACCATATTTTTGATAAAACTACGACGGTAATAGCCTGCCGAGACCAAAAATATGAGACGCCTGCGTTAAAGTCAATGGAGCGCTGTGAACAAGTGTCGGACCTCTGTCGGAGTTCGTTCTTGGCTGCGCTGTGATTGGTCAATCTACATTCTAGGGTGTGGCTTAGCCAAAGGCGAATTATCCATGCCCATGTTGATTAGAGTATTACAAACTTGAAAGGTATTAATTTAAGGTACATTTAGAACAAATCAAAAGATGTGCGATTAAATGCGATTAATCGCGAGTTAACTCATGGCAATCATGCGATTAATCGCGATTAAAAAATGTAATCGATTGACAGCCCTAATATATATATATATAGTTATTTTATATATATATATATTCAAAATATACTGGAACTGTTCACTTTTTCCATATAACTTTCACCCCCAGTTTCACAGGCAAGGCTCAAACTATGAGACCAGAATATGAATATGAATATATATATATATATTCATATTCTGGTCTCATCTGGTGATTGGGTCCCATCCAAAACATGATCAAACTAAGAAAATAAACAGACACTGAAATGTCAAATTTTCGATACAATCTAGAATTTGTATTAAAAAAAAAAAAGATAAAAAACAGAATGCCTTTTGCCTGCTTTGATCAAGACAGGATATAATACATTTGAACATTATGTTCATTATGTGAACACATACTAGTGAGTTTGGTTGGTTTTGCAACTGGAAATATGGGGTTTCCTTCCTGGCACGTTTGTCCATCCCCAGCAATCTGTGACAGGCTGTGGTGAACTTGGTGAAACTACAAAAAAACAGAAGTTTAGAATATGGTGAAGTAATGTTGATTAAAATGGTGTTTTGTATTAAAACATAAGTTAGATCATTTGGGATAGGTTTTGTTAGCATTGCACGTGTATCATCAAGGCTGAGCTTGTCAATTCCAATAAATCAGCATGAGCTTTATTCTAATCAATAGATTAAGTTAACATGTTAACAAACGCTAATATGTAATGATAATGACAACGTAAGTTAGTATTTGAAGTTAATGATAGCCCCTCACAAACCAGGAGCACACGGTGCGTTTCCACAAATGATTAAATTAACCAATTCAACTTAAGTAGTCACAGATACACTGTTTCTAACATAAAGTTAAACTCCAACGTACAGAGCAACAATTATTTATTAATCTGATAATATACGAACTTACCGAGCCAAATACCGCGGCCATTAAGATTCGCCGGCGCCACCATTAGCTGCTGTTGCTTGACTTCCAGGTAAATGTGATTGGTTGTTACTACGTTGGACGATACTGATTGGCTGCCACGAAATGGCAGGTCCCTCCTAATATGGCAGGGCTTCCGGCTGTCAACGGCAGCAACTTCCTGCTGCCAGCTGCCGATTTTTCGCTGAACCCCCTCTCTTTTTTTGTGTATTGCTACTTTTTAAATCATATCCGTTACTGAGTAAAAAAAAAAAAAAAAAAAAACATTAAAATAATGAAATATAGCCTACTATGGGTAAAACATCGCGTTCCAGAAACTGCAGCATTGATTGATTGAAGGGCGGGAGAACAGACACGGCGCAAAAACCACAACACACACACACACACACACACACACACACACTCACACACACACACACACACACACGTGAGGCGAACCCCTGGTAAGTATGGGGATACTTTGGATATAGAAAAACGAACGCGTAGTTGTCCTCGAGGCTCGGGCATATTCATTTTGCAAAAATTGTGGACGCAAATTGGCTGCAAAAGGAGGAAACACATAGAACATGTTCAGGAACACCATCCCTCCGTGCAGATTATTATATGTCCCGTTTATAATTTAAGGCCAAATGATTTCTGTGATGCAGAGGGAATCCCGGAGTTTCATTATCATGAAAATGGAATTTACAGTACGCAGATGTCACGTAAAACACATGAAAGTAAACCTGTACAATACATCAAATTGCGACATGGTGTGTAGGCTATATACTAAGGCAAAAGAGACTGCTATATAAATGTATAATCTGCGTGTCTGTGTGAATCAGTGCGAATGAGACGAGCCGTTTAGTCTACTACATACTCAAGTACGCGACGCACTAATGGTGTTTTCAGCATCTCACAAACAATACGAGGACATGAAAACATGAACATCTCCAGAGCTGCTCTGAGAGAACGCCTAGTGAGCATTTTCATCATTTTATTTGAGAAAAACCTTGTCAAATACACTCTGAAACAGGACTTCACTACAACCCATCAAAATAAAAGTTTGGTTTAACTAACGTCAGAAGAAATGATGACATAAATATATAACTATTGTGGGCCTACAATAGAATGTACTTCTCATAATAATATTAACAACAACAATAATAATACTACAATTTATTTAAACATTACTTAAGGATTTTTTTGTCTGTGGTTTAATTGAGTAAATCTGTTTTGCAGCACTTTGCCAAAAAATAAAAGGATAAAAAAATATGTTAAACTTTTTATTTGATTACCACCGATTTGGATAATATATTTGTTTTAAATCATAAAAAGAAAAAATTATTTTTATGAATGAAATACATTTCATAGAAGTCTATTGTTCTTGAACATTTTAATAAATTATTAATGATAAAAAATAAGTTGTTAAATGAGTAGTTCACATTAAAATGAAAATTACTCCATGATTTATCAGCCCTGAAACCATCCTAGGTGTAGGCTATATGACTTTATTCTTTCAGACGAATACAATCGGAGTTATATTAATAAACACTCTGATGATTCTGAGCTTTATAATGGCAGTGGATTGCAACCATCAGTTTAACGTAGGGCTGGGTTTCGATTCAAATTTCAAACATCGATTCGATTCCGATTCTCAAGATCTTGAATCGATTATCATTATTCAATTCGATCAGATCCGATCTGATCCGATCTTCGGGATTTAGATAAGTGTTTTTGAAAAAAAGCATTTTTTTTCCAGCTGTTACCTGAATTACAGGACTGTAGTTATGCAACATATTGATACTATTATTATAGACATTCAACTGAAAATAAATGGAGTATTGATGGTTGTAAAGAACAATCCCCCTTCCAGAGTGATACAACTGCTTTCACAAACTTGCACTGGTGTAGACGACAGAGGACGCAGAGGTATATCAGCAGCAGTAGACCGATTATTTAGACGCGAACCTGATGTATTTTTAAAAATGACATTAAGAATTAGGGCTGCACGATATTGGGAAAAAATGACATTGCGATATTTTATTTTTCTGCGATATATATTGCGATATGAAATCTAATCTGATTTTTTATTACAAACAAAAATGGGGTGAGCACACTTACATTCTCATTTTAAATGATTTAAACATCAGAGTATTATTTAAATTAGAGTACATTATTTGTTTGTAACTTTAGGATATGGTTTGAATTGTTAACATGTTAACTAACATGAACTTACCATGAGCAATACTTTTGTTACTGTATTTATTAATCTTTGTTTATCTTAGTTTATAAAAACAGCTGTTCATTGTTTGGTAATGTTACTTCACAGTGCATTAACTATGTTAACAAATACTGTACAACTTTTGATTTCAACAATGAAGGCTATAGCCTAAATGTTGAAATTAACAATGTTGTAGAAGTGCAGTTTAGTAATAGTAAATGTTAACTAATGTAGTTAAATAGTTTAATAAATAGAACATTATTGTAAAGTGTTACAGATTTTTTATACACCAATTCAGACCAATTCAGTGCAGTGTTGGACAGATCAGTTGTTTAAACCATTCATTAAATTGTATCGGTTCAAATGAATCATTAATTCGCGAATCGAACGTGTACGACACGCGTTGTGTAATTATATCTATGGTAATTATCTTGGCAGTTTAGGATACCGCACAAGATTTGACAACACGGAAAACATTTCATCACTGGATAGTTTTTTTTTTTCGACACCATCGTGTCAATTTATTTTGATTAATATGCGCGAGGGAGAGAGAGCTAGACATTCGTGTTGTTTGAAGGCGGTGAAGGTGAGCGCGCGCGGCCGGGGCAGCCTTTGCAAATTGCTTTGCTTTCGTCAAGCTCGTTCTCTGCATTGCTTCTGAACCCGACATGGTGCCACATCGCAGCTTTGAGCGTTTCTGGAGTTTTCAAAGCAACCGTTTGCTTAACGTTACTGACCGCCATTTAATGTCCTTCCACCTCGCGCGCATGCGTGAATTCAATGACGCGGCAAGTTAAAGTTCACGGGGAAAATGTAATCCTATTATTAAATCGATCCTCTGAGTTATGGATCGATCCTTAGAAATTAATATGAAAATCGATTTCAGAATTGGTGAATCGATTTTTTTCAACACAGCCCTAGTTTAAATCTCAAAAAAGTACGCCATACGCAGTCTACTTACACCTAAAACGCAACTTATGCAACTCATGATATCAGAAGTAGTGTAGTGCGTCCTGGCGTAGCGTAAATATCAGCAGTATGTCGCATTACTCGCATAAGTTGCGCTTTAGATTTAAGTCGAATCCATATGTTCGTTTGGCCGGAAGCTAGTTATTTTACTTTAGAAAAGTTTTAAATATGAATATCTTTCTTCACAAACTCAACGTTTTGTTTCAGAAGGCCTTTATTAACCCCCCGTTGCCGTGTGGAGCACTTTTATGATGGATGGATGGATAGATGCACTTTTATGATGGAGACATGCACTTTTACGAGCTTCAAACTGATGGTTGCAATCCACAGCCATTATCAAGCTAGTCAGGGTGTTTATTAATATCAGAGGCTTCCTTCACCTCTGTACAGATAAAACATTATCTAAATGATTCCAGTTCGCATGGATACACGGAAGCGACATTTTTGTTTTGTATTATGCAGGCCAGACAAGTAATTTGGTGAGGTCAATTTGTAAAGAAAGACTACTCGCATGCACACATTCAAATGCACATAGCCTACCTATAGATTAAACATGTAATACGCATGTGCACGTCGTCAGCGTTTTCACAGATTCACGTTTTTGAAGTTTACACAGAGATGATAGTGTTTTTCAAAAAATTTCAAAGCTTGCACCTTGGAACCTATTTCAAGGTTTACATTCTTGAGCTCCAAACACTGTTGTCGTGCAAATGAACGGCCAGAACACATTAGAGTTTTCTGTTTTCTGTTAAAGCGGTGTCCTGTTAGCGGCCCCTAAGTTAATAACTAATGATCTTTGCAACGGAAGTGAATCAATCAAAAATGAATGAATCAAAAACTAACTTTAGCTGGTCAATAACTTTATTCTAGAGCTGCTGTAAAATCAAAACAATCTCTGCTACTTTAATTTCCTTTTATCACCGTAAAGCTGCTTTGAAACAATCTGTATTGTTAAAGCGCTGTATAAATAAAGGTGACTTGACTTAATATAACTCTGATTGTATTCATCTGAAAGAAGAATGTCATATACATGGCTTGAGGGTGAGTAAATCATGGGCTAGTTTCATTTTAAATAATTGATTATGAATTAGATTACAGGAGTAGTTACTCCTGTAATCTAATTCATAATCAATTATTGAAATTAGTTGATTAGACATGTTTTATTGAAATTTTAGTAAACAAAACAAACAAATGTTTCCAAAAAATCCCACCCCCGCTGTTAAAAAAGTAACTCAGTAACTTTTACTCTGAGTCAATTTTAAATGAGCTACTTTTTACTTTTACTTGAGTAGATTTTTCGACCGGTACTTTTACTTGTACTTAAGTAAAAAAAAATTGTAGTAATAGTACTTTTACTTGAGTAGAATATTTTATTACTTTTTCCACCTCTGTCTAGTACATAATGTGTTATACGTGTTATGATGATAATGATTTATGTCTGTTTTGCAGTAAATTAAGAACATATTTTGTAATGCACTGGTTCAATAAAATAAATCTTTAGTGCAACTTTAACTTTAACAGCAAAGAACAGACAGTGTGTGACATTATAAGCAGATTGTGAATCAAGTGACACTAGGCCACATATTCAATACTTCTAATAATACTTTTAATGCTTTCATTTTTAAACAGGTTAAGCTGTCATGGCTACTGTCAAGATTTTCCTCACTGTCCTTTATCTGCTTCAATACAGCTGTTTCGGCTCAGATGTGAATTGTAAGCAAGGAGACTGTAAACCCATCCAGGACACCACACAAGTGTTCTGCGAGTGTCATAAGATGTTCCGCGGTCCAGCATGTATTATTCACTATACAGATCTTGAAGATAAAATCAATGTTATGGTCTATAAACCAGTCCCTGATCTGACAGCAATTTATTTCAGTGTGAAGGAGCTGAAGGACTTCACTAAAGAAATAGTTGAGTCTGTTCGACATGACATCCAGTGGACACAAATCTTTGTGAAATACAGCAATGTGACTGAGAAGTTTCGAAACATCAGCACACTGCATACACAACTTAAAAACGGTACAATAACTCAACGCCACTATGTTTCTGAAGTTGGAGCTGAGTTCACAGGGGGAAGCTCTTTTCAACTTTATCTCACAGACTTTCACCACATGATGATGGGCACTGGATTTGGAGACAAACACAACATTCTGGATATTTTTCGCAAGTCACTGGTCTCACAAAGTCAGTCTGGTGAGCCAGTAGAGTGCACAAAATACTACAGTGATCAGATTGATTATTTTGTGCGCTACATGTTTGCTCTTGAAAAGGAAGCTGTTTTAGCTTGGTCGAAATATCAACTGGTCACTGGAAAATCAGAGAACATTGATTTACTCGAGAAGTTTTTTCAGGATTATGTCTCACAGCAGTGGAGACACTTCAATAAAAATGGATGTGGCCCTTTAAAGGCTGGGGATCTTCAGAACAGCCACTGCGAGAAGCTCTACCACAGCACAGCACAGCAGCAGGTGAAACTGAAATGTGGTGGATCATACAAGCCCTTCCCAGAGATCGTGGTGTGCTCTGGAGGACAGTGGAGTGCCTCACCTGTGTGCTACGAGGAGCAGGTGAACGGGAGAGTCGAGTGCAGATCTGAAGGTGGAGCCACTGTCTGCAAGGCCACATGTTCATCTGGCTGGGGCTCCGCCACACACCCTGAGCCATCTGAGTACAAATGCTCACAACCGCCCTGTCCTTCCTTCATACCACACCAGTGTAACAACTGCACACAAAACAGCGTTTGTAAGGACAATGAGGTCTGCACTGGAGCCTTTGGCACATGTCGTGACACATGTCAGGTCAAACCCTGTGGAGTGAACGCCAAATGCTCGTCCTCCTCCAATCACGGCAGTAGCTGCACCTGTGAGAGCCCATGGAAAGGAGACCCATACAGCGGCTGCAAGAGTCAGGACCTCCAGTGGGTTCAGACCAGTGATGTGCCCAGCAGTATGAAAACTCTTTTACTCTACATACACTCACATTAGATTAGGCTGATTCTTAATCTGAATGTGCTTGAAGATTTTTATGACTGAGCTTCTTCTTACAGTTCAATTCTGTATTTGATCCCATGTAATGGAATTATAAAATTATATAATGGAATTACAATGCAATGGACTGATAAGCACGGAAAACTAAAGTTGTTGTGCACTTCATCTCTTTGCTCATCTAAGACAACAGCCTTATATCTTCAAGCTACAAAAAAATTTGATTCACCCATAAATCCTTGTTTTTTACAGATGCTGTTCGTTCTATAACCCAGTTTGCAGTGTGCAAAGCGATCGGACCAGACGGTGGGTGGCACAGTGGATATGTAAATTCTCAAAGCTGCAACTTTGAATATGATGGGAAAAGTAATCAGGCCAGTAGATATGAGGTAACTCAGTGCAGCACATTATATTTATATTTAAAACACTATGGATAACAATTACATGTAGGACAGTTAAAAGACACCTCTCCTATTTCTTCAGAAATTACTGTATTAATAATCTGCAGGTTCTGGTTGATCCGTGTGGAGAACGTGGTTGGAAATGGGTGGATGGGGCACAAGGGAACATGGTCTCGTATGATGAATCAAAGAGGTTTCCAGGAGTCAAATACTTTGTGTGTAGGTTAGTGCCAATACAAATGCAATTCATAATACTCATCCTGAAGAAAAGTAAATCTTTATGATAACTGAAAAAGAATTGAATCCATCTCAGAAATGGCACATCTTATTGAGATTACAATAATTGTCACGTTGTGCACGTCTGTGCTGGTGTTCTAATGTGCTCTTTGTCACCCAATAGTGTAAAGAGTGATGGGCTTGTAGGGAAGCTTTTCAACACGCGAAATGGCTTTATGTGCCATATTCCCAGGAATGGAGGTACTAGAGATGGAAGTTTCTATGCTCTGGTTCCACAACCATGTCTCTGAAGACTCTTCACCGTGATTCACTCTTTAGTGCTTAAGTTCTCTAGTTAATTTTTAACCTTTGGATTGGTGGAAGTGCTGTATTCATCTTTCGAAAGACAGACTGAACCTACACACACAGATGGAAAGGAGTAGCCAACTCTCGCAAAACATTTATGCAAGTGGTACAAACGCATATGGTTGTTGTTCATAATTTTATTCAGTTGTTTTGCAGTGGGATCTTTTAAGGATTAAAGTATTAGACATTAAAATTTCATGAGTGAGCAAGTGGAGTACATTTCCACCTGCAGGATGTTATGTACATTTGAAGTAAAATCCAATGTTCTCTGCACAGTTACTATGAACTTTGCCTTGCTGCCATCATGATGTAAAATTTGACAGTGTGCTAATTTCAATGACAAATAAATGCTTCAATGAATGTTACTAAATTCACATTGGATGTCTGCGTCAGTGTTACAGGCCAAAATAATGGTTGTGGGTTAAATATTTTGTTGTTGACATTGTACATGTGTTTAAATCGAGAGAATGAAATGCGTATGATGCAACTATTTACTTGATGATGGTCCATGGGTAGTGAAGGATACAAATTTAAGAATATGTTTAATTTATGTTCATGTGAGGCATAGATGATGACAGTTTAATTTATGTTCATGTGAGTTGACAGTTCAAAGAAGATTAAGTCAAGCAATCCAGTCATCGGACATTAACCTTTGTATCTGTGTACACCTCCTGAACAGTGACATGACTCCAAGTTAAACTATTATCATGTGAAGGTATGGGTGATGCTATCAGGCTGATTGGATCATTTGAATGATAGTGTTATGCTTATTCTTGATTGAATCAAGAATCATCCCTCTGCTTTGTTTGACTTGTCTCCACCTCCAAAAGTCCCACCTCCTTGTAAATGTATAAAAACTATACTGTATAGAACTCAGACAGACTTGGAAGAACACTACAGACGACATACAGCGAAGATCCAAATAAATCACTTCTGCTTATCCCAACGTCTCCTGGTCTCTGCTTTGAAGAAGAAAAACTTTACAACAGATGGTGCCGTGACCCGGATGGAGAAACTGAAACTCAACAAAGAATGAACTTTCCAGACGGAACCTTGAAACTTCAAGCTCAACAAAAGATCTGACAAAGATTGCTAGACTGAATCTTTCCAGCTTCCTCCAGATTGAAAAACTTCAAGCTCCAAAAAGATCTCAAAGACTGAATCTTCTGAATCCAGATTGAAAACTTCAAGCTCAAAGATCTCAACAAAGCTGACTGAGTCCCAGACTGAATCTTGAAACTTCAAGCTCAAAGATCTCAACAAAGCTGACTGAGTTCCAGACGAATGTTTTCTGTACAACCAACGATTCGGTGAGTTTCACTCCATTTCAAAGAACTAATGCAGACCAGAACAAATGTTTTCCTCTGTGCCGTTCAGAGAAGTAGTTAACAAACAGCTGTAGAGTTTGGTTAACTAAAGATAAGCCTCTAAAAAGTTTTCTTTTAGAGATGAAATTGATCCTCTGTTGTTGGCAGGGAAGATTAACAGTTACATGTTAATATTGTTTGTACCTTTGTAAGCTAGAGAAGATTTAGCCTCATGTGCTAATAAGATTGTACCCTCTGTTTGCAAGACAGTAGAGAGAAGTTTTTTAGTGTTTGTTTGTGGTAACAGAAATTCACAAAATGTTTAGGAAAAGTACTAGAGAGATTACCCCTTTATGGACAGACAATGAGTTTAAGTCTTTGTTATCAGAACACATGGACACAATAGTGACTGAGCAAGTCAGATTGAATTTAACAAAGAAATTTGGCATTAAGGCAGACAAAGTGTGGTCAATTGAAGATTGCAAGAAAGTGTTGGGTGCATGTATCAGGAAGAAAAATGTTAAAGGCATTATCTTCTGTCACAGAGAATTTAGCTTATCCATTGTACAAGAACAAGCTCGTTGCATAGATAAGTTGAAAGAACAGAACAAACAATTGCTTACTCAAGTGTCCTGTTTCACGAAAACGGTGGGCCTCAAGGCCTCAACCAAATGTGACTCAGAAAACCAACAGTCAGATGAAAGCTATCCTGATTTACAGTTTTTTGATAGAATAGAGGACAATGTCAATGCAGATGTAACTACAGTTGAAGTGTGTGGAGCTAGACAAAAGCCTCAGGGAAAAGGTGTTAATACAGTTCCATTTGCAACCCCCATATTGCAGCCACAAGCAGTCAAAACATCTTTAGGTCCGAAAGATATCGAGAGACTATCCCAGAGTTTACCCTCAGCACGCACAGAATTTTCTGAATTTAGAAGAGCATTGATAAGTAAAATGCGTCTTTACGACATGTCGTTGCCAGAAGTTACACAGCTAATGTCACAAATTCTAACTGAATCCGAATTCAACAGTTTTGAGTCTGCTGTTACGTCTGAACTACAACATGCAAGTAAAGGCGATTTGAAAGAAGGTGTTCTGAAAATCCTGAAGAATATCTTAGGACCCAAAATCGATTGGTCGAAAATTACCAATTGTGTACAAAAGAAGGCTGAAACTGTTTGTGAGTACACAGAACGATTCTGTCAGGTAGCTGTAACGTACAGTGGAATAGTGGAGGATTCCGAAAGTGTGTTAGCTGACAAAGGAGCTCTAATCCGAATTTGGGCAGATGGTCTTGTAGCTGAGTACAGAACAGCCTTGCCATTCCTAGATATTACGTGGGCTAAAAGAACTCTCAGAAGTAACCTAGATAGTTTAACTATTTGGGAAAGAGATTCTGATGTCAAAGAGAGAGTAAGAATTGCAGCAGTTTCTGTTAAGGTCAACTCAGAGAAGCCAAAGAAACGCAAAAGTCCTAGAGAAGCCAGTTGTTCTTACTGTGGCAAGCACGGACATTTTGGAAATGAGTGTAGAAAAAACAAAAAGAATTTTAAAGATGTAAATAAGGTTACTCAGCTCCTGCTCAGTTTGCTTGCTACTCTGAAGCAACCCCTCCCCTCGTGGGGCAACCTGATACCGTGTTAACCATTTAGGCTGTGAGTGATTAATTTCCCCAGTAACACACAACAAAGATGAAAGACTTATTTTTGTTTAATAGAACAAAAGGAAAGTGACTGTCTCAGCCTTTGTTTGAGGGACATTCAGTATACTCACAGCCTTAAAATGTTATCACAGAATATTGCAGTTAGACAACCATCCTCTGTTAATGATGTTTATTAGGACTGATGTTTCACTGGAGAATGGAAATGTTTTCAATTTTTCTCACACACTGTACAGTGTGCACACAACAGGGACAGAATAGGACACACAGACCAGGGCGGAGCCAATGGAAGAACCGATGTGCAACAGGCCTCGGGGGTCAGCCATTTGGTGAAGATTTCCTCATCCCCCCTCTTATCCCCACCTCACTGGTCCATAGGTGTCAAATCAATTAAGAGATAGGGAAAGAATGAAACAACCGCAGCAGACGCTACAGCCCTAGTGTTTAAACAAATACTGCTACAACCCTAGTGTTTGGACAAATACTGCTCTGTCGTCTTTTGTTTTCTTTCTTCCTCTGTGCAGATAAACACTGGATGGCTGTTCCAAAAATCCATATGCAACGACGTCTCACCTGCATTTGAAGCCACAACCTCAAGAAGACAACTACACCCACTGCTGAACGAGCCAATCACAAAAGAAAAAGAAAAAAAAAAAATACACAACGCAGAGATACAAAACTTTCAGTCATCAGTCGATATGATCAAGACTACAAGCCTGCACCATTATCTGAGTGCTGCACCTGGTTAATATGACTGAAGATAACTTTTCATGGTTCGGAAACCTGTTAGTATCAAGTGTGTCAACTAACAAATGACTCCCGTCCAGCACAAGGAAATAACAGTTTTTCAACCAGAAAAAACTATTACGCAGAAAATTCACGGACCCTAATCGCATGTTCGTTTCTGTGTCAACATGCAATTACAGAAAATCAACACAGAACATGTGCGACTTATGGAAGAAAGTCCATGCATGAATACTGCTGGTCGGCCGTTTCTTTGTTTTATTGTATTACAGGTATGTGTTTATGCCATGATGTCTTCACAAGCAGCATCATGGTATAAAACATCACCTCCAGATTTCCATGAACAAACCTCATGAGGGACGAGTCATCAGAGCGACTCTACGAGACAAATGGACTCTACAGGATACATACTTCACAGCTATTCAGGCGCCATGGACTTTCAAGACTTCCACTCTTATGCTACATGGTTTTCTGTGTATTCATGTAGTTTATACGACATTTTACACCCTGCGTCGTATGTGTCAACAGTTATGGTTTTGAGAAGAACTATGAAACTGATGTAAATCAAGGACACAACACAGAATAAGTTATATGTGCCTGTGACGATCACAAGTTACAAGAATGAACTTTTAAGTGTCTAAATTTGTATTTTGTGAGAGTTTTTAAGAACTCTCAAACGGGGGACTGAAGGATACAAATTTAAGAATATGTTTAATTTATGTTCATGTGAGGCATAGATGATGACAGTTTAATTTATGTTCATGTGAGTTGACAGTTCAAAGAAGATTAAGTCAAGCAATCCAGTCATTGGACATTAACCTTTGTATCTGTGTACACCTCCTGAACAGTGACATGACTCCAAGTTAAACTATTATCATGTGAAGGTATGGGTGATGCTATCAGGCTGATTGGATCATTTGAATGATAGTGTTATGCTTATTCTTGATTGAATCAAGAATCATCCCTCTGCTTTGTTTGACTTGTCTCCACCTCCAAAAGTCCCACCTCCTTGTAAATGTATAAAAACTATACTGTATAGAACTCAGACAGACTTGGAAGAACACTACAGACGACATACAGCAAAGATCCAAATAAATCACTTCTGCTTATCCCAACGTCTCCTGGTCTCTGCTTTGAAGAAGAAAAACTTTACAACAGTAGTTTAAAATAATGTTGCCATAAATAATCTAATGAGCTGCATAGAGTTCTTTTTCACGCTTGCATTGACAAGACAAACACAAAATTGTCAAATTTTCGTTCCGTTTTGTTGAGTATACTCATAAGCATAGTCTTAAATGAGTTAAAAAGTGTTAAATACATGCTAAGAGTTGAGTAAACTGCTTCTTAAATCTCGGAGTTCAATGCAAGATTCGCAAACCACTTGCTTTTTAAAGATGGAGTTCAAAATACTTAGTTTTGAGTTTTATATTGTGTAGGTCTCCTGCTAATTGGCTAACTCACATTAGTATTACTGTCTTACTTAAATACTTCTGCTAATCAGCTGTGGGCCACTATTACCTAAAACTGTGTCTATTAATGCAGATTGTCTGTCGATCTCACTGGTTTGAGTAAAGATTAAGCATGGAGCAAGATTTGTATGCACTGTTATTGATACAGTTTCCACGTCTTCACCGCAATATATGAGAAAAATACTCGGTAAATAAATTAGTACAAGTAAAATAATCGGTTGATGGACATGCACTTGTAAATGCTGATGCTGAGGAATTACAGTTGCAACATCTCATGTACCTCAAACTGAGTAACGTTAGTGTATCACTGAGAAACGTCCTGCTCGAGTCGTCCTTGCGATGGAGGTTCGGGGTGAATAACTAGTTCTTCCAGTGTTTCATCATCGGACTCGCTCTCACATTGATATGTTAAAATCATCGTCATTGTTCGTTACTGTGTTTAGTTTACGGTATAGGAAGCCTCAGGACATGAAGAGCTGACGTTGTTATGGCAATGGGAGTTTTGTTTTCGATGCATGCAGTACGTGGTAAACATATAACAACAGACTGAGCTGTCTGGCCAATCAGAGCAGAGTAGCTCATGGAAAGGAGGGATTTATAGAGAATGATTCATCTGACGAGTCGTTTGAGAATCATTGAAAATCTGGTGATGTGCAAATGTATATTATGAGAAAATGAAACAGTTTTTTTACCTTTGATGCATGAAAACCTGTTATAGGAGACTCCAAAACAACATTAGGAAACTGTAAAATAGTATAATAGGGGCACTTTAATGTTAAACAAAGAACAAAAGATAAAGAGAAAATCCCTCACTGTAGTGATGGGCTGTAGAGCCGGCTCTTGTAGGTGAACGTCGGGAGCTGGCTCGCATATCTGATCTATTTTTAAAAAATATAGCCTATAGATAGATAGATAGATAGATAGACTTTATTGCAGACTCATGGTCCATACTTCATAAAAAACAACAGACGGCACAAAATTAAAACACATCACATTAAATACATATTATAAAAAATAAAAATAAAAATTAAAAAAAGATTCTATCCTTTCAGAAGACAGTCATACCAGTGTCTCTCCAAAGTTTAGATGTGTAGCGTATGGCGCTATATTCAGTATTAGTCAGTATCATGATGACACTATTTCCAGACTCATTAAGTCGACAAATGAAATTATACATCGTGTTTCTCAAAACAGCCTTCAATGTGTTAACTCGAGCAGACACAAACAAGTCACTGGCACTAGTCCATCTCGGCTTTTTTAACAAAAGTCTTAGTGCATCATTATAAGCCACTTGTAGTTTCTGAAGGCTGGCTTTTTTGTAGTTCCACCAGAGATTTGCTGTGTACAGTGAAGTACAATATGCTTTGAATAAAGTTAATTTAACTTCATCAGAACAGTAACCAAATTTCCGAAGGAGTGCATTAGCTTGTGCATATAACATACGACACTGACGATAAATGTCCTCATCATCAGACAAACGTTCAGTGATCACATGACCAAGATATTTGACTTCATCACAGACCCTAAGGACATTACCAGACAACTTAAAGTCAGGGAATGTCATACGTTTGTCCTCTTTCGTTCGGCAGATCATGATTACACTTTTAGAAGGATTATATTTGACATCATGTTGTTCTCCAAACTCAGAACACAGTTTGAGAAGATGCTGGAAACCAGCTGTACTGGGACTAAACACTACCAAGTCATCAGCATACATTAGATGGTTTACTACTGAACTTCCAACCATACAGCCCGTTCTGCACTGGTTTAACCGCTTAGACAGGTCATTCATAAAAAATTTAAACAAAACAGGGGATAAAATGCTTCCTTGTCTGACCCCATTGCAGACCTGAAAAGGAGCAGACACACAGTTTGCCCACTTGACCTGCATAGTCTGGTTTGCGTACCAGTATGACAAGCATCTAACTATATACCTAGGCACACCCGCTTGACACAGTTTATACAATAATTTTCGATGATTCACACGATCAAACGCCTTAGAGGCATCTAAAAAACATATAAAAACAGATGAATTCTTGCTCTTATAATCACTTAGTAGTTCCTTTAAGGCATAAATGCAAATATCTGGGCCATGTTTGGGCTTAAAC
Organism: Scardinius erythrophthalmus; assembly: GCF_964197995.2. Lineage (NCBI taxonomy): Eukaryota > Metazoa > Chordata > Actinopteri > Cypriniformes > Leuciscidae > Scardinius > Scardinius erythrophthalmus. Next base: position 39,100,655 of record NC_138224.1, on the reverse strand, counting down.
CCAAATTGATTGTCTGTTGAAGGAATTATTTTGTCAATCCTTGCCAGAAAGATTTGCTCTATAACTTTAGAGAGTATACTAGCAAGCACAATGGGTCTGTAATTATCTGAGTCGCCCACTTTTCCTACTCTGTCTTTTACTACAGGGACTAGGAGAACCTTCATCATGGAGTCTGGCATAAAACCATGTACAATAAAGGCAGTGAAACATAAGGCAAGAAGAGGTGCTAACCTTAAACTTGCAAACTTGAGATGTTCAGCAGAGATGAGATCCATACCTGTAGTTTTATTTACAGACAAGTTTTTGATTGCTTGAAAAACCTCATGAGTTTTAATTGTGTCCACTACAGTAACATTATCAACCTGGTAAGGTTCACTCTGGACACAGGTGAATAGTTTACTATAATGCTGTCGCCACAGCTCTACAATCATATAGAAATTAGATCATTATGTAGTCTAAAAATGAAATAATTAATGATTTTAATTGTATTTTAAATAATTGACTAATTCAAAGACCAACAAAAAAATTATTATATAGGCCTAAAGGTGCACACACATTTGTTTTGACTGTCTGATTAGTCTCACATTCTGTTCCTGTCAATCATACACACAATGTCAACCTGTTAAACTGCTTGAGGAAGGGCCGAGCCAACTCTCTCACACACACACACAAACACACACACACACACACACACACACACACACACACACACACACACACACACACACACACACACACACAATAGAGATGCGGATAAACCGCGGATGACGTGGCAAAAAATAATATTTTTATTAAATTCGGGCGGGTGGCGGTAGAATCAGTCAAATGAAAAAAGTTTACCACTAAGCAAACCTGCAAGCTATGAGCCCAGCTGTCAGTATTGGAGGAGGCCTAAACGTCTCGTAGATGAGACTGCCTGGGTTATTTTGTTATTTTGTTTCGATATTAGTTATATTTTAAAACAGCCAGTCGTAGCCTACCACTCGTGGAATAGGCATTTAAAAGAGAGACAGATTATGGTCTGATATGACTCAGAAATGACATCGGGCAATTGCAGTGCAAAATGTTCAGAAGAACGCAAGAGCTAAACTTCTACAAGCTCAATAACATCCACATAAAAAAAAAAAAATAAATAAAGTAAGAAAAATAGTCAGTCATAACTTTGCCCATTAATTAGATGTGCAAGGCAAGCAGACAAGTTTTTGGGTTGTTATGGACAATAAAAAATGTGAATATTCACATTGCACAGTTGTGCGGTGGACTTTAAGCGAGTTAAAACATATTTTTTTAAAGAGTCGTTTGTCAAAGAGTCAAACGAGCCGGCTCACGAAAAAGAGCCGGAATGCCCATCACTAACTCAATGCTCTTGACTGAATCACTTTTGTATATTTAATAATGGTAAATCTATATATAATTTATAATGTATGCCGTGAATACAGTGTTAGACCTGTTAGAGCTACCTGAAAATCTGTTTACAAGGTAATATTGGTCAAAAACAACACTTTTTTTTTTTTTTTCATTTTAGCAGGGCAGGTACAAATCTGAACCAGTCAGACTGTTATAAAAAAATAAATAAAAAAAAAACTATCATTGAGCCCTGATAAATTAAAGGCACAGCTAAATATGACATTTATTACAATGGGTTTATGTGAAAATTGTTTTAGGTTCACTTAAAATTAAAAATTGATGAAATCCATGTAATAGAGACATCTGTATCAGTGATACTGGCCTTCATTCATAGTGTTTAGTAAACAGATGCCAATAAACAAATATTGAGAATATACTAAGTTGTTTCTACATTATTTTGGAGATTCAATTTGAAAGATTAAAAAAATAACATCAACCTCTATTGCACATCATTCACAGCAGATTTAATTACGGACAAACATTTTAGATTACATTAACTAACAAGAACCTGATTAACAAATTAGCAATAGCGCTCAGTTGAATGCAAGAGTTCACTATGAGCGAATCAGTAACTACTATTTATTTCATACCTCCTAGAACTACTATATACGTAAGAAGTAGTTACGGGGTGTAACCTGATATTTACTCCGCTTCGTGACCGCATTACCACCTCGGGTGTGCACTATTTTTCTAATAATTCAACGGCCTGTCGTCAATTATTACACTTATACTACATTTACCACACCTCGAAACATTGTTCAGATTATGTATTTCAAGACGTTTGTAAAGTTTTTGTCATTAAAACGCTCTTGTATGTAGGACTAATTTCTTACGCATCTAATCACATGCCTCCGTTGCTAATTCCAAAACGTCATTTTAGAGTTAGTAACGGAGGTTTGAGCCACTGATAGCAGACTAATGCTGGGGACACATGACTAGCTGACACATTCTCTGACTGTTTTAAACGACTGCAGCAGATTTTAAACACCGACTTTGAACACAGACTGAAACGCGTTTGGGCATGATCAGTCATAAGTATCAAATTACATTCATTATGCAGTTATTAATGCAGTTATTAGAGAGAGATGTTGCAATAATGAGACAGAAAAGCATGTGCATCAATATTATTATTTATTTATTAATTCAATTCGTTTTAATTAATTAATTCATTCTTTTTTTTCTATTATTGACAGATGACAGTAGACTATAGCCAAATAAATGAAACACAAAGCCCTTTTAACAAGTAGGCCTATCAATAATTATTTATTTGTTATATTATCTGCAATAAAAATCCATGCTGCAGGACTATCCATTTATTTAGCCTCGTTTAATTTTCTAATGATTATAGATAGGATATACTTTATTTATTAAAATTAAACTGCATGTTTCCATTGATTGTGAAGCTAGACATTGAAAATTGCAGATCAAGCGCATGCGGCTAAATGCTTTTTCTTGTTATGAATTGTATCCTATTTTCCGTTATTACAGTTAACTACGCGAAGTGATATGGAACTGTAATGCGGTCAAGACCTGCCTGGAACTACTTTAGCTGTGCGTTTCCCTGAAAATAATGCACACTTTAGAACGTTCGTCAACCAATCAGATTCAAGCATTCAACGGCCCTGTAGTATAAAGGTTCATAATTAATGTCAATAATGCATAATGTATAATTAATTCTAAAGTGGAGATAATGTGAGTACAGTGCAAAGGCCTCGCACCCATATCCCTACATCATTCTGGTGCTGAGATATGACAGAGGCTTCATGCCACCTGATATTTCCCTCAATACATTAGTCAAACAAGCCCACCTCCATGTCTCTACCTGCCATTCTGGTGCCAAGATATGGCATAGACATTTCCTATATGGTTACTAGGTGGCTCTAACTGTTTGTTAGGGCTTGGCTTTTTTATAGGGTTACTGAATGACTGCTTGCTGGCCTGATTTAAAGACCTTTTCCCGAGGAGCCGCTCAATTTGACACCTCATTCATGTCGATAGCACAAACGGCGTGGGAAGTTGGGGAAGAAGAAGAAGAAGAAGAGAAAGAAGTATGGTGGATAACAATAGGGATATTTTACCTATGACAAACACCACAACTAATAATAATAATAAGTATGGCAGATTAAAATAGATATGTTTTGCCTTTGGCAAGCACCGCTAATGAAGCAGTTTGACAAAAGTTGTATTCTCTTGTCTAATCTCTTGGTGAGAAGAAAGAGCTGTACTTTCATTTGAAATGTGTTGGGTTGAGGTTGAGCAAGTCAAGCTGATATTACACAAACAACGTCTGTAGAACTGCCAACTCTCACACATTCAATGTGAGACTTACGCAACTGACCCTACTCTCATGCCACACAACCATATTCTCACGCAGTGAAAAAGAGCAAAGCAAAGAGGACACTGACACTGACAGACAAAACAGAGCCGGTTTCCTTCATTTGAAGTGTCAGCTTTCAAATTCTGGCAATTTTATTACGAAATCAAACAATAAATACTGTTTTCGCACTCTTAACTGTAGCGTCTCAGTTCAAGCGGCACGTGAACCGATCATTTCGTATTACTAGTTTATAGTAAATAAACTTGAATGAACATTGTTACAAACTGATCTGAGACACAAAGGTTGAGGATCCAAGTGCAGTATTTATTTAAAGGGTTATCCACAATCGTAATCCAACTCCAGGCAAAGGTCATACACAACATAACAGTTAAGGCCTGAGGCAAGAGAGAATTTCGAGAAAACAGGCAGAGAATCAAGACAGGATAGAAACAAGCTGAATTTGACTGAAATGTTTTCTTTTTCCTCTGTTTCTTGCTCATGTAAGGCAAAAAGGGCACATTCCTGCCGTCTTTGTAAGGCTTAACTCTAAGTCTTGGACTATTTTCCACTGTGCTTTTTTCATAATTAACGCATATAGGAATTTGGATGCAATATTAATAACATTACTTGCAAATAATCACATCACAAGCACGTGCAATGAGAAGAGGAGGCAATACTCTGTGGTTTTAGTAGATTTGGCTGAGGTCAGATGTAAGAGCTGTTTTATGGCTTACCTGCGCATAATAAATAAGACTAATATTTCAACTTTTAATATTTCAACTAGGGTTTCTCTCTAGAGACTGCAAATCAATAGTTTTAATTTGGTATTTAACTTGCCTGTGCTTTGGTATCATGACAAGCCTGTTAAATTGATTAAGTGTTTTATGCATGTTTTCAGACTGACCTTTGACTCCTGTTAGACACTTTCATCAGACTGGGCATTTTCTATAACCACTTTTACACAGTATCAGCAGTGGCCTAACTCAGGCCCTGAAATGAGGAGAATTATGGGGGATTTCATTAGTCATATTTTGCATATAGCAAGCACCTCTAATAAAAATAATAATAAGTACAGCAGATTACAATAGTGATACATTGACTCTGGCAAGCTCCACTATAACACAGTTTGATAAAAGCTTTGATCTCCATCTCCTGCCTAACCCCTTCGTGAGAAGAAAGAGCTGTATTTTCATTTGAAAGTTCTTGGCTTGAGGTTGAGCAAGAAATGGTGAAATCACCCAAACAACATGTGCCCAGAAAACCACACAAAAACTGAGACAGGTTGAAGAGAGAGAGAAAAAAGAAGACTTTTTCCTTCCTCTTTTTTTATTGCTCATGTAAGTCAAAAACGGCACATTGCCTTCATTTTTGTAATGATTAACCCCGAGTCCTGGACTATTTTCCACTGTGCTGGAAATAGTTTTTCAGAATTATTGCAGATATATATTGTATATTGGATGTTTAGGAATTTATAGGCAATATTACAAAAAATTCTCACAAATAACCATATTTCTCACAAGCATATGCAATGAGAAGATGGAGGCAATGTCTGGGAGTCATGAACCATGTGGATGAAATTCTCAGTTTGAGTGGAAGACCTGTGGATCATACGCAACTGACGCTGGTGGATCACATGATAATGACAGCATGGCAAATGTAGAATGTCCAGATTATAGTCATACTACAGACTGTATTGTCATGTATATATGAATGGAATAAAAACTCCTTGAGCAGGGGTCAATATACGTAGCTACTATTCAGGATCAATGGCAAGGGCTCAAAATCCCACTAAGCCAGTTCTTCAGGGACAAACACTGGCTTATGGGAAAGACTGCTGACAAAGGACCCCTATGAGCAGGACTACATAATTTTATTTGAAAAAACAGAACAAGACAAATTTACAATTTGTCATCTTCACTCTTCTCTCTCAGATGATGCTTGTGCCCTATTTCAGCTGCCCAGTGTGTGCCCGGTTGTTTAAACTAGCCTAAAAACAGAAAACAGTAAAAACAAAACAAAAAAAAACATAGGAACATTGTGTACAATTAAGATAGGCTACTTAATTTATGATTACAATATCCAAATATAATACTAAATACCTCAGGGAAAAGGGCTTCTATTTGTGACATGCTGTCTTTGCATTTTAACATTGCACATTTTAAACAGGACACGCATTGGCTGAATAAATGTCAGTCCAATAATAATAAAACAAATCATTTATGCTTAAAAGAATATCAAGTATAAGTTAGACCAGGGGTGTCAAACTCATTTTCACTGAGGACCACTTCAGCATTATGGCTGCCCTCAAAGGGCCGGTTGTAACTGTAAGACTTTTAAAATGTTAATATATTGTCTCTTTATTTGATTATTACTTATTTAAGTTACAAATATTGTGCATTTGCAGGGGTGTTTCTAGGTTTTAAAAACATCAGGGGATGAGCCTGAAACATCAGGGGCTGGGTAATAATGATTTGATGCAGAGAATAATGTATACAGTATATGAAGGGGCAAACTGGCTCAAAAATTCAGCCTTGGCACTGTAGCCACACCAGCACACATTACCACACAGTCATGCGTATTCAAATGTGAGGTAGGTAGGGGGGTTCGGGGACATGCTCCCCTGGTAAAATTTGGATTTCTCGGACCTACATATGTGCATTTTAAGGTGTTTAAAGGACAAAAAATGTGGATAACAATAGCTTTAAAAGCATGTCAGTGGGCAGTAGCATAAATTATTTGTCAAGATAACAGATTCTTAAAAATGAGAATGAGGATAAATGTTGCAATGAATGATCCACACTACAAAATGGAAATGCAGAATGTTTCTGCTTATTGTTGACAATACACAAACACATATTCCAAACAGGAATGGCCTTAAATGAGAAATCTTTCTAGGATTATTTTGCATAGATGTTACATTTCAATCAAAAACCAGTGCAATCTTTTTGTGTCCAGAGGGAAATGAGCAGTTTATATTAGCATTAAAGATTGGTTTCAGCAACTTGTTTCTTTCCTGAGTTAATCAATGCTTTTGGCACTAATCAGTTTAAAGTTCAATTGTTCACTCATAAAGACAGTCACTTGTCGCCACCTACTGGCTTAATGATGCAAGTGGCACAAACACAGACAAGCGGAGTGATACAAATGGTGAAAAGGCTAATACTGGTACCTATATTAAAATAATATAAAATATCAATATATTATTCTTCAATCAGTTCTATTGCAGCAGAATCAGATTTAACAGATTTATTTTTTGACCAATTGTCAAAATAAAGTATAATCTTACAAAGCTATTTTTATCAGAGCATGAGCAGAGCAGGGAGAGGACCAGTGAACAAGAGGATCGTGATTTGTGTAATTTTACCAGTGTTGCCCAGCACGGCTATACACACCATGGCTATACACACCATGTTACAGCACAGTAGTGCTATTGCAAAAAGAAACAAGTCCAGAGAAATTTCATGTCGGCACTTTTTTTAGCAGACTTTGCCTTTCCGGTGAGCGTGAGCAGAGCTCGCAACACAAACACACACACACACGGAGGTTGCTTGCGGAACATTGAGCAGAACGCGCTGTGAACACGCAGCGGAGAGCACAGCGCACACACACAGCGGAATGCGCTTTGAAGTTAGGCATCTTCGGAAGCGGACTCGCACGCAAAGTCATAAAACCAACACGCTGAGCCAGAGTCAAACCATCGCCGAACACAGAGGGGCGCGGCGTCTTTTTACTATCTTTCGGCCAAAAACGGAAAATGTTATTTTCGGCTGAAAATTTTCGGAAGCCTAAATTTCATTGCATCCCTAATTTTAAGACACCCACATGCTCTCGCGGGCCATATAAAATAATGTGGCGGGCCGGAATAGGCCCGCGGGCCTTGAGTTTGACACATGTGAGTTAGACGAATCCGAAATATAATGAGGGGAGGGCTGTGTTAACAGTAAAACGTCCGTCATTTAACGAATTTTAAAAACACAGATGGATAATAGAAAATGCTTTCTGACATTTTGACAGAAAAAAACTAAATTTAAACTAAGCCCGTCAATTTTCATTTTACAATTATCTTCTATCTCTAAGTGTGTGCATCTGTGTTTGTGAGAGAGAGCTCTTGGCACTGATACGACGGTACTTTTTAATCCATAAGTAGGCTAACTAACACGCTAGTTTTCATACAAAATAAATATGTAACTTAATTAGGTAGGCTATTTTAGTTATTATAAACACAATAACGTAACAATGAGAATGAATAAATAAACGCCTGTTTCTCCAGACTCGCGCTTATCGGTAATCCACAAATCACAGCACTTTCATAATCACTAAGTCCTAGCGATTTCAAATTTATTACGATTTATTGTTCAGCAATACTTGAGCATTTTATTATTTGCATGGCTGAATGATGTCTTCCTCTTTTCTGAGTGACCATGAATAATGGGTTTTAAGATAATCCATGTGATCCTTGTGATCATCGTATCCATAGTTTCCACATCGAGCCCTGGGCCGTTTCCCTTCAGGAGTCAGAAGTACCGTGACTACTGTACTGTCCTCGCTTATGAAATCAGTCAGACGGCGGGCCGCGGGAGTGGAAGAGGGATCGAGTGGAAGAGGGATCGAGCGGGATTCTTTATTGGTGTCGATTTTCAGTCTCTTTTTAATGATAGGCTTTACGCATCTGTCAATCATCCCTGCTTGCTATTTGGGGAATGTGTCAGATCTGCTTCTGTCTTGTGCTCTGTGGGACTTTTATGGCGCTTTTCCACTACACAGTACCAGCTCGCCTCGGCTCGGCTCGGCTCGACTCGACTCGACTCGGCTCTGTTTGGTTTTCCACTGTGTAAAAGTTGTACCTGTACCTGCTTCCAGGTACTTTTTTTCGTACCACCTCCGGCGAGGTTCTAAGCGGGCTGAGGCGAGCTGAGGCGATACTAAAATGTGACGTGAAATCATGGCAGACTGTTGATTGGTCAGAGAGAATCGTCACTATTCACTGCGTCATCATTGCACGCGCCAGACGCAGTATCCTGAATAAAAAACAGCAAAAACAGCACACACTCGATTTCCTCCATTGTCCTGTGTGTGTAGGTAGCGGGTGTGTCTCGCGCATCTCGCGTAAAAGATTAAGTCACGGCAGTTTCCTGCGGCGTCGCTATGACGACCAGGTACTATTGTGGAGGTACTATCTGCAATGGAAAACGGAGCGAAAAGCGAGCCGAGCCGAGCTGAGTCGAGGCGAGTCGAGTCGAGCTGGTACTGGTAATGGAAAAGCGCCATTATATTGTAGTTTCTCTGTGTTTAGTTTCTGTGTTCTTTCCTGTGACCAGGTTGTAGTTTTTTCCATTTTCATTTGTCTGTTACAGGTGTGTCATTTTTCATTGTTAAGCTCGTTTACCCCTCTGGTTCTCTGTTGGTCGTTGTTTGATGTCATGCAGGTATCTCCAGTTCCCCGTGTTTTCTTTGTTTTTCTCAGTGTTATTTTGTTCCTGACTTATGTTATGATTGTTTATTTTCATTAAAATCTCCCTGCATTTGGATCCCTCATCTCTGCCTGCCGTTTTTGATTCCTCCGTCCCGTGACAGAATGAACCCAGCGCTATTTAGCAAATTATCTGTATGAAATATTGATAATCAATAATAACTGGTTATAATTGATTATGAATATTTGGATCAGTTAATATAATTAACTTAATGTCGTAAATTAATATTACAATCAATTAACCTGTTTGTCCCGTGAACACTCAGGATTAATTGTTTATTAACTCTAAGAAATGTACATTTCCGGGGCATGGAAAATGTCTTTCTTAATTTACAGTACTACCTAGAGCAAGTAGTCAAGATATATGATTAGAGACTCCAGATATGAGCTTGAGACATAGACAACTTTATGTGTGACATGAACAAGATTTTATTAACTATTCTAACATACACACACATACATGCATACAGTTTACCAAGGGAAAGAGAGCTGAAGCAGAATACAGGAAAGCAAGAAGTTATAGCATTGTTTGAAATTCAGCAGATCAACAGCCTTGAGCAAACCATCAGTTTAGTTGTAACACGCCCTTCTTTAAAAGGGGTAAGGATATTTAATGTGTCAAATAATGAGACTAAGTTTGATACTTGCATGTCTCGCCCATTTGAATTAAACTGTCCTGATGCAATTTGTTGAGGCTCCAGTTGATCTTTGCTGATGTTGTCTTGATGAGAGAGAACCAATGGTTTCCAGAGTATCTTTGGTGAATGGAAAGACAAAGTCGCAGCCTGGCACAAGCTTGGTGGTCCTTAGAAACTTCTAGTTCAACATCATCTTCACATCAGCATTTCAGAAAAGAGTAAGAGAGCTCAGAGAGAGCTGATCTTGTGATCATTGATCTTTAAAGCATGAAGGTGTCACACCCTCTGGATGTCACGGTTGATTTATGCACTGTTTCCTCTGTGTCTCGTGTCACTGTTTGTTTACATGTCTGTGAGTGTACGTGAGTGGGCGTTGTCCCGCTCGCGTGGTTGTTCAGTGCTCCAGCTGCTATCAATCACACTAATTCCCCGCTTCAGCTGCAATCTATTCCCGCTCTCCATAAATACTGACTCATCTCTCCTTTCCAGTGTCCATCCGTTGTTTGCAGTCCTGTTATGTGTGTGTCATGCCGTTTCATCCGGATCCTGTGTTGTCTGTGGATATCGTCTTCTCTGTTTCACCGCACCCGAGCACCGAGCACTGGAGATTACCACGGTTTCACCACATCCGAGCACCACTCCACCTGACCATCGAAGTCCCTGTGCGAGAGAGCCTGATTGCCTTCCCTCTGAGAGAGCCAGATCGCCTTTTCCCTGAGATAACTTTCAGCATTGACTTTTGAGTGATATTACCTTTGAGCTTTGCTGTTCTAAATAAACACTGTTTTCACCCGCATTTGCTTCCAGTAATCTATCATGACAGAACGGATGGACCATGACATGGGAGCAGCGGGTGGTTCTTCAGCCTCTTTAGAGGAGTTTATCCGAGTGTGCATCGGCCGGATGGATGCACAGGAACGCAGCCAGGGGGAGACTGGACGAGCAATTCAGGCTCTTGTCTCGCAGGTGTCCGAGCTCACCCAGCGATTCCATTAGCTTCAACCTCCCACTGCGCCAGCACCACCAGACGCAGTTCCCCCCACACCAGCTGTGCCTCTCTCTCAGTCGGAACCCAGACTTCCTACCCCCGAGTCATACTCCGGTGAGCCCAACTACTGCCGCCCGTTTCTAACAGGGTCTTGGCAGATCTACGCCAGGGAGATCGATCCGTCTCGGACTATTACATTGAGTTCAAGACCTTGGCGGCCGAATGTCGCTGGAACGAGGAGGCGCAGTGGGATTTATTCCTGCATGGGCTGGCCGAACGCGTCCAAAGGGAGATCTACGCCCTGGACCTGCCCCAGTCTCTAAACGCACTTATGGATCTGGCCTTGAGGGTGGACGCTCGTCTGTCTCGGATCGGTCAACGAACGTCACCCAACAGAGTCCGCGGCAGTGTGGAACACCAGCGGTTCAGCGGCATGGACGCGTTCGGTCCCCACGATCCCGAGCCCATGCAGGTAGGGCGAGCTCGGCTTTCCCGGGAGGAGAGAGAAAGGCGGAGATCCCAGGGCCTTTGTCTATACTGTGGTGGCGCCGGACATTTCGCTCATGGCTGTCCAGTAAAAGGCCCAGCCCGATAGTAAGTATGAGGCTACTATCGGGTGGGATCTCCGCAGAGAAGACCTCATCCACTTCCACCATCCTCCCGGTAAGACTGAGATGGTCAACTCACGATCACCACTGCAAGGCACTTATAGACTCGGGAGCAGAAGGTAACTTTATGGATCATCGTTTTGCATTACAATTTCAAATTCCCCTCCGAACACTCCCTCAGAATATCACCGTAAACGCATTAAACGGACAAACACTACCTGCCATCTCTCAAGTCACCGAGAGCCTCACACTCATCACATCTGGAAACCACGCAGAGTCTAGTGTCTGCTTGTTCTGTTGTTCTCTTCCCTGTGTTGCAGGAGGAAGCAGTGGATTTGTCAAACGTGCCCGTAGAGTACCGTGACCTGAGGGAAGTGTTCAGTAAGTCAAGGGCTGCTTCTCTCCCTCCGCATCGTCCCTATGACTGTGCAATAGAGTTACTGCCAGGTAAGTCTCCGCCTAAGGGCAAGATTTATTCACTCTCGGTTCCTGAGAGAGAGGATATGGAGAAATATATTTCTGATTCTCTAGCAACCGGGTTCATCCGGCCTTCCTCTTCTCCAGCGGGGGCGGGGTTCTTTTTTGTGGGGAAGAAGGACGGCTCTCTGCGACCTTGCATTGACTACCGAGGTTTGAATAACATCACGGTGAAGAACACTTATCCTTTGCCATTGATGTCTTCAGCCTTCGAGAGGTTGCAGGGAGCGTCACTCTTCACAAAATTGGACTTACGTAATCCTTATCATTTGGTCCGCATCAGGAAGGGGGATGAATGGAAGACTGCTTTTAACACCCCTAGGGGGCACTTTGAATATTTGGTTATGCCGTTTGGCTTATCCAATAGTCCCGCAGTCTTCCAGGCGCTCGTCAATGATGTGTTGCGAGACATGATCGATCAATTCATATATGTTTACCTGGATGACATATTGATTTTTTCTTCGTCTCTCCAGGAGCATGTGAAACATGTCCGACAAGTGCTTCAAAGATTGCTAGAGAATGTTTTTTTTTCTCAAGGCGGAGAAATGCGTTTTCCATGCACAGTCGGTTCCTTTTCTGGGACACATCGTGTCGGTTGAAGGTATGCGTATGGATCCTGACAAAGTTAAGGCTGTGGTTGAGTGGCCAATCCCAGATTCCCGCAAGGCCCTGCAGCGGTTTCTGGGATTCGCCAACTTCTATCGGCGATTTTTTCGCAACTTCGGCCAACTAGCCGCACCTCTGACCGCACTGACCTCACCCAAAACTGCGTTCAGGTGGTCAGACGCAGCTGAGGCTGCGTTTGCCAAACTAAAGAGCCGCTTTGTTTCAGCTCTCATCTTAATTGCCCCTGATACGTCATGTCAGTTTGTGGTGGAGGTCGATGCGTCAGAGGTGGGGGTAGGCGCAGTTCTTTCCCAACGCTCTCCTTCAGATGACAAGATGCATCCTTGCGCGTTTTTGTCACATCGTCTATCTCCTGCCAAACGAAATTATGACATTGGTAACCGAGAGTTGTTGGCAGTCAAGTTAGCGTTGGAGGAATGGCGTCACTGGTTGGAGGGATCAGGGGTACCCTTTATCGTCTGGACAGACCACAAGAATCTGGAGTATATTAGAACCGCCAAAAGATTGAACTCCAGGCAGGCTCGGTGGGCACTTTTTTTCGGTCGTTTCGATTTTACTCTTTCATATCGTCCGGGGTCCAAAAACATCAAACCTGATTCTTTATCGCGTATTTTTGATCGTCCCGAACACGAACCTACTCCCGAGCGCATTTTTCCGGAGACCCTAATTATCTCTTCGCTCACATGGGAGGTCGAATCGAGGGTCAAGAAGGCCTTGGAAGGGGTAACGCCCCCGATCCGGTGCCCACCTAACCGCTTATTTGTGCCGGAGGGATTACGATCAGACGTTATCCAGTGGGGTCATTGCTCTAATCTAGCCTGCCATCCAGGGGTGAGTCGTACTATCTATTTAGTTAAGCAGCGATTCTGGTGGCCACTTATGGCTCGTGATGTTCACAGTTTTGTTTTGGCTTGCTCTAGTTGTGCCACTGGTAAGTCATCCAATCGACCCCCAGATGGGTTACTTCAACCGCTGTCGGTACCGTCGAGACCCTGGTCCCACATCGCTCTAGATTTTATAACCGCCCTCCCACCCTCCCAGGGTAACACGGTAGTTTTAACCGTGGTGGACCGGTTCTCGAAGGCGGCCCACTTTATCCCCTTGCCCAAATTGCCTTCAGCCAAGGAGACAGCGGTGGCAGTCGTAAACCACGTCTTTCGGTTACATGGCCTCCCGACAGACGTGGTTTCCGACAGGGGACCCCAATTTGTGTCCAAATTCTGGCGAGAGTTTTGTAAATTGCTGGGGGCGACGGTCAGTCTGTCCTCTGGGTTCCATCCCCAGAGCAATGGTCAAACTGAGAGAGCCAACCAAGATTTGGAAAGAACACTACGATGTTTGGTCTCCAGGAATCTTTCCTTCTGGAGTCAACAACTTTCTATGGTGGAGTACGCCCACAATACGTTGCCAGTGTCATCCACGGGCCTGTCTCCGTTTGAGTGTAGTGTAGGGCAGTGTTTCTCAACCGGGGGTACGCGGACCCCAAGTGGTCCGTGGCATAATTGCAGGGGGTCCGTAAAACCATTTAAAAATATATATATTTTAAATATCCTAAATTTATTTTTTAGCTTTATTGTTTAGTATTACTAAAACCAGAATTGAGGTTGAAATTACAAATTATTTTAAATGACCTCATTTATTTTTGCCGTGATTTGCCGCCATTTTACTCAATCCAGTATGTTTACAGCGCGTTGATTTCAGTCAGAGACCCCTCTTCACATAGGGGGGAGCAGCAATCATGGACAGGTGGCTTAAAAAAAATGATGGGCCATCTACCAGCGGGTCTGACACAAGACAGGAAAATTCCAGCCCACCAGAAAAGCGAATTAAAAAGGACAGACCAAAAGCACGTCAATATCAAGACAGTTACAAAATGTTTGGGTTTACCATGACAACGACTGAGCCTCCACAGCCATTATGTTTTCTGTGTGGTGAGGTCCTGTCTAACCACGCAATGAAACCATCCCATTTACAGCGACATCTGACAACGAGACATGCTTCATATGTAGGTAAATCTGCAGACTTTTTTTACAGAAAACTTTCCGAATTTCGGAAAAGTCAAGACACACTAAAAGAGGCAACACAGATGAACAGTTCTTCCCTGCTTGCTTCATATGAGGTATCTTTGCTTGTAGCCAAATCGAAAAAACCATACTCAGTTGCTGAGGAATTAATTGTGCCAGCAGCTGCCATCCTAGCAGAAACAATGTTAGACAAGAAGGCAGCAGATGCAATTAAAACGGTGCCTTTATCCAACGACCCTGTATGCCGTCGGATTGATGATATGTCTGCGGATATCCTTGCGCAAGTGGTGGAAAAATTAAAGCGGTCTGACTATTTTGCTTTGCAATTAGATGCGTCAACTGACGTTAGTGGCAAATCACAACTGGTAGCGTTTGTTCGCTTCAAGGACACAGATAATATCACCGAACATATTCTTTTCTGCAAGCCAATGCTGGCCAGAACTACCGACGAGGATGTTTTTAATGTTGTGGACTCTTTTTTCACGGAGCACTCGTTGAACTGGCAGCGCTGCTCACATATCTGCACGGACGGTGCAGCGTCAATGACGGGGTAAACCAGGTAAAAACAGGTAAACCCTGGCATTAAGACAGTTCACTGCATAATTCACAGGGAAGCTTTAGCTTCAAAACGTATGTGCCCCAAATTACACGAAGTCCTTAATGATGCTGTTAAAATCATCAACTTCATTAAATCCCGACCTGTAAATGCCAGATTGTTTGAAAAACTATGTGATGGAGCAAATTCTGAACACCAGCAATTATTGCTTCACACTGATATACGCTGGCTCTCAAGGGGAAAAAACACTCCAGAGACTGTTTGAGTTACGGGATCAAGTCAGTGACTTTCTTACTGAGCACTTGCATTCACTTGCACCACTGCTGAAGAACAACAGCTGGCTGGCATATTTAGCTTACCTGGCAGATGTTTTCAGCAGGCTGAATGACTTGAACTTGGAATTGCAAGGAAAAGACACAACTGTCCTACACCTGTATGATCGAGTTTCAGGGTTCATGAAGAAAATTGAGCTCTGGTGTCAGAAATGCCAGAATGGGGATGTCAGTAGTTTCCCTCAGCTGGACATGTGCCTTGTTAATGCTAGAGCTGAAAAAGTGAGCATTCTGCAGACAGTACAGGCACACTTGGACAAAATTTCCTCTGAGTTCAGATCATATTTTCCTGACATTGAGGTTCATAATTCTGCACTTGACTGGATAAGGAACCCTTTTGTGGCTACCTGCACCCAGACCGCTCCTGTTACTCTCCAGGAAAGACTTATTGATTTGTCCTCAGATAGGGGTTTGAAAATAATGTTTTCAGAAACATCACTGACACAGTTTTGGTGCAATGTTGAAAAGGAGTACCCTGATGTTGGGAAACATGCTCTGTATGAACTGCTGCCTTTTGGATCAACCTATCTGTGTGAGGTCACATTTTCAGCCATGGCACACATAAAAACAAAACAGAGAAACAGACTCACCTTGGAGAGGAACCTTATTGCTGCTGTTGCTACACTTCACCCCAGGATGCAAAAGCTTATTTGTGATAAACAGGTGCAAATTTCACATTAAACAAAAGATTCAAGCAAAATAACATTCAGATGGATGTGTTAAAAAGTTAAAGCCAAATTAGATATATGGCAGTGTTGAAACTGTTCCATGTGTTGAAAGAGAATGTTGTTCCAAAGAATTGGTTGTAGATGAAGCATGTGTTGTGTAATTTTAATGCAGTAAAATGAAATTTTAGTATTAAAAAGTGTAAATTTTACAAAAGAAAGTAACATTCAAATGGACGTTGTTAAAATATTAATCTCAAATTGGACATTAATGGACATGTAATGTTTTACAGAATGCAGTAGAATATTGTTCTGAAATTGACAATGTTGTTGTGATTGATTGTGTAATGTGTTGTGCCATTTCAATGCAATCAAATTAAATGGCTGGATGCAATTCTAGTTGCCAGTCATTAAAAAAAATGTAATTACTTAACTTGCATTCACTGATATTGCACTCATAGCGTTTAACTGTAAAAAGCATTGTGGTTGGAAAGAAAACAGTGGATGGCAGATGAGAACTGGGGTAGGGGGTCCATGAGGCTGGTTTCAGATATTATGGGGGTCCAATACTCCAAAAAGGCTGAGAAACACTGGTGTAGGGTACCAACCACCTGTTTTTCCTAGTACGGAATCCGAAGTCGCGGTCTCCTCCGCCCACGCCTTCATCCAGAGGTGTCACCGTACTTGGACGAGAGCCCGGGAGACACTCCTCCAAGTGCGGGAGCACACCAAGGCCAAAGCCGATCGCCACCGGTCAAGGCCTCCCGTATACGTCGTCGGTTCCAAAGTGTGGCTTTCTACCAAGAACATTCCTCTCCGCTCCGTGTCGAATAAATTAGCTCCTAAATTCATTGGCCCGTTTTCTGTCACCAAGATTGTTAGCCTGGTGGCAGTCCGCCTCAACCTTCCTCCGGCGTACAGGAGAATTCATCCGGTTTTCCACGTTTCAAAGATAAAGCCCGTGTTTTTTTCACGTATTAATCCGCCAGTCCCGGTTCCCCCACCGCCGCGGCTCGTAGACGGGGAACCATCCTATTCGGTCCGTCGCATCCTGGATTCAAGGCGGAGGGGACGCGGGTTCCAGTACTTGGTGGATTGGGAAGGTTACGGTCCGGAGGAGAGAAGTTGGGTTCCTGCTCGTGACATCCTGGATCACTCCCTTATCGATGATTACAATCGACAGGTAAGGGGGTCTGAGAGGGGGTACTGTCACGGTTGATTTATGCACTGTTTCCTCTGTGTCTCGTGTCACTGTTTGTTTACATGTCTGTGAGTGTGCGTGAGTGGGCGTTGTCCCGCTCGCGTGGTTGTTCAGTGCTCCAGCTGCTATCAATCACACTAATTCCCCGCTTCAGCTGCAATCTATTCCCGCTCTCCATAAATACTGACTCATCTCTCCTTTCCAGTGTCCATCCGTTGTTTGCAGTCCTGTTATGTGTGTGTCGTGCCGTTTCATCCGGATCCTGTGTTGTCTGTGGATATCGTCTTCTCTGTTTCACCGCACCCGAGCACCGAGCACTGGAGATTACCACGGTTTCACCACATCCGAGCACCACTCCACCTGACCATCGAAGTCCCTGCGAGAGAGAGCCTGATTGCCTTCTCTCTGAGAGAGCCAGATCGCCTTTTCCCTGAGAGAACTTTCAGCATTGACTTTTGAGTGATATTACCTTTGAGCTTTGCTGTTCTAAATAAACAGTGTTTTCACCCGCATTTGCTTCCAGTAATCTATCATGACACTGGAGGCGTGTGAGCCAACGAGAGTATTTTCCTTTGGAGAGACATTTTTACGACCTATTGTTCAAGCAGGCCTTTGAACATGTCATTTGATTGGATGTTTAACACAAGAATCTTAAAGATGCTTATAATACCAATGCGTCACAGAGTTAGCAGAATGTAATGTAAATTAACAAAACGGGGATGAAGATTGGAGTTTATAGAGACGAAACATGCCACAAATATGATTTTAGTTAACCATAGTATGCAAAGTCTGAAACATTAACCCAATAGAGTTTACAAGAATACAAAAGCCAAACCACATAAAAGGAAAATCATGAGATGGGAAAATTAGATACATGTTTACACATTTATCAAGTGGTTATATATAGAATATATAGGATTAACAGGGTTTATTTCTCTTCCTCTGCAAGAATTTAAGTGAGAGTCGCAGCTCTCTGGAAATTCCTTTTGGAGTCATAAAACTCTTATCAGTCTCAGTGTGTCCTGTAACAAGACACTGCATTCTGCCCAGTGTGTTAGCTTCATTTGGGATGTTAGTTTTTGGGGGAAGTTTCACAGGCCTTTGTTGGGAGAGTGAGTTTGCTGGATTATTCATTATTAAAATGAAATAAAATTCAGTCTCTTGAGATACAGGCAATTGTATCTTTGAGAGACAAAATGATGCCTGAAAAAAGAGTGCAGAGAGCCTGACAAGTCAAAGAATCTTTTAGCACAAGGTTCACTTTGAATCGCATGTATGACAGTGAGGTGAAGCTGGTGGTCATAGCAGTGGATGTAGGGGATATGCCTGCCCAACCTTTGTTGTAATAAAGCCTGAACACCACCTCGCACCCCACTCATCACTGATGCTCCATCATAACCATCATTATATTATTAGCACTGTATCCTGTTTCAGACAAGTGTTGTAATATTTCAGTAGTGATGTAATCTGCATCAAGCTGCTGGAGTTCTAACAAGCCAATGAGATGTTCCTCTGGCACACCATTGCACACAAAACGAATTATAATGGACACATTTTCAGTGTTGCACCGATCCCTTGTGCCATCACTTTTCAAACAGAATGCAGCTGAATCAGCAGTGTCATGTTTCTGTTTTATTTTTTTTCAGAACCATGGATGCCAAAATTTCAATCACTTCATTCTGGATGGTTTTGGAAGTGTACTTGGCATTTTGTGGGATACCTGATGTAATGTCAGCCAGGTTTTTATCTTTTTCCAAAGTGTATTTAAACAACTTAGCAAAAAGCCCTGCAGCTATGCAATCTTCCTCACTGTCACGTTTCACAATCCCCGTGTAGTGGAAGCTCATTGACTGCTATAAACTTCACAACACCTGCCATGCTTTTTATGTAATAGCAATTCTTTTCTATCTGTTGGGGGCCGAGCAAACATGCTACGGTCTCCCCCAACACCTGTCGGCGGCAAATCTCTGTCCATGAGGTCGAGGCTTGTAAATGAGCTTGGCTGCACGCATGGTTTTGAAGACAACGGTCACGTTCTAATGCTGCTTTCCAGTTTCGAAAACCTGTCGAAACGAACGTGTCATTTTCAGAGAAAGCAACACCGAACATTCGACACGGAAAACAAAAGCATGCATCGCGATCTACAGAATATTCAAGCCATGGCCGTGACTGATACCAAGCGGCCGAAAAGCATCTCTCTCTCCCTCCAAAAAGAGTTCGGGAGTATGATTTCAGAACCGGCTGGTAAGGATTTGCCCTGTTTAATCATTTGGGACAGAATTGCTGCATCTTTGAGTGGGTGTATTTGTGCTTTTGACACAATCGAAAGCTGCTAATGAACTCCGACCTCATTGCCGCAAATGGATAAAGTGGTTTTCTTTTGTCCTTTCGGAACATTTATTGCTTTATAATCCAGCACGTCTGTTTACCTCAAAGGTTGCAAAGTGAATGAGCTAAGTCTGTCTCGGAGGTAAAAAAAAGAAATTAGAACATAATGTATCTCGAGCTAAACTGAATATCGCACCAATTTTGTGATTGGCTGTTATGTGGTGTGGGGCCAGGGAGGGCCAAACCTCTGATTCCCCCCCGTGGAGCCGGGCCTGCTCTCATTCTCTGTTGGCGTTGCATGAGCTCTATCACGTCTCCTGTACTCTCCGTCTACCAGATTCTGTAGTTTGTGCCGCTCCTGCCGCATCTCCTGGAGTTCCTGGTCAGTGTACCCCGGTTCAAACAAATCTCCTCTTCTCTTATATCGAAATCCTCCAACATTTTTCTTTAAAAATCCTCATTGTTGACTTCTAATTTGTGACTGGCGTTTTGTTTTGCTCTATCCTCTGCGCTTCCGCATCCGTCACTTCTCACCAGAGCTTATGATACACATATGCCAGAACTCGACTCTCTCGTGAATGCGCGGATGTACGTTACCGGAAGCCAGTGATTATAATTTTAAAAAGTTATAAATATGGATATTTTTTTACTCACAAAAACACATCGCTTCACTTCACAAGGTCTTTATTACCCACTGGAGACCTACAGATTACTTTTATGATGTGCTTTTTTTGGGCTTCAAAAACTAAGATACCATTCACTCCCATTATAAAGCTGGGAAGAGCCAGGATATTTTAAAATTAAATGATTTCACTTGCCCTCAAAACATCTACAAACGTTAATGTCGAGCTTTGAGGTTTGACGTAAAAGCATCAAATAATGTAAAAACTTCAAACGTCAGTCAATATGTGCATAAAAAAAAAAAAATGTATATCGAAATGTGTGTTTTGCACAGACTATTGCAAACAAATGACACTCAAACCTAAACAATTTAAATGAATTTATAACAGTGGCCCCCAGCACTTCAAGTTGAGTATATTACCAGTGAAACATTATTGTGCACTGAGGAATGTTGTACTGATGTATATGTGAATTCGGCCAAAAGAGTCGGAGGACCCGACCGAGCCAAACTCGAACTCCTGAAGACTTGAATAAATAATTTCGACTGGATGAAATGTCGACCCAGGACAAGCTTTAGGACTGTGAGGCATTAGGGGTGATGGACTCAATGATCTGGATGTAGTCTTTGACAAAAACATGATTTTCTCAGCTTTTTGCTCAAAATGTAGCTTTTTTTAATGAAACTTACCCACATTGAAGTGTTGATAATTGTTTCTTATTAATCTATTAATAAATTATTTTTATTTAAAAGCAGAAGGTCTGTTCTTTTGATATATTGCATGTTCAGATATTCATACAACAAAATATTTTACGAGATGCGGCGAAAGAGTTAATGAGATAATTAAGTGATTATTGAACACCTGCTTTTAACAAGCAAAAGAGCATGGCATATTTGCATTTAAGTGTCATCAACATTTAAATATTTTTTCATGGAATTTTACTTAATATTTTCCACATTCTTAAAATAGGATTTGGTATGTAAATATTTCAGTATTTAAAAATAAATATGTTTAATAAGTTTCCATTTTAGCATTTAGCTCTATTTTAAAATCATAATACCATTTTTATTACTATTATTAATATAACTGTTTCAGGCTGTGGATGACAAAAATGTGCCAGGGATGGATTGGGTGGATAGACTGGTAGATTACCTAGTGTAGTTGAGTGATAAAACTGGACTAATACTCTTCCCTCAGCAGGTCAGTCTTTAAAATGTGGGCCGAGAAACAATGCTAGAGTAACCTTTGACCAAGGGTATTATAAATTAAGAAAGCAAGACAAGCCACCTAGGGGATTTTATCAACCAGGAAAATAAGGTCAAATTAAAAAAACAAATAAATATTCTACCCAAATTGTCACAGTAATATAAAGGATGCTGCAACTTCATATTAAATTAAAAAACCACAGACATGACCAATCATCCAAACACAAAAGGATGATGTGAAGGACCTAAAGACAATGTTGAGCAGCTTATTGATTCCTCCTGTCCAAATGAGTTTGATGCCCGCTATGATGCCTTTACAAGAGGATGGTCAGAAGGATTCCTGTGATACTTTGACCATAACCAGAAAGCAGACATTTTTAATAAAAATGTAGCTATAGCTATAAACTACAATCAATTCTGTGCATTCAAAGACAAAACACTGGCAAGAACTGCACTATGCAGTCTTAATTCTTGGGAAGTTAATATGCAATGAAGCAGAAACTTAGAGTAGCAGTGACGAATGTGAAAATGCCCTCTTTACTTCCTTTGGAAGATGTTATCAAAAGGATCAAGGCAAACACAGGAAATGAGGCATGCAAAGTTGAACGAGTTAACCTTCTGTCATCTCAGACATCTTTGGCCAAGACAGTCATTGAAATGGGTCTAGTGAGTCTAAATCCATCATTAACAGTGTTTGTCGTGAAAAATCCCTGAAATTAATCTGTTCATGTAGTTTTAAATACTGCCAATGGTGCATTATTCTCTTGTCCCAGCGCTGGGAAATGGCACCACATATTTGCAGTAGAAATGGCTACAGGACTTCACTTCGCTAGAAAGCGAACATACAGCCTCTCAGTGATGCGGAAGAGAGCGAGAGGCAATGAAACAAAATCTGCTGGCTGGAAGAAGCCCCAAACTAAAGACTAAAAAGGCAGTTAATGTCTTCATTCACCAACAACAAAAGTCAGACTCAAAATCTTGATCCTTTGTTCACATTCTTTTGATTACTATAGAAAAGTCAGAATGAGTGGTAACAGAGATTAAACCTATAATCACCTACAATCCACATTTTGCAATAAACAATTAATACATTTCATAAACTGTCTCTTTAGGACAACCACAAGTCAACATAAGGTATTCTGCAGAGAAAATATGATGCTGAAGAAATGTATGGCACTATGGGTAACAGACCAAAGGACCAATAGAATGTCAAGTGTGTTGTGAAAAGCCCATTTTTCAAATCCTATTTTCAACTCCACATTTAAATGACAAATTCTTAGAGATTGTTTTGTTACAATGTCTTTTTTCTACACATTTACAGTACATTCAACCATATAAATGAGGCTGTTTCACCACTATATGGTGACACTGTTGAATCTTGTGTACCGTATTTTCCGGACAATAAGTTGCACTTTTTTTCATAGTTTGGCTGGTCCTGCGACTAATATTCAGGTGCGACTTGTATATCAAAATTAATTCATACTGACTGACATGAACCAAGAGAAAACATTACCATCTACAGCCGTGAGAGGGCGCTCTATGCTGTTCCTGTAGCCTACCCCTGAAAAAATTTACTGGAAACAACTGAAAAACTGTTAAGTGAAACATTAACTTAAAGATAACTGAGAACAAGAGGATGAAGAATTCAGTGAATTCAGTGATGTGGAATGAGATCGGGAGCTTGGTAAACTTGCTTACCGGTAACTTGTTATGTTAATTTAGCCTATTCAGCTCAGGTATGTTCTTTATGTTATTGTGTAGCTGAATAACTGTTAATGTGTTACGTCAACATACCGGACACCTATTCAGCTTGTTGTTCTGTGTGCTATTGTGTAACTGAATAACTTGCCTTTCCAGATTAAATGGCTGTTCTTGGTTTTGGATTTTGCTAAATACATTTCTAAATAAATGCGACTTATAGTCCAGTGCGACTTATATGTTTTTTTTCCTCTTCATGATGCAATTTTTGACTGATGCGACTTATACTCCGGAATGACTTATAGTCCAGAAAATACGGTATTTGTGTACTGTTCCATTGCCCATGTAAGGGTCAAACAGGTCAGTTTAGCTCAAAGGGATTAATTAATTGTTAATTAATTTATAGGGAATTTTGAAAGAATCACTTATTTTACGGCTGAGCAAATGACTCATCCAGCATTCACTTGAACGGGTCATAACTATCAGCTCTGTAGCAGATATTAATTTCTTAACTATAGTGAAAACACTATTTATTAGCGAGGTAACTTAGATCAGCAGTTTAAGACATTAAACTCGTAAGGACATAGCACAAGAACACTTCTCTTAAGACGTTATTGGTTATTCTAAGACAAAAAACTAATATCTAACACAAACACATGCAGACACACATTCATACGAGTTGAAGGAAGAAAGAGAGTAAAGAATTCATTAATTTAACCATTCTGTCGTTTCTTAGGCAGGGTTATTACAGGGTTCCCGCGGGGTCTTAAAAAGTCTTAAAAGCATTGAATTTATTAATTTGGAAATAATACCTTAAAAAGTCTTTAAAAAGTCTTGAATTTTGATGTCTGGGTCTTAAAAATTGTGCTGTATGTAACTTCTCCGTATTGTATTTTTCCTCAAAAGTTTCATTTGTCAACCACGATTATTTTGATTAAATAACGTAGTATAAATAAAGAGTTGCGGAACCAATAATTGAGAACGCAACGCAGCCCCAGGTCACAGTACAAAATACTGCGAACACGTGATGCCTTCAGTAACCACAACCATAGGCTGCTAAACAAAACACAGACCTCAAGCAAAGGAGAAGCGCGAAAAATCAAAGAAAATCTCAGCATTCCACGGGAAAGGTTGACTGACGCCGTTATATTTTTAACGTTTGTTTTACGTTAGCTAGCTACCAATTTCATTCTGAGGTTATGGGGAAATGTAAATTTAATGAAGCGTGGCTGGATAAAAACTCTTTTCGTCATTGGTTAAAACCAGTGGACAACAACGTTTTTGAGGCTTTTTGCACGATATGCAAAAAAAGGATTCAGCTAGGTACAATGGCCCTCATTTATCAAAAGTGCGTACACCAAATTTCCAGCGTACACCTGGCGTACACCCAAAACCACGGTGACTTTGAGATTTATCAATATGAACGTTGGCGTACGGCACGCTCAAATCCTACGCCAGCTCAGGAGGTGGTGTACGCACGTTTTGAGTGCGGGAATGCGCAGAAAAAACAATTCCTAACACCACAAAACGCACTGACAAACTAACAGATATGATATATTATGACCCACTGTAAAAAAACAACAACATAGTAATTATAAACTTCAGTGTTTATTTTTGTGCAACATGGACTTCAATGTTTAATTTGTGTGATTTTACCAAAGCATTTGATTTGTAGGCATATGTATTCCTTCAGTTGCGAGCATGCGCTTTACCTGACGTTTCAAGCCTTGTTTATACTTTCGCCTGGCTCCTCAGCGCGAGTCTCCGCAGACTGCGCGCGCACCTCCCCAAACGGACGAGGCGTTTATACTCGACGCGCTCGCCGTTGTACTATTCTTTGAAACGATGGTTAGGCCAGGGTTAGGCCCGGCAGGTGTGCACGGACTAGGTTCAGTAATGAAAGGTTTTCAATGACCAAAAAAATTATTCAGACTGACAAAATAATAAAAATGACATTCTTCTTCTTTTAAATAATAATAATAATAATACAAATAATAATAATAACGACATTCTTCTTCTAAATAACAATAAGCGTCATTAATAATAAAAATCTAGAAATCAATTTTGTTTCTTTCCACTTCCCTGGTTTCGCTTTCTCTTTCTCAAAGAAGTTTCTCTTCTTTGCCGTCTTCCGTGTGTCCATGGCGTAAAATGAGGGCGTGGGGGGAGCGGAGACTTGAATATATAGGGGCGTGTTATTCTAATGACACTCGTTTTCAGCCGCGGCATTTATCAAGGGCAGGTATTGCGTACACCTGGATTTCAAAGGTACGCACAGCTTCATAAATCAGGCGATGAGAGGAGTGTAAGCATAATCTTACGCCAATATATATACGCCCGTTTCTACGCAAGATTGATAAATGAGGGCCATTGGGAATGAAGGCATTAGAGTCTCATGCCAAGTCGTCTAATCACATGAACGCTCTCAATGGACAAAAACAAACTCCTTCCATCGCCTGCGTGTTTAAACCAACTAACGTTAATGTTAGCCAGCTCGCTGCTAATGTGCCTGAAGCGGCAGCAGGAGCTAATATTAGCCAGCTTGCTGCTAGCGCTGCAGACCGTCCAGCTACGACCGCAACTAGAGTGGATCTGCGCACAGCTTTTGGGTCCACACCAACAATGAAAGCCGAGGTGTTGTGGACTCTTAACTCAATCGCTAAACACCAGTCCTACAATGGAAATGAGGGTATCTCAGAGCTTTTCAAGTGCATGTTCCCTGACTCCGACATCGCTAAAACGTTTACTTGCGGTCCCGACAAAACAGCTTACATAGCCAAGTTTGGTTTAGCTATTCACATCAAAGAAGAACTGGTGTCCAAAGTCAACAAATCGCCATTCGTTCTGATGTTTGATGAGAGTCTCAACGAGACTACGAAAAACAAACAGCTGCATGTGCACGTCCGCTTCTGGAACGAGGGACAGGTTTGTTGTGGTTTAATTCTTTTCAGGGGAATGACTTCAAAGATATTTGACATCAGAAAAAATTAGACTTTATTAACAAACAAAGCCGAGTGTCCCTCTGCAGAAAGACCCTCCAGAAAAATTGCCCAGCAAACGTATATACCCTCTCCTTGTCCCAAACATAGTAATACATTCTATAGGTATTTTGAGAAATAGTTTTGTACCATGTGACATTACTGAAATAGAATTTTCTGCTGTAACAACACCTTGTGCTCTCAGGTTCCAAAGTCAGCCAAAGTCACCCACAGACAAGGAAATAATAGTGTACAAAAACCAGTTAAATTACTTATTTTCTAAATAATAAAATCTTCAACATTCCCTCCTCTGGGGCTTATTTAAGCCCCACATTCGCTATCCTTTTCCAGAGTGTAGTTTCAAAATCCAGTCCCCTCAGTTATACTACCTTAGTGACTAAATTAAGTCACTCATTCTTAGTTCCAATGACTGAAATTATGCCACCACACTCCGGTGGAGCAATCGAGCCAAACATCTTTCTCCATACATTTTCTTTCTTTCAGTTGTTTTTTTCTTTTTCAATGGAGAAAGTAAAAGACTCGAATCCTCCCTAATAAACCATCAAACATTGTTACAAGTGTGTGGATGAAATTGGTTCAGCATTGTCTTATTGTCACAGTTATGTAGAACATGTCAAATACAAAAATCCCTTATACAATTAAAAGTTCTCTTGCGGTGTAGATATCCTCTTCGACCCAGACACCCAGGATCTGGCTTGTTCATTATCTTCTTCATCCTTATTCGAGGTACTTCAATCAACGTCCAATGATTGTAAATCTTAATTTGGTTTATAAGCTCAAATATATGATTTGTTGCCCTCTCAAATTAGTTTTCATTATCTTCTTAATATGGGAAGTACACAACTGAATAATAACCCTCTTTTAATATTGCAACTCCAAAAAACATTTCTAATTTTTTTAAATCAAGTTTTCCTTAACTTTTTATTCATTTGTATTTGCTAAATTAATCTCCAAACATAAGTCATTCTATTTTTTTTTTTTGATAATAAAGGCAATTATCATTGTTTTCCTTATAATAAAGGCAAATCATTATAATAAATCTCTGCTGATTATAATAGAATAAATTATTTAGTTTGCATGTTTTTCCCGCATAATCCATATGAATTTTGATTTAATATAGAAGTGAGTAAAAATAACTTTTTCTCTTTTTTATTCGCTTCTTAATTCTATGAAAGAATATCAATTCTTAAATTTGAAGAATCAATCTTTTAGTCAGTCATGTTTTAGTTGATGAACAACCATAACACTGCGGTGCAGCTACATTAAATCACAATTTTCTTCATTATAACGTTTTACATTTCAAATTCTGTCTACTTTATTACCAAATTTAAACAATAAATATCTCACGTGTTGCAGCTTTTTCTCATTATAGCTCCTCAGTTCAAGCATTCCTTAACTGAATACCTTTTCTTCCTTTCTACTAATTTCTGAACGAACTATCATGAATTAACTTAATTATGTCACATGTAATCACTCAAACTAAGAAAGCTTCAAGAGCAATGTTACATTTACTTCATAAAAGTAATTCAATGAACTCATTAGACAATTAGAAAAAATAACTCTCGAAAATAACTTTTTGCACTGTCTTACATATTCATTGTAAGGTCATTTCTTTTTCTGTATAACTAAATAAATCTATACGTTTTCTTCTCAACCATTTCAAACATAAGGCATTATAACTTAATTATTGTTAAAACTTCCTTTCTGTAATTTAAGTTTCTGCATACAATTAATGTTAATTTCAATTTTTCTAGAATGACTGCTAAACCATTATCTAAACTTATTTCTGATAGAATTACAAATCTAAGGAATAATTCTTTGGTCTTAAATTTAATTACTTCTCTTGACCCTCCTCTGTTGATCTCATTGCCTTTTACCCATCTCTATCTTGTTCATATAATCCATTACCAAGAGTTTTATTAGTCCTTCTGGTACTGATATATGGCCTATTTTTGTCACTGTTCCTTTCCTACCTTTATTTTTGTCGCAAATTTCTCTGGTATACAGTCAACAATTGCAAAAAATGCCTTTTATTTAATTTTCCTTATTCTTTTTCCTTATTCTTAATTTAGCCTTTTAATTTAGCCTTTTAATTATTGTCCTTCCTTATTCTTTTAATCCCTCCCCCCTTGCGCAAGGGAATACCTTGCGCATGGTTTGAGAATATTCAAAAAGTATGTTTTTGTGCAATAACCTGTCATTCTTACCCCCCTCTGGTACCACCATATAGATTGTTCATAAGGCAATAATTTACATGGTATTGGACAGTCTATATGCTATAACAATCTTTTTGTATTGAATTTGAACAATTTCCATCTGAGGTGGTCGTTCTATTAGCACCATTTAAAATACATTTAATTAGTCAAATAGCATATTGCATCAAATCATAATTCAAATCATAAATGAAATCAAATATTTGTTAATAGCCAGTGTTAATCTTTCTTTAATTTTCAACTGTAGCCTTAAATTAATTATGTATACCCGTTTTATTGGCAAATTACATTCGAGTACCCATTATGATCTATTTTAAAATGTCATTTAGGTCTATTTGTATTTTCCTTCATGACTTGTCTTAATTCGCACTGTGCTATGACAGTTACTTGAATTAGTCGCTTATCATTCATTATTTTCATTTGTTTTCTGATTTTTCATTATCGTTTTTACGTTGTTTTTGATATATTCTTTAATTCAATAATTTTTCTCTTTCTGGTGGGGTTATTATTAAGTTGTTACTAGTGTATTCAAGGGCTTTAACATTAAATTTAAAGACAGTTTGGTTGATGTTGACTATTATTTGAACTTGTACTAATCTCTGTTGATTCTCTCTTCTTTGCACAACTCCTTGAAAGTTTCTTATTCTGCAACTTTTCATTTAAAGTTCTTCTTATCATTTGCTTCTTTTTCCATTCATGTTGATCATTCTGTTAGCCGTCTTAACCGTCATTACATGTTTCACCAGGGTGACTCTTTACGAGCCGTTGCATGGACTTCCCTCGGAGGTGAGGGGGCTGTTACTAGCACAAGCCCTCTTGATCCCTCACTTCCTGTTGTGGCGAGTAGAGGCTTGTTGGTGTATCTTAAATTGAGAGGCATGGACTCAAATGTCACTTTGCTGATCAATGTTCAAGATTCTTCTGAGATGACAAAGCACAGTCACTGGTTCTTTTTGTTTGAATCGTCCCAGAAACCTTCCTGGAACTGAACTGTTCTTATCTGTGAATGAAACCTTCATTATTTCTGTTAGTTCAGTTAGTGACAACAACATATATTAGATCATCTGCTTATCTGCTCCATTGTCCTTCTTGGTGTCACCTGTAAAATGATCATGTGGGCTGAGTGGTGTTCTGGCTTCTTTTGTGTGTTTTCTGCTCATTAGCAGTAGGGCTTTACCCCTATATTACTTTTTACAATTAGTCAATTCAGCTCAGTTATCTCATTGTTTTGAGTCCCACTATCAGCATACTAGTTATCAGACTTGGACAACACTCAACCCACTTTGCAACAAGACAAAAGTTACAAGACAATATTTCAGACTTTTGACAAAACGTCAGCTCCTTCATGATATTCTGAAAAGAAAGTCAGATGTGTTATGCTCCATCATGATATTCTGAAAGGAAAGTCAGATGTGTTAGGCGCTGCGCAAAATATAGTACTGTTTTGTTTTCTTTTACAATTTTTTTCCCATTTTCTTTTTCTATTGTTACTACAGTTTCGACCAGGATTTTAAACAAATCCATCCATGGTCATTATTGGGCAGAATATGCCCTGTGGGCCCACATATGAAATTTAGATACAGCTGTAGGCAAAATAATTGATTTGCCTTAGTGTACACTCATTCATTCATAATCAGTCACTCATCGGCCGTCACACATTCTTCTTCCGCAGGTTGTGCTCTAAATGCGGAACTTACAAATTTAGCTGTGGAATTCCAAAGGTCTGACAGACAACACCACAGCACAGCTACGCAACACTATTCAGAAGTGTCAGTGATCTTAATGCTTAGATTAACACCGTTGTTATAATCCCTTTTTTCTTGTTTTTTCCCAAACTCTAATAGATTAAATATTTCAGAATAATAGGCCTTAGTATGGTGCAGTTGAGAGTAAGACAGCCAATTGTAATTTCTCAAATGCATTTTGTCATTTGTTTGGTCTACTTTTTCATATTCTTTTTGTTTTTTGCTCATGAGCTTCTTTAAGAAGAAAACTGGAGATCTCTGCCTAATCTTGGATCCATGGCCAATAACATTTCCATCTCATTTTCCCAGTTTTGACAGCATTTTTAATTTCATAATTTTTGTACTTTTGGAGTTATTTATCCTTCTCCAATTTATCTCTATAAAAATATTAAAACAAGATGGAGTGACCAGTACCATTGTTTTGCAAACAAAAATAATCATTCTCTGACATTTTGTGTTTTTTTTCTTTGCCAGAGAATAATTCTATCATGCTTTTAGCCCTATAGTTGTCTAATATAATAGCCCTCACTATACCAAATCCAGCCTCAGTTTGAACTATTTTGTGAGTTGAGCACCCACTTCTCTGTATTTTCTTTTCTTATAGAGCTGGACCTATTGAAAGAGCAAAGAGGGTTAGTTTAGCAGAGAATATAAAGAATTGCCATGAGACCAGTGAATAATCAGAATGAATTAAGTTAATATAATAATGAACTAAATTTGAAGCAGTCTCTAGAGTGTTCATTAGGTTTGTCACACCTGTGTGCCCCGTAAGGGTCAGTTCTTCTGTTTTTAGATCAGTGTTCGTTGACATGTTTTTCAGCCTTGCTGTCACTCAATGGCCATTGCAGAGTGGTGAATAGGCTCTGCTGTTTCTCTGTCTCTTCTCAGTTTGGGCTTTTGATCAATCCTGTAACAGTTTTGCATCTCAGGATTTGTCTTTGTCTTCAGGAAAAGTCTCAAGTGAAAGATTCACCTTTTCCAGTCTTTCCATTAACTCAGTCTTTTTGGGTCTTTTTGAACTTCAGGAGGGGAGCTGAGAACCCCTCACCCACTCTCTTCTTCTCTGCGTCAGTGTCTCTGCATTCATGTCTTTGCCCTTTGCCCTCTTGTTGCTTCCACAGGGCTCTGTTTCCATCTGCAATTTGAACACTCAGAGATCTGTATGAGTCAAATTGAACTTTTACATATAAGCTATTAGCTCTTTATCTACATGCCACTTTTTTTAACCTGCATCTTTTCACTATTTCTTTTATATAAAAATCTCACTGGTTGACCATAGCATTTCCCTCATTCTATTAGTAAGCAGTTCTTCATTGCAGGAAAAAAGCAAGCTAGTTCTGTTTTTCTATATCAGCAATAATATAACTCTGTTGATCTGAGAATAATTCAATTAAATAATTTTCCCTATCATAAAATCAGACTTCAATCTTTCTTCTATATTTGCATGCTGTGTTCACAATAATCTAGTATGTTTCTCAACAATCATCAAGGAATTCTTCTTATTTTTTACTCTCATCAACTTCTGTAAAGTATTTTTGACTTTTGAAACTTGGTCACTCAATCTTGCTAACCTTCAGCACACTGCACCAGTTATTTTTCTCTTAACACAAACTTATTTATCTGTAATGGAATACTTTTTCCACACTGTCTTCAGGGATAACGAGATACAAATTTTAGACGTCTTCAGATATAATATATAATATATTAAGCACGTGCAATCTTATTTGTATTCACCTATTAATATTTATCATTACATTTATTGATTAACTATATATCTTATTATTTTAACTTATTTTATACTACTATATTCTGCTAAGCTAATATCTTGAAACAATTGTTTTCCCTTACTTTTCTTTTTTTTTTTCTAATACACACCATTTCAGTCCCTTCATTCACAGGTCATTCACACATTCTCTGTCCCTTCAAGCAACCAGGGTCAGAGGTCACTTATTTTCAACCACAGGCACAGTCACAGGATCCTACAGGCACACCAACATGATCTAACACACTTTTTTTCCCTTCTCTGTCAGATCTGAACAATACATTAAAATATTCACTCCTTAGTACAATGACACTTTTAACTATCCTATTCCTAGGATTTAGATAGCCTGAGCAGACCCTTGCACATGCATTCAAGGCGGTAACCGCTACCTAAACCTATAGACTTTTAAAACCTCTATTTTTCCAGCTTCACCCATAGCAGTCCTTCGTTAAAACTTAGTTTAACAAAGCGGTATCCGTGAGCTAACCATCTGTGCACATGCTATACTTCTCAAAGTAAGCACAGATAAACCACTGATATCCTTATCAGTATAAATCCCCTGTGTGCATGCTTTTTGCTCATCATCCTTCTCGGCCCACTTGATGAACAAACACAGAACCTTACGTACGTACGTCAAAACTCTTTGCGCTAAATCAGCATCACCAGTAGTTATAGAATCCACTCAGGATTAAACAAGCACTGACAAACACTATCGGGAGCCCCCCCCGCGCTTTTACCAACTACTTGACATCTACAAAGACAATGCATGCAATTTTTCTGATATCAAACACTCTTTTTCACTTTTTAAGTTCTTTAAATTTGGAGAAGCTTTTCTTACCACATCCGGGCCACTGGTGACTTACACACACACCTTATTCAAAAGCAAAAACTGCTCACCTCAAAGTACAGCGGCCACTGTTGTCTGTGTCAGTCACCAGCGATCCCTTTGTGGCTCCTTCAGCTCCTAAGCCAAGCCCCACGTTGGGCGCCATTTGTTGTGGTTTAATTCTTTTCAGGGGAATGACTTCAAAGATATTTGACATCAGAAAAAATTAGACTTTATTAACAAACAAAGCCGAGTGTCCCTCTGCAGAAAGACCCTCCAGAAAAATTGCCCAGCAAACGTATATACCCTCTCCTTGTCCCAAACATGGTAATACATTCTATAGGTATTTTGAGAAATAGTTTTGTACCATGTGACATTACTGAAATAGAATTTTCTGCTGTAACAACACCTTGTGCTCTCAGGTTCCAAAGTCAGCCAAAGTCACCCACAGACAAGGAAATAATAGTGTACAAAAACCAGTTAAATTACTTATTTTCTAAATAATAAAATCTTCAACAGGTTCAGTCCAGATATCTGGGCTCTCAGTTTATGGGACATTCCACTGCACAAGACCTGCTGTCGCATCTCAAAGTAAGCAAGGATAATAATTTTTTACTTTAAAAGCTCATCAATTTATATTGATAGACTCAACTTGTGTACATATACTCTTCTGTAACTGCAATATTACATGACCAATTAGTTATTTCCCTTAACAATATCTGCTCATCCAATCCTCTTATCTTGAGTAATCAAATGCAACCCTTTTTTTCAGGAATGTATGGACAGGCTGAACCTCAGGGACTTGGTGTCCATCTCAATGGATGGGCCCAGTGTGAATTGGAAACTCTTCGACCTTTTCCAGAAAGATCACGCTGAGCAGTATGGAGGTGAGCAGTTTAGAATGCTATTACTGTTTGTGGGTGAGTGTGAATGTGATCTATTAATAATTAGAATAATGCATTTTATTTGTAGTGCACTTTACATTGAACAAACAATCTCATAGTGCTACAGAGCAAAAATTGATGCATGGGTGCAACATATGCAGTACAAAACATCTCCATGTGATACAAAATATGAATTTGGTTTCTAATATTAAGTTTTGCAATGAAATTTTCAGGTGCTCAGCTCATTTGTGTGGGGAGCTGTGGCCTACACACGCTACACAACGCATTCAAGTGTGGGTTCACTGCATGGCAGCTGGACAAGTTGCTGAAAGCAATGCACACATTGTTCCTCAATGTGCCCTCCAGGAGAGAGGATTACATCACAGTAACCAAGTCTAGTGTGTTCCCCCTTTCTTTCTGTGCCCATCGTTGGGTGGAAAACCTTCCGGTTGTGGAGAGAGCCCTGGAAGTCTGGCCATCACTGCTCTTGTACATGGAAGCAGTGAAATCAAAGAAACCCTCGAACCCTGGAACAGGTAGGCCGTTCTTAAATGCAGTGAATAGGTCTGTGTCCTAACCCTTGTGCTGGTGTGGCCTTGTCATAGTTTTTGTAATATATGGCTAAGTTGAAATGTCCTGCCTCTCTGTCTGCCTCTCTTTGTCAGCATCCTATGACACAGTTGCAGCAGCCATGAAGGATCCACTCATCTTGGCCAAATTGCAGTTCTACACAGCACTCGCCAGGACCTTCACTCCCTTCCTGAAAAAATACCAGACAGATGAGCCTGTGCTTCCATTCCTTCTGAAGGACCTGACTGAGTTGATGATGGTAATAATTTACTTAAAGTGCAACTCACCCCCAAATCATTTTTCTTTGCTGATAAACTGTATAAATAAGTGTCTAATAGTGATGTCTACATGTCTGGTAATTATTTTTGGTATTTTAGTACATTTTAGTACATTTTCTTCCAAAAACCGTTAGTGTGGTGCCCTCTTCAGGTTAAAACTTTACTTGAATTTGAATCGGGCATCGCTACTGGCTCAGCCAGTATGGCTGACATCAGCCATACTGCTGCTGTGGAGTATAAAATACGCCCAGTCTTGGCCACACCTTTGTAGCGAGTTGGAATAGCAAGGAAGTGTTGAGGCCCCCCACTCCCCCCGCGCGTCCCTCGGTCCGCTAGGCAACGCCTCCTTTTGCCGCATTTTTCAAACCGGAAATGTAGGTGCAGCAAGACTCTGGTAGGGGGGTGAGTTTCTCTCTAACATTATAACCCTTATGTGCTGTTGGGGATGTTTTCATCCACTATGGGGTTTTTTTTAGTCTAAATTTGGCCATAACTTTTTCTGTGTTTCAGCAAATGGAATGATTTTTGGTGACAAATCTTATTTTGACACATATTTTGGGAAAATGCTTTGAAATTTTTCAAAAACTCAACAGTACACTGTGGGCAAATTTACTACCCTTTCGTTATGTTTGTGGCTGAAAACAGCCACTACTTTAAACTGCTGTAAAAATTTATCAGATAAATATTTTTTTCACATTTTTTTGCATAAATCTATTAATCAACCTCAGTCCTGCTCAAAAATACTAAATGTTTAAAAAAAAAATCAGGATTTTAACTCTTTAATTGCCAAATTTGTAAATGATGTTACTGATTTGGGAAAAAACACACAAAATGACTCATTTTCAATATAAAATGTGATTGTGGACTGGATTTTTTTTTTACCTTTTATCACAGTCTTGGACATGTCAAAGATTAGAAACAACATTGGTTTTGATGCATTGTTAGTTTTTGTGCAGCATCAGATTTTAACTTTTTCTCCCTCATTTACTGTTCGTGGCTGTTTTTGCCCCATTGACTTCCATTATAACCACATTTTTTGATTGCAAAGCCATGACACCATATAATCATGCATTTTTGATTGTTGGTGGTTTTCCCCTGTTGGGAAGAGGTAAAATTTGTAATTTTTACTGTTGATAACCAGGTGGCACCATTAACCCTTTAGATAGGCCTGTGCCAAAAAAAGCTTAGTTTCTGGCTTTTACATGGAGTTATATGGAGTATAACAGCATAATAAAGTGTGTGTGTGTGTGTGTGTTTGTGTGTGTGTGTGTGTGTGTGTGTGTGTGTGTGTGTGTGTGTGTGTGTGTGTGTGTGTGTGTGTGTGTGTGTGTGTGTGTGTGTTTGTGTGTGTTTGTGTGTGTGTGTGTGTGTGTGTGTGTGTGTGTGTGTGTGTGTGTGTGTGTGAACTCACCTTGATGCGTCTGAGAAAATCAAAATATGCACCTCAGCTCTCAGAACTGCATGGAGTAAACAAAAACAAAGTAAGTGTATTTATGCACCTGCTGCCTTTTGATGGTGAGAAATGCAGACTAAACAAAAACAAAGCAAGTGGATTTAAACGCGTGCATGCAAGCCTGCTGGTCATTTGATGGTGAGAAGAGCAGCAAGCAACATGAGAAAGGGCTTGACTTGTAGTGAAGTTTTAGAGATGATTATGCAGCCTGACCCCTCCAGCGAGCTGCAGGATGTATCGTCTTCTCCCTCTGACACCACAGACTCAGGAGAGTCAGATCCTGATTTGGATGTGGCACCCTCATCATCCACTCTAGCTTCCACTGAAGGCGAGGAGGATTCGGAGGATCCTGGATCTGGGTGGATTGGGAGAAACGGCGAAGTGTGGTTTTCCACCAACGCGGAGACAACTCCCTTTCTTCAGCCTGCCAGAGGCGTGGCTCCAGGGCCGACGCGCTATGCCTTCGCAAGGGTCCAGAACATGGATTCCGTGTTCAATCTGTTTTTTACGGAGGAGATGATTGACCTCATTGTCAGCATGACTTGCGTCAACACATACATGTTTGTACAGTCATACAAACATGTATGACTATGCCTTGTGATGGCATAGCGCGCCGGCCCTGGAGTCACGCCACTGGCAGGCTGAAGAAAGAGAGTTGTCTCCGCGTTAGTGGAAAACAACACTTCACCGTTTCTCCCAATCCACCCAGATCCAGGATCCTCCGAATCCTCCTCGCCTTCAGTGGAAGCTAGAGTGGATGATGAGGGTGCCACATCCAAATCAGGATCTGACTCTCCTGAGTCTGTGGTGTCAGAGGGAGAAGACGATACATCCTGCAGCTCGCTGGAAGGGTCAGGCTGCATAATCATCTCTAAAACTTCACTACAAGTCAAGCCCTTTCTCATGTTGCTTGCTGTTCTTCTCACCATCAAATGACCAGCAGGCTTGCATGCACGCGTTTAAATCCACTTGCTTTGTTTTTGTTTAGTCTGCATTTCTCACCATCAAAAGGCAGCAGGTGCATAAATACACTTACTTTGTTTTTGTTTACTCCATGCAGTTCTGAGAGCTGAGGTGCATATTTTGATTTTCTCAGACGCATCAAGGTGAGTTCACACACACACACACACACACACACACACACACACACACACACACACACACACACACAAACACACACACACACACACACACACACACACACAAACACTTTATTATGCTGTTATACTCCATATAACTCCATGTAAAAGCCAGAAACTAAGCTTTTTTTGGCACAGGCCTATCTAAAGGGTTAATGGTGCCACCCCGTTATCAACAGTAAAAATTACAAATTTTACCTCTTCCCAACAGGGAAAACCACCAACAATCAAAAATGCATGATTATATGGTGTCATGGCTTTGCAATCAAAAAATGTGGTTATAATGGAAGTCAATGGGGCAAAAACAGCCACGAACAGTAAATGAGGGAGAAAAAGTTAAAATCTGATGCTGCACAAAAACTAACAATGCATCAAAACCAATGTTGTTTCTAATCTTTGACATGTCCAAGACTGTGATAAAAGGTAAAAAAAAATCCAGTCCACAATCACATTTTATATTGAAAATGAGTAATTTTGTGTTTTTTTCCCCCCAAATCAGTGACATCATTTACGAATTTGGCAATTAAAGAGTTAAAATCCTGAATTTTTTTTTAACATTTAATATTTTTGAGCAGGACTGAGGTTGATTAATAGATTTATGCAAAAAAATGTGAAAAAAATATTTATCTGATACATTTTTACAGCAGTTTAAAGTAGTGGCTGTTTTCAGCCACAAACATAACGAAAGGATGTAAATTCTAACAATGCACAAGGGTTAATCACCACTGATTGGGCTCAATTGATATGTTTTGACAATGTGGAGTTTGTGGTTAGTATGTGTAAAAAATAGTGGATACATTGTGCATCAAAATCAGACAATTTGATGTCGGTGATTAATGTGCCGCACCGGACATTTTTGTGTTTGTCTTTAGACAGAGTCTACTCAGACGCTTCATAAAGAGAGAAGTCCTCCATGATATCACTGCCCTGCAGCTGACCAAATTGGATATCACAGACAAGACCATCTGGCTCAGCCCACAAGACATCAGCATTGGTCTAGGTGCAGAGTCAGTCCTTAAGGTAGTGTGATGGTTTAAAAAGGTCATTTTACAAATGGTTAGGCTGAACCAGGTCATTGACGACATGTTCTATATTCATGGCTACCTCTCTCTAGAGCATCAAAGGTGCAGAGCTCAGGGTGCTAGAGTTCAAGAGAGAGTGCATGCAGGGACTGTGTAGCATCATTAGGAAAGTGCAGGACAAGAGCCCCCTCAAGTATCTGACTGTTAGGCAGATGGGGTGCCTGGATCCATCAGTAATGTACAGAGACCCAGAAAGATGCAGGAAGCACATGAAAGGGCTGGTTCAGAGGTTTCTCCAGGACAAACAGCTAACTGATACTTCTGCGGGTAGGAATAAGAAAGGCAAATCATAGGCTACACATGAATTTATCCTAACCTGATTGGCTGGGAATGCTCTATAGCCTAATTATTTCTCTTTTTTTCCCGCATATTTTCTCATCTGTTTTGTCATAGGTGATGTCATACTGCAGCACTTCGACAGTTTCCTATCCTTGGAGAGCCGGAGTGAGGACTTCCTCTCCTTTCCTCCCATGCAGAAGAGGCTGGACATCTTCCTGAGGAGTGCCATGGAACCTTATCCAGAGCTGTGGGGCTTCTGCAAGAAGCTGCTCATCCTTTCCCACGGCCAAGCTACGGTTGAACGTGGATTCTCAATCAACAAAGAGGTGGAGTCAGACAATATTCAAGAGGACACTGTGGTTACACGGAGGCTGGTGTGTGATTATATCACACAACACGGAGGTGTTACCCAGGTAAGAATGACCCCTGCCTGGACTAGTAAAATGCTGTTGACTTAAAAGTTGACAGAATCAACATAGTTGGCTTCTTGAGTTTGTCACTGTCTCTGGTTCTCTTTTCCCAATCCTATACCTAGGTTCCACTCAGTAAAGCGCTACTCGAGAGTGTAGCAAGAGCTAGGACCAGATATCGTGCCCATCTTGACACAGAGAGAAAGAAAAGGGAGGCAAAATCCCAGGCTCTTAAGAGGAAAGAGTCAGAGGACTGTCTTCAGGAGCTAAAGGTGAAGAGGAGACGCATACAAGAGGTGTGTGAGGGTCTGGCTAGGGATGCAGACAGGCTGGCTGAGGAGGCTGAAAGGAAGGCAGGAAGCAAGATGGCTGACCTGATCTCCAGGTCCAACCTCCTGCGGAGAGGCCATAAGGAGAAGTTGACGGAACTGGCTGTCCTTGATAAAGAGATTGCTGCCCTGAGTGAAGAGCTAAGGAGTTGACTGTGTTTCTTAATTTAATTTATTGTTGAGTTCTGATTTTCGATGTTTATTGTTCAGGGGTCTCTCAGTTCCCCATATTCCCAGCATGGAATAAGTAGCTAGCTAATGTTAAAAAACAACTTAACATTGTTCGGCAAACTTTCTTGTGGCCTACTGAAATGTTTTTATTTTTTTACACCTGCTTGGCTTATCTTTTACCCATTCCACATTTGAACAATAAATGAACACAAGTTCAAGGATTTTGTTTTTCTTTGCCGGTAGGGATGTGAAATAGGTATTAATTTTTTATATAAATGGTCTTAAAAAGGTCTTAAAAAGACTTGAATTTAACTTGAAGAAACCTGTTGGAACCCTGTATTAAATATTATATCAAAGCACCAGTTCAGCTAAGAGTCTAGGCCCGTATTCTTAAAGCTTCTAAGAATCCTCTCAGAAAACTCCTAATTTAGCTTAAAAACTTCTACGTAGGAGTCTTAGCTTAAGAGCGATTCGGGGCCGATCTGAGAGCAACTCTGAGCAAGGAAAATACAAAAACGTTCATCTTAGTGAGGAGGCGGGACTGACCATCTGACCACAAACTTTTGAAGACTGTGATTGGTTGGTTGTCCAAGAAGGGAAAAAAAAAGAGCAATTTTAAGTATAGCGTCTACTCACACACACACACACACACACATTATATATATGTATATAAATCCTTTTTTTCATTTACTATGCTGTTAATTTCCTATAAGGTATTTGATTGGCTTAGAATGATAAAAATTGTTCCTCTCTTTCCAATTACACTGATTGCTGGCATGTCTATTTAAGTGGTGGTTTGAATGTTGGTTTTAATGTAGCAAACAAAAAATAAAAAACAAGATGAACGAGAAAGCCCAACTGGACAGAGGAACAGTGTTTACTGTTAGCCCAGTTAGTTGATAAACACAAGGCCATCCTTAAAGGAAAATTTGGGCCGGGTGTCACTGCACGGGGCAAGAAGCAGACGAGGGAGCTTATAGCGCAAATTATTAACGGTTCATTCCCCCTGCTTGTGCGCACCAGGAAAGCCTGCTATATTCATAAATGCAGTTTTTTGAGCCTGCAAGGTGGGAACGTCCAGTGGAAACAAAATGAACTGCGACACAATAAGAGGTTCTGAAAGTGCTGTAATTGTTGGTGTGATCAACAATTTGATCACAGAAGATTGCGACAGACCCAAATCATCATTGTTGCATTGTTGCATTTTTTTCCAGTTGCCAAATATCTTAGTGTAGTGATTACTTTAATTTCTGGCGCTATGGCATTCCTGCGTTGTGTTGGAGATGTTAGCGTGTTTCTAATAAGATCAGTCACAAACATGATCCCTGCACGATTTAATCTATAGCGTCTTATTAACTCACTGTCATCCATTGTCTGCAACACATTTCTTCTCCTTCGTCTTTCTGCCATTTTGTCCTCTGCTAAAAAACTCTTAAGCCTCTTAAAAGTCCTTGTCCGTACTCCTAACAATTTTGACCGTAAGACCTCTTTTAAGGGTTAAGTGCTTTTAAAGGTTAACCCTCTGGGGTCTGAGGTGTTTTTGGGGTCCTTTAGATGTTCTGACATGCCCTGACATTTGTGCTTTTTTCAGTTGCTTATAAACATATTAATGGCAAAGGTGTGATTACACTCTATATAGCACAAACAAGGATACCATAATATGTGAGCAACATGTATGTACATGTTTGTATTTTTGAGAGAATAATGTTTATGCATGGTTATTGAAAAAACTAAAAACTAAAGTTTCTGAAATAAGGCCACAAAACACATACTAAACATGTGTCCACAAGACTTTTGAATAATGGATGTCGTCGCCTTTTGAGTTTTTTCTTCAAAATGATGTGAAAATCATCCTGCCTAATCATTCACATAAAACAATACATTGATTTAAATTTTGTAAAACACTTTCTGTTTGGAAAGGCAATATGCACAGGGGCGTCAACGATCCAACACCATCATGAATAATAAGGTTCACACCTGAGGAGACATTGACCCGCATAATGGGGCTGCATACATAATGAGCCATTAATTCAGGTGTGTCACTTAGCCACAAGAAAGAATGCAAGAGCAATATATATATATATATATATATATATATACTGTATTTTTATATATATATATATATATATATATATATATATATATATATATATATATATATTCTACCAAATTGGTTCACATTGGTGCTTGCAAATTGTATAATATCCAAGGTAAACATGTCTAGTAATTGTGCAGTTAAATCTCATACTGTATTTTCAGTTTTGGAATATTTATCCTCTCCCCAAATTTGTCACTAATAAAACACAATAAAAATTATTTAAAGAAAAGGCTTATATTTACCTTTTAATATTTTGTTTACATCTACCTTGTAAATATATTTTTTATTAACCCCCTGAGGTCGGCTATCGCGCCGGCGCGATAGGCTAGTTTTTTTCCTTATCAGTGCAAAAAAGAATCAAAATACTAATGTTAATTTTTATCTTATATGCTTGTGTTATACATCAGTCGATCCTGTTAAGTGTGTATTCTTTTTGTGTATACTCATAATAAAAACAAAGTGTTGTGCTTTTTGCCAAATAAAGAAAAATAAACACGAAGCGAGTTCTGCCTTCTCTCTGTAAGTTAAGTCCATTCTGAAACACGTCCGAAAATGAACCATAACTCAGCGAATACTCAGTCAAACAGACATACAGACTCACAGGCATGAAGCTTGAATTCTCTTCTTTTAAATGAAGTAATTTTTATAACAAACAAATATTCTCAGTTTATGCAATCTGTATGAAAAGAGCAAGATGTCAGTCGTTCTCATCTCAGCTAATTATTTTTAATGTGACCCCGCCCACGGAGAGCGCGCGCTATTCAAACGCAAATGACTGAGGCAATCCATGCAAACTGTGAACGCCCCCATATCAGCTCGAGAAAACACATCAAGCTTATTCAGATCATTGTACTTGTTTACACAGTCTCGCAGCGCTGTGAGGACTAATACTATAATGGAGAATGTACCTCAGAAGTGCTGGTATTTCGAGGAGCAACGGATCCTGAGAATACTGTAGTAAGTTTTTTTCATTCTCAAGTGAATGAATGAATGAAGGAATTTTTCGTTTCTGTGTGTGAATGAATGAATGAACGGCAGAGATGCGTGCTGTTTACCACAACTGGCAAAAAGACGGTTTAAATTTGAATCGCGTTTCTGTGTGTGAATGAATGTTTCGCTTTTAGCAAACTGTATTGCTATACTGAGTAAAAATCGACTGAAATATGTTGAAATAAAATGTATTTGTATAAGCAACGTATTAAACTGCAAATTAACATTTATATTTCTTATAATAAAAACGAAAGTTACTATGTTACAGACATATGAAAGACAACATTTCGTTGATTAGTTACACAGAAACGCGATTCAAATTTAAACCGTCTTTTTGCCAGTTGTGGTAAACAGCACGCATCTCTGCCGTTCATTCATTCATTCTCAAGTGAATGAATGAATGAAGGAATTTTTCGTTTCTGTGTGTGAATGAATGAATGAACGGCAGAGATGCGTGCTGTTTACCACAACTGGCAAAAAGACGGTTTAAATTTGAATCGCGTTTCTGTGTGTGAATGAATGTTTCGCTTTTAGCAAACTGTATTGCTATACTGAGTAAAAATCGACTGAAATATGTTGAAATAAAATGTATTTGTATAAGCAACGTATTAAACTGCAAATTAACATTTATATTTCTTATAATAAAAACGAAAGTTACTATGTTACAGACATATGAAAGACAACATTTCGTTGATTAGTTTTGGATAGATTATACATTTTTACTGTAAAATATCTGCCACCTCAAATAAGCTTTTGTTTGCCAATTTTTGCTCATATGTTAAATATAGTATGTTTTGTCAAAAATAAAGTAATCAAATAATATGTTATAGTGTTTATTCCAATGTAGCCTAGGCTATATTCAAGTAATGAATCCTTAACTTTGAAATATGTATGATAAAATGTATACTTTAGTTTTTACAAAGAAAGATTACACTTGAATTGTTGTTTTGATAATAACCTTAAAAAAATTCCACCACAAAATTCCAATTCCAAATTTTGCACACAAAAAGTATTCTCGTCGCTTGATAAACTTAAGATTGAGCCACTGTAGTCACTTGGACTATATTAACGATCTCTTTAATAACTTTTATGGGCCAGCAAGTTTCAATCACTTAGAAGCCTATGGAGGAGTGATCAGCTCTCAGATTTAATCAAAAATATCTTAATTTGTGTTCCGAAGATGAACAAAGGTCATACGGGGTTGGAACAACATAAGGGTGAGTAATTACTGACAGAATTTTCATTTTTGGGTGAACTAACCCTTTAAGTGCTTTCTGAATTACTCTTTTCTGGTAACACTTTAGAATACTGTATCTTACTTACTGCATAACTAATAAGGAATTATTGAGGAACTAATAGATAATTATTTATTAACACTTAAGTCACTACTGTTAACTACTAAGGAAGATGTGTTAACTAATTAGTATGTAATAGAATTGTATGATTGTGTTAAGTTTCAGTTAGTTAATCAATAACTAATGATTTATGTCATAACTCTTGAAGAACTATTATTAATTATCTATTAATATATGTGCAAGAAAAATAACTAAGAAGTAACTACTAATGAACAGTCATACACAGTGGTTACTACAATAAACCGTTTTATTTTAGCAGTGGAGTGGTGGATGAAGTACACAAATCAAGTACTTGAGTAAAAGTACAGATAACCCAATCAAATATTACTCCAGTAAAATTATAAACTATTGGCCTATTCATTTTCAAAATTACCTTAGTAAATGTACAAAGGTAATTACTTGAAAAGTAAAAAGCACTGATCAATGTTTTTTTTATTTTATTTTCTAGCCAGTTTTAGTCATTCTTCAGCACTAATAAGAAAGATAAGTGCAAACATTTACTAGGCTATATATTGATCTGCAAATAAGCAAACTTTTTATTTAATTAGCAAAATGTATCATAATGTATGATAACTTATCTATTTTACAAAAGTTTAGATAATACCGTTAATAATGTGTTTTTTACAGTAAGTTTGATTTGAGTCAGAAGTATGTGGTAATTCTGTATTAATTACTAATGAGTTCCCTGTATTCTCACTTTAGAATACTGTTCCAGGTTCCAAGTAATTCCTGAAGAATTATCTAATAATTATTTGTTAATTACCAATTAATTTCCT
Organism: Scardinius erythrophthalmus; assembly: GCF_964197995.2. NCBI lineage: Eukaryota > Metazoa > Chordata > Actinopteri > Cypriniformes > Leuciscidae > Scardinius > Scardinius erythrophthalmus. The sequence goes on along the minus strand of NC_138224.1, from coordinate 39,056,135 downwards.
TATATGTTCACTTTAGAATATGTTTCAGGTTATAAGTAGCCTAATTCCTGGATAATTATTTGATAATTATTTATTAATTACTAATGAGTTCCCTATATTCTCACTTTAGAATACTGTTCCAGGTTCCAAGTAATTCCTGAAGAATTATCTAATAATTAATTGTTAATTACCAATTAATTTCCTTATATGTTCACTTTAGAATACTGTTTCAGGTTATAAGTAGCCTAATTCCTGGATAATTATTTGATAATTATTTATTAATTACTAATGAGTTCCCTATATTCTCACTTTAGAATACTGTTCCAGGTTCTAAGTAATTCCTGCAGAATTATTTGATAATTATTTATGAATTACTAATAAGTTCCCTATATTTTCAGTTTCCCTCAGTCATTGCCTCAAACATGAATTTACTCAATGGCATTCTATGCTGAGGAAAACAGAGACACACCGTACTGTATAAAAAATATAAAAACTAATCTGAGGTTAGTTTTGTATGACTGTTCATTAGTAGTTACTTCTTAGTTATTTTTCTTGAACCTTAATTAGTAGATAATTAGTAGTAGTTCTTCAAGAGTTATGACAGAATTCATTATTTATTGATTAACTAACTGTTACTTAACACAATAATAAAAATATATTACATACTGATTAGTTAACACATCTTCCTTAGTAGTTAACAGTAGTGAAGAAGTAGTTAATGAATAATTACCTATTAGTTCTTCAATAATTACTTATTAGTTATGCAGTAAGTAAGATACAGTATTCTAAAGTGTTACCTTTTTTCTTAACCATGATTTTTTATTTAAATTTAAGAGTAAACGGACACATTTCTAAGAAATTTCATCAACGTCAGTCAGGGAATGATTCTCTAAAACGTGATTGTTTTTTTGCAGGTGACAGACAGCCTATATCAGTAATCACTCTTGTAGGGTCACGTGCCGTGAAGTTCATCAATTTTCAATCATTTTCTTTGAACACTAATCAACTGGTGGCAAAATGTATGAAGACAGATCCTCTGCGCAGTGTGCGCATCCATGGCAAATAGGTCTTTCTGTTTTCCTGTTTGTTAAAGCAGTATTGTTGTTGGCCATTTATACAGCTATGGTTGTGTAACTGGGTTTTAAACCAGGTTAGATTTTTACAGACCACTTAAATCAAATGTGCATGAATGGATACACATAGATGTGTGCTTCTTTTATTGGGGTGGTAGGAGTGTTAAATAATAAATAAATAAAAATGAAGATGATTATGGCTGTCTTTTTTTTTTTTTTTTGTCAATTCAGTTGTTTAATTTCTGTAGGTTTTGTAACATTCTAAAATCTCTTAATTCCACAGATACGATTAACTGGTAGATGTATTCACTAGGTTGCTTTCATAGGCATAAGGTACTGTAAGTATTACATACAACAATGCAACAATAATAAAACAACGTATTGATATTTACTCTTTATGCTTATTTAAAAAAAAACACTTTTACTTGTATAGGAGTAATATTTGACCAGTAGTATCTGTACTTTCACTCAACTAAGGAAGTTGTGTACTGTCCACCAAAGAAATAAAAGAATGCTGTTCTTTTGAACTTTCTATTCATCAAAGAATTCTGAAATTTACACAACAGTTTTCAACATTGATAATAATAATGAATGTTTTTTGAGCATTAAATCATCATATTAGAATGATTTCTGAAGGATCATGTGATGCTGAAAATTCTGCTTCGATCACAGGAATAAATTACATTTTAAAACATTAAAATGGAAAAGTTGTTTTAAATTGTCATAATATTTAATTATCATATTTTGTTGTTGTATTTTAAACAAATAAAAATGCAGCCTTGGTGAGCAGAAGAGACTTCTTTTAAAAAACATTAAAAATCTTACTGATCCAAAACTTTTGAACAGCAGTTTATTTTTTGGCTAACTTATGGTTGCACGTCGTTTTTTAGCACACATGCAGACATCTTTAAATTTGAACAACACCTTTACAAAGCACATCAAATAATGATCTGCTTTGCACTCATGTGTAAACCGATTTTTTAATGTATTAACAAATCAAATATATGTGTCTAATACCATTTTATTTAGCCTTTGTTGTGGTTTTCTCACAATCACAACATTACATGCAGTTAATTTATCAGACACTGATAATTGTTAATTCTATTTTTAAAATGCAACAGTAATAATCTAAGTATATTCAACAATTGGTCGACGACGAATAATTGCAAAGTGTTGACGAGCAATTTGGTCTGGCCTGTAGATACAGTAGCCTATGTTGTTCCATGCGCCATCTGGTAGATATTTTGTGAAGCACAACGCATTTATTTAAAATAAAAAAAATATAATGTCTGTTTATATCTCGTTTCAAATTGTTTTCACCTCTTTGTGTTTTAATTGAGGAAAAACTACACAATTCTAGAGGTTCATGGATTCTTTCTGTTGACAAAAATAAAATAAAAGCATTTAAAATAATGTTTGTCCATTCCTGGATAGTTAATTGTTTACATTGCATCATATATTATTATTTTTCTCGCTTGGCTTTGTTTATTACAACATTATCATGACCAACAACTATAAGATGAAGTTCTATAGTCTATTGAAATATCCCTACTTATAATTTTTTATATGTACTGCAAACTAACAAAACAACATGATTAGATCATGATTGTATCAAATTAAAAAATAAGGAAGGAAGAGGTCAGTGTCGGCGTTACTGAGAATTGTTTTTTATTGCGTATTAACAATAAAACAAAGTCACGCTCACTGCGCTCTCAATAAACCCAGTTTTCCAAATGACTAAATCCAGCATCAGGCTGTTTCTCCTCAGATCCTGTTAGCAGCACGAGTCTTCAGTTATTCCCAGGGGCGTTTCTAGGTTTTTAAAACATCAGGGCTGGGTGATGAGATAGGCTAACACATGATTTGATACAGAGTATAATGTATTGTAGACGTATATGCAGGGGTGGGACTGGCACAAAAATTCAGCCATGGCACTGCAACACCAGCCCACATTTTAAGCATTTTAAGGAGTTTGAAGGCCAAAATAATTGGATATCAATAGCTTTTAAAGCATGTCAGTGGGTAGTAGCATAAATTATTTGTCAAGCAGATAACAGATTCTTAAACATGAGAATGAGGATAAATGTCGCAATCAATGATCCACACTATAAAATGGAAATTCAGAATGTTTCTGCTTATTGTTGACAATACACAAACACATATTCCAAACAGGAATGGCCTTAAATGAGAGATCTTTCAAGGATTATTTTGCATAGATGTTACATTTCAATCAAATGCAATCTTTTTGTGTCCAGAGGCAAGTTAGCATTAAAGATTGGTTTCAGCAACTTGTTTCTTTTCTGAGTTAATCAATGTTTTTGGACTAATCTGATCAATTAATGTTTAATTGTTCACTCATAAAGACAGTCACTTGTCGCCACCTACTGGCTTAATGATGCAAGTAATGCAAACACAGACAAGCGGACTGATACAAACGGTGAAAAGTCCCAGGGCTGATACTGGTGAAATATTCAAACACATTCGAGGAATACAAATAAATAGGCCTACATTTACATTTCATTAATATATATTTATACTTATAAATTTAGTTTCTGTAATTAGCAAAGAACAACTGTGTTAAATAGAAATTCATTGTTATGATGTTTATCAAGATTACTAAATCACACGACTGCGAGACGAGCAGTTCACACTCGCAATAAAAATACAATATAATCTATATAATTGAAAACATTAAGACAAGCTCATTATACAAAGGAAATAATATTACAGATCTAGACAAATTGGGTTGCTTATAGTTAATAATGTCATGCATAGGCTGAAATCACTCACGTTGTGCGTATCTGTGCACAATCACCAGTCAGAGACAGCTCAGAACTAAGATTAAACAACCAATATGTACTTCATTCGTATTAAATTTCCCCTAAACTCAGTGACCTTTGAGCCCCGAATGATTAGTTCTACAGGGTTTATGCAGGAATCATAGAGATGAATTTACTACCTTTTACTACCTTTTTTACTACCTCCACAATATTTTTTACTACCAACACGACATCAAGCAGCAGCCCTTTTTTGGGGGGTGTGGGAGGGGTATGCAAAGCACCACTTACTACTTACTATAAGGTATAAGTGTGACACTGTCACACCCATCATACATATTAGTTTTATCCTTGCCACACGCAAAACTTTTGGCTATATCGGAGTCAGTGAACATGTTTTCGAACAATTCCCCAATGCCCTCATTCGAATTATATTAATGATGGTTGGCTGCGATGTTCAGGCACCAGAGAACCTCAGCCCTGAGGGCTGATGTTTGTGACGGTAAGGTCTGCTGTCTGGCTATCGCTGCCGTGGTGGTGCTGGTGGCACTGGTTTACGACAGCTGACCTCAAATTAGGGCTGGGCGATATGGACCAAAAGTCATATCCCGATATATTTAGGCTGAATATCGATATACGATATATATCCCGATATTTTTTCCGCAAACTGAGGGCAAATGTTCAGTCAAAGTCAAAGCCAAATATGACATATCACAAGTAGTTTTATTGAAACCGGCTATTTCAGTGAACAGTTGCAAAATCAAATGAATAAATAATAAACAGGTTTCTTCACCTTAGGGCTGCACGATTATGACAAAAATCATAATTGCTGATTATTCCCTTGGAATTGGAATTTTGATTTATCAATTATGATTATCAAAGTTTACATTGAATATATATAAACAAATTTTGTGTAAACATGTTATAATTTGCCTATATATACACATACATACATGTACACACACACATATATACACACACACATATATATATATATATATATATATATATATATATATATATATATATATATATATATATATATATATATAATATATATATACATACATACATATACATATATATATATATAAAAACACACAAGTACTGTCCCCCTTTACTTAACATAAATTGTAAGAATATGACTAATAGTAAACTAGTATTAATAAATAAACATTAGGCCTATGCTAAATCTATTAAATAGCAGTCCCAAACTAGTTTTTGTTAATATAATGTTGGTATGAGCCACTACAGTCATTTAAAAATATAAAAAAATAACACAAAGAAAAATAAATTGGTATTTTGGGGTTAATATGGAAACGACAGTTGCCATGGTGAATACACAATATTAACAATAACTGTTAATGAACCATGGAAACTGCTCCTGGTGAATAGAATGAAAATCATACCTGCATTACTTTTAATTTGTGTAATTTACAACGTAACGGCGTTGCATGCTCGTAGTTTCTTTTGCACTTTATATACAGTGAGGCGATACACAGCGCGCGCCGCCGCATTTGCGTGTTCAATTGAAGAGTGTGCGCTACGAGGATAACGGCTGACAGGACAAGAAAGTCAGTTTTTCTGAGGTGAAAGACTTTATTTCAGCGTACACTTATGTCACTGCCTGGTAGTTCCTATTGTGCTGGGTTTTCTGAAGTAGTCATGATTCGCCTCTCATAACATAACGCTCTAAACACGCACGCAGAGTGGAAAAGGAGGGGCGGGGACGCGGGGAGCAAGGATCACAGCGCAAGTTTGAACTATATCGATATATGCGATATGGTCTAATTCCATATCGCATTTCAAAAATATATCGAAAAATGGAAACTCATATATTGAGGTGGTGATGAAAAATTTACCGCCAAGCTAAGGTACCAGCTTGAACCGCCCAATGTACACATCGCGTGACGTCATTCCGTTCACTCAGGTCCGATCTTTCTTTTCCCTGTCTTTGGGTCCGACTCAAAATAAAAATAAATTCATGGAAGTTTAGTAAGGAAATAGGCCTGCACACGTAAGTTACCCTAATTGAAAACCATATAGACCCAGTTAGATGGGGCTTCGAAAATTTACTACCTCGTCAGATGACGTTTACTACTTTTTACTACTTTTTACTGGCCTTAATTTGGCATAATTTAATTTACTACCTTTTACAACCCCGCGGAAACCCTGGTTCTAGTGATGCCATTGGTTATTCCCTCTCACCAGTTCCCCTTTTCCCAGTGGCTTGACGCAGGTTACTGCAACAAGACATGTGTTTGTCATTTGCACTTGACCTACTTACAAATGATGAGATCATCATTGTGGTGAGAGGTCTGGTTCAGACATCCTGTTGCAGACCTCGCTGGAACACATGATCTCATTTCATCCAATAGATTTATTTTTAAAAACTAGCCCTGCCCTCACAGGCGTGGCAGAATGAAAGACTTTATGAACCTGCAGAGCAACGTACTGGCTTCAGTTTTTTTCACAAACAGTGAACAACAGCATCATAATTTGCTTAAACCTCACAAAATGGCGGAGACAAGAACGACAGATAGACGAGAAAGAAAAGTAAGTAATTCTTGACAATTCATTTCTAACATCAGTCACAAACACAGGTAATACAGAGATAAACAAATACTAAAGCATTTGATAATCATTCAATAAACAAAAACTTTTTTGTTTTATTAATTAAAATGAAACTAGTGCTATGTTAGAAAATGGCTAAGAGTCTGTGTAAGCAAATTATGTTTATTCACTGTGTCACGGAGCTGGTCTCTGTTTCCAGAAGGAAAGCTGTAACAAACATTTGTCTCTATGGTGCAGCATAAGAGATGAGTAACCAAGGTAGAGTGGGAAGGAGTTTGTGTTTTGCTTTTAACCCTGTAAAGCCTGATATATGAAACAATGGTAAGAACAATCCTTTTTTTAAAGAACAGTTTATTGAACCTTTAGATAAAATATAATTTAAGCAATAAGCCCCGCAAAGCCATGTTTTACAGTGATTTTAGAACAGCTGTTGAACAGCGAATTTAGAACAGCGAATGTTGTTAGGCACGACACAGAGTATTACTTAAAAGTAATACTAATGTAATGCGGTCACACTTGTGTATGTTTGTTGAGTAATTTACAATGGCTTCGAATGCCGCTCAACCAATCAGAATTAAGGTCTGTTTTTATAATATAACGTCTATTTAAAAAGTTTGCAAATATGTTTTATGTTTTGTATCATAATTGAAAGTTTACGTTTTTATGCCCTATATAGTATGATATAGTGAGAGTATGGAGCTTTACATTTAAGGAGGAAAAAAACTAAGCAAAAATATGCAATATGCAGTGTGGTAGTTTTTTCCCTAAACCTAACTTTCTGAGGCATCTCCAAATCGACACCAATACCTTTATCTGGGGCGTCTACAAATCGACACCTAATACCTTTATACTGTAGCTCTTGTGTCTTCCGTCGACAACTGGCCGAGTCTCTTACTCTAACTAACTTGCTTCCCTAAACTAGCTTACTTCCTGCGCAGGAATAATCGACAAACAGACTTCAGCAAATGTCCTTTAAATGCTTAATCAAGGCCAGATCTTCCCGAGCAGTTCTCAGGGAATCTCTCCCAAGAAGCAAGGCCGGAGGATCTGAGACAAATACCATTGAGAATCCCACCAGAAAACACGGATACAAAAATTTTTATAGAATCGAGACAACAAATAAGATTATTGTGACTAACATGTCACCTTCAATATGATTGGTTCAAAAGCCCCAACCTTTTCCCTCTGTCACTGGCACAAGCAAACTCTGTTTTTGTGATTACTTATGTAATCGCACGGAGGAGTGGGAATTTTCTTAGCAATGCTAAAACGCACATCAACCGATCACTTGTTTAGCGTTCATGCAGTGGCGGATTTAGCAAATCGGGGGCCCAAGGCAAGGTAGAGCTATGGGCCCCCTCCCCATCCAATCTTTAAAAGAGAGCGAAAAAAATATGTATGGACTGAATGGTGGATAGGCAGGTAAAGCTAATCTACGGGGATGTAAAGGTTAGAGAGGAGAAAAAACGTCCCCTTTAAACCCTGCATACACTTCTTTACTCCTAAACAGAAACATGTTACAATGTTTAGCCTACATGGTACAATTTCTGGTAAGCTATGTTTTTTTTTTTTTTTTTTGCTTGACAAATTTCACCATTTCGATTCAATTCTTGTGATTTGATTCAATATTGACTTATTTGGATAAATATTAGGTAACGTTTCACAAGATAGGCGTTACTTTTTCTCAAGAAAAAAAAGCCCTATCAGCTGGTATAATTTAAGGTTAAAATAAGTAATATAGTAGCCTACACATATTTAGCCAAATACTCTCTATAATAGCTCTTATTTTTCTAGCCAATTAAATGGCTTTCCTGAGGTAAAGTTATGTGACGATTGCTCTCCAGCTGTTTTACAGCTTTCCACGGTTGAAAAACACTTATTGATCGATATTATGAAAGAGGAATATACATTTCGGTAACTTATACTGTATCTTTCAACATTGTTAATTCGTGTTTATTTACTATTAGCTAGAGATGATCAGTTCACGTGCCGCTAAAGGAATCTGTCACGTAACATTAAAACGGCAAAACGGTATTTATTGTTTGTATTTCGTTATAGAATTGACAGAATCTGAGAGCTGAGATTTTTTTAAATATCATGATTCATAAACTGCTCAGTTTTGTCTGTCGATCTCCGTGTCCTCTTTGCTTCACGATTTTTCTGTGCGTTGGACTTGGACGTTGTTGTTCCTGATCTGTATCCCCAACAGTAGCCGTAATAATACTTATCAGCGTCTTTTCACTTTTTTCTTTTATTTGAGCCGCTTGGGTAACTTCGAAACTTTAAATTTTCGCGTTTAGACTCGTCTTGCTCTGTTTGTGTATTTCCCAGTCCTCCTGTTACTGCGTGTTGTTTATCTTTCGCGCCGCGCACCTTTACGGACTTTTTGCTTTCCTCCCGCTTCCTCCTTTTTTCAGCACCGCTTGGGTAGCTAGCTTCGCTTCATTTTTACTCTGTCTCTGTCACTCTGTACACTCTTGTCTGTCAATCACTTCTTTTTCTCCGTCAGTTTTTTGGCACAGCCTTGTCACTTTCGCAGATGCGCAGTAAGTGAGATAATGGAATAATCCAATGTAGTGAGGCGGGGGGGGCCCCTCCTGTCTGCGACACTAATGATTTGATGCCATTTTTCGCAAATGGAGTTTTAGAAATATATAATTAAAAAAAAAAAAACTTAGACATAAGTTAATAGGGCATTTTGGGGGCCCCTAGGTAGCTCGGGGCCCAAGGCAATTGCCGACCTTTGCCTAATGGTAAAGTCCGCCCCTGCGTTCATGTAAACACTACATTCAGATTCACCAATCGGAAAGAATTCAGTCCGACTGAAACAAAAGGTGTTTATGTAAACAATGAATGGTGACTGTAGAAACCAAAAGCCGAATCCCGGACATTTTGGACGATCTCGACAGCCGCTCATGTCCGGGAAAAAGAGGATGTATGGTAACCCTACTACTCAGCTTTCTCCACAGAACAAGTGCCTGTTAGCTTACCTTCCAAAAAAAGACGGCTGATACTATTTATTAGTGGTGCAACGGATCATCATTGATCCGTGATCCGTTCGGATCAATATCTTCGGTTCGGCACACATGTGATCCGCGGATTGATTTATGAAAAAAAAGTTGTGCGCATGTTCAGTCCACACACAGCGTGGTCATGGCGAGCGTTATGAACCGCAGAGAGCGTGACGCCTCATTCGCGCCGCAAAACCTCCAGACGCGCGTAAACGCGTCTTTACATTGACTTAACATTGAAATAACTCGCGCCAGACGCTCTATTCGTGTTTGGTGTGAACGCAGCATGGGTGACGCCGAGAGAGAGAGAAAGAAAGAGTGCCTGCAAGTGCGAGCGAGTGAGCGAGAGTGAGGTCTGCGGTCTTGGCCATTAGTTGATTTACTTGTTTTAGTGTAGGTAATACGTTGTCAAATATGTTTAAACTTAAATGAACTAACTTACCTATACAAGCAGTTATGTCTCCTTTTATTAATTTGTCCTGTTATTGACATAATGCGCGTCATTGACAAAATGCGCAACCAGATGTTTGAATAATTCGAATATGTGTTTTTTAGAGGGAATATTCGAACGTCATTTTTGAACAATTTTGACAGCCCTATATGACAGTGGAAACACATCAAGCATTGGTCCATGTTTAAAGGAAGGAGATGCATTTTTATGTTGCACTTTAAGTTGTTTTTCATTAATTATGTTAAAAAGAAGATATTATGCCTTGTGCACTTTAAGTTGATTTTATATATTTTAATTTAATAATTTAAAAGTGTTAATAATTTTTTTTTTTTTTGCTGATCCGAAAAATGATCCGATCCGTGACTCTGATCCGAGAAACGATCCGAACCGTGAGTTTTTTGATCCGTTGCACCCCTACTATTTATGCATTCTGTGAGTGAGATCCCACCCTCTATGGGCAGGTTGAAAACATGCAGAACTAGCTCCTACTACTGGCTGTTGTCTTTAGCCTCTGGCCAAAAAATTCTCTGATGATGCAAACATGGTATCTGCACAATTTTTAAAGTCAAATTTAAGGCTTTTTAAGACCTGAAGAAATCAAAATTAATACCGTACATTAGGGGTGCGCAATATTGACAAAAATATGTCTAGATATTTGCAAAGTTTTGTTGACAATAATTAGATGATATTTTACTGATTGTGTTTTTGTACTGGTACCCTGGCTGGTTTAGGCCTGTTGTTGACAGCAGACCCACGAAGATATTCAAATTTTTTATATTCTATGCAGTGGTCAGTTCACAGTAGTGACCAAAATTAACATTTTTATTAAGGGGCAATACCTTAAATTGATTTCCAGGGGGATTTTTACCTATATATGGACATTGTTTCTAAACGTATTTAGAGGTATGCATCACCTTTTATGTCAAATTCTAACATTCAAATTAAATTATATTAGAATAACACAGTACCAATGTCAAAATAAATCATTAAATTAAAATCCATCCTTGCAGTGCAGAGGTGACACAGAAGCGGCATCAAAACTGGCATTAGCCTACTATATTTACACTTCATTTACAATTGCATAAATAAAGCTATTAAAGCATACTTTAAATATGAAACTAAAACCACCAGTAGGTGGCGGCAAGAATAAGCGAGTTGTTTATTCAACTGATTTGATCAAAGGGCTGATTCATTCAGAAAAACAAGTGATTGTTCAAAAAAAAAAAAAAAAATCGTCACTGTCTGTTGGACGGCTTCATTATGAAATTCTCGTTAATTTAACTGTTGTATAAAATAAATAGCACATTTGCAATTGTGCAAAGGAAAACGACACTCTTGCTCATGTGATATTCTAATATAACAACATAATATGATATAAATATAAGACAAACTCATTTGGGGACATCTATAACTGCACTGACACATCACGCAGTGAAAGCAAGCATGAGAGACAAACGCGATGTCAGCTCGCACTCGCAGTGCCTCGTACATAGTTAAAACAATGATTACAATATCATCATAGTTCATAGACAATATCGCACACTCCTAAGAACATAAAGAATGAACTTACAATTTAACTGAGATTTACTCGTTTTCTTCCCTCCTCTCGCCTGCTGGAGACAGACATAGGCTAATATGCTGCGTAAGTGACGCGAATTGTCACGTGAACAAGCAAATCCACCAAGATAGAATTAAAAAAATAATACATAGGCCTACGCTAATTAGACTTATCTAAGTCAAAGTGTCATCTAAAATTTAAGACCTAAGTAAAAATAAGACATTTAAAAAAGATATTTTTTTAAGACTTTTTATGGCCTTAAATGAAAAAAATCTAATTTAAGACCTTTTAAGACTTAAGGATGGGGACCCTGTGCAAAATGACGATTTTTGCATCATCAGAGCATTTTTTACAGACAAAAAATGCATAAAGTTTTGTCTCATTTACTTTACATGAGGACATGAGGGAGGGAACCACTGTAATTCGAAAATACTACAGGTTTTCTACTGATAGCTTAATAATACTGAAAGCTTAATGCTAATCGGTGAAGTATCCCTTTAAAGGTGCAGTCTGTGAGAACACACATTTCAACTGGCTACAGAAGTGTATTTCAGAGAAAAGACTATGTGAACTCAGAATGTTTCCTAAATATCTGCAAAAATATTATGGTATTTTTATGATTTAGTAGAGTGAAAAAGTTATATAGAGCAAAAAGAAGACTTTTTTTTACAATTATACTAAAAGGCCTTGTAATAAAAAATATAATAATAAAAAAAGAATCACAGGGAAGAAGGCATGTAGAAGATCACATTTAGCTTCTTCATAAAGAACAAAATAAGTATAAACTGCTGTAAAATTTGTTATTTTGGTCAAGTATTTAAAGCTGATAAAATTAAGATATGATTTTTTTTCTTTCCAGTATGACTTCCACGGGAGAATAAATAATCGCAACTGTTCTGAGGTCAGCCATGACGGACACATTAGCATAAACGATCTGAGAAATGCACTTCAGGATGATACTAATGTACAACAAATACGGCGTGACTTGAGAAATTATGATCTTAAAATTCTCCGTTATCTGACTGGAAACATCCCAGAATACCCAAACCCCGTTGAATTTCACATCTCAGAAGTGACTCATGTCACAGACAAGAATGGTTTTGACCAAATCTGTGAGTCAGAGGGATTCAAGGCTTATGGTAATGATGATGAGAAGTTCTCGTGGTGGAGCCTGAAGATTGATGAAAGGAGTATAGAAGCAGCTGAGAAGCGTTATCTGGAGAAGGTGTTCCCAGACAGATCCGAAGAACAAAAGGAAAAACAGGATGAATTCCTCAACAAATTCACCACATCACCTGCATTCCACATTAAAGAATCACGCTATGGAACCGTTCGATTCTCTTTTCCTCTGATTGAACTGATGAAAACATATAAAGAGCAGGTGTGTGGGGACCAAGAAGACCCAGTACTCAGGGAATATAAGACAATGTTTTACAAGCAGGAGATCATGTATGTTGTTCTTGTTCACAGCTCCGAGCACAATGAGAGGTTTGAGAAATTCCCAAGGATTAAAAATGCAGATAATGAGGAAAATCAAATGGTCTGGAAAGCACAAGAAAATCTAATTGTCTGGAAAGCACAAGCCATTGGTGATGCCATTGTATTTAAATTTAAACTGAATGAAGAGGACAAAATGGCAGACATTGAACCTATGCAAAAACCATATTATTATGTATGGGATCATGTTTGCCTGGCATTTCATTTTGATGGTGTCTTAAAGTTCACTGAAGAAGATCTTAAAAAGAGCATCACTCGTTGTGAACTGTCTCAAAAAAACTGTTCAATAAGAAATAATAATTGACAGCAGTCGTATGAGGACAATGGAAGCAAGCACAACTGATTTCGATGTGTGAGCAGGAAATAGACCTCCACATCAGCATTCATAGAAGGGGTGAAATAAAAAATGAGTTTAAATGCACATTAACAATTACTGGTAGATGGAAATTCTGGAATCCCTTGTCTCTTCAGTATATATGTTAAGTGATGATAAGTGATTTACATATTTGGTTTACAATCAAGTTATTAATTAATGATCAATATTTTACCTCCTACATTATATGAGTGTGATTACCAAAAATGTTCTTTTCATGTATTCTTTTAATGTCTGTATTAAATATCTGAGAGGTGACTGAAGCGTCTGGCCCATGCCAGGAATCCAGTAAAAGTGCTTGCTCATTTATCCCGGCTTCCAGAAATTAATTTTGGACTTGTTTAGACATTTGTCAATACATCCATCTGCTTTCCTTGGGTACCCTGACAGCTCTGGTCATTGAAATCCATAGTTTAAGTGTCAATTTCTTAGTTAAAGTCTTAGTTACTTTATTGTTCTATATTAAAGTGTCCTCTCATTGAGAGAAAGAACATGTAATCTGTTTGTTTTGGGAAGAGTCTCCTGTTTGAAGTTAAAGCCTGACCAAATCCAACCCTGAACAAGCTGTGTTTCTGTCTTTGTGTAACGGTCACCAGCTGGAGTGCCCTTGAGAGCCACCAGAGGGCTCTCCACACCAGACTCTCATGTTCACTCACAGACTACATCTCCCATCATTCTCTGCCTGCACTCATCAGCACTCATCACATTCACCTGTATCTCATCTTCTTGTTTAGTTCACCCCATATAGCCTGGTTCACCCCATGACTCACTGTGAAGTTTTGTATGTTGTTGCACTGCATTTCTGAGCATGTTCCCTGGTTTCATGTCTCTTGGTTTTTGGATTTCTTGCCTGTTCCCTGGATTACTCTTATGCCTCTGACCCCTGCCTGTTTTGTTTGTTTGTTTGGACTGCCTTCCTGTGTTTGACCCCTGCTTGTGCTGATTACGATTCTGGATTAAGCTTCAAATAAAGCTGCAATTGGATCGCAACCTTTGTGTCTCTGAGCAGTTCGTGACACTTAGTGTTCTTGTTAGTATTCTTTGTTACAGTTTAAGGAACAAGTGGCATTATTAGAGATTGATTGACTTGTTTCTGGACAAGCTGGCGCCCAGAAAGCCAGATCTGCGACCTGTTAAAGTCTCAAAGTGGCAAACTTCAGGGTCCGAGTGTCAGCTGCATAATCAATGGAGATCAGTTTATCTGTTTATCTATGTGTGAGAAATGTGTGTTTATCTATTTCTTAGCCAATCAGAAGAATCATTCAACCTGAAGCAAGGACTTAGTTTAGACCTTGGTGAAGGGTATAACTGCTGTGATCCTTGTAGCATCTGGACCAATCAGACACAAATTATTTATTATATTTAATCTTCACTCTAATTTCTACTAATGGCTACATGTGTAAAATATCACAATGTTATTTACATTAAAGACTATGACATAAATGTGTATGTGGACCCTACAAGACATGTATAATTGTGCATAAATCAATATACAGATATGACTAATGTGTGATTAACATGTTGTGTGTGTTTACTTGCATTGACAGCCAAAGCAGCCTCAACCCTAATAAATGAAAAGAAAAACAACTATTGATAGTGAATCAAATTCTCAAAAACAAAAAGAAAACAAACCATGCAATAGAGACACTGCTTATTTGTATCCGAGTATTAATGAGGGGAATGTGAATAAGTGAATTACCTTGAAATGAAGGTGCTGATGGCAGTTGGCGGTGGGTATGAGGCAGTGGATATTTCGGCAGAGGAGATATGAAACCTAATGGGTAAAGTAAATGAGTAATCTTGATTCCAAAAATGTTATTCAAATCTTAAGAGCTTAATAAAAGAGGGATATTACATGTTGTGAAAAATGCTGATGTAGATTGCTATTCCATATCTATTGTAAATGCAAATACTGAGAATGTGACAGTCAGTTAAAAATATTACTTAACGCAATGGATGCAATGAACTGG
Source organism: Scardinius erythrophthalmus (assembly GCF_964197995.2). Taxonomy (NCBI): domain Eukaryota; kingdom Metazoa; phylum Chordata; class Actinopteri; order Cypriniformes; family Leuciscidae; genus Scardinius; species Scardinius erythrophthalmus. Next base: position 39,040,872 of record NC_138224.1, on the reverse strand, counting down.
CAAGATTTTTACAGACGTGTTTACATAAAAGAAAAAGGGAGAAAAATAAGAAATCACATATGAATCACTATTATACAAGTCAAATATTGCATAGGCCTCATGGATGGACATGTACAGAAGAACTGTAAAATCTTAAAAAATATCATTGATTAATCTGAATCATATGAATATGTAAATTTGAAATTGATGTTCAAAGCCTATGCATTGCACTGCCAACATTGAAGCCACACCTCTCTCGGTCTGAAGTAGCTCTCCAAACAGACAATGCAAAAATCTGCAAAGAGTCACTGTCCTTCTCTGTATGCTTTTTCTTCTCGGTTTTGGTTTGTTGGCTTGTTTTTTGTATTTTTTTGTCAGTTTTCTCTTAACTTTTGTTGGCTTTCTCTTAACTTATGGCTTTTCTCCCTCTCCAAAGCATCCTTTCCGGGGATGTCTGTCAAGATGGCCGATTTGCATTTTTTCCTACCGTTTGCTTTCGTTATCTTGTGGTCCTGCTCTGGGGTGAGGTCTAACAGTCTCAGGTGAGAACTCAGCTTGCACTGGAGGAACTGCAGAAGAAGCAGGACTCTCAGCTTGCACTGGAGGAACTGCAGAAGAAGCAGAAGTCCCAACGTGAACTGGAGAAACTTACAAAGGAGCAGATGTCCCAGCTTGCTCTGGAAGAACTGGTGGTGGTGGCCGGTCTGTCACCAAAGATGGTGCAAAGTCACTGCCTTTGAATTTATCACAGCCAAATTCCAGTGCTGCTAAAGCCATTCTGCACATTGCCTGGTGTTTCAGCCAATGGGAGGGCCAACCTAACAATTCCAGGAATGTCATAGATGAACATCGCCAGGCCTGGGTGACTTCTCATCCAGGTATCGCAAAATGTGTTGACATGACATTTTAGGGGGCCATAAACGGTACGATCCAGTGGCTGTAATTTGTGGGAGCAATGGGGTGGAAACGATAGCATGACAATGCCATTTTCTCCCAAAGATGGGAGGAATGATTATCAAGGATCAAGAGGATTTTGGCATCCAATGAGGCCCTTGTGTGGTGGTGGAAATGTTTAAGGAACTGAAGGAAATGGTCCTCCATCATCCACCCTGATTTATTGGCGGCTCCAATGCATCCAGGCGGGCCATCGCGGATGAAATGGTCCTTGAAGGTAACCTGCGGGAATATAAACATATGTGGAATCATGTTGTGGCGAGGGGGGCGTGGTTTTGCGAAGTCTGTAGCAGGAGAGAAAGGAGGGGGCCGATCGGTGAGTAAGTAGGTCAAGTGCAAAATGATGAACACCTGTGTCTGATTGCAGTGATTGGCGTGGAGAGACCGGATATAAGCTGGCATTCGGGAGGAGGAGAGAGAGAGAGTTGGACTGAAACCTCACTGAGCGTCTGTGTCTTTTGAGTGGAAGCTGTCTTGTTGTTTTGTTTCTTGTTAAGCTGTGCGTGGCACGGTGAATGCGCTACGTGCGCCCTTTTTGTTTGTTTACTTTTATTTATAATAAACTGAGTGTTTCAGTCACGCCGACCCCTGTCTTCTTCCTTCCTTACCCATACGAACATTGAACCTTATTACACTGGTGCCGAATCCCGGGAAGGAAGAAGATCGCCGCCGCCATGCAGACTCCGCCAGGAACGCCATTTGCGGACATCATCCAATCGCTCGCGGGTCTTCACCAAGAACATCACCAACATCTGCTGGCCATAAAAGAGGAGCAGGACAAACGGTTCGAGGCGCTCCTCCGTGGCCAGCATGAAGACCGCGAGCTGTTCCGGAGCTGGATAGACCGGGAGGTTAGGGCCGTCCCCCCAACATACAAAGACTCGTCCTCGCCGATACCTCTCAATAAAATGGGTCCCCAGGATGATCCGGAGGCATTCCTGGAGCTGTTTGAGAGGTCGGCTGAGGACCGGGGATGGCCCTCGACGGACTGGCCAATGCGGCTGATACCCCTGCTGTCAGGAGAGGCGCAGGTGGCCGCTCACCAACTGCCAGTCCAGAATCTCCTGGTCTATCAGGATCTCAAGCGGGCCATTCTTCAGCGGGTTGGCCGGACTCCAGAGCAACATCGGCAGAGGTTCAGGACACTGAACCTTGAGGAGTCTGGCCGACCCTTCATCATGGCCCAACAGCTCCGGGACTCCTGCCGCAAGTGGCTGATGGCCGACGGAAGCGACGTCGAGGAAATCATCGACCGTGTGGTACTGGAGCAGTTCGTGGCGCGGTTGCCACGGGAGACTGCACAGTGGGTCCAGTGCCACCGCCCGACGTCGCTGAACCAGGCCATCCAGCTGGCGGAGGACCAAATGGTGGCGTGCCCGGGGGTCGGCGAACCCCTACCATCTGCTTCTCTCTCTCTCTCTCTTTTTAACCCCTCTCCTAAGCCCTCTCCCCTTCCCAGGTATCGGGGAAACCTCCCACCGAGGCCAGCTCCAAGGTGGAGGACAGGGGGAACCGCGGAGCCGGTAGCTTCCCCCAGGCCTCTTCCCCGGGGAGGGGGCCCATCGAGGGGGGGATTCCCTCCACAGGCGGCGCTACCTCTCTCTCCACGCCAATCCCTTGACCCGCTTCCTGCCACTGGAGCGGCGGGGAAGCCCGGGCCGGCTTGTTGGCGCTGTGGGGACCCGGGTCATTTTATCGACCGGTGTCCGGTGATGGAGGTGGGGACGCTGATCCGGGTCCCCGACGCGCCGCAAGCTGCCCCTGATCAAGCTGGCCTGTACCAAATACCCGTGAGTATAAAGGGGGGTACTTTTCAGGCTCTGGTAGATTCAGGCTGTAACCAAACCTCTGTCCACCAAAGCCTGATTCAACCTAAAGCATTGGATAATAGCCGCATGGTTAAGGTACGGTGTGTGCACGGGGAAGTGGTGAATTATCCGTTAATGCCTGTGGATATTCAATTTAGGGGACAAAAGCATAGTGTGGAGGTGGCGATTAACCCGCACCTCCGGCATCCGCTGATTTTGGGGACAGATTGGCCAGCATTTAATGAGTTATTGGGTCATTTATGTGCGGATGCTTCTTGGGTAAAAAAGGATAAGGGGAAGGTGGCGATTGCTCAGTTGGGAGAAGCTGATCCGGAACCTCTGGGTACTGGTTCAGGGGAACGGAGTGCACTGGAGAGAACCATTCTCACAGAGCGCGATGATTTTCCCCTGGAACAGTCCCAGGATGACACGCTGAAACATGCCTTTGATCAGGTTCGCTCTATCGACGGCCAGCTTCTCCACACGGACCAACCACTCACCTATCCGTATTTTGCAATCCTAAAAGATAAGTTGTATCGGGTAACCCAAGATGCCCAATCAAAGCAGGATACAACTCAGTTGTTGGTACCTAAAAGCCGTCGGGAAATGCTTTTCCAGACGGCTCATTCTAATCCAATGGCGGGGCATTTAGGACAAACAGCGACACTTAACCGTCTCATGGCCCGGTTCTTTTGGCCGGGCATTCACGAGAATGTACGCAAGTGGTGTGCGTCTTGTCGTGAATGTCAGTTGGTGAATCCACCAGCCAACCCAAAAGCACCATTGTGCCCTATTCCGCTGATGCAGGTCCCCTTCGAACGAATTGGTATGGACCTCATCGGGCCATTAGAACGGTCAGCACGGGGACATCGCTTTGCTTTAGTCCTGGTGGACTACGCAACGCGATATCCTGAAGCAGTTCCGCTTCGCAATATTTCCGCAAATAGCGTGGCGAGCGCTCTGTTTCAATTAATCTCCCGGGTGGGAATCCCGAAAGAGATTCTCACCGATCAAGGCACGGCGTTTATGTCACGAACGATACGCGAACTTTACGGATTATTGGGCATTAAATCGATCCGGACCAGTGTCTATCACCCACAAACAGACGGGCTGGTCGAACGATTTAACCGCACTTTGAAATCCATGATTCGAAAGTTCGTACAAGAAGACGCCAAAAATTGGGATCGGTGGTTAGAACCCCTCTTGTTCGCTGTACGGGAGGTCCCGCAAGCCTCCACGGGGTTTTCCCCCTTCGAGCTTCTCTATGGGCGTCAGCCCCGCGGGGTGTTAGATGTCCTTAGGGAAACTTGGGAGGACGGACCTTCAGCTAGTAAAAATGAAATTCAGTATGTCCTGGACCTGAGAACAAAACTCCACACTTTGGGGCGGCTGTCACGGGAGAATTTGTTACAGGCTCAGGACAAGCAAAGTCGGCTGTACAACAGGGGGGCTAGACTGCGTCAATTTACACCGGGAGAGAAAGTGCTTGTATTACTTCCTACCTCTAGCTCAAAATTACTCGCAAAGTGGCAAGGACCTTTTGAGGTTACGCGGCGAATTGGAGATCTCAACTATGAGGTAATACGAACAGATAGGGGCGGAGCACATCAAATTTACCACCTCAACCTGCTTAAAAAATGGTCTGAGGTGGAATCAGTGATGCTGGCGATGGTGGTGAGCGGAGAGGAGGATCTCGGTCCAGAGGCGAATGTCAAAACAAAATCTCTCGCCCTGGCCGCTGGGGGAGACCACCTCTCACCATCCCAGCTCACTGATGTGCATAATTTACAAGCAGATTTTGCTGATGTGTTCTCGCCCCTGCCTGGTCGAACGGACCTCATTCAGCACCACGTTGAGACAGAGCCGGGCGTGGTGGTTCGCAGCCGGCCGTATCGACTGCCAGAGCACAAAAAGAAAGTTGTGCAAAGCGAATTAGAGTCGATGCTAGAGTTGGGAGTAATAGAAGAATCTAACAGTGACTGGGCGAGCCCGATAGTTTTAGTTCCTAAAACGGACGGCTCGATTCGGTTCTGTGTAGATTACAGGAAGGTGAATGCTGTGTCGAAGTTCGACGCTTATCCAATGCCAAGGGTTGACGAATTGCTTGATCGGCTGGGTACTGCTCGATTTTATTCGACATTGGACTTAACTAAGGGATATTGGCAGATCCCCTTATCTCCATTATCCAAAGAAAAAACAGCTTTCACCACGCCGTTTGGGTTACACCAATTTGTCACGCTTCCTTTCGGGTTGTTCGGGGCTCCGGCAACGTTTCAGCGTCTGATGGACAGGATTCTCCGACCGCACGCTGCATATGCCGCTGCCTACTTGGATGATATCATCATCTTTAGTGGTGACTGGCAGCGTCATATGCAGCAGGTGCGGGCTGTCCTGAAGACGCTGAGACGAGCTGGGCTCACGGCCAACCCGAAGAAGTGTGCAATTGGGCGGGTGGAAGTAAGATATCTGGGCTTCCACTTGGGTCATGGGCAAGTGCGTCCCCAAATTGATAAGACAGCAGCGGTTGCGACTTGTCCGAGACCCAAGACCAAAAAGGAGGTTAGACAGTTCCTGGGGCTGGCGGGTTATTACAGAAGGTTTGTGCCTAATTATTCGGACCTCGCCAGCCCGCTGACTGATCTAACTAAAAAGGAGGTACCAGATACGGTCCAGTGGACGGAGCAGTGTCAGCGGGCTTTTACCCAGATAAAGGCTGCTTTATGTGGCGGACCGCTTTTACATGCCCCTGACTTTTCTCTCCCTTTCATCCTACAGACCGACGCGTCGGACAGGGGGATGGGCGCGGTCCTGTCCCAGGAGGTGGAGGGTGAGGAGCGGCCGGTGCTGTACATCAGTCGGAAGCTCTCTAAGAGAGAGACGGTGTACAGCACCATAGAGAAGGAGTGTTTGGCCATCAGATGGGCCGTTCTCACCCTTCGCTACTACCTCTTGGGACGGGAGTTCACCCTCTGTTCGGACCACGCTCCCCTGCAGTGGCTCCACCGCATGAAGGATACCAACGCGCGGATCACTCGTTGGTATCTCGCTTTACAGCCTTTTAAGTTCAAGGTGATCCACAGGCCGGGTGTACAGATGGTTGTGGCTGACTTCCTCTCCAGGAGGAGGGGGGGGGAGGCTGCAGGCCGGATGGCTCCCCGGCCTGAGTCGGGCGGTGGGGGTATGTGGCGAGGGGGGCGTGGTTTTGCGAAGTCTGTAGCAGGAGAGAAAGGAGGGGGCCGATCGGTGAGTAAGTAGGTCAAGTGCAAAATGATGAACACCTGTGTCTGATTGCAGTGATTGGAGTGGAGAGACCGGATATAAGCTGGCATTCGGGAGGAGGAGAGAGAGAGAGTTGGACTGAAACCTCACTGAGCGTCTGTGTCTTTTGAGTGGAAGCTGTCTTGTTGTTTTGTTTCTTGTTAAGCTGTGCGTGGCACGGTGAATGCGCTACGTGCGCCCTTTTTGTTTGTTTACTTTTATTTATAATAAACTGAGTGTTTCAGTCACGCCGACCCCTGTCTTCTTCCTTCCTTACCCATACGAACATTGAACCTTATTACACATGTTCTCTAATGCATTGCCTGCACATGCAACTGTTACCAGTGTTCCTCTCTCTCCAGAGGTTACTGCCCCCACCTGTCTGACGCTGCGCCCGGCAACAACATTTTCTAGTTCTTGAACAGTTGTGACCCCGGTCTCATCCACATTCCAGATGTCCTTCCCTTCAAATTTGTTTTTGTCAAGCACATTGGCAAGATTGTCGTAAAACAAGAATACATTGTGATGGTTGAAGACACCGCATGGACAGACTGGGCTGTCTTTTCATGAACCCCCATAAACCAATCCCGGCCAGCCAGGGAGCACTCATTCCAGGTTTCAGGGTAGGAGCACTTGTAGTAAACAGCCAGTTGGAAGGCCAATCGACGAACCTGCGAAATGGATGGTAAATGAAAATGGAGGTAGAATGGTAATTTCTCTTATCTTATTATTTCAGTCTCAATATTCTTATATAATTCTCCCTACCAACCCTCCCTTTAAGCCTACACTCTGCTTTTATACCTTCCGCATGCTTACCTCTTTAGTGCTGAGACCATAGAAAAGATCAGCTGCTCTTTTTAGGTATTCTTCCAGGCTATCTTCCTGTTGGACTGAGAAGACCCTCCTCAGGGTCCAGTAACCTGTCCTCATCTCCTCTCCTGGACATAGCCTCTCTCTCTTTTTAATAAAGCGGTAGAGGGTTGTGTGGCAAATTGAATACTGTTTTGCCCCCATTGATTATCAGACCATCACCTGCTGTTAGCATTCCATTGATTCCCATTCATTTTGGTGTCACTTTGATAGCGAATAACTTTACATCTGAGGTGTTTAAAGTCTCCATTTGTCCATCATTTATTTCTAAAAAAACACGAAAATGTATAAAAGGCTCCATTACCTTGTACAACATGTCCTATCCTACATAACCTAATGTGAAATAAAGAAAAACGTTTCGGTTCAAATGTTTTTGTTTTTGACCATGATTTATTAGCCAAAACTACATGATTTAACACCTAGCTCACATATATATATTATATATGTGTCAAATGTTTTACGTGAAGAGATTGAAACGTCAACGGGTTGAGGAAGAAGACAATGGTAAGCGAAGTACAAAAATAACAAAGGTTTATTTACAAGAGGTAACTCCAAACAAACATGAAACAGTGTGCTGGTGCACAAACAATAACCGACCAAGACATGAGTGAGAAGGGGAACTAAATACAGACACAGATGAACACAAGACAGGTGATGCAGATAATGAAAACGATGAACAGGTGGGTAATTGAGGGAGTGAGTTCAGGTGTGGAGACAAGGAGGATTCTGGGAACTGTAGTGAACAGGACGATGACAGACGGTGAATGTGACATTACCGCAACCCGCGCCGCAGAAGGCAGAACACGGGAGGGGGGGTGGGCATCATGGTATCGCCGCCACGGCGGTCCAGGACAAGGAGGTGGCCATGGCGAAGCAGGCCCTTCGGGCGGCCATGGCAGTGAAGACATTTCAGGCGGCCATGGCGGAGAAGACCCTTCGGGCGGCCATGGCGGAGAAGCATGTCGGCATGACCTCCACGGTCTCCTCAAAGGACATATAGCCCCCCCCCAAAAAATTTAAATGGGGAAATTGACAGGAAATGGGGGGTCCGACAGCAAAGAGGGTCTTGGGCTGGGCAGGACCAGCGGTGAAGAGGGCTCAGTGCTGGACGGGACCAGCGGTGAAAACGCCTTTGGGAAGACTGGCTTTGGCTCTTGCTCGAAGACTTGCTCTGGCTCTTGCTCAACAGGGCAGGCGACAACTGGACTCGGAACTGTTATTTATTTTAAAAACTACTGTTCAATATTTATACATGTTAGTTCACTGCATTTACTAATGTTAGCACTTACAACTTTTGATTTTAACAATGTACAGTATTAATAAATGCTAAAAAAGTTAAATGGAGGAAAAACCATGGGTTTTGTTAAAAGATGTATGATTTGATGTAAAAAGCTTTGATTTTAACGTGCATGATGGTTCTCAGAAGTGACAGAGCAAAAATGGTATTTTGCCAGGCTTACATTTGATCCATCAACTATGCTGCTCAATAAGTCTTGGAGAATCAAAACAATTCAAATAAATTCACTAACATTATCATATATGTTTTACGTCTTTTGCCCTCAGGATATCCAGGGAGACAGATGTGCACCATTCAGCATAGAAACATTGGCATCTCCTATCTGTGCAGAGACGGAGTTCACCTGAGCACAGAGGGAAACCAGCTTCTCCTGAGCAACATCAGAGAAGGTCTGCGGGTGGAACTCCAAAGTTAAAGCCAAATGTCTTTTTAAAGGCAACAACGGTTCTTTTCAGAGCTACCCACTCATTCAAATAAAGAGTATTTTTACAAATGTATTCACAACAAAATTCTCTGCACTAGTACATAATAAAAAAAAAAATGCTGTTTATAATCTTAGGGGTAATGCTGTAAAGATCATTTTAATACAAATTATATCTAATAACTAGTGCAACACTAGGATCTAATCCATTTGCTGGGTGGGATTTGACACAACAGGCGTTTAAAAAAAAATCTTTTAAATAAACATTTGGTTAATTGGCACATACTGTGTTTTTGTCTTTATTGAATGTTATTGAAAGTTACTCATTGTCACATTATGAATATTTTCTTGTGAACTTCAGAGAAGATCCAGGTATATTCACAGATGGTTCTTTAAGATGGTAAGAGGGTCATTTAAAAGCTTACATTTAAATGAGCTTTATATACTCAACATTTATAAAATCAAGACCACTACATGTACAGGATATCAACCATCAATTAATGTTTGATGCTTTGAAAAGAATAACATGCATTCATATTCAGACACACCTGTTATAACGTGTCTTCACACAGCTTCACTGAACAGCATCCAAATGGCATTTTAATCCAGAAGTGTGCATAATTGGAGGAATATGATACATTTAGAAGTTTATTTAATTTATTTAGACAAAATCATAATTTCTATTCATATTCCAATAAACTATGCGATCTGATGAGCAGAAGTGGCTTCCAGCCATTGCTGTTATGACCAAAGTAGGTAGGTGTGGTGTCATTATAATTTTAAACTACAGTACAGTTGTTTTTTAATTCAACAAATTTTTACATAACAAAAAAACAATTTTAAACAATTATTTAAAAAAAACAATAAAATGAATTATAATTTAACACATTGAATGATTAGTTTAAACAAAAATAGGAAAATGTGCAGTATGGTCGATGGGGTGACAGAGTTAAGTGCCTTTTATAAAGTAACTGCACATGCACTACTTGGGTCCTTCACACAAACGAATCTGCCATTTAAAACAATACAAATGATGCACTGTTGCTCAGTATTAAGTTATAGATTGTGCTGTATGATTTCTTTTAATTTGCTACGAGCTGCAGGATACACAAGAAGCACGTGCAGGGTCGTGGTAACTAACACAATATAAACACAATATAAAGTGTCTCTGCTCTATATGCAACCACTAATCAGCATATTCTGTTTGGTTAGTAAAAAAAAAAAAAAAAACTTTTATGATTGCGGATTAGAACCCAGAACCAAAGACACGAGTGGCATAAGTTCAACCGCTGGCCTATTAACGTAGACAGACAGACAATATGCATTTATCACCCTGAAAATATTTGGTATTAACAGTAGGATCTACAACTAGTAGATCTCATTAAACGATCAATTCAACCCAATGCACTGTTTCTAGATTTCTGGACATCGTAACGTTATTTTATTTTATTTTTATTAATTGTTATTGGTACTTTAAAAGAGTAAGAGGGTCATTTACACGCTAAAAATCCGTATATATTACCATATAAATATTGAAACGTAAACATTAATGGTCACAAATCATAAACATTAGTTTTATAAGCAATAATTTGGCATACATATACGTTAATATTTCTTTGATTATTCTGAAGTGCTGTTGGGTGGGGCCTGTAGATTGTGCAAAAACAGCCAATCAAACGTGCAGCACTCATATTAATACTGGCGGTAAATCACAGTTCCCCTCAGTCGTCTTTGAGATGCCACCACGAGTTTTGGATAGTTGGCAGTTCAATTATTCGCAGGTTGCATTCTCACATCTGTGAGCAGGGCCTGGATGCAAACCTCAATCTTCCTTGTGAGATCCCCTGGGATGGCAGAGGAGGTAGACTCTGGGAGCAGCTTCTTCCAGCTCTGTGTTCTCTTCGGGTCAGAGCTCCAGCTCCGGACATTCTGATAATCCACCTGGGTGGGAACAGTTTGCTCCAGGAGAGACCTGGGCACATGCTTCGAGATGTTTCCCAGTACCAGGCTGGTGTTCTCATACATTCTGCCCCGTCTGAAATGGAGAGGTCAGATCGGCAGGTCTGCCTACGGCGTGGAACGCAGCCGGCGGTTTATCAATGGGAAGGTGACCGGCTTCTTGGCAGGGAGACAGATGCGCGCCATTCGCCATTGAAACATCGGCCTCTCCCATCTGTGCAGAGACGGAGTTCACCTGAGCACAGAGGGAAACCAGCTTCTCTTGAGCAACCTGAGAGAAGGTCTGCGGGTGCCATAGTGATCTCAGGAAAGGTCTTGAAAATCGTTCATAATTGCCATCACACATCAACTCAACAAACATGTAAGTAAAATTACAGATGTGACAAGGCATTGTCAGGTATTAATGGACGACGGCGAGGCGTAGTTAACGTTTAAACCAAGTCCATTAGCAGCTAATAATCGGTCAAATCGGGCAAGTGGCATTTTAAAATTCCCCAAATTATGAAAGGTTGCCCAGATTGTGTTGAGCCACAGTCAAATGCGGATGCTGAGCGAACCTTTTCAGTTATTGGCATAAACAAGACCGGCACCAGGAACAGACTGTCACTTGATGGCACCCTGTGAGTGATGGGAAGTTCTGATCATTTTTACTGACTCGCTTGTTCTACCTCGTTCATTAAAATGAACGAATCTTTTTTTGAGTCATTTCGTTCATTTAAGGGGCTTTAAATGTTATACTTTTAACAGCCAAATTCCACGAACACATCCACCTACGCAGTCTTTATCATATTCTGAATTAAGAAATCATTATAATGCAGTCAAAAATAATTTACAGGGAACATAAATACTTACTTTACCTTCCGAGTCTTTCGTTCATTTGTCACGTGACAGACGCATTACGGTTCATGAACGGATCGAACCCTGCTTCAGATACGAGCTCCTGCAGAGGTGGTGAAGCAGGCCAACACTGCCACTGTGGCATAGGTTGTCATTGTGGTTTTCTGGGAAGGTGGAGTAACTATTGTGTCCCTTTTGTTTTGAGATTTCTTATTGTTTTGATGTTGTTGTTTTACATGTTTGTTATTTAATCACCTCTATCTTAATTTTTTTTTTATATCAATCGACCAATCAAATTAATTGTACATTTTGAAAACACGTTTCCATTCTATTAGGTTTTTTTTCTTTTCGTTTTTTCCCCATAAATCAGGGTTTATACTAAGTAAACAAGTACTGACATTTTTAAAATTAGGGTTGCCAAAAATTCTCCACGCGCGCGCACTGAAGTTTTACAGAGTCTCACTCCAGCCAAAGTCCCAAAGTTCAACCCTGCTGAAACCTTCCGTTCGTCTCAGTATTATAAGGCTGATCTGTACAACAAAAGATAAAAAAAAAAAAGTAATTACTTAAGTTAGTTCACCAAAACATAAAAATCAGCCATCAATTTTTCCCAACATATTATTAAATGATACCAGGGTGAGAAAATTATGTTTTTTTTTGGTGATATAAAAAATTCAAGTACATATTTGTACCAACACAATCCCATAAAACGCGTACCTCAGGAATCAATTCACACATTAAAAGGTCGATATGTTCAAGCTTTTTGTCCTTCTTTTGCTCAAACACAATGTTGTCGATGTGTCCTAGAAGTTCCTCAACATGTGCTGACACGGCTGGATGAAAGCTCTTAGGTTTTGTCATTTTCCCAGTCTTCATTTGCCACCATTTGTTCCACGTGGGTTTCAGTGAGCCTTTCACAATTCCTTGAAACAACTCCTGAAAAAAATATTTAGTATAGCAAACAATATCTAGCCATTTTAAATGTTGTTAAGTCTTATATGTACCTGAATTTCAGTATCACTGACAAGAGAACAAATTCCTTTTTTTTTCACTTCCTCGACTGTCCTATATTTTAAAAATCATCTATCTACTTGAATTATTAAACTTTTAAATTATTTTATATGATTGAGGACACACATTTTACACATACCTTTTATACGTCATATGCTGCCATTAATGCGTGATATCTTCTCAGATGCCACAGATCGTCTCCCTGTATCACCTCGTTTTTCATAGAGGTCCATTTGTCCCTCACCTCCATTTCTGCCATCTAATAGCAATAAACACAGTTGTTAAAGTAATGTAGATAAAAATAAAATAAAAAGCATACTGTACAAACCAAAACCCCACAGTTGTTAGAGTCAGCCAGCCTCCACTGTTCTGGGTACTCAACAGTCCATTTTCCCAAGTCCCAAGTATTTTCAGAAATTGACTTGTAGGTGCCAGTGGGGCCGTAAACTCGAATACGATTCAGCAAACCATCCAAGACCTTTACAAAATAAACAGAAACCGCTTTAACCAGAGTAACAACTGTTGAGTAAAAATGTATTTTTTTTACCCACACATACCCACAAAATGAAGTGGTTTCCCTTTTTAGGGCTCTGTCCACCAACAATTCTTGGAATAAGGACCGTGTCATTCTCATCAAGGTCCTGTAAAATATTTTAAAGTAAATAAGTAAGTAAACGTCCCCTGCCCCTGAAATTTATTTAATAGATTTTCCACATATTTCTTGATAGTGAAGGATCGCCACCAGAGAACGAATATGGGGGTTGTTTAAGCCTGGCGCTGTGGCTGGAGTGTTCAGAACTCTTCTGGGGGCGGGGCCAGGAGGATGCACTGGTCAGAGGTGATTTAGGATGTAAACAATCAACTGAAATAACTGCCAGTTTTTTGTTTATTTTCTCTCAGTGACGATATAAAGGGATACAAATTAATAAAAAGAATAATTATGAATAACCTCTTCTGTAGAGGGTAATCCTGTGATGATCTTCTCTTGAACCTTCCTCAGATTCAGATGTGACAAAAGTAAAATAAACTAGATTAAAAAGTTCGTCGAGACAAACTTTAAGTTGGCTTGAGAAAGCTGGACCAGAAAGTTTGAAGAAGTTTGAAGTTTAAAGTAGTTTAAAGTTTAAATTAGTTTGAAGTTTAAATTAGTTTAAAGTTTAAATTAGTTTGAAGTATAAAGTAGTTTAAAGTTTAAATTAGTTTAAAGTTTAAAGTAGTTTAAAGTAGTTTGAAGTTTAAAGTAGTTTGAAGTTTAAAGTAGTTTGAAGTTTAAATTAGTTTGAAGTTTAAAGTAGTTTGAAGTTTAAAGTAGTTTAAAGTTTAAAGTAGTTTGAAGTCTAAATTAGTTTGACGTAGATAGATAGATGAGTTTGTTAGTTTAAATTTCACACACAGACATGCTCACTAACTCTCTCTCACACACACGCACACACACACACACACACACACACACGCTCACTAACACACACGGACAAACACACGCTCACTAACTCTCACACATACACACACTTTCTCTCTCTCACACACACACACACACACACACACACACACACACACACACACACAGACACGCTCACTAACACACACACACACAAACACACTCACTCAGACACACACACTCAGAGTTTATGAGTTTTGGGTGGTTGCTAGGCGGTTGCTAGGGTGTTCTGGGTGGTTGCTATGGTGTTGCTAGGCGGTTGCTAGGGTGTTCTGGGTGGTTTCTATGTTGTTGCTAGGTGGTTGCTAGGGTGTTTTGGATGGTTGCTAGGCGGTTGCTAGGGTGTTCTGGGTGGTTGCTATGATGTTGCTAGGCGGTTGCTAGGGTGTTCTGGGTGGTTGCTATGATGTTGCTAGGCGGTTGTTAGGGTGTTTTGGTGGTTGCTATGGTGTTGCTAGGCGGTTGCTAGGGTATTCTGGGTGGTTGCTAGGATGTTGCCAGGGTGTTTTGGTGGTTGCTAGGATGTTGCTAGGCGGTTGCTAGGTTGTTCTGGGTGGTTGCTATGCTGTTGCTAGGCGGTTGCTAGGGTGTTTTGGTGGTTGCTATGGTGTTGCTAGGCGGTTGCTAGGTTGTTCTGGGTGGTTGCTATGCTGTTGCTAGGCGGTTGCTAGGGTGTTTTGGTGGTTGCTATGGTGTTGCTAGGCGGTTGCTAGGGTGTTCTGGGTGGTTGCTATGATGTTGCTAGGTGGTTGCTAGGGTGTTTTGGTGGTTGCTATGGTGTTGCTAGGGTATTCTGGGTGGTTGCTAGGGTGTTGCTAGGTGGTTGCTAGGGTGTTCTGGGTGGTTGCTATGGTGTTACTAGGTGGTTGGTAGTTGTCACAGATGGTTACTATGGAGTCTTTATAGAGTTCTTAGCATGATCTTGGCATGATATAGCACTTAACTAATCGCTATTAGCATGTAGCTATTCACTGCTAGCATGTGTAGCATGTTGGAAGTGCTGTTTGCTTGCATGAGTCAAAAGAGCCTAACCTCATCTCTATACGATGTTCTGATACAGAGATATAGGTCTTGCAAAACGGTTGCTAGGGTACTCACGTTTGGTTGCTATGGAGTTGCTTGGGAGCTGGAAGCTTTAAACTTAAGAAGTTTAAAGTGGTTTGAAGTTTAAAGTAGTTTACGAGTTTTGAGTTTACAAGTTTACAAGTTTAAATGAGTTTAGAGTTTAAGTTTAAATGAGTTTAGAGTGTGTGTGTGTGTGTGTGTGTGTGTGTGTGTGTGTGTGTGTGTGTGTGTGTGTGTGTGTGTGTGAACACACACACACACACACTCAGAGTTTATGAGTTTAGAGTTTATAAGTGTATAAATTGATGAGTTTATAAGTGTAAGAGTTTTTGAGTTTAGAGTTTATAAGTTTTAAATGAGTTTAGAGCTTATAAGTTTTAATGAGTTTAGAGTTTATAAGTTTAAATGAGTTAAGAGTTCAGAGTTTATTAATTTATGAGTTTAAGAGTTCATAAGTCTATGAATTCATGAATTTATAAGTTAATTAGTTTATAAGTGTATGAGTTTAGAGTTTATTAGTTTAAATGAGTCTCAATGGCTCATATAGTATATAGAATGGCAGTTTGGTTTAGTCTTCAAGGTGTTTTGATTTGAATTTTCGTCGGTTTGAATTTTTTAGAACTCCCAATGTAAGTCAATGGGAATTTTTGAATGAGT
Organism: Scardinius erythrophthalmus; assembly: GCF_964197995.2. Lineage (NCBI taxonomy): Eukaryota > Metazoa > Chordata > Actinopteri > Cypriniformes > Leuciscidae > Scardinius > Scardinius erythrophthalmus. The sequence goes on along the minus strand of NC_138224.1, from coordinate 39,025,318 downwards.
TTTTTCGAGTTTTGATCGTCATTTTTAGGAAAACCGTAAGTCGGATCAGTCTGAAAAGATATAGCAACTCGAGTCAGATCAGTTTGAGTGTCCGAGCCGAATTTGGAGTATGTAGAGTTAAAGCTCTAGGAGGAGATCCAATTTAGTTTTTTTAGTCTCAGAAGAATAATAATAACTAGATGCAAAAGTTCGTCGAGACAAACTTTAAGTTGGCTTGAGAAAGTTTGGACCAGAACGCTTTTTGCTAGGCGGTTGCTAGGGTCTTTTGGGTGGTTGCTAGGCGGTTGCTAGGGTCTTTTGGGTGGTTGCTATGCTGTTTCTAGGCGGTTGCTAGGGTATTCTGGGTGGTTGCTAGGCGGTTGCTAGGGTGTTTTGGGTGGTTGCTAGGCGGTTGCTAGGGTGTTCTGGGTGGTTGCTATGGTGTTGCTAGGCGGTTGCTAGGGTGTTCTGGGTGGTTGCTATGGTGTTGCTAGGCGGTTGCTAGGGTATTCTTGGTGATTGCTAGGAGGTTGCTAGGGTGTTCTGGGTGGTTGATATGGTGTTGCTAGGCGGTTGCTAAGGTATTCTGGGGGGTTGCTAGGCGGTTGCTAGGGTGTTCTGAGTGGCTGCTATGCTGTTGCTAGGGTGTTCTGGGTGGTTGCTAGGCGGTTGCTAGGGTGTTCTGGGTGGTTGCTATGGTGTTGCTAGCCGGTTGCTAGGGTATTCTGGGTGGTTGCTAGGCGGTTGCTAGGGTGTTCTGGGTGGTTGCTATGGTGTTGCTAGGCGGTTGCTAGGGTGTTCTGGGTGGTTGCTATGGTGTTGCTAGGCGGTTGCTAGGGTATTCTTGGTGGTTGCTAGGCGGTTGCTAGGGTGTTCTGGGTGGTTGATATGGTGTTGCTAGGCGGTTGCTAAGGTATTCTGGGTGGTTGCTAGGCGGTTGCTAGGGTGTTCTGAGTGGTTGCTATGCTGTTGCTAGGGTGTTCTGGGTGGTTGCTAGGCGGTTGCTAGGGTGTTCTGGGTGGTTGCTATGGTGTTGCTAGGCGGTTGCTAGGGTATTCTGGGTGGTTGCTAGGCGGTTGCTAGGGTGTTCTGGGTGGTTGCTATGGTGTTGCTAGTGGGTGGTTGCTATGGTGTTGCTAGGCGGTTGCTAGGGTATTCTGAGTGGTTGCTAGGCGGTTGCTAGGGTGTTCTGGGTGGTTGCTATGGTGTTGCTAGGCGGTTGCTAAGGTATTCTGGGCGGTTACTAGGCGGTTGCTAGGGTGTTCTGGGCGGTTGCTATGGTGTTGCTAGGTGGTTGGTAGTTGTCACAGATGGTTACTATGGAGTCTTTATAGAGTTCTTAGCATGATCTTGGCATGATATAGCACTTAACTAATCGTTATTAGCATGTAGCTATTCAGTGCTAGCATGTGTAGCATGTTGGAAGTGCTGTTTGCTAGCATGAGTCAAAAGAGCCAAACCTCATCTCTATACGATGTTCTGATACAGAGATATAGGTCTTGCAAAACGGTTGCTAGGGTACTCAAGTATGGTTGCTATGGAGTTGCTTGGGAGCTGGAAGCTTTAAACTTAAGAAGTGGTTTGAAGTTTAAAGTAGTTTACGAGAATTTGAGTTTTGAGTTTATAAGTTTAAATGAGTTTAGAGTTTAAGTTTAAATGAGTTTAGTGTGTGTGTGTGTGTGTGTGTGTGTGTGTGTGTGTGTGTTCACACACACACACACTCAGAGTTTATGAGTGTGTGTGTGTGTGTGTTCACACACACACACACTCAGAGTTTATGAGTTTAGAGTTTATAAGTGTATAAATTGATGAGTTTATAAGTGTAAGAGTTTTTGAGTTTAGAGTTTATACGTTTTAAATGAGTTTAGAGTTTATAAGTTTTAATGAGTTTAGAGTTTATAAGTTTAAATGAGTTTAAGAGTTCAGAGTTTATTAATTTATGAGTTTAAGAGTTCATAAGTCTATGAATTCATGAGTTTATAAGTTAATTAGTTTATAAGTGTATGAGTTTAGAGTTTATTAGTTTAAATGAGTCTCAATGGCTCATATAGTATATAGAATGGCAGTTTGGTTTAGTCTTCAAGGTGTTTAGATTTAAATTTTGTCGGTTTGAATTTTTTAGAACTCCCCAATGTAAGTCAATGGGAGTTTTTGAATGAGTTTTTTCGAGTTTTGATCGTCATTTTTAGGAAAACCGTAAGTCCGATCAGTCTGAAAAGATATAGCAACGCGAGTCAGATCAGTTTGAGTGTCTGTGCCGAGTTTGGAGTATGTGGAGTTAAAGCTCTAGGAGGAGTTTGAGTTGTAAATTTTTAGGGTCAGAAGAATAATAATAACTAGATGCAAAAGTTCGTCGAGACAAACTTTGAAGTTGGCTTGAGAAAGTTCGGACCAGAACGTTTTTTGCTAGGCGGTTGCTAGGATGTTATGGGTGGTCGCTATGGTGTTGCTAGGCGGTTGCTAGGGTGTTCTGGGTGGTTGCTATGGTGTTGCTAGGCGGTTGCTAGGGTATTCTGGGTGGTTGCTATGGTGTTGCTAGGCGGTTGCTAGGGTGTTCTGGGTGGTTGTTATGCTGTTGCTAGGTGGTTGCTAGGGTGTTCTGGGTGGTTGTTAGGCGGTTGCTAGGGTGTTCTGGGTAGTTGCTATGGTGTTGCTAGGCAGTTGCTAAGGTATTCTGGGTGGTTGCTAGGTGGTTGCTAGGGTGTTCTGGGTGGTTGCTATGCTGTTGCTAGGCGGTTGCTAGGGTATTCTGGGTGGTTGCTAGGCGGTTACTAGGGTGTTTTGGGTGGTTGCTATACTGTTGCTAGGGTGTTCTGGGTGGTTGCTATGCTGTTGCTAGGCGGTTGCTAGGGTGTTTTGGTGGTTGCTAGGCTGTTGCTAGGCGGTTGCTAGGGTGTTTTGGTGGTTGCTATGCTGTTGCTAGGGTATTATGGGGGGTTGCTAGGGTGTTGCTAGGCGGTTGCCAGGGTGTTCTAGGTGGTTGCTATGATGTTGCTAGGCGGTTGCTAGGGTGTTTTGGTGGTTGCTATGGTGTTGCTAGGCAGTTGCTAGGGTATTCTGGTTGGTTGCTATGGTGTTGCTAGGTGTTGCTATGCTGTTGCTAGGTGGTTGCTAGGGTATTCTGGTTGGTTGCTATGGTGTTGCTAGGTGTTGCTATGCTGTTGCTAGGCGGTTGCTAGGGTATTCTGGGGGTTGTTAGGGTGTTGCTAGGCGGTTGCTAGGGTGTTCTAGGTGGTTGCTATGATGTTGCTAGGCGGTTGCTAGGGTGTTCTGGGTGGTTGCTATGGTGTTGCTAGGCAGTTGCTAGGGTATGCTTGGTGGTTGCTAGGGTGTTGCTAGGTGGTTGCTAGGGTATTCTAGGTGGTTGCTAGGGTGTTTTGGTGGTTGCTATGGTGTTGCTAGGCGGTTACTAAGGTATTCTGGGTGGTTGCTAGGCGGTTGCTAGGGTGTTCTGGGTGGTTGCTATGGTGTTGCTAGGCGGTTACTAGGCGGTTGCTAGGGTGTTCTGGGCGGTTGCTATGGTGTTGCTAGGTGGTTGGTAGTTGTCACAGATGGTTACTATGGAGTCTTTATAGAGTTCTTAGCATGATCTTGGCATGATATAGCACTTAACTAATCGTTATTAGCATGTAGCTATTCAGTGCTAGCATGTGTAGCATGTTGGAAGTGCTGTTTGCTAGCATGAGTCAAAAGAGCCAAACCTCATCTCTATACGATGTTCTGATACAGAGATATAGGTCTTGCAAAACGGTTGCTAGGGTACTCAAGTTTGGTTGCTATGGAGTTGCTTGGGAGCTGGAAGCTTTAAACTTAAAGTTTAAAGTAGTTTACGAGTTTTTGAGTTTTGAGTTTATAAGTTTAAATGAGTTTAGAGTTTGTTTAAATGAGTTTAGTGTGTGTGTGTGTGTGTGTGTGTGTGTGTGTGTGTGTGTGTGTGTGTGTGTGTGTGTTCACACACACACACACACACACACACACACACACACACTCAGAGTTTATGAGTTTAGAGTTTATAAGTGTATAAATTGATGAGTTTATAAGTGTAAGAGTTTTTGAGTTTAGAGTTTAGAAGTTTTAAATGAGTTTAGAGTTTATAAGTTTAAATGAGTTTAAGAGTTCAGAGTTTATTAATTTATGAGTTTAAGAGTTCATAAGTCTATAAGTTAATAAGTTAATTAGTTTATAAGTGTATGAGTTTAGAGTTTATTAGTTTAAATGAGTCTCAATGGCTCATATAGTATATAGAATGGCAGTTTGGTTTAGTCTTCAAGGTGTTTAGATTTAAATTTTGTCGGTTTGAATTTTTTAGAACTCCCCAATGCAAGTCAATGGGAGTTTTTGAATGAGTTTTTTCGAGTTTTGATCGTCATTTTTAGGAAAACCGTAAGTCCGATCAGTCTGAAAAGATATAGCAACGCGAGTCAGATCAGTTTGAGTGTCTGTGCCGAGTTTGGAGTATGTGGAGTTAAAGCTCTAGGAGGAGTTTGAGTTGTAAATTTTTACGGTCAGAAGAATAATAATAATAATAATAATAATAATAATAATAATAAGTTTAAATAGGATTTCAATATGTTGGCTCTCTCAAGCCAACTTAATAATAATAATAATAATAAGTTTAAATAGGATTTCAATATGTTGGCTCTCTCAAGCCAACTTAATAATAAGTTTAAATAGGATTTCAGTAAGTTGGCTCTCTCAAGCCAACTTAACTAGAATGTACATTTCCTGAAGAAAATGTGAAGTGGTGCTTGCAGTGGCAAAACTCGCCACTCGGTTGCTAGGGTGTTGTACATGTTTGCATTCGAGCCAACAACCATGTCTGTACGATGTTGTGGAGCTGAAATATGGCTTCTATATGTTGCAATATGGTTGCTAGGTGGCTCTAAATGGTTGCTAGGGTGTGAATACACAGTTACCATGGTGATATTTACAGGCTGTTTTACAACTGAAACTAATGAGCCAACCCCCATCTCTATACAATATTCTGATGCAGAGATGTAGGTCTTGTAAAATGGTTGCTAGGGTACTCTGTTTGGTTGCTATGGAGATGCTTGTCAGCTGCTAATGATGAAACTACAAAGGCTTCTTGTTAGCATGAATGATATAAACCAACTCCCATCTCTATACGATGTTCTGATGCAGAGATATACGTTTTGCTAAACGGTTGCTAGGGTACTCTATTTGGTTGCTAGCGAGTGGCTTGTCAGCTGCCAATCATGAAACTCCAAAGGCTTCTTGTCACTATGAATGATATAAACCAACTCCCATGCCTCTGCGACATTCAGAATGGAAGATATGCCTCTTTGGATTTTGGTTGCTAGGGTACTCTGTTTGGTTGCTAGGGAGTGGCTTGTCAGCTGTCTATGATGAAATTCCAAAGGCTTCTTGTCATTATGAATTATATAATCCAACTCCCATGCCTCTGTGACATTCAGAATGTAAGATATGCCTCTTTGGATTTTGGTTGCTAGGGTACTCTGTTTGGTTGCTAGGGAGTGGCTTGTCAGCTGTCTATGATGAAATTCCAAAGGCTTCTTGTCATTATGAATTATATAATCCAACTCCCATGCCTCTGTGACATTCAGAATGTAAGATATGCCTCTTTGGATTTTGGTTGCTAGGGTACTGTTTTTGGTTGCTATGGAGTTACTTGGCACCTGCCAATGATGCAATTCCAAAGGCTTCTTGTCACTATGAATGATATAAACCAACTCCCATGCCTCTGTGACATTCAGAATGGAAGATATCCCTCTTTGGATTGTTGTTGCTAAGGTGCTCGACAATGGTTGCTAGGGAGGGGCTAGGAAGTGTTGAGGTGATTTATGATTGGCCGTTTGCTGCCCTGAGTCAAACTTGTGTTAACCCCATCTCTTTATGATGTTCTGATGCAGAGATATAGATCTTGCGAAATGGTTGCTAGGGTACTCTGTTTGGTTGCTAGGGAGTGGCTTGGCAGCTGCCAATCATGAAACTCCAAAGGCTGCTTGTCAGTATGTATGATATAAACCAACTCCCATGCCTCTGTGACATTCAGAATAGAAGATATCCCTCTTTGGATTGTTGTTGCTAAGGTGCTCGACAATGGTGATTTATGATTGGCCGTTTGCTGCCCTGAGTCAAACTTGTGTTAACCCCATCTCTTTATGATGTTCTGATGCAGAGATATAGGTCTTGCAAAATGGTTGCTAGGGTACTCTGTTTGGTTGCTAGGGAGTGGCTTGGCAGCTGCCAATCATGAAACTCCAAAGGCTGCTTGTCAGTATGAATGATATAAACCAACTCCCATGCCTCTGTGACATTCAGAATGGAAGATATTCCTCTTTGGATTTTGGTTGCTAAGGTGCTCGACAATGGTTGCTAGGGAGTGGCTTGGCAGCTGCCAATGATGAATTCCAAAGGCTTCTTGTCAGTATGAATGATATAATCCAACTTCCATGTCTCTGTGACATTCAGAATGGAAGATATACTTCTTTGGATTTTGGTTGCTAGGGTACTCTATTTGGTTGCTAGGGAGTGGCTTGGCAGCTGCCAATCATGAAACTCCAAAGGCTGCTTGTCAGTGTGAATGATATAAACCAACTCCCATGTCTCTGTGACATTCAGAATATAAGATATCCCTCTAGGATTTTAGTTGCTAAGGTGCTCGACAATGGTTGCTAGGGAGGGGCTAGGAAGTGTTGAGGTGATTCATGATTGGCCATTTGATGCCCTGAGTGAAACGAGACCACCTTCGTGTTTTTATATGATCTACCAGAGCGTTTCTAGACGTTTCTAGGGTGTTCAGTATGGTTGCTAAGGTATTTTTTTTAGTTGCTATGGTGTTACTAGGTGGTTGGTAGTTGTCAAAGATGGTTACTATGGAGTTTTTATAGAGTTATTAAAATCTTTAATAACGAGTGCCTTCAGTACGGCACGAGGCCTGTGGCCTCGTGCCTATGGCTGAATAGGCACAAGCATGGAGCGATATCGCAAGGCCACGAGTGTAATATTGCTTTAAAAAATACAAAAATATGTAAAAAAATTTTTTTTTTTGGTTTAGGGTGGTTGCTAGGGAGCTCTTAGTGGTTGCTAGGGTGCTTTAACTGGTTGCTAGGGTGTGGCTATGAAGATTTTAGGCCATTACTTATTGGCTGCTTGATAATATAAATCCTCTGAGGGAGAGAGAGAGGGAGAGACGCAGGGGTGTCAGGCCCTTTGGAGTCTGTGTGTGTGAAAACGGCAGTTGGGATTCAAATGTTTTTAGAACTCCCCATGTTAAGTCAATGGGACTTTTTTGGCCGCTTTTTCGTCCGCTGTGCGAACATCATACACCCGATCGCTTAGAAAAGTCATAGCACACCTCTCCTTAATGAGCCGGTCGATTTGACTCCTCACTCAGGGGTCTGTGACAAACGGTGCGGGGCGCATTACGCGCCAAACTTTTGTGTGGAAGAATAATAATAAAAAGAACTAGAATGTACATTTCCTGAAGAAAATGTGAAGTGGTGCTTGCAGTGGCAAAACTCGCCACTCGGTTGCTAGAGTGTGGTACATGATTGCATACGAACTAACAAACATGTCTGTACGATGTTGTGGTGCTGAGATATGGCTTATTCATGTTGTTCAGGTGGTTGCTAGGGTGTTGCTAGGGTGTTCTATGTGGTTGCTAGGGCTTTGCTAGGTGGTTGCAAGGGTGTTCTGGGTGGTTGCTAGGGTTGTTGCTAGGCAGTTGCTAGGGTATTCTGGGTGGTTGCTATGGTGTTGCTAGGCGGTTGCTAGGGTGTTCTGGGTGGTTGCTAGGGCGTTGCTAGGCGGTTGCTAGGGTATTCTGAGTAGTTGCTATGATGTTGCTTGGCGGTTGCTAGGGTATTCTGGATGGTTGCTAGGGCGTTGCTAGGCAGTTGCTAGGGTATTCTGGGTGGTTGTTATGGTGTTGCTAGGCGGTTGCTAGGGTATTCTGGGGGGTTGCTAGGCAGTTGCTAGGGTATTCTGGGTGGTTGCTAGGGCGTTGCTAGGCAGTTGCTAGGGTATTCTGGGTGGTTGCTATGGTGTTGCTAGGCAGTTGCTATGGTATATTGGGTGGATGCTAGGGCGTTGCTAGGCAGTTGCTAGGGTGTTCTGGGTGGTTGCTAGGCAGTTGCTAGGGTGTTCTGGGTGGTTGCTAGGGTGTTGCTAGGCAGTTGCTAGGGTATTCTGGGTGGTTGCTAGGCGGTTGCTAGGGTGTTCTGGGTGGTTGCTAGGGCGTTGCTAGGGTATTCTGGGTGGTTGCTATGGTGTTGCTAGGCGGATGCTATGGTATTTTGGGTGGATGCTATGGTGTTGCTAGGCAGTTGCTATGGTATATTGGGTGGATGCTAGGGCGTTGCTAGGCAGTTGCTAGGGTGTTCTGGGTGGTTGCTAGGCAGTTGCTAGGGTGTTCTGGGTGGTTGCTAGGGTGTTGCTAGGCAGTTGCTAGGGTATTCTGGGTGGTTGCTAGGCGGTTGCTAGGGTGTTCTGGGTGGTTGCTAGGGCGTTGCTAGGCAGTTGCTAGGGTATTCTGGGTGGTTGCTATGGTGTTGCTAGGCGGATGCTATGGTATTTTGGGTGGATGCTAGGGCGTTGCTAGGCAGTTGCTAGGGTGTTCTGGGTGGTTGCTAGGCAGTTGCTAGGGTGTTCTGGGTGGTTGCTAGGGTGTTGCTAGGCAGTTGCTAGGGTATTCTGGGTGGTTGCTATGCGGTTGCTAGGGTATTCTTGGTGGTTGCTATGGTGTTGCTAGGCGGTTGCTAGGGTATTCTTGGTGGTTGCTAGGGCGTTGCTAGGCAGTTGCTAGGGTATTCTGGGTGGTTGCTATGGTGTTGCTAGGTGGTTGCTAGGGTATTCTGGGTGGTTGCTATGGTGTTGCTAGGTGGTTGCTAGGGTATTCTGGTTGGTTGCTAGGCAGTTGCTAGGTGGTTGCTAGGGTATTCTTGGTGGTTGCTAGGGCGTTGCTAGGTAGTTACTAGGGTGTTCTGGGTGGTTGCTATGGTGTTGCTAGGCAGTTGCTATGGTATATTGGGTGGATGCTAGGGCGTTGCTAGGCAGTTGCTTGGGTGTTCTGGGTGGTTGCTAGGCAGTTGCTAGGTGTTCTGGGGGTTGCTAGACAGTTGCTAGGGTGTTCTGGGTGGTTGCTACGGTATTTTTGGTGGTTACTAGAGCGTTTCTAGATGTTGCTAGGGTGTTCAGGATGGTTGCTAAGGTATTTTTTTTAGTTGCTATGGTGTTACTAGGTGGTTGATAATTGTCAAAGATGGTTACTATGGAGTTTTTATAGAGTTATTAAAATCTTTAATAACGAGTGCCTTCAGTACGGCACTCGGCCTGCGGCCTCGTGCCTATGGCCAAATAGGCACAAGTATGGAGCAATATCGCAAGGCCACGAGTGTAATATTGCGTTAAAAAATACAAAAAAATGTAAAAAACATTTTTTTTTTGTTTAGGGTGGTTGCTAGGGAGCTCTTAGTGGTTGCTAGGGTGCTGAAACTGGTTGCTAGGGTGTGGCTATGAAGATTTTAGGCCATTACTTATTGGCTGCTTGATAATATAAATCCTCTGAGGGAGAGAGAGAGGGAGAGACGCAGGGGTGTCAGGCCCTTTGGAGTCTGTGTGTGTGAAAACGGCAGTTGGGATTCAAATATTTTTAGAACTCCCAATGTAAAGTCAATGGGGACTTTTTTGGCCCCTTTTTCGTCCGCTGTGCAAACATCGTACACCCGATCGCTTAGAAAAGTCATAGCACACCTCTCCTCAATGAGCCGCTCGTTTTGACGCCTCACTCAGGGGTCTGTGACAAACGGTGCGGGGCGCATTACGCGCCAAACTTTTGTCCAGAACAATAAGAAGAAGAAGAAGAAGAATAACTAGAATGTACATTTCCTGAAGAAAATGTGAAGTGGTGCTTGCAGTGGCAAAACTCTCCACTTGGTTGCTAGGGTGTTGTACATGATTGCATTCGAGCCAACAACCATGTCTGTACAATGTTGTGGAGCTGAAATATGGCTTCTATATGTTGCAATATGGTTGCTAGGTGGCTCTAAACGGTTGCTAGGGTGTGAAATCAGTTACCATGGTGATAGTTACAGACAGTTTCCCAACCAAAACAAAAGAGCCAACCCCCATCTCTATGTGATGTTCTGATGCAGAGACATGGGTCATGATAAACGGTTGCTAGGGTCCTCTGTTTGGTTGCCAGGGAGTGACTTGGCAGGTGCCAATGATGAAACTCCAAAGGCTGATTGTCAGTATAAATGATTTAAACCAACTCCCATGCCTCTGTGACATTCAGAATGGAAGATATCCCTCTTTGGAATTTGGTTGCTAGGGTCCTCTGTTTGGTTGCAAGGGAGTGACTTGGCAGGTGCCAATCATAAAACTCCAAAGGCTGCTTGTCATAATGAATGATATAAACCAACTCCCATGCCTGTGTGACTTTCAGAATGGAAGATATCCCTCTTTGGATTTTGGTTACTAGGGTACTCTGTTTGGTTGCTATGGAGTTACTTGGCAGCTGCCAATGATGAAATTCCAAAGGTTTCTTGTCAGTATGAATGATATAAACCAACTCCCATGCCTCTGTGACATTCAGAATGGAAGAGATCCCTGTTTGGATTTTGGTTGCTAGGGTACTCTGTTTGGTTGTTATGGAGTTGCTTGGCAGCTGCCAATCATGAAACACCAAAGGCTTCTTGTCAGTATGAATGACATAAACCAACTCCCATGCCTCTGTGACATTCAGAATGGAAGATATCCCTCTTTGAATTTTGGTTGCTAGGGTAATCTGTTTGGTTGCTATGGAGTTGCTTGACAGCTGCCATTGATGAAACTGCAACGGCTTTTTGTTACTATGAAGGATATAAACCAACTCCCATGCCTCTGTGACATTCAGACTGGAAGATATCCCTCTTTGGATTTTGGTTGCTAGGGTACTATGATTGGTTGCTAGGGAGTGGCTTGGCAGCTGCCAATCATGAAACTCCAAAGGCTTCTTGTCAATATTGAATTATATAAACCTTCCCCCATCTCTATACGATGCTCTGATACAGAGATATAGGCCTTGCTAAATAGTTGCTAGGGTACTCTGTTTGGTTGCTATGGAGTGGCTTGGCAGCTGCTAATGATGAACTCCAAAGGCTGCTTTTCAGTATGAATGACATAAACAAACTCCCATGCCTCTGTGACATTCAGAATGGAAGATATCCCTCTTTGAATTTTGGTTGCTAGGGTAATCTGTTTGGTTGCTATGGAGTTGCTTGACAGCTGCCATTGATGAAACTGCAAAGGCTTTTTGTTACTATGAATGATATAAACCAACTTCCATGCCTCTGTGACATTCAGAATAGAAGATATCCCTCTAGGATTTTGGTTGCTAAGGTGCTCGACAATGGTTGCTAGGGAGGGGCTAGGAAGTGTTGAGGTGATTCATGATTGGCCATTTGATGCCCTGAGTGAAACGAGACCACCTTGGTGTTTCTATGATCTACTAGAGCGTTTCTAGACGTTGCTAGGGTGTTCAGGATGGTTGCTAAGGTATTTTTGGTAGTTGCTATTTTGTTACTAGGTGGTTGGTAGTTGTCAAAGATGGTTACTATGGAGTTTTTATAGAGTTATTAAAATCTTTAATAACGAGTGCCTTCAGTACGGCACTCGGCCTGCGGCCTCGTGCCTATGGCTGAATAGGCACAAGCATGGAGCAATATCGCAAGGCCACGAGTGTAATATTGCGTTAAAAAATACAAAAAAATGTAAAAAAAAATTTTTTTTGGTTTAGGGTGGTTGCTAGGGAGCTCTTAGTGGTTGCTAGGGTGCTAAAACTGGTTGCTAGGGTGTGGCTATGAAGATTTTAGGCCATTACTTATTGGCTGCTTGATAATATAAATCCTCTGAGGGAGAGAGAGAGGGAGAGACGCAGGGCTGTCAGGCCCTTTGGAGTGGTGTGTGTGTGAAAACGTCGGTTGGGATTCAAATATTTTTAGAATGCCCAATGTAAAGTCAATGGGGACTTTTTTGGCCGCTTTTTCGTCCGCTGTGCGAACATCGTACACCCGATCGCTTAGAAAAGTCATAGCACACCTCTCCTCAATGAGCCGGTCGATTTGACACTTCACTCAGGGGTCTGTGACAAACGGTGCGGGGCGCATTACGCGCCAAACTTTGTCCAGAATAATAATAATAATAACTAGAATGTACATTTCCTGAAGAAAATGTGAAATGGTGCTTGCAGTGGCAAAACTCTCCACTCGGTTGCTAGGGTGTTGTACATGATTGCATACGAGCCAACAACCATGTCTGTACGATGTTGTGGAGCTGAAATATAGCTTCTATATGTTGCAATATGGTTTATATGTGGCTCTAAACGGTTGCTAGGGCGTTGCTAGGCGGTTGCTAGGGTATTCTGGGTGGTTGCTAGGCGGTTGCTAGGGTATTCTTGGTGGTTGCTAGGGCGTTGCTAGGTGGTTGCTAGGGTATTCTGGGTGGTTGCTATGGTGTTGCTAGGCGGTTGCTAGGGTATTCTGGGTGGTTGCTAGGGCGTTGCTAGGCGGTTGCTAGGGTGTTCTGGGTTGTTGCTATGGTGTTGCTAGGTGGTTGCTAGGGTATTCTGGGTGGTTGCTAGGGAATTCTTGGTGGTTGCTAGGGCGTTGCTAGGCAGTTGCCTGGGTGTACTGGGTGGTTGCTAGGGCGTTGCTAGGGTGTTCTGGGTGGTTGCTATGGTGTTGCTAGGCGGTTGCTAGGGTATTCTGGGTGATTGCTAGGGCGTTGCTAGGGTGTTCTGGGTGGTTGCTAGGCGGTTGCTAGGGTATTCTGTGTGGTTGCTAGGGCATTGCTAGGTGGTTGCTAGGGTGTTCTGGGTGGTTGCTATGGTGTTGCTAGGCAGTTGCTAGGTGTTCTGGGGGGTTGCTAGACAGTTGCTAGGGTGTTCTGGGTGGTTGCTACGGTATTTTTGGTGGTTACTAGAGCGTTTCTAGACGTTGCTAGGGTGTTCAGGGTGGTTGCTAAGGTATTTTTGGTAGTTGCTATGGTGTTACTAGGTGGTTGGTAGTTGTCAAAGATGGTTACTATGGAGTTTTTATAGAGTTATTAAAATCTTTAATAACGAGTGCCTTCAGTACGGCACTCGGCCGCTATGGCCGAATAGGCACAAGCATGGAGCGATATCGCAAGGCCACGAGAGTAAAATTGCGTTAAAAAATACAAAAAAATTTAAAAAACATTTTTTTTTGGTTTAGGGTGGTTGCTAGGGAGCTCTTAGTGGTTGCTAGGGTGCTGAAACTGGTTGCTAGGGTGTGGCTATGAAGATTTTAGGCCATTACTTATTGGCTGCTTGATAATATAAATCCTCTGAGGGAGAGAGAGAGGGAGAGATGCAGGGCTGTCAGGCCCTTTGGAGTCTGTGTGTGTGAAAACGTCGGTTGGGATTCAAATATTTTTAGAATGCCCAATGTTAAGTCAATGGGACTTTTTTGGCCGCTTTTTCGTCCGCTGTGCGAACATCGTACACCCGATCGCTTAGAAAAGTCATAGCACACCTCTCCTCAATGAGCCGGTCGATTTGACACCTCACTCAGGGGTCTGAGACAAACGGTGCGGGGCGAGTTTCGCGCCAAACTTTTGTGTGGAAGAATAATAATAATAAAAATAATAAGTATGCAAGAGAACACTAATGATGCCTTGCTTTCAGCAAGCACCATTAACTAGAATGTACATTTCCTGAAGAAAATGTGAAGTGGTGCTTGCAGTGGCAAAATTCGCCACTGGGCAGATGCTAACACAATTACCATGTTGTGATACCATGAGATACCACGTTTTAGCATTATTTACCACGATTTACCATGATTCTAAGATGATTTACTACGATTTACCACATTCCAGCATGATTTACTATGATTAGCATGTTAGTTGGATGATGCTAGCATGATTAGCATGTTGCTAACATGCTTTTAACAAGATGCTAGCATGATTAGCATGTTGCTAGCATGCTTTTAACAAGATGCTAGCATGATTAGCATGTTGTTAACATGCTTTTAACAAGATGCTAACATGATTAGCATTTTGCTAACATGTTTTTAGCTAGATGCTAACAGGATTAGCATGTTGCTAGCATTATGCTAGCTTGAATAACATGTTGTTAACATGATGCTAGCTTGATTAGCATGTTGCTAGCATGATGCTAGCTTGATTAGCATGTTGCTAGCATGATGCTAGCTTGATTAGCATGTTGATAGCATGATGCTAACATGATTAGCATTTTGCTAGCATGCTTTTAACAAGATGCTAGCATGATTAGCATTTTGCTAGCATGTTTTTAGCTAGATGCTAACATGATTAGCATGTTGCTAGCATTATGCTAGCTTGATTAGCATGTTGCTAGCATGATGCTAGCTTGATTAGCATGTTGGTAGCATAATGCTAGCATGATTAGCATGTTGCTAGCATGCTTTTAACAAGATGCTAGCATGATTAGCAATTTGCTAACATGTTTTTAGCTAGATGCTAACATGATTAGCATGTTGCTAGCAATATGCTAGCTTGATTAGCATGTTGCTAGCATGATGCTAGTATGATTAGCATGTTGCTAGCATGTTTTTAGCAAGATGCTGTTGCCAGGTGGTTGCTAGGGTGTTCTGGGTGGTTGCTATGGTGTTGCTAGGCAGTTGCTATGGTGTTCTGGGTGGTTGCTAGGTAGTTGCTAGGGTATTCTTGGTGGTTGCTAGGCAGTTGCTAGGGTATTCTTGGTGGTTGCTAGGGCGTTGCTAGGTGGTTGCTAGGGTGTTCTGGGTGGTTGCTATGGTGTTGCTAGACAGTTGCTATCGTATTCTGGGTGGATGCTAGGGCGTTGCTAGGCAGTTGCTAGAGTGTTCTGGGTGGTTACTAGGCAGTTGCTAGGTGTTCTGGGTGGTTGCTAGGCAGTTGCTAGGGTGTTCTGGGTGGTTGCGAGTGCCTTATGTACGGCACTCGGCCTGCGGCCTCGTGCCTATGGCCGAATAGGCACAAGCATGGAGCAATTTCGCAAGGCCACGAGTGTAATATTGCTTTAATTTAAAAAAAAAAAGCAGTTGCTAGGGTGTTCTGGGTGGTTGCGAGTGCCTTCAGTACGGCACTCGGCCTGCGGCCTCGTGCCTATGGCCGAATAGGCACCAGCATGGAGTGATTTCGGAAGGCCACGAGTGTAATATTGCTTTAAAAAATACAAAAAAATAAAAAACTTTTTTTTTTTTGGTATAGGGTGGTTGCTAGGGAGCTCTTAGTGGTTGCTAGGGTGCTGAAACTGGTTGCTAGGGTGTAGCTATGAAGATTTTAGGCCATTACTTATTGGCTGCTTGATAATATAAATCCTCTGAGGGAGAGAGAGAGGGAGAGACGCAGGGGTGTCAGGCCCTTTGGAGTCTGTGTGTGTGAAAACGGCAGTTGGGATTCAAATATTTTTAGAACTCCCAATGTAAAGTCAATGGGGACTTTTTTGGCCGCTTTTTCGTCCGCTGTGCGAACATCGTACACCCGATCGCTTAGAAAAGTCATAGCACACCTCTCCTCAATGAGCCGGTCGATTTGACACTTCACTCAGGGGTCTGTGACAAACGGTGCGGGGCGCATTACGCGCCAAACTTTGTCCAGAATAATAATAATAATAACTAGAATGTACATTTCCTGAAGAAAATGTGAAATGGTGCTTGCAGTGGCAAAACTCTCCACTCGGTTGCTAGGGTGTTGTACATGATTGCATACGAGCCAACAAACATGTCTGTACGATGTTGTGGAGCTGAAATATGGCTTCTATATGTTGCAATATGGTTGCTAGGTGGCTCTAAATGGTTGCTAGGGTGTGAATACACAGTTACCATGGTGATATTTACAGACTGTTTTACAACTGAAACTAATGAGCCAACCCCCATCTCTATACAATATTCTGATGCAGAGATGTAGGTCTTGTAAAATGGTTGCTAGGGTACTCTGTTTGGTTGCTATGGAGTTGCTTGGCAGCTGCTGATGATGAAACTGCAAAGGCTTCTTGTCAGTATGAATGATATAAACCAACTCCCATCTCTATACGATGTTCTGATGCAGAGATATACGTTTTGCTAAACGGTTGCTAGGGTACTCTGTTTGGTTGCTAGGGAGTAGCGTGGCAGCTGCCAATCATGAAACTCCAAAGGCTGCTTGTCAGTATGAATGATATAATCCAACTCTCATGCCTCTGCGACATACAGAATGGAAGATATCCCTCTTTGGATATTGGTTGCTAGGGTACTCTGTTTGGTTGCTAGGGAGTGGCTTGTCAGCTGCCAATCATGAAACTCCAAAGGCTGCTTGTCAGTATGAATGATATAAACCAACTCCCATGCCTCTGCGACATTCAGAATGGAAGATATGCCTCTTTGGGTTTTGGTTGCTAGGGTACTCTGTTTGGTTGCTATGGAGTTACTTGGCAGCTGCCAATGATGCAATTCCAAAGGCTTCTTGTCACTATGAATGATATAAACCAACTCCCATGCCTCTGTGACATTCAGAATGGAAGATATCCCTCTTTGGATTTTGGTTGCTAGGATACTCTGTTTGGTTGCTAGGGAGTAGCTTGGCAGCTGCCAACCATAAAACTCCAGAGGCTGCTTGTCAGTTTGAATGATATAAACCAACTCCCAGCTCTATACGATGTTCTGATACAGAGAAATTATTTTTGCTAAATGGTTGCTAGGGTACTCTGTTTGGTTGCTAGGGAGTGGCTTGGCAGCTGCCAGTGATGAAACTGCAAAGGCTTCTTGTCACTATGAATGATATAAACCAACT
Organism: Scardinius erythrophthalmus; assembly: GCF_964197995.2. NCBI lineage: Eukaryota > Metazoa > Chordata > Actinopteri > Cypriniformes > Leuciscidae > Scardinius > Scardinius erythrophthalmus. The sequence goes on along the minus strand of NC_138224.1, from coordinate 39,008,566 downwards.
CCCATTTCTTTGTGACATTCAAAATGGAAGATAACCCTCTTTGGATTTTGGTTGCTAGGGTACTCTGTCTGGTTGCTATGGAGTGGCTTGGCAGCTGCCAATAATGAAACTCCAAAGGCTGGTTGTCAGTATGAATGAAACAAACCAACTCCCATGCCTCTGTGACATTCAGAATGGAAGATATCCCTCTTTGCATTTTGGTTGCTAGGGTACTCTGTTTGGTTGCTATGGAGTTGTTTGGCAGCTGCTAATGATGAAACTGTAAAGGCTTATTGTCAGTATGAATGATATAAACCAACTCCCATCTCTATACGATGTTCTGATGCGGAGATATAGGTCTTGCAAAACGGTTGCTAGGGTACTCAAGTTTGGTTGCTATGGAGTGGCTTGGCAGCTGCCAATGATGAAACTGAAAAGGCTTTGTGTCACTATGAATGATATAAACCAACTCCCATTTCTCTGTGACATTCAGAATGGCAGATATCCCTCTTTGCATTTTGGTTGCTAGGGTACTCTGTTTGGTTGCTATGGAGTTGTTTGGCAGCTGCTAATGATGAAACTGTAAAGGCTTATTGTCAGTATGAATGATATAAACCAACTCCCATCTCTATACGATGTTCTGATGCGGAGATATAGGTCTTGCAAAACGGTTGCTAGGGTACTCAAGTTTGGTTGCTATGGAGTGGCTTGGCAGCTGCCAATGACGAAACTGCAAAGCCTTCTTGTCACTATGAATGATATAAACCAACTCCCATGCCTCTGTGACATTCAGAATGGAAGATATCCCTCTTTGAATTTTGGTTGCTAGGGTAATCTGTTTGGTTGCTATGGAGTTGCTTGACAGCTGCCATTGATGAAACTGCAAAGGCTTTTTGTTACTATGAATGATATAAACCAACTTCCATGCCTCTGTGACATTCAGAATAGAAGATATCCATCTAGGATTTTGGTTGCTAAGGTGCTCAACAATGGTTGCTAGGGAGGGGCTAGGAAGTGTTGAGGTGATTCATGATTGGCCATTTGATGCCCTGAGTGAAACGAGACCACCTTGGTGTTTCTATGATCTACTAGAGCGTTTCTAGACGTTGCTAGGGTGTTCAGGATGGTTGCTAAGGTATTTTTGGTAGTTGCTATTTTGTTACTAGGTGGTTGGTAGTTGTCAAAGATGGTTACTATGGAGTTTTTATAGAGTTATTAAAATCTTTAATAACGAGTGCCTTCAGTACGGCACTCGGCCTGCGGCCTCGTGCCTATGGCTGAATAGGCACAAGCATGGAGCAATATCGCAAGGCCACGAGTGTAATATTGCGTTAAAAAATACAAAAAAATGTAAAAAAAAATTTTTTTTGGTTTAGGGTGGTTGCTAGGGAGCTCTTAGTGGTTGCTAGGGTGCTAAAACTGGTTGCTAGGGTGTGGCTATGAAGATTTTAGGCCATTACTTATTGGCTGCTTGATAATATAATCCTCTGAGGGAGAGAGAGAGGGAGAGACGCAGGGGTGTCAGGCCCTTTGGAGTGGTGTGTGTGTGAAAACGTCGGTTGGGATTCAAATATTTTTAGAATGCCCAATGTAAAGTCAATGGGGACTTTTTTGGCCGCTTTTTCGTCCGCTGTGCGAACATCGTACACCCGATCGCTTAGAAAAGTCATAGCACACCTCTCCTCAATGAGCCGGTTGATTTGACACTTCACTCAGGGGTCTGTGACAAACGGTGCGGGGCGAGTTTCGCGCCAAACTTTGTCCAGAATAATAATAATAAGAACTAGAATGTACATTTCCTGAAGAAAATGTGAAGTGGTGCTTGCAGTGGCAAAACTCTCCACTTGGTTGCTAGGGTGTTGTACATGATTGCATTCGAGCCAACAACCATGTCTGTACAATGTTGTGGAGCTGAAATATGGCTTCTATATGTTGCAATATGGTTGCTAGGTGGCTCTAAACGGTTGCTAGGGTGTGAAATCAGTTACCATGGTGATAGTTACAGACAGTTTCCCAACCAAAACAAAAGAGCCAACCCCATCTCTATGTGATGTTCTGATGCAGAGACATGGGTCATGATAAACGGTTGCTAGGGTCCTCTGTTTGGTTGCCAGGGAGTGACTTGGCAGGTGCCAATGATGAAACTCCAAAGGCTGATTGTCAGTATAAATGATTTAAACCAACTCCCATGCCTGTGTGACTTTCAGAATGGAAGATATCCCTCTTTGGATTTTGGTTACTAGGGTACTCTGTTTGGTTGCTATGGAGTTACTTGGCAGCTGCCAATGATGAAATTCCAAAGGTTTCTTGTCAGTATGAATGATATAAACCAACTCCCATGCCTCTGTGACATTCAGAATGGAAGAGATCCCTGTTTGGATTTTGGTTGCTAGGGTACTCTGTTTGGTTGTTATGGAGTTGCTTGGCAGCTGCCAATCATGAAACACCAAAGGCTTCTTGTCAGTATGAATGACATAAACCAACTCCCATGCCTCTGTGACATTCAGAATGGAAGATATCCCTCTTTGAATTTTGGTTGCTAGGGTAATCTGTTTGGTTGCTATGGAGTTGCTTGACAGCTGCCATTGATGAAACTGCAACGGCTTTTTGTTACTATGAAGGATATAAACCAACTCCCATGCCTCTGTGACATTCAGACTGGAAGATATCCCTCTTTGGATTTTGGTTGCTAGGGTACTATGATTGGTTGCTAGGGAGTGGCTTGGCAGCTGCCAATCATGAAACTCCAAAGGCTTCTTGTCAATATTGAATTATATAAACCTTCCCCCATCTCTATACGATGCTCTGATACAGAGATATAGGTCTTGCTAAATAGTTGCTAGGGTACTCTGTTTGGTTGCTATGGAGTGGCTTGGCAGCTGCTAATGATGAACTCCAAAGGCTGCTTTTCAGTATGAATGACATAAACAAACTCCCATGCCTCTGTGACATTCAGAATGGAAGATATCCCTCTTTGAATTTTGGTTGCTAGGGTAATCTGTTTGGTTGCTATGGAGTTGCTTGACAGCTGCCATTGATGAAACTGCAAAGGCTTTTTGTTACTATGAATGATATAAACCAACTTCCATGCCTCTGTGACATTCAGAATAGAAGATATCCCTCTAGGATTTTGGTTGCTAAGGTGCTCGACAATGGTTGCTAGGGAGGGGCTAGGAAGTGTTGAGGTGATTCATGATTGGCCATTTGATGCCCTGAGTGAAACGAGACCACCTTGGTGTTTCTATGATCTACTAGAGCGTTTCTAGACGTTGCTAGGGTGTTCAGGATGGTTGCTAAGGTATTTTTGGTAGTTGCTATTTTGTTACTAGGTGGTTGGTAGTTGTCAAAGATGGTTACTATGGAGTTTTTATAGAGTTATTAAAATCTTTAATAACGAGTGCCTTCAGTACGGCACTCGGCCTGCGGCCTCGTGCCTATTGCTGAATAGGCACAAGCATGGAGCAATATCGCAAGGCCACGAGTGTAATATTGCGCTAAAAAATACAAAAAAATGTACAAAAAAATTTTTTTTGGTTTAGGGTGGTTGCTAGGGAGCTCTTAGTGGTTGCTAGGGTGCTAAAACTGGTTGCTAGGGTGTGGCTATGAAGATTTAAGGAAATTACTTATTGGCTGCTTGATAATATAAATCCTCTGAGGGAGAGAGAGAGGGAGAGACGCAGGGCTGTCAGGCCCTTTGGAGTGGTGTGTGTGTGAAAACGTCGGTTGGGATTCAAATATTTTTAGAATGCCCAATGTAAAGTCAATGGGGACTTTTTTGGCCGCTTTTTCGTCCGCTGTGCGAACATCGTACACCCGATCGCTTAGAAAAGTCATAGCACACCTCTCCTCAATGAGGCGGTCGATTTGACACTTCACTCAGGGGTCTGTGACAAACGGTGCGGGGCGAGTTTCGCGCCAAACTTTGTCCAGAATAATAATAATAAGAATAATAAGTATGAGCAATAACAATAGTGATGCTTTTAAAAAAGCACCACTAATAAGTATGCAAGAGAACACTAATGATGCCTTGCTTTCAGCAAGCACCATTAATAATAAGTATGAGCAATAACAATAGTGATGCTTTCAAAAAAGCACCACTAATAATAATAAGAATAATAAGTATGAGCAATAACAATAGTGATGCCTTGCTTTCAGCAAGCACCACTAACTAGAATGTACATTTCCTGAAGAAAATGTGAAGTGGTGCTTGCAGTGGCAAAATTCGGCACTTGGTTGCTAGGGTGTTGTACATGATCGCATACGAGCCAACAACCATGTCTGTACGCTGTTGTGGAGCTGAAATATGGCTTCTTTATGTTGCAATATGGTTGCTAGGTGGCTGTAAACGGTTGCTAGGGTGTGAATACAAAGTTACCATGGTGAAATTTACAGACTGTTTCCCAACCAAAACAAAAGAGCCAACCCCCATCTCTATATGATGTTCTGATGCAGAGACATGGGTCTTGATAAACGGTTGCTAGGGTCCTCTGTTTGGTTGCCAGGGAGTGACTTGGCAGATACCAATGATGAAACTGCAAAGGCTTCTTGTCACTCTGAATGATATAAACCAACTCCCATGCCTCTATGACATTCAGAATGGAAGATATCCCTCCTTGGATTTTGGTTGCTAGGGTACTCTGTTTGGTTGCTAGAGAGTGGCTTGGCAGCTGCCAATGATGAAATTCCAAAGGCTTCTTGTCAGTATGAATGATATAAACCAACTCCCATGCCTGTGTGACATTCAGAAAGGAAGATATTCCTCTTTGGAATTTGGTTGCTAGGGTACTCTGTTTGGTTGATATGGAGTTGCTTGGCAGCTGCCAATCATGAAACACCAAAGGCTTCTTGTCAATATGAATGATATAAACCAACTCCCATGCCTCTGTGACAGTCAGAATGGAAGATATCCCTCTCTGGAGTTTGGTTGCTAGGGTCCTCTGTTTGGTTGCTATGGAGTGGCTTGGCAGCTGTTAATGATGAAACTGCATAAGCTTCTTGTCAGTATGAATGAAAATAAACCAACTCCCATCTCTATACGATGTTCTGATGCAGAGATATAGGTCTTGCTAAACGGTTGCTAGGGTACTCTGTTTGGTTGCTAGGGAGTGGCTTGGCAGCTGCCAATGATGAAATTAAAAAGGCTTCTTGTCACTATGAATGATAAAAAACCAACTCCCATGCATCTGTGACATACAGAATGGAAGATATCCCTCTTTGGATTTTTGTTGCTAGGGTACTCTGTTTGGTTGCTAGGGAGTAGCTTGGCAGCTGCCAACCATAAAACTCCAGAGGCTGCTTGTCAGTATGAATGATATAAACCAACTCCCAGCTCTATACGATGTTCTGATACAGAGAAATTCTTTTTGCTAAACGGTTGCTAGGGTACTCTGTTTGGTTGCTAGGGAGTGGCTAGGCAGCTGCCAGTGATGAAACTGCAAAGGCTTCTTGTCACTATGAATGATATAAACCAACTCCCATTTCTTTGTGACATTCAAAATGGAAGATAACCCTCTTTGGATTTTGGTTGCTAGGGTACTCTGTTTGGTTGCTATGGAGTGGCTTGGCAGCTGCCAATAATGAAACTCCAAAGGCTGGTTGTCAGTATGAATGAAACAAACCAACTCCCATGCCTCTGTGACATTCAGAATGGAAGATATCCCTCTTTGCATTTTGGTTGCTAGGGTACTCTGTTTGGTTGCTATGGAGTTGTTTGGCAGCTGCTAATGATGAAACTGTAAAGGCTTATTGTCAGTATGAATGATATAAACCAACTCCCATCTCTATACGATGTTCTGATGCGGAGATATAGGTCTTGCAAAACGGTTGCTAGGGTACTCAAGTTTGGTTGCTATGGAGTGGCTTGGCAGCTGCCAATGATGAAACTGAAAAGGCTTTGTGTCACTATGAATGATATAACCAACTCCCATTTCTCTGTGACATTCAGAATGGCAGATATTCCTCTTTGGATTTTGGTTGCTAGGGTACTCTGTTTGGTTGCTATGGAGTGGCTTGGCAGCTGCCAATGACGAAACTGCAAAGGCTTCTTGTCACTATGAATGATATAAACCAACTCCCATTTCTCTGTGACATTCAGAATGGAAGATAGCCCTCTTTGAATTTTGGTTGCTAGGGTACTCTGTTTGGTTGCTAGGGAGTGGCTTGGCAGCTGCCAATGATGAAACTCCAAAGGCTTCTTGTCACTATGAATGATATAAACCAACTCCCATGCCTCTGTGACATTCAGAATGGAAGATATCCCTCTCGGATTTTGGTTGCTAGGGTCCTCTGTTTGGTTGCTATGGAGTGGCTTGGCAGCTGTTAATGATGAAACTGCATAAGCTTCTTGTCAGTATGAATGAAAATAAACCAACTCCCATCTCTATACGATGTTCTGATGCAGAGATATAGGTCTTGCTAAACGGTTGCTAGGGTACTCTGTTTGGTTGCTAGGGAGTGGCTTGGCAGCTGCCAATGATGAAATTAAAAAGGCTTCTTGTCACTATGAATGATAAAAAACCAACTCCCATGCATCTGTGACATACAGAATGGAAGATATCCCTCTTTGGATTTTTGTTGCTAGGGTACTCTGTTTGGTTGCTAGGGAGTAGCTTGGCAGCTGCCAACCATAAAACTCCAGAGGCTGCTTGTCAGTATGAATGATATAAACCAACTCCCAGCTCTATATGATGTTCTGATACAGAGAAATTCTTTTTGCTAAACGGTTGCTAGGGTACTCTGTTTGGTTGCTAGGGAGTGGCTAGGCAGCTGCCAGTGATGAAACTGCAAAGGCTTCTTGTCACTATGAATGATATAAACCAACTCCCATTTCTTTGTGACATTCAAAATGGAAGATAACCCTCTTTGGATTTTGGTTGCTAGGGTACTCTGTTTGGTTGCTATGGAGTGGCTTGGCAGCTGCCAATAATGAAACTCCAAAGGCTGGTTGTCAGTATGAATGAAACAAACCAACTCCCATGCCTCTGTGACATTCTGAATGGAAGATATCCCTCTTTGCATTTTGGTTGCTAGGGTACTCTGTTTGGTTGCTATGGAGTTGTTTGGCAGCTGCTAATGATGAAACTGTAAAGGCTTATTGTCAGTATGAATGATATAAACCAACTCCCATCTCTATACGATGTTCTGATGCGGAGATATAGGTCTTGCAAAACGGTTGCTAGGGTACTCAAGTTTGGTTGCTATGGAGTGGCTTGGCAGCTGCCAATGATGAAACTGAAAAGGCTTTGTGTCACTATGAATGATATAACCAACTCCCATTTCTCTGTGACATTCAGAATGGCAGATATTCCTCTTTGGATTTTGGTTGCTAGGGTACTCTGTTTGGTTGCTATGGAGTGGCTTGGCAGCTGCCAATGACGAAACTGCAAAGGCTTCTTGTCACTATGAATGATATAAACCAACTCCCATTTCTCTGTGACATTCAGAATGGAAGATATCCCTCTTTGAATTTTGGTTGCTAGGGTACTCTGTTTGGTTGCTAGGGAGTGGCTTGGCAGCTGCCAATGATGAAACTCCAAAGGCTTCTTGTCACTATGAATGATATAAACCAACTCCCATGCCTCTGTGACATTCAGAATGGAAGATATCCCTCTCGGATTTTGGTTGCTAAGGTGCTCGACAATGGTTGCTAGGGAGGGGCTAGGAAGAGTTGAGGTGATTCATGATTGGCTGTTTGCTGCCCCAAGTCAAACGAGACCACCCTCTAGTTTCTATGACAATTCAGTCCGGAGATATCCCTTTGAACTCTTTCAATGGAAGTCTATGGGACTTGTTGCTAAGGTGCTCTTAATGGTTGCTAGGGCGTGGCTTGATAGCTTCACAATGATCCTGAGAGACTGATTGGTCGTCTGAGTAAAATGAGCCCACCCCCTTGTCTCTATGATACTGTGATCCAGAGCTACGTTCATTACAAAATCCCTATGCAATTTACCATAGTAGGAAAAGCATGTGTGTTTCACGGGACATTCCTTCCCCATAGTAAGTCAATGGGGCAACTTTGGGAGGCTCCTGCCCCCCAGGGGTGCAACTTTTACCCCATTGTGAGGTATGTTCTTACAGAGCCTGTCAGCCTCTTCAAATGTGGCAAATCACACGTTTCTGCGAAATCCTCGCTCAGAGCTATGAGTTCTCAAAGTTCGTCGCAATGTTAAGTCAATGGAACTTTTTGGGCCGCTTTTTCGCCCCTGGGGTGAACACCGCACCCCCGATCGCTTATAAAAGTCATAGCACACCTCTCCTCAATGAGCCGGTCGATTTGACACCTCATTCATGGGTCTGTGACAAACGGTGTGGGGCGAGTTACGCGCTAAACTTTGTCCAGAATAATAATAATAATAATAATAATAATAATAATAAGAATAATAAGTATGAGCAATAACAATAGTGATGCCTTGCTTTCAGCAAGCACCACTAATAACTAGAATGTACATTTCCTGAAGAAAATGTGAAGTGGTGCTTGCAGTGGCAAAATTCGCCACTGGGCAGATGCTAACACAATTGACATGTTGTGATACCATGATATACCACATTTTAGCATTATTTACCACGATTTACCATGTTTCTAAGATGATTTATTACGATTTAACACATTCCAGCATGATTTACTATGATTAACATGTTGTTAGAATGATGCTAGCAGGATTAGCATGTTGTTAGCATGATTAGCATGTTGGTTGGATGATGCTAGCATGATTAGCATGTTGCTACCATGCTTTTAACAAGATGCTAGCATGATTAGCATGTTGCTAGCATGTTTTTAGCTAGATGCTAACATGAATGAAATGTTGCTAGCATGATTAGCATGTTGCTAGCTTGGTTAGCATGATGCTAGCATTATGCTAGCTTGATTAGCATGTTGTTAGCATGATGCTAGCTTTATTAGCATGTTGGTAGCCTAATGCTAGCATGATTAGCATGTTGCTAGCATGATGCTAGCTTGATTCGCATTATGCTAGCTTGATTAGCATGTTACTAGCATAATGCTAGCATTATTAGCATGTTGCTAGCATGATGCTAGCTTGATTAGCATGATGCTAACATTATGCTAGCTTGATTAGCATGTTGTTAGCATGATGCTAGCTTTATTAGCATGTTGGTAGCATAATGCTAGCATGATTAGCATGTTGCTAGCATGATGCTAGCTTGATTAGCATGTTGCTAGCATGATGCTAGCTTGATTAGCATGTTGCCATTATGTTTTTAGCAAGATGCTGTTGCCAGGTGGTTGCTAGGGTGTTCTGGGTGGTTGCTATGGTGTTGCTAGGCAGTTGCTAAGGTGTTCTGGGTGGTTGCTAGGCAGTTGCTAGGGTATTCTTGGTGGTTGCTAGGCAGTTGCTAGGGTATTCTTGGTGGTTGCTAGGGCGTTGCTAGGTGGTTGCTAGGGTGTTCTGGGTGGTTGCTATGGTGTTGCTAGGCAGTTGCTATGGTATTCTGGGTGGATACTAGGGCATTGCTAGGCAGTTGCTAGGGTGTTCTGGGTGGTTGCTAGGTGTTCTGGGTGGTTGCTAGGCAGTTGCTAGGTGTTCTAGGTGGTTGCTAGGCAGTTGCTAGGGTGTTCTGGGTGCTTGCTAGAGTTTTTTGTGGTTACTAGAGCATTTCTAGACGTTGCTAGGGTGTTCAGGGTGGTTGCTAAGGTGTTTTTGTTAGTTGCTATGGTGTTACTAGGTGGTTGGTAGTTGTCAAATATGGTTACTATGGAGTTTTTATAGAGCGGCCTCGTGCCTATGGCCGAATAGGCACAAGCATGGAGCGATATCGCAAGGCCACGAGAGTAAAATTGCTTTAAAAAATATAAAAAAAAATAAAAAAATGTTTTTTTTTTGGTTTAGGGTGGTTGCTAGGGAGCTCTTAGTGGTTGCTAGGGTGCTGAAACTGGTTGCTAGGGTGTGGCTATGAAGATTTTAGGCCATAACTTATTAACTGCTTGATAATATAAATCCTCAGAGGGAGAGAGAGAGGGAGAGACGCAGGGGTGTCAGGCCCTTTGGAGTCTGTGTGTGTGAAAACGGCAGTTGGGATTCAAATGTTTTTAGAACTCCCCATGTTAAGTCAATGGGACTTTTTTGGCCGCTTTTTCGTCCGCTGTGCGAACATCGTACACCCGATCGCTTAGAAAAGTCATAGCACACCTCTCCTCAATGAGCCGGTCGATTTGACACCTCACTCAGGGGTCTGTGACAAACGGTGCGGGGCGCATTACGCGCCAAACTTTTGTGTGGAAGAATAATAATAAAAAGAATAATAAGTATGAGCAATAACAATAGTGATGCTTTCAAAAAAGCACCACTAATAATAATAAGAATAATAAGTATGAGCAATAACAATAGTGATGCCTTGCTTTCAGCAAGCACCACTAATAATAATAATAATAACTAGAATGTACATTTCCTGAAGAAAATGTGAAGTGGTGCTTGCAGTGGCAAAACTCGCCACTCGGTTGCTAGGGTGTTGTACATGTTTGCATTCGAGCCAACAACCATGTCTGTACGATGTTGTGGAGCTGAAATATGGCTTCTATATGTTGCAATATGGTTGCTAGGTGGCTCTAAATGGTTGCTAGGGTGTGAATACACAGTTACCATGGTGATATTTACAGGCTGTTTTACAACTGAAACTAATGAGCCAACCCCCATCTCTATACAATATTCTGATGCAGAGATGTAGGTCTTGTAAAATGGTTGCTAGGGTACTCTGTTTGGTTGCTATGGAGATGCTTGTCAGCTGCTAATGATGAAACTACAAAGGCTTCTTGTTAGCATGAATGATATAAACCAACTCCCATCTCTATACGATGTTCTGATGCAGAGATATACGTTTTGCTAAACGGTTGCTAGGGTACTCTATTTGGTTGCTAGCGAGTGGCTTGTCAGCTGCCAATCATGAAACTCCAAAGGCTTCTTGTCACTATGAATGATATAAACCAACTCCCATGCCTCTGCGACATTCAGAATGGAAGATATGCCTCTTTGGATTTTGGTTGCTAGGGTACTCTGTTTGGTTGCTAGGGAGTGGCTTGTCAGCTGTCTATGATGAAATTCCAAAGGCTTCTTGTCATTATGAATTATATAATCCAACTCCCATGCCTCTGTGACATTCAGAATGTAAGATATGCCTCTTTGGATTTTGGTTGCTAGGGTACTGTTTTTGGTTGCTATGGAGTTACTTGGCACCTGCCAATGATGCAATTCCAAAGGCTTCTTGTCACTATGAATGATATAAACCAACTCCCATGCCTCTGTGACATTCAGAATGGAAGATATCCCTCTTTGGATTGTTGTTGCTAAGGTGCTCGACAATGGTTGCTAGGGAGGGGCTAGGAAGTGTTGAGGTGATTTATGATTGGCCGTTTGCTGCCCTGAGTCAAACTTGTGTTAACCCCATCTCTTTATGATGTTCTGATGCAGAGATATAGGTCTTGCGAAATGGTTGCTAGGGTACTCTGTTTGGTTGCTAGGGAGTGGCTTGGCAGCTGCCAATCATGAAACTCCAAAGGCTGCTTGTCAGTATGTATGATATAAACCAACTCCCATGCCTCTGTGACATTCAGAATAGAAGATATCCCTCTTTGGATTGTTGTTGCTAAGGTGCTCGACAATGGTTGCTAGGGAGGGGCTAGGAAGTGTTGAGGTGATTTATGATTGGCCGTTTGCTGCCCTGAGTCAAACTTGTGTTAACCCCATCTCTTTATGATGTTCTGATGCAGAGATATAGGTCTTGCAAAATGGTTGCTAGGGTACTCTGTTTGGTTGCTAGGGAGTGGCTTGGCAGCTGCCAATCATGAAACTCCAAAGGCTGCTTGTCAGTATGAATGATATAAACCAACTCCCATGCCTCTGTGACATTCAGAATGGAAGATATTCCTCTTTGGATTTTGGTTGCTAAGGTGCTCGACAATGGTTGCTAGGGAGTGGCTTGGCAGCTGCCAATGATGAATTCCAAAGGCTTCTTGTCAGTATGAATGATATAATCCAACTTCCATGTCTCTGTGACATTCAGAATGGAAGATATACTTCTTTGGATTTTGGTTGCTAGGGTACTCTATTTGGTTGCTAGGGAGTGGCTTGGCAGCTGCCAATCATGAAACTCCAAAGGCTGCTTGTCAGTGTGAATGATATAAACCAACTCCCATGTCTCTGTGACATTCAGAATATAAGATATCCCTCTAGGATTTTAGTTGCTAAGGTGCTCGACAATGGTTGCTAGGGAGGGGCTAGGAAGTGTTGAGGTGATTCATGATTGGCCATTTGATGCCCTGAGTGAAACGAGACCACCTTCGTGTTTTTATATGATCTACCAGAGCGTTTCTAGACGTTTCTAGGGTGTTCAGTATGGTTGCTAAGGTATTTTTTTTAGTTGCTATGGTGTTACTAGGTGGTTGGTAGTTGTCAAAGATGGTTACTATGGAGTTTTTATAGAGTTATTAAAATCTTTAATAACGAGTGCCTTCAGTACGGCACGAGGCCTGTGGCCTCGTGCCTATGGCTGAATAGGCACAAGCATGGAGCGATATCGCAAGGCCACGAGTGTAATATTGCTTTAAAAAATACAAAAATATGTAAAAAAAATTTTTTTTTGGTTTAGGGTGGTTGCTAGGGAGCTCTTAGTGGTTGCTAGGGTGCTTTAACTGGTTGCTAGGGTGTGGCTATGAAGATTTTAGGCCATTACTTATTGGCTGCTTGATAATATAAATCCTCTGAGGGAGAGAGAGAGGGAGAGACGCAGGGGTGTCAGGCCCTTTGGAGTCTGTGTGTGTGAAAACGGCAGTTGGGATTCAAATGTTTTTAGAACTCCCCATGTTAAGTCAATGGGACTTTTTTGGCCGCTTTTTCGTCCGCTGTGCGAACATCGTACACCCGATCGCTTAGAAAAGTCATAGCACACCTCTCCTCAATGAGCCGGTCGATTTGACACCTCACTCAGGGGTCTGTGACAAACGGTGCGGGGCGCATTACGCGCCAAACTTTTGTGTGGAAGAATAATAATAAAAAGAATAATAAGTATGAGCAATAACAATAGTGATGCTTTCAAAAAAGCACCACTAATAATAAGAATAATAAGTATGAGCAATAACAATAGTGATGCCTTGCTTTCAGCAAGCACCACTAATAATAATAAGTATGCAAGAGAACACTAATGATGCCTTGCTTTCAGCAAGCACCATTAACTAGAATGTACATTTCCTGAAGAAAATGTGAAGTGGTGCTTGCAGTGGCAAAACTCTCCACTCGGTTGCTAGAGTGTGGTACATGATTGCATACAAGCCAACAAACATGTCTGTACGATGTTCTGGTGCTGAGATATGGCTTATTCATGTTGTTCAGGTGGTTGCTAGGGTGTTCGGTGTGGTTGCTAGGACTCTGCTAGGGTGTTCTGGGTGGTTGCTATGGTGTTGCTAGGCGGTTGCTATGGTATTCTGGGTGTTGCTAGGGCATTGCTAGACGGTTGCTAGGGTATTCTGAGTGGTTGCTATGGTGTTGTTAGGCGGTTGCTAGGGTGTTCTGGGTGGTTGCTAGGCAGTTGCTAGGGTATTCTGGGTGGTTGCTATGGTGTTGCTAGGTGGTTGCTAGTGTATTCTGGGTGGTTGCTAGGGCGTTGCTAGGCGGTTGCTAGGGTATTCTAAATGGTTGCTATGGTGTTGCTAGGCGGTTGCTAGGGTATTCTGGGTGGTTGATATGGTGTTGCTAGGTGGTTGCTATGGTGTTGCTAGGCGGTTGCTAGGGTATTCTGGATGGTTGCTAGGCGGTTGCTAGGGTATTCTTGGTGGTTGCTAGGGCGTTGCTAGGGTATTCTGAGTGGTTGCTAGGGTGTTGCTAGGCAGTTGCTATGGTATTTTGGGTGGATGCTAGGGCATTGCTAGGCAGTTGCTAGGTTGTTCTGGGTGGTTGCTAGGCAGTTGCTAGGAGTTCTGGGGGGTTGCTAGACAGTTGCTAGGGTGTTCTGGGTGGTTGCTACGGTATTTTGCTGGTTACTAGAGCGTTTCTAGACATTGCTAGGGTGTTCAGGATGGTTGCTAAGGTATTTTTTTTGTTGCTATAGTGTTACTGGTGGTTGGTAGTTGTCAAAGATGGTTACTATGGAGTTTTTATAGAGTTATTAAAACCTTTAATAACGAGTGCCTTCAGTACGGCACTCGGCCTGCGGCCTCGTGCCTATGGCCGAATAGGCACAAGCATGGAGCAATATCGCAAGGCCACGAGTGTAATATTGCGTTAAAAAATACAAAAAAATTAAAAAAATTTTTTTTTTTGGTTTAGGGTGGTTGCTAGGGAGCTCTTAGTGGTTGCTAGGGTGCTGAAACTGGTTGCTAGGGTGTGGCTATGAAGATTTTAGGCCATTACTTATTGGTTGCCTGATAATATAAATCCTCTGAGGGAGAGAGAGAGGGAGAGATGCAGGGCTGTCAGGCCCTTTGGAGTCTGTGTGTGTGAAAACGTCGGTTTGGATTTGAATTTTTTGGAATGCCCAATGTTAAGTCAATGGGACTTTTTTTGGCCGCTTTTTCGTCCGCTGTGCGAACATCGTACACCCGATCGCTTAGAAAAGATATAGCACACCTCTCCTAAATGAGCCGGTCGATTTGACACCTCATTCAGGGGTCTGAGACAAACGGTGTGGGGCGAGTTACGCGCCAAACTTTTGTCCAGAATAAGTATGAGCAATAACAATAGTGATGCTTTCAAAAAAGCACCACTAATAATAAGTATGCAAGAGAACACTAATGATGCCTTGCTTTCAGCAAGCACCATTAATAATAATAATAAGTTTAAATAGGATTTCAGTAAGTTGGCTCTCTCAAGCCAACTTAATAAATAAAAATCTGTCCCAATTCAACAAAAACTTTGTCTAGACGTTGTTTAATGTTAAATCTTCTACTTTTCTTTCATTTTGTGGTAAAATGATCCATTTACCAGCTCAACTCCACCATCAAGAATAGTAACCCTGCTTCAGGCTGCGGAGCAATTTCTGGCCACCACAGCCATTCTCAGTACAAATTACTGGTGGGAGAACGTAAAGGTAAAACAAGGGAGTTCAGCTCTCATACCATGCACTCTGTGATGGCCGCACTAGCAGCCACACATGGAAACAATAACTTACGGTGGTAACTCTTTCATTTGTTTTGAGCACATTACATATTATACAGAATAAATAACTGGACACACTTTAGTTTAAAAAACGTTTTATTAGTTATTTGACTTAGTTTTCTTTTTGGGTGCACACATTTAGTTAACTTTGTCAATTTAGCTAATTTCAGGTTCATTAAGTTCATTAAGTTGTGTTCTGTGAAATTAATACCTTTCTCTTTGAGTTACCAGTTCTTGGAGTTGCTAATGGGGGTCTCTGACTGGCTGACAGGCAAAAGGACTTTCAACTGACTCTCAGCTGTTTAAATAGGGGAGTGGATAATTGGACTGCGCCATATTTTCCCATATCATGGGGGTGGCAGAGTATTCCATTTTTGAGATGTGTTCTTTTCTTTGTTAGCTATATTTTCTTGTTATGATTATTTAATTGATTTATCTTTGGTTCATATCAGGTAGCGTTGGTTTAACATGTGTTGTAGTTATTGTGGTTTGTTTATATATTATGTGTTTTGTTTACCCCCTTTTGTGTCAGAATGGCCTGATCAGCCACTATGTAAGTTTTCCCCATGTCTCAGTCTAGTAGGTCTGTTGGTTTGTCTAGTGATGGCCAGATCGAGGCCTCGTGAAGCAATTGAAACAGTTGAACCAAATGTGCCATATTGTTTCGAGGCTTCGAATCAATCCGACACCTGTCTCAACGGTGACACCTAGTGGTCACTTGCAGGTGTTGATCTGAAACAACCTTGACGAGCCATTAAAAAAATGTGTTGTTTTTTAGGGCCCAAGCCCTGAAAGGGCGAAGGCCCTATTGTTTCCGTAAGGATTATTTTTTTTTTTTCTTCATTATTTTTTTTTTTTTGACTTTTTGCCACTTTTGGGGCCCTTAACATGCTCAAAAACTCTTGAAATTTTGCACACACGTCAGAACCTGCGGCCATCAGGGCCGGGCTGAAGCTGGTACTGGGGCGTGGCAGGGGGGCTCGACAGCGCCCCCTGGAATGGGGTCCGAAAACTTGGTCCATAAATCAAACACGCTTGCATGTAATAATATGAAACTCAGTACACATATAGATCTCATCGGGCCGAACAACTTTCGTGCTCTAAGTTTTACAAAAGCCCAACAGGAAGTCGGTTATTATACGTTGTTTGGAAAACGCATACAATGGAATGTGAAATACTCCTCCTAGGGATTTCATCCGATCGCCACCAAACTCGGTGAGAATAAAGTCAAGACATTGAGGATGAATTCTTGCGAACAGATTTTTGATATCTCGAACGGTTTGGCCGTGGCGAGGAAACGAATTTATGGCGAATAATGGGACACAGGAAGTGTGTTATAACTTCTGCATACTTTAACTGATCTTGATGAAACTTCAGCAGTGTGTTCGTTGTAAGAGGCCGATCACATGGATTTGACTATTGTGAGTCAAAGTTATAGCGCCACCAACTGGCAGCAGGAAGTGTGTCACTTTCAAAATGCTTTGAAGTCACCCTCTTAATTTTACCCGATTTGCTTCAAACTTTATGTGTATAATGTAAACACAGGGCAGATGTAGACCTGTGAAAGGATTATTGATATCTTAGATACTGTTGCCGTGGCAACGCATCAAGTTTTAATATTTTTTTCGGATGCGTTTGAGACTCTTAACATGCTTGAAATTGGATGAAACTCGACAGACACATAACACTTATTAGCCAGTAGACATGTGAAAAGTTTCAGAAACGGGCGTGGCAGGGGGGCTCAACAGCGCCCTCTTGAACAGGGTCTGAAAACTTGGTCCATATATCAAACACGCTTGCATGAAATAATATGAAACTCGGTACACATATAGATTTCGTCGGGCCGAACAACTTTCCCTCTGTCAAGTTTCACGCCAGCCCAACAGGAAGTCGGCTATTTAGGGTTGTTTGGAAACGCATGCTGTGGAATTTAATGTACTCCTCCTAGGGAATTCATCGATTCGCCTCCAAACTCGGTGTGCATGAAGTCAACACATTGAGAATGCTAAATTGCGGACGGATTTTTGATATCTCGAACGGTTTGGCCGTGGCGAGGAAACGAATTTATGGCGAAAAAATGAAACAGGAAGTGTGTTATAACTTCTGCATACATTAACTGATCTTGATGAAACTTCAGCAGTGTTTGTAAGAGGCCGATCGCACAGATGTGACTATTGTGAGTCAAAGTTATAGCGCCACCAACAGGCAGCAGGAAGTACATCACTATTAAAATGCTTTGAAATCACTGTCTTATTTTTACCAGATTTGCTTCAAACTTTATGTGTACAATGTAGACACACGGCAGATGTAAACCTGTGAAAGGATTATTGATATCTTAGATACTGTTGCCGTGGCAACGCATCAAACTTTAATATTCTTTTTTTATGCTTTTGAGACTCTTAACATACTTGAAATTGCATGAAACTCGACAGACACATCACATTTATTATCCAGTAGACATGTGCAAAGTTTCAGAAACGGGCGTGGTGAGGGGCTCAGTAGCGCCACCTTTAGTCATAAGTGGGGGGGTTAGTTTTATCAACAGCAACAAAACTTGGTATGTGTATTGTTCTCATCAAGACGGACAACTTTCTAATTTACATGAACCATCTCCGACCAACAGGAAGAGAGATATTTTGGTTTGAATGTGGATTTTCTGAAGAATTTTCTCTCCCTCTCTCTGTGTCTGTGTGTGTGTGAGGGGAGGGGGGGGGGGGTTTGACTATTGCTTTTATATTGTTAATCAAGGTTTCAGGGGCTTTTGGGGTCCTTAACGTGCTCAAAAACTCTTGAAACTTTGCACACAGGTCAGAACCCACGGCCATCAGGGCCGGGCTGAAGCTGGTACCCGGGCGTGGCAGGGGGGCTCAACAGCGCCCCCTTGAACGGGGTTCTAAAACTTGATCCATATATCAAACAGGCTTGCATTAATTAATATGAAACTCGGTACACATATAGATCTCATCGGGCCGAACAACTTTACCCCGGTCAAGTTTTACGCCAGCCCATCAGGAAGTCGGCTATTATGGGTTGTTTGGAAAACACTTGCTGTGGAATGTGAAATACTCCTCCTAGAAAATTCACTGTGTCCCCTTCAAACTCGGTGTGCATGTAGTCAAGACTTTGAGGATGCTAAATTGCGGACGGATTTTTGATATCTCGAACGGTTTGGCTGTGGCGAGGAATCGAATTTATGGCGAGAAAAGAGAAACACGGAAGTGGAATAACTTCTGCATACATTAACTGATCTTGATGAAACTTCAGCAGTGTGTTCGTGGTAAGAGGCCGATCAGATGGATGTAGCTATTGTGAGTCAAAGTTATAGCGCCACCAACTGGCAGCAGGAAGTGTGTCACTTTCAACATGCTTTTGACAAAAGTGGGGGGGGTTAGTTTTAACTACAGTAAAGAAAAAATAGTTTGTATATTGTTCTCATCAAGCCGGACAACTTTCTAATTTACATTCAATAGCTCTGGCCATCAGGAAGTCAGATATTTTGGTCTGAATGTGAATTTTTTTGCAAAATCAGCCTCTGAATTTTTAGCCACTCCTCTTAAACTATTTATTTTATTCGTACCAAACTTTTTCAACTTGATGAAACTACATTAAATATGCTAAATTGTGAATGGATAATAAATATCTCAAACGGTTTTGCTATGGCGAGGGATTAAATAATGTCCAAAAAGGAAACACTAAAAATCTTCTAAAAATGTAATTATATACCATTTATTTCTATATAAAAGTATACAAATATCACAACTAAACCCATTTTATTCTGTTTTTGCAATTCAAGAAGAATGAAAAAGTTAAAACAGGCTATTTAGTGCTATTTGGTTCAACAAAAAAGCAAACATAGGGCTATACTGCCCTCTTGTGTCCAAAAGGACATCAAAATAGTATATAAAACTTTTTACCAGGTAGGCCAATATTGTATTTAAATATACATTTATTAGGTATGTGTCTGAGGATATTTTCCCACCGGTTAATCGACGTGTGACACGAATGGGTGCTTTTAAATCGCTAATATAATAGTGAAAGAAAAATAATGATAATGTTGCACACACAAATCACACACATGTGGGAAAGAATGATGCTTTTAAACAACACTAAACCGCCATTAGGTGTCGCCAGGCATCCATCTTAATAAGCGAGTCATTGATTCATTCGTTCAAACGATTCGTTCGAATGAGTCGATCATGATTAAGACAGATGTTTATGGATTGATCATTCAATCTTTGAGTCAACCGATTCGTTAAAAATGCTGAATCGTTCAGTTATGAGAAAACACGTGATGGTTCTGCCGTGATCTTTGTTTAACTATTTTCGCTGCTGAAACAGAACAAAAACAGTCAACATTGCATCTAAAATGTAAGTGACTTAATTGTAACTGTTTATTAACCTGTTGTATGAAATCTAGGGGTGGGAGAAAAAATGTATTCTTAGATGCATCGCGATGCGGACGTGGACGATTCTGAATCGATTCACAAATGTCAAAAAATCGATTTTCTAAAAAAATATTTTTCTAATAACGTAATATTGACGGAAGGCAAAAGGCGGAACTCTAAGCGGACGTGCGTGCAGTCTGTGGCGCGCACATAACAGAGAAGTTTCTTCTGCTCACCAAGGCTGCATTTATTTGATTAAAAATACAAACAAAAACAGTAATATTGTAAAATATTATTCCAATTTAAAACAGCTGCTTTCTATTTTAATATATTTTAAACTGTTATTTATTCCTGTGATCAAAGCTGAGTTTTCAGCATCATTACTCCAGTCGTCACTGTCACATGATCCTTCAGAAATTATTCTAATATGATGATTGATACTCAAGAAACATTCAATATTATTTTAAATGTCGAAAACAGTTGTTAAGGTTAACAGCCTATGTTAAGGTTATGTTACCTGAGTTAAGTTCTGTTAAGTTGACCTCTTTTATTGGCCCAGAATTTTCTGTTATTCTATAAATTAGTGTTTTTTTGTTTTTGTAAATAAAAACTTATTTTTTTGGAAACCTATTTTCTGACTCCTCATGCCTGCCAGCTTGGTCTCTCACACACTCATTTAGTTTAAATGCATTTTATAATAGATATTAAGGCTTTAGAGATGATTGGCTTTAGAGATTTCATGCAGCTGTAATGTACCCTGGAAATCCAGAGTTCTTGTTGAATGTTGAAGTTGCTCAGCGAGTTACTCTGGCGTCGCGTAATGATGCTCATTAAATATGCCCTTGTATCCGAGCTGCACCAATCACATCGGGTTATCTGATATAGGTGGGCCAGAGGCGAGCTAAACAGATGTCATTAGTAAACATTGCAAGATGGCTATGGATGAACACCAGTTGTTTGAAAAGGCTTTGGCCGCTACAATGAACGAGTTAGACTTGGCTTTTTAGCTAAAAGAGGAACATAAGATGCTGCTTGAATCGCTCCTTTGCAAGAACGACGTTTTTGCTGTTTTGCCGACCGGATACGGCAAGAGTCTAATCTACCAGTTAGCTCCGCTGGAAGCTAAGCGTATGGGGTTTATTGTTGTGATTGGTCGTAGTGTTATCCAATAGCGTGCAGTGAGATTTTTAAATGCATGCTTGGTGCCGCCCCTCGAGCTGGGCGATTTTCATTAGTCGATGCCAGACCATTAATCTTTCAGGTTTAGGTCTGGACACTGGTCAGCGACAGTGACACCTGGAGGGGCGTGATTGGGAGGAACGGCCCCCCTGATCTGAAACCGAGTGGTGTTCTGTTATTGGACTTCTGTGCTAGTCACAGCTTGTCCATAACGAACACCATGTTCAAGCATAAGGGTGCTCCGGGAGTATGGGGTCCGGGGCCCTTTGCTAAGGGCTATCCGGTCCCTGTACGACCGGAGCAGGAGCTTGGTTCGTATTGCCAGCAGTAAGTCAGACTTGTTCCCGGTGCGTGTTGGACTACGGCAGGGCTGCCCTTTGTCGCCGGTTCTGTTCATAATTTTTATGGACAGAATTTCTAGGCGCAGCCAGGGGCCGGAGGGGGTCGGGTTTGGGGACCACACGATTTCATCTCTGCTCTTTGCGGATGATGTTGTCGTGTTGGCCTCATCAGACCAGGACCTCCAGCATGCACTGGGACGGTTTGCAGCCGAGTGTGAAGCGGCTGGGATGAAAATCAGCACCTCCAAGTCCGAGGCCATGGTTCTCAGTCGGAAAAGGGTGGTTTGCTCGCTTCAGGTTGGTGGAGAGCTCCTGCCTCAAGTGGAGGAGTTCAAGTATCTTGGGGTCTTGTTCACGAGTGAGGGAAGGATGGAACGGGAGATTGACAGGCGGATCGGTGCAGCTTCTGCAGTAATGCGGTCCCTGTACCGGTCTGTCGTGGTAAAGAAGGAGCTGAGCCGCAAGGCGAAGCTCTCGATTTACCAGTCAATCTACGTTCCTACTCTCACCTATGGTCATGAGCTGTGGGTCATGACCGAAAGGACAAGATCCCGGATACAAGCGGCCGAAATGAGCTTTCTCCGCAGGGTGGCTTGGCAATCCCTTAGAGATAGGGTGAGAAGCTCGGTCACTCGGGAGGAGCTCAGAGTAGAGCCGCTGCTCCTCCACATCGAGAGGGGTCAGTTGAGGTGGCTCGGGCATCTTTTCCGGATGCCTCCTGGACGCCTTCCCGGGAAGGTGTTCCGGGCATGTCCCACCGGGAGGAGACCCCGGGGAAGACCTAGGACACGCTTGTAGCGTCTGGACCAATCGGACACACACAATTCATTTATTTAATGAATAATCCAGCAAACTCACTGTGAAACTTTCACCAAAACTTAACATCCCAAATGATGCTAACACCCTGGCAGGATGGTGTCTTGTTACAGGAAACACAGGGGGGGTTTACGACCAAAAGGTATGTGGCTGCATGTGTAAGAGAGAGACAATGGGGGGACAGAAACAATCTTCCATGCAAACTTCGCTGCATTAATCAGAAACTAACTGATCTAGAAATGAACGTGGATCCCAGAAACTGTGTGAATGATTGTGATGTTTTGTGTCCTACTATGTATACACCATGGTATGTATTTTATTATACAACCAACGGTCATTGTAACTTTACCTGTATCATGTCTCCTATCAAATTAATCCTCATTTGATGACTCACGCTTTGATGTGCATCACCTTCTCTTAGAATGCAGTGTGGATTTGTTATATCTATCTGAGTATTAATGAACAGAAAAAGAGGGCTTGAGACAGCGTTGTAAATCTTTCCCACAAAGGAAACTCCCGCCAGAAATTCCCTCTTTCTGATTGGTTCAAGTCGTGCCTTTTGGTTAAGCTTTAAAAGGCCCTTCCGTTAGCCCTGCCTCTCGCTCTCTCAGCGATTCTCAGCCGACAACAACGCAGTTTCTGCTGTTACTGACTGGGAAAACTTGGGGGCGCCGCGCCGTCCAGCGTGCCCTCAGCAGGCTTCGACTCACAACAGCCATGTGCTCGAAGCCACCATGCTCTTCTTCAAGGCCACAGACTCATCAACAAATTCAATCTTCAACAACTCCAAGAATTGACCAACTGCCATGCAAGTATTCCTTGATGAGATTGCTATGAAATAAGCTGATGGTTCTTCTTCTCATACTGAGATCTTATTCCATAGTTCTATTTCCTGTTCCACACCACTCACCCCTTTACCTATGCATGTATGTATGGATGTATGAATGTATTTATGTTTGTTTAGTGTTAGTTATGTTTGTGATTTAGTTAATAAAATTTGTGCACGATTATGAATTTGGTTTCTGATCCTCTGTTTGCATACAAAGTCCCTTTTACGATTTTGATCTTGCTACATGCTAATTGCTGTACATAAGGAATAATTATTTTTCAATACAACAATACATTTGTATTGTTTTTTGGGGCCGTATTCACAAAGAATTTTAAGGCTAAAAGTAGCTCCTAACTGGCGAATTTAGGAGCAACTCCTACAAATAATGGGCGTGTCTCTCGTAACTTTAGGACTCCTAATTTTTTTGACTAAGAGTAATTCACAAAGCATTTTAGCCCTAAAAGTAGCACCTAAGCCTGGGACAGCTTAAAAGAAGTCGAGAGGACTCCTAACTCACTAAGACCTATTCACAAACCGCTTTTTGTGGCATTTCACGTCGCGATGTTTCGTACGCGGCGGCTACAGGAGCTTCCAATCGCGAGGGAACAATTTTGCATTGTAGGCATAACTAGGGATGCAATAACGCCACCAACAACAACCAAAACTAGGCTACTCATTCATTGCATGTTAACTAATTGTAACGTTTGATTGTGAATCAAATTAAAATGTTCTTCTCTTTGCAAACGTAGGCAGAGGCATATAGTGACAGATTAATTCAAAAATGTTGCAAAGATATTGCATCAATCCATATGTTTCATTAGGCTACTAGGCTATTTGTTTTTCCTTACTCTTTATTCATTTAGGCTATTTATTCAGTTATTCATCATCTTCCGTCCTTCGCACTACTTGTGTAGCGCACGCATTCTCAGACCTGTCACCTGTCAATCATCATCGTAGGGGAGGGGTTTGGAATCATTCCCGCGTTACAATCATCAGCCAATCAAGGTGGTCACTTCAGTCAAGCTCGTGCATGAGTAATGACGTCATCCATAGCAACAAAGACTCACTCTTAGTTTAGGAGTTGTCATTTTTCTTTACTAAGAGTAGGTCTGAAAGGCGTTGTGAATAACTTTTAAGAGAAAACTCCTAGCTAAAATCTTTTAGTGCGATTTAGGAGTACTCCTAGTGGTACGATAAAATGCTTTGTGAATACGGCCCCTGATGTGCTGTGGAATCTCATTCCAGGCTTTAGTGAGCACATGAAAAAAAGATCTCTGTCCATAGCAGTTCCTAAAAGCAGGTAAAGGCAAAAGTCCATTTGTAATAGATCTCGTAGTGCGCTCGTACCTTGAGCTGAGTTTTTTGAACCAACGCAGTCAGTGCTGATGAAGTGTGTCCATTTAAGATTTGATAATACAGATTTATCCCATG
Source organism: Scardinius erythrophthalmus (assembly GCF_964197995.2). NCBI lineage: Eukaryota > Metazoa > Chordata > Actinopteri > Cypriniformes > Leuciscidae > Scardinius > Scardinius erythrophthalmus. The sequence continues at coordinate 38,984,508 of NC_138224.1, read as the reverse complement.
GCTTATTTTATAGTTCTGAAATGTCAAGGCATTACACAAAGATAGTGCAATACAGTGATGAGTCCAGCCTGAAAGCCTGTTGTGGATCTTATAGGCTCTATTCCCAGTGGGCATTTGATGTCAATTTAACATCAATATGACATCAAACTGATGTCAAAATTAGGTCACGAAATAGGTCAAAAATGAAAGTCATATTGACGTCAAAGTGTTGATGTCAATTTGACGTCAAGAGTTTGACCTCTATCAAGAGTTTGATAATAAGTCATTTTGCCAAACAAAAAGGTGAAACGCATGGCCGTACACTTATTACCAGCTTCACTTACACTAACCAGATTTACTTTATTTAATTTCCCGGTTTAATGAAATCATATTTTGCATTTTAAAGTCACCATGATGGTGGTTAGCGTTTGCTTTAGTTGTGCTCTTGACCCTTAGCTTTTTAATATACATTTTTTCTCTGGCTGCTAGCTAAAGCTTGTTGTAGCTAAAAAAGCCATGAGAAAATGATATCAGGAGATGTTGGCTGTTTATTGATGGTGATGATGATGATGATGATATCATCATGTAAATGCCTGAAGCCCTGATCTTATTCAGTGTCTTATGTTCTGATTATATAGGACTTGCGGTTTCAAAACTGTTTTATTCATAACAGAAGTAATTTGATTCTACAGCATGTCTAGCAGTTTTGTTTATCAAATAATGTACTTGGTTTTTAAAAACTATTTAGTGTACAAAACCTGTCATCTATGGCATTACTTAGACGCACACAGACATCAAGAAACAGCATATGAATCTCAACAATGGTGACAATCGAACAAAATATCCAGATAATCAGATCAACTCCAGGTGCATAATTTATTAAAGCTGCAATGCATGCTGGGAGATTTTGGTGAGTTTTGATTGGTGGTACCCAGCATGCACTGTGGCATGAAGCATTTCATTGATTGTCACCATTGTTGAGAGTCATACACTGATTCTTGATGGCTAAGTAATAATGTAGAGGAAAACGTTTAATGCACTAAATGTTTTTAAAATCCATTATAGTCTTCGATAAACAAAATTGCTCTAATGCTGTAAAATTAAATAGATTCGATTGTAATACGTCATAAAAAACATAAATTCTATATAATCAAAACATTTGACACTGAACACGATTAGGGAATCAGGCATCATTTACATGATGGTATTGACGTCATCATCTATAAACAGCCAACATCCCCTGACCTTATTAGTCAGGTCCCAAAATAGATAAATAGCCCTGGATAAGATGCAGTAGGCATTTTTGAGGAAAAGTACTTCAAGTGTTGTTTCTATATGATTTTTAGGTGCTGAATCCATTTCTGCCGTATAACAAGTTGTAAACATCACTGTTTTGACATAAACCATAAAAACAAAATGGCTACCAAAAAAAAAAGTTTTAATGCATTTATTGCAGTTTAAACATTAAACATTAGAACTAAAACTATGCATTCTCAGAATATTTAAACATGTAAACAATGAAAAAACAACATTAACATGAAAGGTATAGTTTTTAATGGCTGCTGGAATTATGCCAAGGTACACTGGGAAGCATATATCAGTGGAAATATGCAATTATGCCCAGCCCGAAGGGGGGGGACTTGGAATACACATGACCCCAGGGGGCTGCATATTGAGAATCACTGGGGTGTCCAGCTGCAGGTGGAATATTTCAAACCCAGGGGTGGCAAGGTAGCTTGCCGAGGGAAAGACACATGCTCAGAGAGGCTTACAGTGGACTACACACGTGGGGGTTGCCCAGAGGCCGTGTTAGGTGTCGCCCAGCCTGCAGATCTACATATGTCTGTTAGCGAGGCGCCATGCGCTAGAGCCCAAGAGGATGCCACACTCCGGGTGGAGCAGGCCGTCACATCAAGGGGGCATGGTCGACCTTGCTGCTGGTAAGCCAAAGCAATGGCGTCCACTATCCAGTGAGACAACCTTTGCTTGGAGAGAGCCTTTCCCTTCAGCTTCCCACCATGACAGACAAAGAGCTGGTCTGAAGTCCTGAAACAATGCATCCTGTCTACGTAAGTATGGAGGGTGCGTACTGGACAGAGCAGTGCCAAGGCTGGGTCTGCCTCCTCCAAGGGCAGCGCTTGCAGGTTCACCACCTGGTCTCGAAAGGGTGTGGTGGGAACCTTGGGCACATATCCAGGCCGGGGTCTCAGGATCACGTAAGAGTTAGCCGGTCCAAATTCCAGGCACGCTTCGTCACCCGAAAATGCCTGCAGGTCCCCTACCCTCTTGATGGAGGCCAATGCAAGCAGGAGCACTGTCTTCATTGACAGGAACTTAAGCTCCACTGATTGCAAAGGCTCAAAGGGAGCACTCTGCAGAGCAGTTAAAACCACTGAGAGGTCCCAAGAGGGAACGAGAGGAGGGCGAGGAGGATGTAGTCTCCTTGCTCCTCTCAGGAAACTGATGATCAGGTCGTGCTTTCCAATGCACTTACCATCAACTGCATCATGATGTGTGGCAATGGCGGCACCATACACTTACAGGGTGGAGGGAGACAACCTTCTCTCCAACCCTTCTTGCAAGAAGGAAAGCACGACACTGATCGGGCCTTTCGTGGGTTCTTTAAGTTTAGAAGAACACCAGTTGACAAAGAGGTTCCACTTCAACGCATAGGCATGTCTCGTGGACGATGCTCTAGTCTAGCAGAAGTGATGGTAGCCACCACCGCTGGTGGTAGGGTACTCAAACCTGCCTCGTCCCGTCCAGGAACCACACATGGAGGTTTCAAAGATCGGGACGAGGGTGCCATAGGGTGCCCCGTCCCTGAGAAAGCAGGTTCTTTCTCAGAGGAATTGGCCAGGGAGGTGCTGTCACGAAGAGTACTAGTTCTTGGAACCAGGAGCGGTTGAGCTAATACGGGGCAACCAAAATTACCTGCTCCTCGTCCTCCCTGATCTTGCGCAAAGTCTACGTAAGAAGGCTCACTGGGGGAAAACGCATACTTGCAGAGGCCCCGCGGCCAGCTGTGCGCCAGTGCATCCGTGCCGAGCGTGCCCTCGGTCAGAGAATAAAACAGGTCGCAGTGGCAAGAGTCGTGGGAGGCAAACAGATCTACCTGTGCGTCCCCGAACTGATCCCAAATCAGATGAACCGACTGGGAATGGAGTCCCCATTCTCCAGCGAGAGGCCGAAACCGAGACATATCAGCTGCACGGTTCAGGTCTCCCAGGATATAAATGGCTCGAAGCGACCTCAGATGCTTCTGACTCAATATGAGGAGGTGGCAGGCGAGTTGCGACATACGGCGGGAGCGCAGACCACCTTGTCGGTTGATGTACGCTACTGTGGCGGTATTGTCTGATCGGACTAATACATGCTGACCCCTGAGCAACGCACAGAAGCGGTGCAGGGTGAGACGTACAGCCAGCAACTTGAGGCCATTGACATGCCAAAGGCGCTGGGGTCTTGTCCAGGAGCCTGCGGCAGCATGTCCATTGCACATGGCGCCCTAGCCCATTATGGAGGCATCTGTTGATACAACAACATGCCAGGAAACTCGTTCTAAGGGCACTCCAGCCCATAGAAAACTGAGGTTCGTCCACGGGGTGAAGGTCTGACGGCAGTCACTGGGACTCGGAGCGTGCCGTGTTGCCATGCCCACCTCGGGACTTGATCGCAAAGCCAAAGCTGAAGCGGTCTCATATGAAGCAAGCCGAGCGACGTTACTGCGGCTGCGGATGCCATATGCCCCAGGAGCCTCTGAAATAGTTTCAGTGGAACCGCACTCTTGCCCTCGAACTGACGAAGGCAAATTAGCAGTGACTGCGACTGGCACGCTCATAAGCTGCACGCACATGGCGACCGAGTCGATTTCCATACCGAGAAAAGAGATCCTCTGCACGGAGCAGAGTTTGCTCTTCTCCCAGTTGACCCGAAGGCCCAGACAAGCTAGGTGCCGCAGCACTAGGTCCCTGTGTTCGCAAACCTTGTCTCGAGAGTGAGCTAGGATCAGCCAGTCGTCGAGAGGAACAAGGGCTGCCTCGACAACCTTTGTGAAGACGCGAAGAGACAGGGCTAGCCCGAAAGGGAGAACCGCGCACTGGTATGCCTGCCCCTCGAATTATATATATATATATATACTGGTATGCCTCATTTGCATATGTAAACATGACATTTCAGAAAACTTGTAATGCAAAAAATGTCTGTCTCTATGTAAGTGAAAAACTGGAAAGGTTTTATGGTGATATCTATAACTTAAAATTTTTACCCTATCCACCTGTAGTGTTTTGGCTGTGAATAATGCACCTATTGTTTCAATGACAATTACAAGAAAATGGGACCCTTATTTCAATGTTATATGGTGGATCCTTATTCAGGAGACATTGAACTTTCTAAAAATGTGGTATAACAACTTTTCCTCAAAAATGCCTACAGGGTTACACAATCTTGAAGATTCGGACCTGACTATATCTTCTCATGACTATTTTGCCTATAACAAGTATAGCAGCCAAAGAACTTTTATATTAAAGAGAGAAGGGTCAAGAGCAAACTAAAGCAAACGCTAACCACCATCATGGTGACTTTAAAATACAAAATTTTAATGATTTCATAAAAATGGAAATTATATAAAGTAAATCTGGTTAGTTTTAAGTGAAGCTGGTAATAAGTGTACGGCCATGCGTTTCACCTTTTTGTTTGGCAAAATGACATCAGCAGAGGTCAAACTCTTGACGTCAAATTGACATCAACACTTTGACGTCAATATGACTTTCATTTTTGACCTATTTCTTGACCTAATTTTGACATCAAGGTGCCCGCTGGGTTATAAAGTCTTATTACTGGTTCAAGGATCTCATTTGTTGTGAGAGATCAAACAGGTAAACAATACGACAGAGTGGACATAATGATGGCATGAAGATATGTTTCAGAAACAAAAAGCAACAAATATGGTCTAATTTTACTATAAACAAATAACTTTTGGTTTAACTTTCTGGTTAGGGTTTGGACATGCTCACGATGAGTGAGATGTGAGTCAAGAGAGACTCTCAGATATTTATATGTGGATACAATTGAGAGCTTTTGATCAGAAAAGGTGATGGGATTGGATATGGATAGCTGTCTCCTAGATGAGTAAAAATACATACATTCTGTTTTCTTAATATTAAGTGTTAAATGGTTATCTTGCAGCCAGTTATGTAAATGCTGCAGAAAGTTCGTAATTAATTGTGTCAATGTTTGGGCCAGACAGAAAAATAACAGTGTCATCAGCATATAACAAAGAACTAGAAAAATTAAGCACATAAGGAACATCATTAATGTACATAAGGAAAAGTAAAGGACCCTAAATGCTGCCCTGTGGAACTCCCATTGAACACACTCGTGGCTGTGATGTTACTGAGCCGATTTTTACAGTCTGAGATCTGTCACTTAAATATGATATAAACATATCTAATGCGGAGAAGGACAAATTAAGAGAAAGAAGTTTATTTAACAAAATTTGATGATTAACTGTGTCGAAGGCTTTTCGAAAATCTATGTATATAACTCCGGTAACCTGACCCTTATTTAAAGACGCACGTATCTGCTCAGTAAAAAGCAGCAAAGCCGACATGGTTGACCGCAAGAGTCGAAAGCCATGCTGGCAATCACTGAGCAGGTTATTGTTTTCAAGGTAATTGATTAGTTGATTATATATAATGTTTTTTCAAGTAACTTGGAAACAGTTGGGAGAATTGCAATTGGGCGGTAGTTGGAGACATTGGTTGGATCATCAGACTTAAAAATCGGGGGGTGGTCTGGGCCGTTTTCCACACGGCAGGAAATACTGATTGCCTAATACACAGATTAACTAAATGATGAAAAAGTGGTATAAGAGTACTGGCATGAGTTTTAAGAAAAATCATGTTTAAATTCTTTACATCGCAAGCATGGGAAGCATTCAAAGAACACAAAATATTAGTTATATCATTTTGTGCGATTTCAGAAAAAGGCAGTTGTTTTCAGAAGTTTAGATGAATTATCAATCCAATTCAAATTAATGTCACCAAGAATAACAAGCTCCTTAGTTTTAAAGGTGAACTAAGTAACTTTTTTACCTTAACTGAACAGCTTCGGAGTCATTGGAATGGTTATATTACTTATTTCGGGTTGAATGGTGGTCGTTTCGCACCCCCCTGGTGCCCGTGAGCGGAAAATTCGCACTTGCAACTTTGAGCCGGCGGGCCGCCGGGGCAGGAAGTATCGCGTGATATCAGGTCTCGCGATGTAAACAATTGCTTTACGGCCAAAAGAAATCTGCTAAAATGCTGTCAATATTGCGCTCCCTCACGCTGTTCAAACCCGAATGAAGAAGACGTTTTAAAGAATGTCCCATCTGCTTTGATGTCGTTGATCTACTAGCCTCTGGTGTCTGAGAATCACCAACGAGTTTTTACAACAGTGTTGTCAAATATCTATACCGAAGCTGTGGGGGGAGCTCTAGAGAGAAACCTGCGAGCAAAAAGCGAGAATACAGCGAAGAAATCCCGAAGCTACTGAGTGCTGCTTTAACAGATTTTATTAAGTCAGAGAACTGCATTTGGAGGCTTGTATGTGACAATAATAGTAACTGAGAATTGATTTGTAAAGTGAACAACTAGTTGAAGTGACTCTGAAACTGTTGAAAGTTTTACTATAGAATGTGCATATTTTTTATTTACATAAAGAGCAACACCACCACCAATTTTATCAGTCCTGTCTCTGCGATATAATTAATAGTTTTCAATCGCAAGGAAGGAATCTGATATAACAGGGGTCAGCCATGATTCAGATATTGCCATGACATGAGCCTTGGTTTGGGCAAGCATGATTTTAAATTCATCCAGTTTGGGAACAAGGCTTCTCATGTTTAGATGACAATTTTGAAACCTCTAATTCTACCAAGTTGGCATAAAGTAACTGGATTTTTCCTTAGACACGATGGTCTTTTTTTGTGCTCTAACAGGTTTAGAATTAAAGCCTGGAATAACAGGAGGAGATTTAAATAGCAACTGAGGTATAGTCGATATGCCTACAGGTTGTTGAATGCACTGCAGTTGAGATAGGTCCATGTGTGGGACACCTGCATGTAAACCCAGGCCCAGAGTGTTATTTAAAACATGAGTATAAAATCCCAGGAAATATAGAAAAGTTGACAAAGGCATTTTTGCCAGGACCAGGGTTAAGTTCAATATTTCCAATGAATAAAAGAACAGAGAGTAAGAGTCTTGACGAGGACTGTCGGCGCTTATTTACAGTAGCGTCTCTCTTGCCCATAGGTTTAAACTTAGTCATTTACCCACCGGTGGAAGAGGACAGCGCGGGTTTAAATGACTGTTCGTTCAAACTGGGGAGCGATGTTAAGACGAGAAGCAATACTTGTATGATCCTCTGGTCGCATATAAGGAAGAGTATTGCAGAGCTGGAGCAATGCAAGGCCGGCCAAACGAAAGCCAGGCTTGCTCTCCAGATACGGCTCCTCCGTGCTGATCATTGGGCGCACACCGCAACCCGCCTGGACCGGCCGCAGACCAAGGTTATAATCGTTAACGAAAACAAACGAAAAAACGAAAACTAGGTGGGAAAAAACATTGTCGTTAACTGAAATAAAAATAAAAACGAGGCATTACAAAAAAACGATAACTAACTAAAACTGTAATGTGTGTTTGGCAAAACTAACTAAAATAAAATTATAGAGTAAATGTCCTTAGTTTTCGTCTTTGTCAAGGTCTTTAATTTTTTAATGCTATTTAAAACACGCAGTGTAATCCTTCAGCTGCATTTCCTTTACCCATGCGTCTCTCACATGCGCGCGCGTGCACACACACACACACACACACACACACACACACACACACACACAGCGTGTCAGTGTGTTAATGTCGATCCGAGAAGCGATTGCGCCTTCTTTAGAAAGTTAACTAGTCGCAAGTTTGAGGTAAAATGCACTTTTTGGTTGTGGTTGTCCATGTCAAAACAGTATAAGCTGTATTAAATAATGTTATGTCATTTTTATGTCATTCTCATGGCCGACGTGTTTTGGAGAAAAACATTTATTTCATAATGTGATTTACCCCCCAATTTAAATTCTTTTACTTCAATGGAAGGTTAGATTTTTGCGAATTTTTTGAAGGAAAGATCAAAAGGATAAACAATGCAGGTTTATTTTTTCACAACCATTTTTGTTCATATTTACCTGGGGTGCCATCAATGCTGACCACCACTGTAAATGGTGATAATACTGCATGTTGCGCTATTGAGCCACTCTTGAGCCACAATTACTGCATGGGTAATTCCTTCACGCGACAGCCCTTCATTCTATAACCCAAATGTACAAAAATAAATATAATCAGTAGTGTTGTTTTTGGCGGCCTGTTTTAATTTCAGTTTTAGTGTAGTCTTTGTGTCAAGCTGTCATTTTAGTTTTTATTAGTTTTAGTCATGTTCATACTCTTTTTAGTCTAGTCAAGTTCCAATCGACTAAAAGTCTGAGCGTTTTAGTCTTATTTTAGTCAGAATTATCTAATCTAGTTTTAGTCGACGAAAACTGATGACATTTAGTCTAGTTTTAGTCAATGAAAATTGTATTTTAGTCTCTTCTTAAGGTGGGCGTACACGGTGCGATTTTTGCTGTTTTTACGAGCTCGCAGATGATTTTTTTCACTCGGGAGAAATCGAGTGGAATCAGTGATGCTCGCATGGTCGCGGCTCGCAGCGTGTGCGAGGAATGCCGAGCCGAGCACGTTATGAGCACCTCTCCGACCTCCCGCTCATTTTTAAACACGTTTAAAAAATTCGGAGAGTCAGCCCGATTTTCACCAGCTGTCCCCTATTGCCAAATCATACACAACCACATCAATGGGGCTATACCTCAGTGGCAGCAACCATACAGTGTGCGCATACACTGTCACACACACTTTTCACTTTTCAACAAATCATTTGCACACACATTTCTGTCATTTTTCTATCTGAAGCTTTGCCTGCATGCAACATTGACGGTGTCTGTGTTTTATCGCGTGATTGCTGCCGGCTCGGGATACAATTCGTGCAGGACAGTCGTGCCGTGTACCAGCTGCTTTGACACGATTATCAGTTAAACTGACTCGCAACGTGTGCAATATCTCACGACCTCCCGAGTGTCCTAACTCGAAACCGTGTACGCCCGCCATTAGTAATGCAATTCTATTTAACCCAGTCAATATAGTGAACCGCTATGGAGAAAATAGCAAAAATAGCAAACAGAAAAGTAACACTCGTCTCATTCGTGGAGGTTGAAAAACAAGTTCTTTGTGACATCCAAGATTTATTGAATTAAAATTTAAATGCAAAAGAAAAGGCATGAGAGTCATCTGTTTTTGTCAATTTTAAGTTATAATTTAAAATGTTTGCCATTTTAATATAACTACATGGCTAAATATTTTACCACTTGCTTATAAATCTAGATAGAAGTAGCGCATGGAATAATACGTTTAAGTTGTGCTTAAAAGCGAATTACGTCTATTAAAGAGTACACGTACAAATAGAATCGCAATGCTGACAACTTTTTAAAAATAAAAGTAGCTGATAACTTCTGGATTTGAAATACAAATAGTAAGTATGTTTTTGTGGTACAGTTACGCACTGCAAACGCAGCATATGTGAAAGCACTATAGCACGTGCTGCTCCTGCACCACACACACACTGCACACGGAGGATGTGTGAAACAGACGTCAGACTTAACTTTGTTTGTTGTCGTTTACGCTAACTCACCGCAGCTGCATCTTCTAAATAATGCTGCGAGAGGGGCTTGAGGAAGTGACGTCGCCTGCGTCTGCGCAGTGCGACCTGATGCAGCCCCTGAAGTGAGACACGGGAAACAGAAATACTGCAAAATAATAATAATAATAATAATAAATATAGCTGCAAGCAGCAATTACCGGGGCCAAGCAGAATAAGACGACAAGACATGCCAACATGTCTGAAAGTGTCAGACCAACTGCAACAATGAGCAATTATAGACTTTAAAGAGGATTTTATGCAAAATGCCTGAAAAATCATAGAAACAATAATTAAAAATATGATTTTATGGATTATCACTTTCGACCAATAGGTGGCGCAGTTACAAAACTGATGTGATGTGGTCAGAGTGAAGTGACAATGACACATACAAAGTTTGGTGTCAATATGTCAAGGCATTGCAGAGATAAAGCCTGAATAGTGCTATTAGCATCATGCCTCAACTTTGCTGCTGCGCTATACGAAAACGGTTTTGTCTATCGACACGAAATCCATAACTTTTAGTCGGCACGGTCTGGAGATGATACGATTCGATTTTGGTGAAAATCGGACAAACGGTCTAGGAGGAGTTCGAAAAAGTAGGTTTTGACTGAACATCAAGATGGCGGACAGGAAGTTCGGCCAAATAAGGAAAACTTGGTATCTATGTTCTCGGCTTGACCCAAGGAATCTATTAAGACCAGTGGCATTTCAATAGACAGATTTATTCAAAAGTTATTAGCCTTTTTGGAAATTTTGTTATAACTTTTGACCACTAGGTGGCGCTGTTTCGAAATATTTTGAGTACCTTCAGGGGATGGTGCTGAAGGCACATTCTGAGTTTCGTAATATTACACCAATGCATTTGTTTAGTATAGCATTTTATTTCACAAAACTCTATTGAAATCAATGGGAATTTCATGTTTTGTTCTATTATAGCGCCACCAAGAGGCTCAGTCCCACCATTTTTTTTATGTGTCATCAGAGTGAGCCCATACATATATGTGTCGATTTTGGTGCAATAATCTCAATTTGCTTCGGAGTTATAGACATTTATATGAAAAAACACGTAAAAAATGACTGACACATGACTTTGATTGAATATTACTACCCCTAAACATCAATATTTTCACATTTGGGCATTTGCATGTAGTTAACAAGCTATGATTCCAAACTTCTGACGGTGGTTTCGTCTCAATCGGACAAACGGTTTCGAAGATATAGCCTAATGTTTTTTAAGCGCTAAATCACAATGCTACACAAACCGTTAGGCGAAACCTAACATGTTTGGTATCGTTGGACTCGGCAACAATTCAGGAGTCCAATGAGATGAGTTTCGTGAAAATAAGTTGATCACACCCAAAGTTATAAGCATTTGAAAAAAAAAATTCACCACTAGGTGGCGCTGTTTCGAAACTTCTCACACTCCTTCAGGACATCGTGCTGATGACCCATACCAAGTTTCGTAATAATCCGTTCATGCGTTGTTAAAATACAGCATTTTAGCACAAAATTCAAAATGGCCGACAGTCAAATTGGCCGATATGGCAAAATTGGATATCAGTCGACTCGGCATGACGCCCTGAATCTATCAAGACCAATTTTATGATTTTTGGACAAACTGTTCAGAAGTTATAAGCAAAAATAGCCATTTTTCATATCTCCGGACCAGTAGGTGGCGCTGCGGCGAAACGCAGCATGTAGCCTCAGGTCATGCTTGTGATGACATGTACCAAGTTTGGTCTGAATACGATAAACCGTTGCGGAGATACAGCCTTACGACTGTTTTTGTAAGCGCCACGTAAAATTTGTTCGAGCGTTTATCGAAAACGGTTTGACGAATCAAAAAGATTTTAATAACTTTTTGTCACCACTGCCTGAAGATGATCCGATTCAATTTTCGTGCAAATCGGACAAACCGTCTAGGACGAGTTCGAAAAAGTAGCTTTTTAGGAAAATTCAAAATGGCGGCCATGTTTTTATGACGGAAAATGACGTCATAGGGTGCAATCGAATCGTCATGAGCTCAGGAATCAGAGGAAAAAAGGATTTCGCTGATTGGCCTTACGGTTCAAAAGTTATTAGCAAAGTAAAAGTGAAACTTTGGACAGGTGGTGGCGCTAGAGGGAATGACTTAGACACACCAAAATTGGTGTACTTAATGTTGGGACTGTCCTCTATCAGAATGTCAAACCAAAACAACTTTCCCGCAATCGGTTCTATGGGCTGCCATAGACTCCCATGGCGGAAGAAGAAGAAGAATAAATATAGCTGCAAGCAGCAATTACCGGGGCCAAGCAGAATAAGACGACAAGACATGCCAACATGTCTGAAAGTGTCAGACCAACTGCAACAATGAGCAATTATAGACTTTAAAGAGGATTTTATGCAAAATGCCTGAAAAATCATAGAAACAATAATTAAAAATATGATTTTATGGATTATCACTTTCGACCAATAGGTGGCGCAGTTACAAAACTGATGTGATGTGGTCAGAGTGAAGTGACAATGACACATACAAAGTTTGGTGTCAATATGTCAAGGCATTGCAGAGATAAAGCCTGAATAGTGCTATTAGCATCATGCCTCAACTTTGCTGCTGCGCTATACGAAAACGGTTTTGTCTATCGACACGAAATCCATAACTTTTAGTCGGCACGGTCTGGAGATGATACGATTCGATTTTGGTGAAAATCGGACAAACGGTCTAGGAGGAGTTCGAAAAAGTAGGTTTTGACTGAACATCAAGATGGCGGACAGGAAGTTCGGCCAAATAAGGAAAACTTGGTATCTATGTTGTCGGCTTGACCCAAGGAATCTATTAAGACCAGTGGCATTTCAATAGACAGATTAATTCAAAAGTTATTAGCCTTTTTGGAAATTTTGTTATAACTTTTGACCACTAGGTGGCGCTGTTTCGAAATATTTTGAGTACCTTCAGGGGATGGTGCTGAAGGCACATTCTGAGTTTCGTAATATTACACCAATGCATTTGTTTAGTATAGCATTTTATTTCACAAAACTCTATTGAAATCAATGGGAATTTCATGTTTTGTTCTATTATAGCGCCACCAAGAGGCTCAGTCCCACCATTTTTTTTATGTGTCATCAGAGTGAGCCCATACATATATGTGTCGATTTTGGTGCAATAATCTCAATTTGCTTCGGAGTTATAGACATTTATATGAAAAAACACGTAAAAAATGACTGACACATGACTTTGATTGAATATTACTACCCCTAAACATCAATATTTTCACATTTGGGCATTTGCATGTAGTTAACAAGCTATGATTTCAAACTTCTGACGGTGGTTTCGTCTCAATCGGACAAACGGTTTCGAAGATATAGCCTAATGTTTTTTAAGCGCTAAATCACAATGCTACACAAACCGTTAGGCGAAACCTAACATGTTTGGTATCGTTGGACTCGGCAACAATTCAGGAGTCCAATGAGATGAGTTTCGTGAAAATAAGTCGATCACACCCAAAGTTATAAGCATTTGAAAAAAAAAATTCACCACTAGGTGGCGCTGTTTCGAAACTTCTCACACTCCTTCAGGACATCGTGCTGATGACCCATACCAAGTTTCGTAATAATCCGTTCATGCGTTGTTAAAATACAGCATTTTAGCACAAAATTCAAAATGGCCGACAGTCAAATTGGCCGATATGGCAAAATTGGATATCAGTCGACTCGGCATGACGCCCTGAATCTATCAAGACCAATTTTATGATTTTTGGACAAACTGTTCAGAAGTTATAAGCAAAAATAGCCATTTTTCATATCTCCGGACCAGTAGGTGGCGCTGCGGCGAAACGCAGCATGTAGCCTCAGGTCATGCTTGTGATGACATGTACCAAGTTTGGTCTGAATACGATAAACCGTTGCGGAGATACAGCCTTACGACTGTTTTTGTAAGCGCCACGTAAAATTTGTTCGAGCGTTTATCGAAAACGGTTTGACGAATCAAAAAGATTTTAATAACTTTTTGTCACCACTGCCTGAAGATGATCCGATTCAATTTTCGTGCAAATCGGACAAACCGTCTAGGACGAGTTCGAAAAAGTAGCTTTTTAGGAAAATTCAAAATGGCGGCCATGTTTTTATGACGGAAAATGACGTCATAGGGTGCAATCGAATCGTCATGAGCTCAGGAATCAGAGGAAAAAAGGATTTCGCTGATTGGCCTTACGGTTCAAAAGTTATTAGCAAAGTAAAAGTGAAACTTTGGACAGGTGGTGGCGCTAGAGGGAATGACTTAGACACACCAAAATTGGTGTACTTAATGTTGGGACTGTCCTCTATCAGAATGTCAAACCAAAACAACTTTCCCGCAATCGGTTCTATGGGCTGCCATAGACTCCCATGGCGGAAGAAGAAGAAGAATAATAATAATAATAAGAACGCGAACAGAAACAATAGGTGCCTCCGCACCTTCGGTGCTTGGCCCCTAATAATAAGAACGCGAACGGATACAATAGGTGCCTCCGCACCTTCGGTGCTTGGCCCCTAATAAATATAGCTGCAAGCAGCAATTACCGGGGCCAAGCAGAATAAGACGACAAGACATGCCAACATGTCTGAAAGTGTCAGACCAACTGCAACAATGAGCAATTAAAGACATTTAAAGAGAATTTTAGGCGAAATGGCTGAAAAATCATGTAAAAAGTGATTCAAAATATGATTTAATGGATTGTCACTTTTGACCAAAAGGTGGTGCTGTTACGAAATTGATGTGGTGTGGTCAGAGTAAGGAGACAGTGACACATACAAAGTTTTGTGTCAATATGTCGAGGCATTGCAGATATAAAGCCTGAATAGTCATTTTGGCATCATGCCTCAACTTTGCTACTGTGCTATACGAAAACAGTTTCATCAATCGACACGAAATCCATAACTTTTTGTCGGCACAGTCTGGAGATGATACGATTCGATTTTGGTGAAAATCGGACAAACGGTCTAGGAGGAGTTCGAAAAAGTAGGTTTTGAATGAAAATCAAGATGGCGGACAGGAATTTTGGCCAAATAAGGAAAACTTGGTATCTATGTTCTCGGCTTGACCCAAGGAATCTATTAAGACCCGTGGCATTTCAATAGCCAGATTTATTCAAAAGTTATTAGCCTTTTTGGAAATTTTGTTATAACTTTTGACCACTAGGTGGCGCTGTCTTGAAATATTTTGGTTGCCTTCAGGGGATGGTGCTGATGACACAATCTGAGTTTCGTAATATTACACCAATGCATTTGTTTAGTATAGCATTTTATTTCACAAAACTGTATTGAAGTCAATGGGAATTTCATATTTTGTTCAATTATAGCGCCACCAAGAGGCTCAGTCCCACAATTTTTTTACGTATCCTCAGAGTGAGCCCATACATATGTGTGTCAATTTTGGTGAAAATATCTCAATTCGCTTCGGAGTTATAGACATTTATATGAAAAAACACGAAAAAAATGACTGACACATGAATTTGATTGGAAATTAGTACCCCTAAACATCAATATTTTCGCATTTGGGCATTGGCGTTTAACTATCGACCTATGTTTCCAAACTTCTGACGGTGGTTTCGTCTCGATCGGACTAGCGGTTTCAAAGATATAGCCAAATGTTTTTTAAGCGCTAAATCACAACGCTACACAAACCGTAAGGCGAAACCTAGCATGTTTGGTATCGTAGGACTCGGCAACGATTCAGGAGTCTAAAAAGATGAGTTTCGTGAAAATAAGTCGACCACACCCAAAGTTATAAGCATTTGAAAAAAAAAATTCACCACTAGGTGGCGCTGTTTCGAAACTTCTCAGGCTCATTCAGGGCATTGTGCTGATGACCCATACCACGTTTCGTAACAATCCATTCATGCGTTCTTAAAATACAGCATTTTAGCACAAAATTCAAAATGGCCGACAGCCAAAATGGCCGATATGGTAAAATTGGATATCAGTCGACTCAGCATGTTGGCCTGAATCTAACGAGACCGATTTTATGGTTTTTGGGCAAACTATTCAGAAGTTATAAGCAAAAATAGCCATTTTTCATATCTCCGGACCAGTAGGTGGCGCTGCGCCGAAACGCAGCATGTAGCCTCAGGTCATGGTTGGGATGACATGTACCGAGTTTGGTCTGAATCCAATAAAGCGTTGCGGAGATACAGCCTTACGTCTGTTTTCGCAAGCGCTACGTAAAATTTGTTGGTGGGTTTTTTCAAAAATTGCTAAGCGAATCAACTTGAATTCCATAACTTTTTGTCGGCATGGTCTGTAGATGATCTGGTTCAATTTTCGTGAAAATCGGAGCAACGGCCTAGGAGGAGTTCGAAAAAGTAGGTTTTTCGGAAAATTCTAAATGGCGGAAAACTTTCCATGACGGAAAATGACGTCATAGGGTGCAATCGAATCGTCTTTAGCTAGGGAATCAGAGGAAAAAGGAATTTTGTTTCTAGCCCTTGTGGTTCAAAAGTTATTAGCCTAAACATGAGTGCAAATTTGGACAGCTGGTGGCGCTAGAGGGAATGATTTGGAGACTCCAAATTTGCTATGGTGACTGTTCCGTCTGTCCTCTATCAGTGTGCCAAATTGCACAACTTTCCCGCAAGCGGTTCTATGGGCTGCCATAGACTCCCAGAGCGGAAGAAAAAGAAGAATTATTTTTGGTACGCTAACAGATACAATAGGTGCCTACACACATTCTGTGCTTGGCCCCTAATAATAAGGGAACCTTTTTGCCATTTATAGCGCCACCTATGCTCCGATCTGCATGAAACTCGGCACGCTTGTTCACCATGTCATGACACATATGCTCAGCGATTTTCGTGATGTTCTGAGTTTTTGTTTAGGATTTATAGGCTTTTGACTGTATTTTGCCCCGCCCATTTTCCAAATGACCCTGTTATAGCCAACCAAATGCAAAAATTCTACTTTTTTTCGATAACTATTGATCGAGAGAGTCCAGAGAAATGTCCTAGACTGGTTTGGTTCCGATCTGGCGAAAAACCTAGGACTAGTTCGCAAAAGTAGGTTTCGGACAAAATTCGATATAGCAGAAATTTTTCCCTGCCTAAATCAAAATCGGAGATAGCCATTTTGTCCGCCTTGAGCCAAGGATTCCAACGATATAAGACACTTGATCTTGGGACAAACGGTCTAAGAGTTATGGGCGATTTTGTACTTTTGGTCGCTGTAGCGCCACCTATGGGCCATTCGGGGTCATACTCTGATAGGTTGTCCCCAAATTGAGGCCTACCATCTGGCCAGGTTTCACGTCTCTAGGCCTTACGGTTTGGCCTGCACGATGCGTTTTATGAATCCTTACAATTACAATAGGGTTTCAGCATTTCATGCTTGAACCCCTAATAAGAATGAAGGCTTTTTGCCAGTTATAGCGCCACCTATGGTCCGATCTCCATGAAACTCTGCATGCTTCCTCACCATGTTCTGACACATATGCTCATCAATTTTGGTGAAGTCCTGAGTTTTCATTTGGGATTTATAGGATTTTTAGTGTATTTTGCCACGCCCCTTTTCTAAATGAGCCTGTTACAGCCACCCAAATGCAAAAGTTCAACTTTTTTTCGATAATTATTGATCTAGAGAGTCCAGAGAAATGTCCTAGACTGGTTTGTTTCCGATCTGGCGAAAAACCTAGGACTAGTTCGCAAAAGTAGGTTTCGGACAAAATTCGACATAGCAAAAAGAAATTCTGGCCTAAATCGAATTTGGAGATAGCCGTTTTGTCCGCCTTGAGCCAGGGATCACAGTGGTGTAAGACACTTGAGTCTAGGACAAACGGTCTAGGAGTTATGGGCGATTTAGTACTTTTGCACTAAATCTGTAGCTGTAGCACAACGTAAAATTTGTTTGCGCGGTATTCGAGAACGGTTTGACGAATCAACACGAATTCCATAACTTTTTGTCGGTACAGTGTGGAGATGATACGATTCGATTTTGGTGAAAATCGGACAAACGGTCTAGGAGGAGTTCGAAAAAGTAGGTTTTGACTGAAAATCAAGATGGCGGACAGGAAGTTCGGCCAAATATGGCAAACTTGGTATCTATGTTCTCAGCGTGACCCAGGGAATCTATTAAGACCAGTGGCATTTCAATTGGCAGATTTATTCAAAGGTTATTAGCCTTTTTGGAAATGTTGTTATAACTTTTGACCACAAGGTGGCGCTGTTTCGAAACTTCTCACGCTCCTTCAGGGCATCGTGCTGATGACCCATACCATGTTTCGTAAGAATCCATTCATGCGTTCTTAAAATACAGCATTTTAGCACAAAATTAAAATGGCCGACAGCCAAAATGGCCGATATGGTAAAATTGGATATCAGTCGACTCAGCATGTTGGCTTGAATCTAACGAGACCGATTTTATGGTTTTTGGGCAAACTATTCAGAAGTTATAAGCAAAAATAGCCATTTTTCATATCTCCGGACCAGTAGGTGGCGCTGCGCCGAAACGCAGCATGTAGCCTCAGGTCATGGTTGGGATGACATGTACCGAGTTTGGTCTGAATCCAATAAAGCGTTGCGGAGATACAGCCTTACGTCTGTTTTCGCAAGCGCTACGTAAAATTTGTTGGTGGGTTTTTTCAAAAATTGCTAAGCGAATCAACTTGAATTCCATAACTTTTTGTCGGCATGGTCTGTAGATGATCTGGTTCAATTTTCGTGAAAATCGGAGCAACGGCCTAGGAGGAGTTCGAAAAAGTAGGTTTTTCGGAAAATTCTAAATGGCGGAAAACTTTCCATGACGGAAAATGACGTCATATGGTGCAATCGAATCGTCTTGAGCTAGGGAATCAGAGGAAAAAGGAATTTTGTTTCTAGCCCTTGTGGTTCAAAAGTTATTAGCCTAAACATGAGTGCAAATTTGGACAGCTGGTGGCGCTAGAGGGAATGATTTGGAGACTCCAAATTTGCTATGGTGACTGTTCCGTCTGTCCTCTATCAGTGTGCCAAATTGCACAACTTTCCCGCAAGCGGTTCTATGGGCTGCCATAGACTCCCAGAGCGGAAGAAAAAGAAGAATTATTTTTGGTACGCTAACAGATACAATAGGTGCCTACACACATTCTGTGCTTGGCCCCTAATAATAAGGGAACCTTTTTGCCATTTATAGCGCCACTTATGCTCCGATCTGCATGAAACTCGGCACGCTTGTTCACCATGTCATGACACATATGCTCAGCGATTTTCGTGATGTTCTGAGTTTTTGTTTAGGATTTATAGGCTTTTGACTGTATTTTGCCCCGCCCATTTTCCAAATGACCCTGTTATAGCCAACCAAATGCAAAAATTCGACTTTTTTTCGATAACTATTGATCGAGAGAGTCCAGAGAAATGTCCTAGACTGGTTTGGTTCCGATCTGGCGAAAAACCTAGGACTAGTTCGCAAAAGTAGGTTTCGGACAAAATTCGATATAGCAGAAATTTTTCCCTGCCTAAATCAAAATCGGAGATAGCCATTTTGTCCGCCTTGAGCCAAGGATTCCAACGATATAAGACACTTGATCCTGGGACAAACGGTCTAAGAGTTATGGGCGATTTTGTACTTTTGGTCGCTGTAGTGCCACCTATGGGCCATTCGGGGTCATACTCTGATAGGTTGTCCCCAAATTGAGGCCTACCATCTGGCCAGGTTTCACGTCTCTAGGCCTTACGGTTTGGCCTGCACGATGCGTTTTACGAATCCTTACAATTACAATAGGGTTTCAGCATTTCATGCTTGAACCCCTAATAAGAATGAAGGCTTTTTGCCAGTTATAGCGCCACCTATGGTCCGATCTCCATGAAACTCTGCATGCTTCCTCACCATGTTCTGACACATATGCTCATCAATTTTGGTGAAGTCCTGAGTTTTCATTTGGGATTTATAGGATTTTTAGTGTATTTTGCCACGCCCCTTTTCTAAATGAGCCTGTTACAGCCACCCAAATGCAAAAGTTCAACTTTTTTTCAATAATTATTGATCTAGAGAGTCCAGAGAAATGTCCTAGACTGGTTTGTTTCCGATCTGGCGAAAAACCTAGGACTAGTTCGCAAAAGTAGGTTTCGGACAAAATTCGACATAGCAAAAAGAAATTCTGGCCTAAATCGAATTTGGAGATAGCCGTTTTGTCCGCCTTGAGCCACCGATCACAGTGGTGTAAGACACTTGAGTCTAGGACAAACGGTCTAGGAGTTATGGGCGATTTAGTACTTTTGCACTAAATCTGTAGCTGTAGCACAACGTAAAATTTGTTTGCGCGGTATTCGAGAACGGTTTGACGAATCAACACGAATTCCATAACTTTTTGTCGGTACAGTGTGGAGATGATACGATTCGATTTTGGTGAAAATCGGACAAACGGTCTAGGAGGAGTTCGAAAAAGTAAGTTTTGACTGAAAATCAAGATGGCGGACAGGAAGTTCGGCCAAATATGGCAAACTTGGTATCTATGTTCTCAGCGTGACCCAGGGAATCTATTAAGACCAGTGGCATTTCAATTGGCAGATTTATTCAAAGGTTATTAGCCTTTTTGGAAATGTTGTTATAACTTTTGACCACAAGGTGGCGCTGTTTCGAAACTTCTCACGCTCCTTCAGGGCATCGTGCTGATGACCCATACCATGTTTCGTAAGAATCCATTCATGCGTTCTTAAAATACAGCATTTTAGCACAAAATTCAAAATGGCCGACAGCCAAAATGGCCGATATGGTAAAATTGGATATCAGTCGACTCAGCATGTTGGCCTGAATCTAACGAGACCGATTTTATGGTTTTTGGGCAAACTATTCAGAAGTTATAAGCAAAAATAGCCATTTTTCATATCTCCGGACCAGTAGGTGGCGCTGCGCCGAAACGCAGCATGTAGCCTCAGGTCATGGTTGGGATGACATGTACCGAGTTTGGTCTGAATCCAATAAAGCGTTGCGGAGATACAGCCTTACGTCTGTTTTCGCAAGCGCTACGTAAAATTTGTTGGTGGGTTTTTTCAAAAATTGCTAAGCGAATCAACTTGAATTCCATAACTTTTTGTCGGCATGGTCTGTAGATGATCTGGTTCAATTTTCGTGAAAATCGGAGCAAAGGCCTAGGAGGAGTTCGAAAAAGTAGGTTTTTCGGAAAATTCTAAATGGCGGAAAACTTTCCATGACGGAAAATGACGTCATAGGGTGCAATCGAATCGTCTTGAGCTAGGGAATCAGAGGAAAAAGGAATTTTGTTTCTAGCCCTTGTGGTTCAAAAGTTATTAGCCTAAACATGAGTGCAAATTTGGACAGCTGGTGGCGCTAGAGGGAATGATTTGGAGACTCCAAATTTGCTATGGTGACTGTTCCGTCTGTCCTCTATCAGTGTGCCAAATTGCACAACTTTCCCGCAAGCGGTTCTATGGGCTGCCATAGACTCCCAGAGCGGAAGAAAAAGAAGAATTATTTTTGGTACGCTAACAGATACAATAGGTGCCTACACACATTCTGTGCTTGGCCCCTAATAATAAGGGAACCTTTTTGCCATTTATAGCGCCACCTATGCTCCGATCTGCATGAAACTCGGCACGCTTGTTCACCATGTCATGACACATATGCTCAGCGATTTTCGTGATGTTCTGAGTTTTTGTTTAGGATTTATAGGCTTTTGACTGTATTTTGCCCCGCCCATTTTCCAAATGACCCTGTTATAGCCAACCAAATGCAAAAATTCTACTTTTTTTCGATAACTATTGATCGAGAGAGTCCAGAGAAATGTCCTAGACTGGTTTGGTTCCGATCTGGCGAAAAACCTAGGACTAGTTCGCAAAAGTAGGTTTCGGACAAAATTCGATATAGCAGAAATTTTTCCCTGCCTAAATCAAAATCGGAGATAGCCATTTTGTCCGCCTTGAGCCAAGGATTCCAACGATATAAGACACTTGATCCTGGGACAAACGGTCTAAGAGTTATGGGCGATTTTGTACTTTTGGTCGCTGTAGTGCCACCTATGGGCCATTCGGGGTCATACTCTGATAGGTTGTCCCCAAATTGAGGCCTACCATCTGGCCAGGTTTCACGTCTCTAGGCCTTACGGTTTGGCCTGCACGATGCGTTTTACGAATCCTTACAATTACAATAGGGTTTCAGCATTTCATGCTTGAACCCCTAATAAGAATGAAGGCTTTTTGCCAGTTATAGCGCCACCTATGGTCCGATCTCCATGAAACTCTGCATGCTTCCTCACCATGTTCTGACACATATGCTCATCAATTTTGGTGAAGTCCTGAGTTTTCATTTGGGATTTATAGGATTTTTAGTGTATTTTGCCACGCCCCTTTTCTAAATGAGCCTGTTACAGCCACCCAAATGCAAAAGTTCAACTTTTTTTCAATAATTATTGATCTAGAGAGTCCAGAGAAATGTCCTAGACTGGTTTGTTTCCGATCTGGCGAAAAACCTAGGACTAGTTTGCAAAAGTAGGTTTCGCACAAAATTCGACATAGCAAAAAGAAATTCTGGCCTAAATCGAATTTGGAGATAGCCGTTTTGTCCGCCTTGAGCCAGGGATCACAGTAGTGTAAGACACTTGAGTCTAGGACAAACGGTCTAGGAGTTATGGGCGATTTAGTACTTTTGCACTAAATCTGTAGCTGTAGCACAACGTAAAATTTGTTTGCGCGGTATTCGAGAACGGTTTGACGAATCAACACGAATTCCATAACTTTTTGTCGGTACAGTGTGGTGATGATACGATTCGATTTTGGTGAAAATCGGACAAACGGTCTAGGAGGAGTTCGAAAAAGTAGGTTTTGACTGAAAATCAAGATGGCGGACAGGAAGTTCGGCCAAATATGGCAAACTTGGTATCTATGTTCTCAGCGTGACCCAGGGAATCTATTAAGACCAGTGGCATTTCAATTGGCAGATTTATTCAAAGGTTATTAGCCTTTTTGGAAATGTTGTTATAACTTTTGACCACAAGGTGGCGCTGTTTCGAAACTTCTCACGCTCCTTCAGGGCATCGTGCTGATGACCCATACCATGTTTCGTAAGAATCCATTCATGCGTTCTTAAAATACAGCATTTTAGCACAAAATTCAAAATGGCCGACAGCCAAAATGGCCGATATGGTAAAATTGGATATCAGTCGACTCAGCATGTTGGCCTGAATCTAACGAGACCGATTTTATGGTTTTTGGGCAAACTATTCAGAAGTTATAAGCAAAAATAGCCATTTTTCATATCTCCGGACCAGTAGGTGGCGCTGCGCCGAAACGCAGCATGTAGCCTCAGGTCATGGTTGGGATGACATGTACCGAGTTTGGTCTGAATCCAATAAAGCGTTGCGGAGATACAGCCTTACGTCTGTTTTCGCAAGCGCTACGTAAAATTTGTTGGTGGGTTTTTTCGAAAATTGCTAAGCGAATCAACTTGAATTCCATAACTTTTTGTCGGCATGGTCTGTAGATGATCTGGTTCAATTTTCGTGAAAATCGGAGCAACGGCCTAGGAGGAGTTCGAAAAAGTAGGTTTTTCGGAAAATTCTAAATGGCGGAAAACTTTCCATGACGGAAAATGACGTCATAGGGTGCAATCGAATCGTCTTGAGCTAGGGAATCAGAGGAAAAAGGAATTTTGTTTCTAGCCCTTGTGGTTCAAAAGTTATTAGCCTAAACATGAGTGCAAATTTGGACAGCTGGTGGCGCTAGAGGGAATGAGTTGGAGACTCCAAATTTGCTATGGTGACTGTTCAGTCTGTCCTCTATCAGTGTGCCAAATTGCACAACTTTCCCGCAAGCGGTTCTATGGGCTGCCATAGACTCCCAGAGCGGAAGAAAAAGAAGAATTATTTTTGGTACGCTAACAGATACAATAGGTGCCTACGCACATTCTGTGCTTGGCCCCTAATAATGCGACTAAATGAGACGAAATAACAGTCTCGTTTTGGTCATCGAAAATGAAGAGACATTTTAGCATAGTTTTTATTTTGTAAAGCACATTTAGTCTCATTTTTATTCGTCAACAATATTGCTTTATACATTTAATTATAGTTATCGTCACATGACTAGCATTTATGGTGTGTCTCGTTTTCGTCACGTGATAAAGGTTCCTTGACAACGATATTTAGTCATAATTTTCATTGACGAAAGAAACACTAGTAATCAGATATCGGATTTGACTCAAAACACAATGTGATTCATAATTCCTTCCAATAAACCACCTTATCTTTCTATAGTAAAATAGTATGTTCAACAATATGAATTGTAAATGCTGGAGAGATAAATTTAATAAGTTGAACAAAGTTCATGAATCAAACGACTCAGCTGATCAGAGTTTGTGAATCAAATGATTCAGTTTAAAGAGTTGTTCAAACTTCTCTTGATCAGTTCAAGTAGGCTACAAAAAACAAAGTCTCTCCATTTCATAAGTAAAATAAAATAAAAATCAAAGTCCAAAAACAAAAGAAAATTGTAATCATCCTGCCAGTTGATGGCTTCAAATTATGGTTCAAGGGGAAACAGGTCCATGGGCACTGGTCAGCATTTGTACATATTTAATTGCATTCAAGGCAGACGATTCACCTCCACAGGATTATTTATGGCACAAAACAGGATACACTTGCCGATCACATTCACATAGGGGAAACACAGAGAACAAGAAAACGCAGCCTTGGCAAACGTACAATATTTAATTTCTGATTCAACATTTCAGTAACAAATCATATACATGCGCAGCTCAAATGACACATTAATCCAACTTTTCGACAGTTATTTAACACATCGACACTCATCACTGCGCAATGTGACGTCGTAGTGACGTCATTTTCATGTAATTTTTGGACGTCCAAATTTGGTCCATTGAAGGGGTTGTTTTGTAACGCCAGGCGACGTCTTTTTTCGACGTCTTCCGCACGTCTAATGTTGACGTCCGTCCACAAAAGTTTGTTTGTGGGAAGAAGGAAGGAGACGGGGTCGGCTTGCTGTGGATTGTGTGTTTTATTAGATATGTCTTTTTCAAACAATAATCGCGCTCAGTGCTCTCAAACAAAACAGTGGCTTTTCCTACACACACACACTCACACCTACACACACACACACACACACACACACACACAGTCTAGATATCAGTCTAAACATGTTGAACAATGATTATTAAATCAAACAACACAATTGTTGATAATTTAGGCTAAAAATAGGTTCGGCGCTTATCGCGGTTTGGAAAGAAACTGCATCTTGCAGTACATTTTAAATATAGCGATTTGGAAACGTGGATGGAGCAGTGAATAGGTTCAGTACACAGCAAAATGACATGACAAACTTGCGTTTTGGAAAAGAGCTCTTCATTTGTAAATTAAAAAAATATTAATAATCATGTAAATTTCCTGCACCTGTCATAGACGTCCAAATGACGTCCAAAAAAATTACCCAGTTCAGGTCCAATGTTGAACGTAAATATGACGTCCAAGTTGGGTCATGGTTGGACGTCCAAATAGTGGACCTAGTTTGGACGTCGAAAAAAATTACCCAGGTCCAATGTTGAATGTAAATATGACGTCCAAGTTGGGTCATGGTTGGACGTCCAAATAGTGGACCTAGTTTGGACGTCGAATAGATGTCCAGAATTGGTCATGGACCGACGGACCCAATATAGACATGATCTGCACGTCTATCCGACGTCCAATGTTTAATCTCAACTCATGATAAAAAGAGCATTGTTACACGTGGTAGCTTTAGCCCACGGCTAACTAGTTCAGCTCGCTGTGAGTGCGGCCTAAGTTACTCAACTCAGCTCATATCAAATCAGTAAAGAACTCTCTTATGCTCATCAAGCCTGGATTTATTTGATCAAAAATACAGAAAAATAATATAGTGAAATATTATTAAAATTTTAAATAATGGTTTTCTATTTTACTATACTTTATATTTCTGTGATGCAAAGCTGAATTTATTGTCACGTGATCCTTCAGAAAAATTTATAATATTCTGATTTATTATCAAATGTTAGAAATGGTGCTTAATATTTATTTTATAACCTGTGATACTTTTTTTCAGGATTTTTAATTATTAAAAAGTTGTTTTAAAAAAGTCTTCACTATCACTTTTTATATATTTAACACATCCTTCTGAATATTCCTGTTTTTTTTCCTGTATTTTTGATCAAATAAATGCAGGCTTGTAGAGCATAATAATAAACTTCTTTCAAAAACATTAAAAATGGTAATGGGTCCAGACTTTTACCGGTACTGTATGTACATATTAATCAAACTTTATCTAAGGTAATCTCTTTTTTGTTTAATGAAGATGTTATTGTTGTTGTTGTTGTTGTTATTTTGCTGTTTTATTCAATTTATTCACAGTTCCAGAATCCCACTTCAGTAGATGAGCATAAGTGCTTCATATTGAATTTGCATTGCTACCTTAAATATGCTATACACAAATCAAGTGGAAGAGAAAGACACGATCGCTACTGAGCAGAAAAAAATATATAAACTGATATTATTGGCGTAATGTCAGGGTATAATCTAATCAGCAGCAGAATTTAGAAGATAGACCCATAGATATGAGATCCTTTATTTGAAACATTTAAAAATGTTGTAGTGTGTTGGCTTTTTAACTTAGAATACAAACGTCTTGTCTTTTAATTTTGTAGCTTTTTTACTAGTCAGCTCCCGACGCGATGTTATTCATTGTACGCACAAATTCAAAGCGTCGCGTCTGGGCACGTAACGTTAATGACGCTCGCGCTCTTTTAAACTCGTAATAAAGCGGTGAATGATTTTTCCAGAAATGACGCTGATCTACAGTACAAGTTTATATTTAGAATACATTGAAATCACTCCAAAATAGATGACGACAACTCACACACCTGCATTATGAGCTGTGCTTCTTTGTGTGCTTTTGCCTCGCAGCACCTGATGGATGCGTTCGTTACACATACTTTCAGAAGCCGACACCCGCTTTGTAACGGACACATTAATTGGTTTAACTGCAGAGTAATGTAACAGTCTATGGTTAAGATAAACATCGTCACTATTTTTAGTAATAAATATTGAAATAAATTGTAGATAGGACATTTTTTTTGTCCCTCTGTCTGGGCCCCATCCCGCCAATCGGGCCCTAGGCACGTGCCTAGTTTGCCTTTGCGTTAATCCGGCTCTGCATATGATAAAAAAAAAAAAAAAAAACCTCACTCACCAAAACGAGATTGCATCACATATTCAATTAAAGAAGATTATTCAATAAAGATTATCACTCTGGGATCTAGTGTTGCACGGTGTACCGATACTTCAAAAGTATCGCGATACTCGGAAATGAAAAACGTCACGATACCTAAATTTATCAGTATCGATACTTAAAAAAAACAAAAAAAAACACCTCCCTATGGACGGCTGTGTTTTTTTCCTCAAGCACGCAGCAAAGAACCTGCCGCTGTCAGTGTCATGTGACAAAACACTACAGCGAGATGGCTGCATGTGCGAGCACAAGTGGTCCACGACTCGTAGAAAAAGATGAGGCGAGGAGTGACATATGGAAGTAACTGTTACGTTGCCTACCTTGCTCTGTTGCACGGTGCACCGATACTTCAAAAGTAAAGCGGAAATTAAAAACGTCACGATTCCTTAATTTATTAGTATCCATACTTCTAAGAATGACCGCGTTCCAGATTTGTAAGGCCAGCGACACACTGGCTGCGTGTCGTGTCCGTTTTTATTTCGGCTCCCATGTTAACTGCCTGCGTGACACACGCGTCTGGGCGTAGCTAGAGACGCGCGGAAAACGCGTGCATGCTATAAATAGAACCGACGCCTATTTTTCACGCGTCACGCAAGCGTGTTGGAAGCGTTCCCAGGCAAAATAGAATAGGAAAAGATGTTTCTATGTCATTTTGACACGAATACATATTAATAAATGACATTTTGATGTTTGAAAGTTTTGACATAAATACAATATAAATGTAATTAAAAAAATATGATCGATTTTCAAATATTGCACCTCTCAATACAGAACGAATTATTCTGTAGCCTATTTTGCCGTCAACACGGCCGACGTTGTCTTTGCTGCTATATTCCACAACTCTCTCCCCACATGCCAAATATATCACCAATGAGGCTTATCATGTTACCAATATTAAACATTGTTTAATAGAATCGCTGTTCATATTTTTATTCAAAGTTCAGAATCAAGATAAAGCTCTTATGTTTCTTATGATAAATGAGATAATGCTGATAAATTTATAAAAAAAATGTACCTTGAATGTCATTGCTCTAATTTATTTTTTATATTTTTATATTTCATATTTTGTTCAAATGTTTAATATATCTGCTGTTTATATGTTCATTTATTAGTGTGTTATATGATTAGAATGTTGTCCCGGTTTTAAAATAAAGCACAGCAATGATATTTGAGAGTGTTTCTCCCTTTTCAGGAAAAGTATCGAAAAAGTATCGAAATCGCAATACTTGACTTGGTATCGGTATCGAAACAATAATTTTGGTATCGTGACAACACTACTGGGATCCACTAAATCTTTACTCCGATTTCCACTTCACCTTTCTCTCTCTGACGACAACACTCCAGGTTGACGCATCCAAAATTTCCAAGTGCACACAATCACAGTTATCCATAGATTATGATTATCATTTAGTACAAGGAGTTTCTGGAGAAATGCTCCGTGCTGTTGTCTCATCTGATCTGTTCTCTCATCTGTTTATGCTGACAGCGGCAGCGCAGGCGCGACCAGTGGGCGGGCCTTATGAATACTGTTGGCTCTCAGGGGTGTCAGTCACTGCAGCACAATCAGTGATTGGATGAATTGCGTGTTATTGCACAGTATAGTAGTCGAGTGCATCAAGTAAAGAAAAAAAAAATAACTAATTGAAAAATTTAATTTGTCCAGAACAGAGCAACAAGACTAAATTTAAACTGTTATACAAGAGCTAATATACTAAGAATGCACTGGTGAAGGATAGTCTCTCTGCTTTATTTTATAAGAAATATTTCTGTGTCTAGAGTTCCTAATGTCCTGAACTCTCAACTTTTGTATAGTAGTACTAGTCATAATTTTTACACTAGGCATGCATAAAAGGTATGTTTTTTTTTTATTTCCTGTTTCGAAAACCACTGCAAAACAACGGACTGTAATGTATAGAGGAATGAAAATATGGAATGATTTACCATTGATATTACACATTTTTACAAGAAAAAATTGTTTTTAAAAAATATTTAAAGGAACATTTAATGGCAAAATATATAGTTAAATGTTGATTTTGACATTTGGAATGGATGTTGGGTTAGTATGTTTCATTGACTTTACTTTTTATTGTTGTTGATTAAATGTAGTTTTGTATATTTTACTTGTTGGGACCCTAGGAAGAGTAGCCACTGCCTAGGTAGTGGCTAATGGGGATCTAAATAAACAAATAAACTTAGATCATTGATGGAAAATACCATTTACAGCCAATACAGGCAATTTGCTTAAAGTTTTTTTGACAGTTATAGCACCACATCTTGCCTGATCTCCACCACTTTTATTAGGTGTCCTCAAAAGGTGCCCATACATGTCTGTCATGTATTTTTACACATACAATTTGTTGTAAATATCTCATTTTGTTTTGAAGTTTATGAGAGCATAAAAATGATCCATTGGTGACAATGATTGGATTTGTTTTTTTATGTCAGTTCCTATCATAATTTTGACATTTGGGCGTTATTGTTTATTAGCTATTGACCTATGTTTTCAAATTTCCTGTGGTGTTTTCCATATTTCTCGATCGGAATAACATGTTTGAAGATAATCGCAAGTTTTTTAAGTGCTAAATGACAATGATACACAAACTATAAGGCGAAACCTGGCATGTTTGGTATTGTTGGACTCGGGAAGGATTCAGGATTTCAACGGACTAATGGTTGGGTCATTATAGCCATATTAATGATTTTTTCCCCTGTTATAGCACCACCAAGTGGCCAATCATCGCAATTTTTTTCAAGTGACCTCAGATTGAGCTCAAGAACATGTGTCCCGAGTTTAGAGAAAATATCTCTTTCCGTTCACAAGTTATAATCGTTTTAGTAAAAGTGGCCCTGGTACCATCAAACATTTTGGTTCCCCTTAGCAACCTTGAATTTAAATTAAGAATTTTTTTGATGATTATTGATAGTCACTGTCCAGAGAATATTTCTGCAGTGGTTTGGTTCCAATCAGGCCAAAAACCTAGGAGTAGTTTGCAAAAGTAGGTTTGCCTACTACGCCTAACGGTTGAGGAGTTATGAGCCGTTTCGTACTTTTGACCGCTGTAGCGCCCCCGTCAGGCCGATCGGGGCGGGCCTTGGTGACGTTGTAGGCGGTGTGAGTAATATTAGCCCCCAAAGTTTCAAGTCTCTACGACCTACGGTTCGGCCTGCCCCATCAGTTTAACGTGGAGAATGCTACATCATGGGAAAATGTACAATTACAATAGGGTTTCAGCACTACGTGCTTGAACCCCTAAAAAATGTCTTATTGCTCTTATGGCACTTTCACGTTAATTTTTACAGGTATATTAATATTTAAAATAGATCGTTTTTTTAATATTTTACATTAAAATATTACCTTTCACACAAATTTTTACAAGTCTTTTAATATTATATTTTGATGTTTTACTAAAACTAAGTATTTTAATAATTAATACGATGAGGGGTTTCAAAGATGGCGGCTTGAAGGGAGGCTGTATGTAGTTGAGCGGTAGTGTCTCTCTGCTAAGTTTCCTACTATTACAACCCAAATATTATCATTTTAGCACACTCGTGTCTTGTGTTTGCCATTATGAGCATAAATAACTACTTTCTGAGGCAAACAGAACATGCCACATAAGAAAACGTCTATTGTCAACAGCTCTGACGAGGCCGGTGAGCGAGCCGACGTTGCTAATGCTAATACGAGCTCGCCCGGGTCTCCGCTTTGTGACGTGGTTGCGGAGATTACAGCCAATATCTCTAAGCTCATTGATGAAAAAATGGATCCGATATCGCAGCTGTTACAACTGCATCGTTCTGAACTAGACGAGCATAATAAGCGGATCACTGAACCCGAAACGAGGATATCTGCTATGGAGGACGTGGTAACCCCGATCAAGGCTAAGCTGCAGTCCCTTGAGAAACTCGTACATGACATGGGCGAACGGGCTGAAGACCTTGAAAACAGAGGAAGGAGGAAGAATATCCGCATTGTTGGATTACCTGAGGGCGTGGAGGGTGACAACCCGACGCGGTTTTTCGAATCATGGCTTCCTAAGACTCTCTGTATTGCTTCGAAAGCGAGTCGTATAAAGCTAGAGAGAGCGCATCGATCACTCGCCCCTAAACCTTCTTCTATGCAGAGACCACGACCCATCTTGGTGAGGTTCCACAACTTCCAAGACAAACAGCGAGTGTTAAATGCTGCGCGGGAGCTGGGGATCAAAGGTTCCCCTTTAAAATTTGGAGACAGCACGGTGATGTTTTCTCAGGACTTTTCTGCGTCTGTCCTTCGCAAGCGCAGGATGTTCGACGAAGTTAAGAAACGGCTAAAATCCCTAGGCGCGGAATACAGGCAGATTTACCCTGCCCTCCTCAAGGTGAACATCCATGGCTCGGTGAAGGTGTTTCATGAACCGGCCGCTGTTGAGGCGTTCCTAAATTCGCTGGAAGCGGAGCCTGTTGGTAATACTTGATTGCCCAATGTACATTGTATGCTTTCCAGATAATCATACACTGGTGCGAGTTTAAATATTGAACATTTAATTGAGGCATTGAAACGTGTGCTTATTGAATTGTTTATTAAGTTCTGCGGTCATTAATGGTGGCACTACCGCTTGACGTTCTGGGTGGATATTCTCTCGTTTCCTTTTGTCGTTAGGGGACCTCTTTTCACTGGGACTCACGTTATGCAACGGGAGGTAAAGTGTGTAATTTCGTTAGTGTTCAATAATTCCTGGTCAAGTTCTTTGTATCTGTTAATTCCTCTTTATTTTATTTTTTCTTTCGACTTACCACTTTTCTGTTTGGCTGCCATTTACATCATTCAAATTGTACATTTAGACTACATTATGTATGATATACAACTGGGGTGCTGAAGCTTAAAGTGTGTACGTGGAATGTTAATGGTATTCATACACCTATTAAGAGAAGAAAAGTTTTAACCTTTTTAAAAAAGGAGGGGGTACAAATTGCTTTACTACAGGAGACCCATTTAAATGATCAGGAACATGCTAAGCTAAGCTATCACAGGGGGGGTTTGGCTAGGTCTTTTTCTCATCTTTCACTTCGAGGAGCAGAGGCGTAGTTATTTTAGTTAAGAGAGGTATGCCATTTAGGCTTGTTGCGATAGTCGGTGTTACCGGTGATACACGGTGTTTAACCCACCTACCGGTCATAGCACTTGACCACCGGCACCGTCCCCATCGTGTTGAAGTTTTAGCCTATAGTAATAAAGCACTTAATTCAGTTAGTGACTACGTGCCTTCGTAATTTAGCGTGAGCGGAACGAGCGCCGCAGTAAAGCAGCAGGTGTCCGATTTCATTTATCATTTGAGGAGAGTGAGGCGAGCTAACTGGCAAAGGATGGCGGAAGATCTGGTTTCAAAGAGAAATGCAAACGTGAGTTTAATTTTTATATTAGTTATTTTTTTTGCACTTAAGTGTCCAGTGATTATTCGGGTAGGCTACCTTATTTAACGAAGTTTTTTATGTTCGTTTCATATTCGATGGTTGTGCGGTGTGTTTTTTTTTTTTTTTTTTTTTTTTTGCTGAAAAAGCCAGGCACTTTATTTAACGAATAGTGATTTTTTTTTAATATAATTTCTTGTTTGATACTTGCACGATGTGTGAAGTGGTTCGTTTTGTTAATAAATGCACTTTAAAGGTGTTTCATAAGTGCTTTTGTTTAGTTTTTACATGGTGTGTTAAGTTATTATTCATTTTGCAATAAAGATGTGTGTAATACAAGCGAGTGTCTTATTGTTTTGTGTATTTTTATTAAGAATAAAATAAATTAACCCATGATTAATTCAAACAAATGCTACTGAATTGCCGCTAATTAAAGTGAAAGTAAATCCCCGACACGCGAAATCCCCGACACGCAACCCCGGTGACACCGGGATTACCTGTTTTTTTACACGTCGATTAACCGGTGGAAAAAATCCGTCACCGCAACATCCCTAATGCCATTCCAATTAGTAGAAGTTGTCAAGGACATAAGAGGGCGCTATTTAATTGTGAAGGGGGTATTATATGGGGAGGAAATTGCTTTTTTAAACATTTATTGGCCCCCTGGCCACCCAGGCGATTTTCTGACTACAGCGTTTGCCAAATTAGCATAGTGGGGAGTTAAGACACTGTTTATTGGGGGAGATTTTAACTGTCATTTATGCCCCATTATAGATAAATTCCCAACAGGTAAATCATTATCATCAACTCAGGCTAAAGCTGTTAGGGCTCTCTGTGAAGATTTTGACTATGTAGATATCTGGAGGGCCTGCCACCCTGCAGAACAAGAGTATACTTTTTTCTCTAGAGTCCACAGTCGCTATACTAGGATAGATTATTTATTTTCTCCAAAAAACATGTTGCAGCATATAATGTCTTGCCATATACCTGTAGGTAATATATCTATATCCGACCATGCAGCAGTTTTTGCTGAATACTCCTTCGGGAACCAAAATATTACATCTAATAGTTGGAGATTTCACCCATTCATCTTAACTGATCATAATTTGATATATTTTACAGAGGAGTTTAACTCTTTTATGTCCATTAACTCTGCCTCAACCGAAGATTCATCTTTACTATGGGAAACAGCCAAAGCTTTTTCTAGAGGCCTTATTATAGCATACACACTAAGTAAAAGGCGCAGACAAGCCAAACAAAAAGAGATCTTAGAATCAAAGCTTAATACCGTTATATCTGTCTGACGTCATTCACACTATATGGAGCAGATTTGCTGAGAAAACCTATTTCATTTCAGATTCATGTTGGTAAAGTTAACGTTAGGTTTTTTTTAAGTAAGTTTACAATTATTAATAATATTTTACTCTAATATTTGGCTGCGTGAAAGTGCGGGAGTTCGCTCTCTCAGGAGCGCGCTCTTTTTCTCACCTTTTCCTTCACTTGGTTTTTTGTCAATAGCTGTTACATACACCCAAAGGCTTTTTTAAGAGCCACATATGGGCTGAAATATGTGCCACCAGAAACTGAATTTGAATCATTTATATTTGAATTTGAATTGCTAAACTTGAATAATTGCATTTGAAAACTGAATTTGAATCACATAATTTGAAATTGTATTGTTTAGTTTGAATAATTGCATTGAAAAACTGAATCTGAATTGTATAATTTGAAATTGAATTTATTTGTTTGGAACTGAAGTCCAATACAATTTGATCATCACTGAAAATTCAACTCTCTATATATCCTCACATTCAGTTCTCACAATTCAGATTCAGTTCTCAAATTCAATTTCAAGTTACTGTGACACAGACATCCGGGTAGTTGGAGGATGAAGGAAGAGCAATCGAGCGCAGATCGATAGATAGCGTTCATTGGCGCACAGGACTCCTCTTGGGCCAATCAGCAACTACGTTTTGGAGCATAGAACGTACCCGCCTTGAAACAAGGAAGAAGTGCTTGCCTTGTCGACTGGCGTGACAACCATGGATTCGACTGGGACAAATACGGTAATGACAATTTATTTGTTAACGATCTAACAATCTTTTGTTTAACTGTTGTTAATGTTATAGCTATTTTGTAGAAACGTTTCGTTTAGTCCGCGAGCATACACAAATCATGTTTACAATTACATTAGACGACTAACGTTAGCTAGCACAATTGTTCTATATGACTAGCACATTAACATTGTTTCAGCTATTAATTTAGCAACGCAGCAAGGAGCGCTGGAGCTAGTCTACAAATAGCAGTGTGTACAATAACGACCCCCCCCCCCCCCGCCCACTTTTTTTTTTTACTGCCAGTGAATAGCACCGAGTGAAAGTCACTGATTTCTTTATATCTAGTGACAGTGATCATGTCGTTAGCTCAGATAAGTACCAGATCTAGAAATAGAAGGCATAGTGCTTGCTAACTTGCCAGTCCCACCTGTGACTTAAAACAACCCAGCAGTTCTTTTGGAGATTCATTTTTGACCTACATGCTGTGATCTTCACAAAGTTTAGCAAGGTGAAACTTAACGTTATAGTGATTATCAATCCAACCAGTTACAAATTAGTTTTTACTGTTACCATGGTATAGGAAACATATCTGGCAATACAGTATTGTAACATAACTAGTTGGCTTGTAGTCACATAACAAATACAACTGGTTTGCTACTATTCCTTAATTTTGGTGGTTCCTCATCCATTGCCTCCATCACATTTGATATCAACTTGACATGAAATCCATAGCAATCAGTGATAAATTAATCTGTTTATGACAAAGCAATTACATTTCTTTGCAATGAAAAGTTCCTACTACTTTCAACCTTTACTACTTCTAGATTATTATGTTACCAGCAATCTCACATCTCCTATTTGGAATATTATTAGTACCACAATAAATAATATTAATAGTAACCCTATTATTAATTTATAACATAATGTCATCTAATACATAGTTTGACAGTGTTTCTCAGTGATATCAGAAAAGAATAGCTCCAGCTGATGAAATGGGTTGCATTACTAGATGGTGTATGTTAACAATTCATTACATTGCTTTTGCAGAACATTGTCATTCAGGAGTGCTTAGCCAGACTGAGGGAAAGACTGCAGTGTGCCCTCAACAACAACCCTCCTGATCTTGATTATTTGGAATACATAGTGACCTAAGAGAGGGCCTTCATAAATGCAATGGAGAATGTAGCTCTGCCTAATGATATCTGTGAAGCCCTCCATCAACTGAGCAGTTTGTTAGACCTGCGGAATAAACCTCCCCCCTCAATATCTGTGGTGAGGAGTATAGGTCCCCATGGACGTTTTAGACTACAGGTCACAGAGGACCACCTCCAAAGTCTTCTTCATCTAGGTCTACCTGCCACATGTGTAGCAGACATTCTTGGAGTCTCAAGAAGAACCATATACAGGAGGATGCAGGAGTACAATATGTCAGTTAGGAGCCTGTATTCCACCATGACTGATGATGCTCTGGATAATGAAGTGAGAGCCATCAAATCTAGACTACCTCATGCTGGATACCAGATTGTCAAGGGGTGTCTTGAAGCAGAGGGCCACCATGGACCAGACTCAAGGCCTCTATGCATAGAGTTGATACAGAGGGCATCTTGTCAAGAATGACAAGTATGGGCTGTGTTGTTCGGCGAAAATACTGTGTTCAAGGCCCACATTTTCTGCAGCACATAGACACCAATCATAAACTCATTAGGTGTGTTTATTACATTTGAATATAGCAGGACTTAAAATAGTTATCATTGGCATTATTTTTTGTGGGCAATTATCCTCTGCTTCTTTCTTTATAATCAAACCATGTCCTTTTTTTCGCCAGATATAACATGGTGATATTCGGTGGCATCGATGGTTACTCAAGGAAGGTAAGTTTCCTACTGTAACAAAGTACATACTCATGAAAATATTGCTGGTATAATCCATCATTTTTTTCGTAGGGTGTCCATGTTATGACAACCATCCCATAACTATTATTAGTATTACTCATGTCCGTTTTCCACCCTTTAGATCATGTACCTCAATGCTGCGTCCAACAACACAGCGAGTACTGCGCTTCAGTTTTTTCTGGATGGAGTGGGGAGATTTGGATGGCCTTACAAGTGAGTAATGCTGTTCTCATAGTATCGTTTAAGCAATATGAATGATTTGTCAGCCGTTTATGAAACATGAAATTATCAGGATTTATTCAATGCTGCATTTAGTTTTCATGAGCCTGTGTGGGAAATGATCCAGTATTTTTAGTAAAGTTTTGTTGATTCAGTTGGATGGATACTGATTTCAAAATCTGATGTGTTACAGGGTAAGAGGTGACCAGGGTGTTGAAAATGTCAGCATTGCCCAGATGATGTTCACTATGAGAGGCACAGGACATGGAAGCTTTATAAGTGGAAAAAGCGTGCACAACCAGAGGTGAATTATTCCTTTTGCAAAGATTATCAAATTACCTCAAGATCCAACTAGGTACATGACATGTCTTGTTATTGTTGGTGTGCCCTTCAGTGTGATATTTACTCCAGTTGAATTGCTGTTTGGCTATTCTTTTACATAGTTTGATTGACCCATGGGGAACTTATCTATGTACGAATTGTAGAATCGAACGTCTGTGGAGGGACGTTTGGACAGGAGTTACTCACGTTTACTATGACGTATTACACAGCCTGGAGGAAGATGGATCCCTCGACATCTCGGATAATCTCCATCTCTTCTGTGCTCAGTACACCTTCCTTCCAAGACTCAAGGCTGATTTGGCCAAGTTTTCTGCTGGATGGAACGATCATCCTATCAGGACAGAGGGCTTCCTTACCCCAAACCAGCTGTGGGAGCTTGGGATGCTGCAGCACCCCATCCGCGAGCCAGAGACGTTTGAGGAAGATGTGGCAGTTGAGTAATAATGCCAATGACATTGTTGTCCTGCCTCTAAATGATTTTTTCAATCTATATACTGATAATACTATCTTCTGTTGGTTTTAGGGAATCCAAATTTATGATATTGATTGGGAGAGCTCAGGGCTCTCTCATAACTCTGCCAACACAGGTGTTACCGTGCCAGAAATGGAATGTCCATTGAAGACCGAGGACATTGAAACTCTACGCCTTGCCATTGATCCCCTTTCTCATTCAAATAGTTTTGGAAGAGATATTTATTTGACCACACTCGCACATGCATTGTACCTACTTCACCATCATTGACAGTCATGTTTGTGCCAATCAGAGGACTAAAAGGCTTTTAATAATTCATGATTGCTCAAGTCCAGTCTAGGACCCCATGTATCTAGGCACCTTATAGTCCACCTTCCATTCACAGCAAAGTAATTGAAACCAAAAAAAATGCCACAAAATGTTGTATTTTGCTTCCAAAGAATTTGTATTTATTGGACTTCTGTCAAGCTGACACAACCACAGGGAAGCGGGAAAGAATGCAGTGAAGGACATCTTCTCTGACAAACATTGTAATGGTGCGATGCCCATATGGAAATCCTTTTTGAACTGTAACATTACACCCATGAACAATGAATTGGGTTAACAGATACAAACTGAATTTCACAAAAAATAAAGACTACTAGATAGATTACTATTTGAGTCTGAATGTGTATGCATTGTACTTGAACCATGAAAGAAAAACATTCAGTAGTCTAATTGGCACTGCATATTTGAAACTGCAACATTTCACTTAAATCTGATGAAATGCCTGCCCTAGATGGAAGGCCTCTGTCATCACTTGTTTGAACTCAGTAGAAGTTTGCATATGCTTAACAGGCAGGCGGATTGTATTACTACATGCAGCGACTGTTGGGTAGCAAACTGTATGTGAACCATACTGGATGTCACAGGTGTGATTGAACTGCACAAAGACACTGAAGTTTCTCTTCTCTTCTGGTAAGACAGGAATGTGGCCCTGTCCTGTGAGCCACTGGAGAAATGTACTTGGGGAAAGGTGACCTGGATAGTCTACTGTGTCACCCACCTCTGGATGTTCACCTTTTCAGAGACAGAAAGCAAACAATCATGTAAATTAAATATTTGGTTTACCTGTACCAGCACAGAGGTAGTATTTGGAAATCTAATATCTTACATAAGTGTACTTACAATGATAATGTAATCTACATGAAAACTTCATGAAATGTGTAAGACAGAGAAACTAAGTAAACAGAATTTACAAGAAGAAAACTAAATGAGCAATTACATGCTTCCAGCTCCTGCAAGAAATCCTGTAGATGGTTCATAACGCTCACTTCCACCTGTTCTTTGCTGGAGCCCTTCTCGCTGAACTCAGGTTGGCAAGCCGCAAAGACAAAGTCAGCATCAGCCTGGTGAGAGAAACAATGTATCGTTATGAGTTTATCCAGAAAGAGAGAGCAGTGGTGGCCGAGTGAGCTAGAGAGTTAATGAATAGAGCAAGCGGTGCTGGTGAGAACAAATGAATGAGAAATAAACTATGTCAGTCAAACAGACACACTGACAGCAGATGACCAGCACAAAGCAGAGGAGAGAGATAGGAGAGGCAGCACATAAAAACACAATTATGTTACCTGGTTGCTATGCTATGAGTCCCAACCTCACACATGCTGGCTGTGGGCTACACACCCACTGCCCAAAGGTTGACACAGAAATGTCCCAAACACAGCAAAATAATAAGAAAACCAGAAAATACCAACAGAAGGCAGTATCTCTGTAGATAAATACACCACCTCACATTTGTTGTGGGTGATAAGTGATGATTGGGGAGGATTACTTTTGTATGACAATACACATTGTTTTTTAGGAAATTTCTGCATCGTGGACCTTTAACTTTAATATCTTCATTATTATTGACCAGTGACCCCACACCCCAGGTCTATACAAAAAAGTTAAAGTAAAGGGCATGATTGGTAATTGAAATAAGCTGAGTTTAGGACTTGGAATCACTATTGTTAGTTAAAAGTGGTATCAGTACATCCCTACATTTATTAACTCACCTTCACCTCCATCCCGGGGACAAAGAGTGGTTGGCAGATGTTTGGGTATTGGTTCATTAGATCAGCGAGACCATAAAGTTTCAGACCTTC
Organism: Scardinius erythrophthalmus; assembly: GCF_964197995.2. Lineage (NCBI taxonomy): Eukaryota > Metazoa > Chordata > Actinopteri > Cypriniformes > Leuciscidae > Scardinius > Scardinius erythrophthalmus. The sequence continues at coordinate 38,945,073 of NC_138224.1, read as the reverse complement.
ACGTAGCTGGGAGAGAAGGGGCAGCAGCCGAAGTATGGCATGAAGAACAACAGCACTAAAATATAGAATGAAAAAAATTATATCAATATGAAGTGAAACGTAAAAAATCAAAACATGAATATTAACATCCTTGACAAGGATTAGCATAGTGAATAAACAATTATACCGAAGAATTTCTTCCCTCTTTTCAACATTAACAGGTCCATTATAGCCACAGCTCAAAATGTCCTCAATCAATTCAGTAATTGTAGCCTCTGTGGCCGTCTCAATCTTAAAAAGACACACACACACACACAGAGAAAAAAACCACTGAATAATGTGTTGCCAAACATTTTACAGCACTAAAACCCTTAAGACCTCTTACCTGGGAGAGAAGTGATATATACTCAGCATCAGACACATCCTCTTTGGAAATGTGCTGAATCTGTATCTCCCCATCACACAAGTACTTGTAGCACCAAAGTTTGAGGCAGCAGGGTGGTGGTCCGCTTTGAGCCAGACTTGCAGCCCAGATTTCACCAGCACTTCTGAAAGAAAACCATATAAATTAGTAGAAACATAGTTATGTCCTGAGGACATACATGCATAATACTGTGTTAAGATCACAAGCCACAACATTTAGCCTACTGAACATAAAACAATAAAAAAAGTATGCACACCTACAGAGGCAGACAGGTATGTAGGAGAGGACCAGAAGGGCAACTGACTGAAACAGAGGAAGCTCCCGCACACTATCTTAACTTGCATATAAAGTTCAATCAGAGAACAATGTTTTGGTCACTGGGACCATCATCAGGTTATTTTATGGTGTGAACAGAGGAAGCAATATAAATAGACTCAATGGACCATGTGGGCCAATCAGAGCCCATGTAAGCAACTACACTGTCAGTGCCTGAATTTATCAAATATTTTCAAAATCAAACACAATTCCTTTTTTTCTTGTCATATATGGCTCAAGCCTGAATCCAGGCACCATGCCCGAGTTCTTTCAGCCCTGTAACATGTAAACAAAATATTGTTTGAGGACTCATACTTATCGACCCCACTGTATGCAAGCATGTCTTACCTGAAATTTGCTTGATCAAGATCCAAAAGGGAATATTTGGGACATTTTCCAGTCTGGTCACCCTCAAACAGCTTCTGCTCAATCCCTGCAACCATCTCTTTGAACACAAATAATCACTCCATTCATGTAACTGTCACTTCTATTGCAATTTAAAAAAAAAAAAGAGTAATTTAAATCATATTTATCTCCGCCAAGGAGGTTATGGTTTTGATGGAGGTTGTTTGTCTGTTTGTTAGCAAAATAACTCAAAGTTATGAATGGATTTCAACGAAACTTTCAGGAAATGTTGATAATGGGAAAAGGGAACAGATGATTAAATTTGGTTGGTGATCGGTTGAAGAAAAGTGGATAAAAATAATACAATGCCAGGAAATCCGAGCTGCTTGGCGGATGTCTGTGCTTTCCGAGTGCTTTTCTAGTTCAAATATATGTGTACCTGTGAGGAACTCCTTCCGTAGCGCCCCTGTATCAAGGCCCGCCTCCCCTATGAACCTGATTTTTAACCGACTGGTAGGCAATGCCCTCTTTTGTCGCTTCCATTGAGCAAGGCCCCGCTCCACCACATGGGATCTTGATACAGTGAGAGGAAATTCTTCCTTGTTGTTAACAGCAGCAGAGATGGCCTGCAGGACATCATCAAGGCTGAGGAAGAAATAAATGCCTGTTAGGCAGTGTGATTCTGGAAAGCATATATTGTCTGTTTAATTCCTTTAGGTTAGAGGTTGTCAAACTGTGGTTTATGTACGTGACTTATTCTTTCTCTATTGTGTGTTAATATTTGCATATTTGTGCCATTTACTTTTTTGTTGCTTCTGTATGGTCATAGCTTACAGGTGATCCCTGGATTCTTTGACATGATATGAGGTACTTGGCCCCAAAAGTTTGAGAGCCTTAGGTTATTCACTGTTGAAGGAGACTATAGAAGCGTACAAACCTAGAAATGCTCATCTTTGAAGTTGAAGGAATGAAGTCAGCTTTGCTGAAATGATAAAACACAAGTATGAAGTTGAGAGTAAAACCCATATCCTCTGACCTTAAATGTAAAAATGTGCACAATAAACTCAGTACAGAAGCCACATATAAAAGATTAAGTTAAAAGGTGGACTTTTTGAGAGAAAGTAACTTTGTTATGGTCAGGACTGACAGATCAATAAAAATCATATGGCAACAATGACAACCAAAAAAAAAAAAAACTTGTGTACTTTTGAAAGTAAATGTATATCACACACACAAATTATGGCCACAGATTGGGCACATGGTCTGCAACTAGAATCACTTAAATGTTTAACATAAAAAGGTGGAGACAATAATACCTCAAAAATAAACACTCAGCACATCACAACATACCTCTGTCTTTGAGGACACAAAAATCACATCTTCCTCCGTAGGCTGTCAGGAGGAATAACAAAATTGAAAAAGGCAAAATTATGGCCACAGATTGGGCACATGGTCTGCAACTAGAATCACTTAAATGTTTAACATAAAAAGGTGGAAACAATAATACTTCAAAAATAAACACTCAGCACATCACAACATACCTCTGTCTTTGAGGACACAAAAAACACATCTTCCTCCGTAGGCTGTCAGGTGGAATAACAAAATTGAAAAATAAATTGTGACATGATTGCATATATCTGTTGTTACTCATCGTTCAACATATGATGTTTTTGCATAAACTGTTCATTAATTAACAGCCTCATTGCAAATATAGCTTAACTACCTTAAAAAAAATCCACATCACATCAGGTGGAACTGGCCACTATACAAGTTATGACCAAATCCAACTGTAATGGTGAGCCTCCTCTTTGTTCTCTTAAGACATTGTATTCAAGCTTAATGGTCTCCCAACATTATCCATACAATGGGTCTGTACATACCTCCTGTGGATAAGTATCTGAAGGCTTACATGTTTCAACATGCAGCGCTAGGATTTGCAATGGATAGCTGGTGTGACAGGAGTGGCACATTGCCTTTGGCATACTGGAGAAGGACCTGGAGTCCGGAGGCAGTGGTTGAGTGTCTAGTTCCTCCTGTATCGGAGCAATATATAGGACACCCTTTCCGCCCATACTTGCAGTCTTCAGCATTAGCCCAGTATATCCACTGTCCCCAGGAGACACCATATATAGTTTTCTAGAACCCCACCCTCCTAACAAGAAAAGTTATTTAATAGTTGAACTCTATTGAAATGTGACAGTACTTATCACTCAAGATATTGATTCAAATGATTTTATACCAGGATTAGATTGGCCATGGGTAAGTTCTATGTACCTGCTCCTTTGTAAATCAGCCAGCCCCCAGACACACTTTCCAGTTTTGGATAAAGATCTTTGAGGGTTGAACATACCTTCAAGAGTAATATAAATCATACCATCATATTGACAAAAGAACATTGGTTTTGATAGAAGACTATATTAAAATATTATATGACAAAAAAAAAAGTTGCCTCACCTCATCATGGGTGTAGTTCTCTGGTATCAGCGTCGACCTGCGTCCCAAACCAGCTTGCAGATGGAAAACTTCTTCACTGCCTTTGGGAGTGCGCTCAACAATCTTGGGTAAGAGATAAAATGTAACTTCTATCTCTTTGACTGGTGTGAAGGGGTTGGAAGGCCCTTGATTGCGCCGGCGCTTTCCCCTGGCTCCAAAAAGGGCAGGAAAAGACCTGTGATGATAATTTTTTAATTTGACATTACACAATACAAGTACACATCTCACTAGCTATAGTTTGAGGAGTCTCTGGACCAGTTTGATGTTGGGCACTGGGCCCAACAGGGGTAGCTCTGTGTTGGGCACTGGGCCCAACAGGACCAGGGGAAGGTATTGCATTTGTGAGCAAATTTAGGAGATGTCTTGCTGAATTGACTACTTCTGAGTTGTCTCCCTGTCAAAAGTATAAAAATTGAGCAGTAGGTTGGAAAAGCTATACAATACATCAACTTAATAACCCATAAAACAATATAAATAACTTAAATATTACCAAATAAAAAAAAATTACAAAGTGGGACGTTTTCCATATTCCAAAGAAAATATATTGCAAAAAGTTATTCAAGTAAATGGCTAGCTATATCAATATAAAACAAAATATTAATAAAATAGGCACTATATTTATAGACCAAAATACCATATGCACGATTAAATTGAATTAAACAAAACAGCAAGCTTTCTTTCGAAGTGTAAATGTGCTATTTTTTGTGTCCAAGTCAACCGGAATTAGCTATGCATTCAATTCAAATGAATAGGGCTAGTGCTATGGTGTAATTGCCCTGAAGTTTATGGCCTTACATTATGCTAGCACCTGCCAAACACAGCGACACATAGACGCTTACTACTCTCTCTCTCCCTCTCAGTAAGCAGTACCCTGACAATGACAATCACGAGGAGTAGTTATCGGAAATAATCACGCTGAAGACATGACCAGTCTACTTGGCCGCGGCTAGCACTAGCTACGTTTGCAACAACATTTTCACCGGAGGAAGAGGCAAACGCTTAGAAATAATAAACACCAGGCAAAGATGTTGTTACCAGAGCTAACTTAGTAGGCTACCATAAAAACGTGGGATAATAGCTACTGTGTTTGCAACGTCGGGAGAAAGATTTAATTTCCCCCGTTTCTACGAAATAGCTATAACATTAACAACAGTTAAACAAAAGATTGTTAGATCGTTAACAAATAAATTGTCATTACCGTATTTGTCCCAGTCGAATCCATGGTTGTCACGCCAGTCGACAAGGCAAGCACTTCTTCCTTGTTTCAAGGCGGGTACGTTCTATGCTCCAAAACGTAGTTGCTGATTGGCCCAAGAGGAGTCCTGTGCGCCAATGAACGCTATCTATCGATCTGCGCTCGATTGCTCTTCCTTCATCCTCCAACTACCCGGATGTCTGTGTCACAGTAACTTGAAATTGAATTTGAGAACTGAATCTGAATTGTGAGAACTGAATGTGAGGATATATAGAGAGTTGAATTTTCAGTGAGGATCAAATTGTATTGGACTTCAGTTCCAAACAAATAAATTCAATTTCAAATTATACAATTCAGATTCAGTTTTTCAATGCAATTATTCAAACTAAACAATACAATTTCAAATTATGTGATTCAAATTCAGTTTTCAAATGCAATTATTCAAGTTTAGCAATTCAAATTCAAATATAAATGATTCAAATTCAGTTTCTGGTGGCACATATTTCAGCCCATAGCCACAGCACAGTGCGTCTTTGGCTTTGTAAGTATATGCATATATTTGTCAGTCACATTCTAAATATTTGCGTTTAGGTTCAGTAAAGCTATGTAGATCATGCTGTTAGTCATTTATCATGGCTTAATAAAGACAAATAATTGTTAAAGTATAGGATCATCTCATCTGATTATTGCATTTAAAAAATGTATTTTGTTGTGAGTGAACTTTTATTATGTAATTAAACAGTATATATGTGCCTAGTGTAATGTGACCCTTTTTTTTTTTTTGTTATCTAGATTTGTCAAGGTCATCTGGAAAGTGTTCAATCCATGTAAGTAATTGAATCTTAAATGTTGCTATAGAGTAGACGTGTAAATATACGTTTTCTTTTAGGATACTGAAATCAGACATATTTTCTTTAGATTAATTTTGTTGCACTGTTTGATTGGTCAAGTAGGACCCGTGGTACTCTAAGAATTTATAAATCATTGAAAACTGATGTAGCAGCCCTGCCTGTTTTAGGGATACAAATAACAATTATTCATTATTAATTTAAATTATTTCAGGATCTGAATTTCGGTGTAGACATTCAGTGCGCATAATTTGACCAATTACTGCAAGTTCCAAGCTTATGAAAAAATTATACTTTATTGTATTTGAAATAGATTCCCCTTTTCAATAGTACATTGCAAATATACTAACAATTTGTTTACTATCTTTAAATATATTAAAAGTATATTAGTATCATTCTTTTACCTATTAAGATTAATTTATGTTCCTGACATAATGATAATATAACAGAAAAATAATGCAAGTAAATCTATTCAAAGTGCTATCAACTTTTAATTATTAATTTTCAGACATTGGAATGTTTAAATAAATAAACATTTAAAAGAAATAAAACATCCAACATAAACATGCACAATTTAACACATCACATCTGCATTTTCTCTTTAAGATATTTGATCAATATTTTTTGTTTAAAAGTTGGTGTTACATTTTTTTACAGTTTTTCCCATCGTTTGGCCATAATGACTGAACGTTACTCTGAGTACATTAAAGGAACACTCCACCGTTTTTTTTAAATAGGGCTTATTCACCTTTTTTTCCCACATTTAGATAGGTGGGCAAATGCATTTTTGTCTCAGTGCATGCGTTGTTTTAGTTTGACAGGGTCGGCGCTAGCTTAGCTTAGCATAATGAATGGAATCCTTTGTTGCCAGCTAGCATGGGCTGAGTAAAAGTAAAAAAAAAATAAATAAATAAAAACCCACCTAATTACTTCTTGTGGCCTGCGTATTCACAACAAGTACAAAATAGCGATGCAGATTAACACTAGGTGATTTCCTAGGCAGATATTAACTTGGGACTATATTAGGGGGAAGCAAAGGCGAAGCACTGCTACTTAGGCGAAGCACTGCTACTTGGGCGCAGAGATATCACGCAACACATGAAATGTGAATATGTGGTATAATATGTGAATGTGAATACAGGTATAATATGGGTCGATATATACATGCGTCATGTTTAAAACAATCACTTACTCTGTGGACAGTTGTCCATTTGGTCTATTCGGCGTGGGGCGTTTTTTCCAGTTCACTTTATCACACCAGGAAAAAATCGCCTGTGCTTCCCCCTAATATATTCCCAAGTCAATATCTGCCTAGGAAATTGCCTAGTGTTAATCTGCATCGCTATTTGTACTCGTTGTGAATACGCAGGCCACAAGAAGTAATTAGGTGTTTTTTTTTTTAATCACTTTTACTCAGGACATGCTAGCTGGCAACAAAGGATTCCATTCATTAAGCTAAGCTAAGCTAGCGCCGACCCTGTCAAACTAAAACAACGCATGCACTGAGACAAAAATGCATTTCCCCACCTATCTAAATGTGGGAAAGAAGGTGAATAAGCCCTATTTCAAAACACGGTGGAGTGTTCCTTTAAGAACTCAAACCAGCGAAGGAAGGCTACATCTACAGCCAAGGCACATCTAGAGTCACTCTACACAAATGTCTCCATAGATGAAGCTACTGAAAGACAACTTCCTGAGTTCGTTGAACAAATTGCTGAGTGTAGTGGTCAAGCTGAATTTGGTGATCTTAGTGAGCAGGATTTGGACACAACCATGGAAACTGAATGCACAGCAGAGGCTTATCCTTGGACAGTGGGTGATTGTGGAAATGGGGATGAGAGCGATGACGAAATTGAACAGCCAACTTTGACTACTAGCTTGATGAACTGGGCCATAGAGTATGGTATCACTCTGATTGCACTGACTGCCTTGTTGTCAATATTAAGGTATCACCACCCATTTCTGCCAAAAGATGCCAAGACACTCCTCCATACAAACAGAAATTACATTATCAAGCAAGTTGCAGGTGATGCACACTTTTACTTTGGAATTGTAAATTCTCTGTCAGGTTTCTTGAACAATGCTTGGTTTAAAATTCCAGACAGGCACACAATAAAATTACAACTAAATTTTGATGGGCTTCCTCTTTACAAGAGTTCATGTGTCCAGTTATGGCCAGTTTTGGGCTTAGTCCAAGGATTTGCCATGAAACAAAAACCTTGCTTGATTGCCCTGTTTGGTGGAAGGTCAAAACCACATCCTCTGGGAGACTACTTAAGAGATCTAGTGACGGAGATGAAACACTTAGCAGCTGGATTTGCATTTAAAGGTAAAACATTGTTCATAAAAATAACATCAGTAATGTGTGATACCCCTGCACATGCATACTGTATATAAAAGCCATAAAGTACCACACAGGATATGCAGGTTGTGACAAGTGCACATCACATGGGTTTCATTTAGACAGTCGAATGACTTTTCCAGACAGCAAATGCCCTGCTAGAACAGATGAGAGTTTTAGACTTCATATAGATGAGGAACATCACAGAGACATCTCCCCACTTACTGAGACAGATATTGGAATGGTTTCCATGTTTCCGCATGATTATATGCATCTTGTTTGCCTTGGAGTCACAAGGAAGCTCCTAGAGATGTGGGCAGGCAGCAGTGGCCGACTTAGGTGTCGCTTGCCATCCAAGAATGTAACACAGTTGACAGAAACACTTTTGTCTTTCAAATGTCACATTCCCAGTGAATTTGCTAGAAAGCCCAGATCTGTTGCAGAGAGGCATAGATGGAAGGCAACTGAATATAGAAAATTTTTGTTGTATACTGGGCCAGTTGCACTTCTTGATGTCCTTGCCTCTCCAGTTTACAACAACTTCATGTTGCTCTATCTATGTGGCCATATCTATACTGGCATGTCCAAATCTCTGTGTGATCTTCTGTGACTTTGCAAAAACCTTGCTTGTGTCTTTTGTAGAGCACTTTGGACAGCTTTATGGCAAGGAAAATCTTGTGTACAATGTGCATGGCCTTATACATCTCAGTGATGATGTAAAAGAACATGGGCAGTGTCTGGACAACATTTCTGGTTTTCCCTTTGAGAACTATCTTGGGCAAATAAAGAAATTGATCCGCAGCCCTCAGTTCCCAGTTGCACAAGTTGTGAGGCGAATGTCAGAGCTTGAAAATGCAGAGTGCAGTGTAGATAAAAATAAAAATAATGCCAAACTCAAAAAGCCACACAATGAGGGTCCTCTACCATCTTACATTACATGTCCAGTCACGTAGTACAAAGCAGCTAGTTTCCCACACTTTTGTGTCAAGATATCTTTCTTTCTTCTTTATTATTTGTCTCAAACAATCAACATAGTTATACAACATACAAAACAATAATTAAAACCACGAAATAAAACAACCATCACAAAAACAAAAACAAAATAAAAGTAATAAATACATAAATAAAAGATAATAGTAATAATAATAATAATAATAATATCAAAATAAAAGATTTGTTTGAGAAGGAGCAGGCAGAAGCAATTAGCTTATTTAAACCTGCCCCTATTTAACAACATAATATTACAAAGCAAATTAATACACAGTTAATACATTCATTTTTCATAGATCTTACATAACTCACAGCAATACCATAACCACAACACTTTCACATTGCAGATTTAGACCGGTGTTTCAATCTTTGCTTATCTATATTGGTCCAATAATGATTTCTTTAATCTATTTTTGAACCGAATGATATTAAAACTCTGTTTGATGTCATTATCCAGTCCATTCCATAAGGTTACCCCACAAACTGATATACACATGTTTTTAATAGCAGTTCGTACAAGAGGTTGTTTGAACATACAATATCCTCTTAGATGATATCCCCCATCTCTTTCATTAAACATTGCACTTATGTTACCTGGTAAATTATTTTCTTTGACTTTAAACCATAGACTGTAAAAAATATGGACAAAGCGTCTGTGACGTCACCCATAGACTTTCTGAAGAACGGGTTTGAAGCCGTTTATGGGGGGTATGGGCGGCGCCATCTTGGAAAATCTTGGGAAATCCTAACCCCGCCCACCTTCACTCAGCTCGCATGCTACTCCGGTTATCTCTGTGTATATTTCAGGCAACGAAATATGTTATAAAACACCATACTAACTCTTTTCGTTTTCATTTAAAGAAATCTTAAACATTATAGCCACACAAATGTGGTTCAGGCAACGCATATTGATTATATTCAACTGCACATAACGTTTGCCTATTTATGAAAACAATATATATATATATATATATATATATATATATATATATATATATATATATATATATATATATATATATATATATATATAAATAAAACACAAACCTGCCTCTTTTCATTTTAAATATAATATAAAAATATTAAGCATTTTATGGTCCATGCAATATGTGCATTTGTACTAAACAACAGATTTTGCAGTAAACAACATTACATATCATCTTCGTTGTATTAAAATTTAAAATGACATAAACTCAACCCAGTCTCTTTTTGTTAAATTTCAGTTTTATCAATGTTAGCCATTATAAAAGTATAAGTAAAAGGTATAAGAAGCTATACAAATAAAGCAAACAATTCAGTCAAACATACAAAGTCAGCGCGAGTCTAACCATACATCGGTAAAGTTAAATAGCTTATAAAGTTATGAAACTTCCCCTCAGCCAAAACGATTGCCCAGGGACAAAAATATAGATTCACGAGACCAAAAATCGCCCATTAGATATACACAAGAAGAATTATATCTCATGTTTAACCACTACAGAGACGCCAGAGTCCGCGGCATTGGCGGCAAACCTCAGAACGTCAAGCCGATGTAAGACTCTTCCAGGCGGGGTACATCGCGCCGAGCGCCCGGTCATCGCTGGATCAACTGGATAAAATTTTCATAAATCTTTAAATAAACCACAGATTTGAGCTTTAAACAACTACATTCTCGCCTGAAAAACTCTTAAAACTACATTTCATGATACAGAAACAGTAGTATTATATGTCAACTGTATTAAAAAATGGCGCTTCTTATGTTGTCATTCTCCGTGGCGCTGCCTTGTCAGCTGTCAATCAAGCTGTCAATCAAAGTTAACCACGCCCTTATTGTTATATATTTTATAACTAAATACGATCTAAACTAACGAGTTAGAAAAAAATTCACCCCCCTCACAGTGGTCAGGCACTCGGAACCTATCGAAAAATACAATAAAAGTCCATGGGACCAACTTGTAAAAACATGAATTTATGCTGTGAAAACGGACATTTTAACATGGGGGCTAGGGACATTTGCTCCCTTTTGGGACCTGCCCCTAGCGGATTTTCAATGTATTGCAGTTTTTCGCACTTCCGGGTAGGCTTCATTTTTCAGATTAGAATGTTGCCGCTTGCTTTAAACATAAATTGAGCAGTTTTAAATGTAACAATGTCCATAAATTTTAACAAATGTGAATTTAAAAACAGAAGATTAGTGTGCTCGTAATACCCAGTATGATTTATTATCCTGATTGCTCTTTTTTGTAGTGTGCAAATATTTTGTAAATTGCTTTTATAGGTATTTCCCCAAATTTCCACACAGTATAACATATATGGCAAAATAAGTGTGCAGTACATAATATGTAATGTATTTTTGTTCAATATCTGGTTTTACTCAATATACCAATACTCCTAGCCATCTTCATGCACAAATTTTTGATGTGGGGCTTCCAGCACAATTTATGAGACTGTCCTCCTACAAAAAACGACCATCAAGGTCGTATGTGCAAGCAGCTTATTACGACCTATACTTACGTTTTAAAGTTAACCGCCCTCTAGCGCTCCTTTTAATAATGACGGTGTCGTGTGTAATGAAATGGCGTTTGACCGTCATTACCAATCAAAATAGTATTTGTTTTATTTTTGCATTTACTTGAGGTTTATACAGAAAACTGAGATGTGTAGGCCTAAATTTATTTAGGCTATATAATTTTATGTATTTGATGTGCTTTTCTTCTTCAAAACAACGTATTGGAAAGTAAAGGACCACATCAAAATAATTAAACTATTATCCTTTTATTTTTTTAAATAACTTAAGATAAACCTTTTGTAACAACAAAGTAAAAAAAAAACGATGATTTAAAAAAAACACCACAGATGATAAAACCGTGACATATGTAGTGATTTTAAAACATTTTCAGCATTTTTATATTGATTTTTTTTTTCAGTTCAGCTAAAGTTTTTAACATATCATCATTTGACCACATTCGTGTGGCGCTGAATAAAAAAATAAAAAATCAATGAACCAAAAGGAGGAAGAAGAAGAAGAAGAAGACGAAGAAGGCGGCGTGGCCAGGTTTTTTCCTGACAGTCCCAGGTAAGGTGTGAATTTTAAGTATGTTGTTGTTTTTTTAATATATATTTATAAGTAGTTGTATGTGTTTTTTGTAATTTATGTGGAACTAAATGAGTGCATTTTGACGTCTGGGTTACAAATCAGTTGCGATAGCCATTTTACTCTTTAAGAAAGTAACTGTTAATGTTACGTTATTTCATTGCGACCTACTAAGTTAGCTAACGTTAGCTTCATCGCTAGCAGCATGTTGCTATTTCACATGCATAATCTGCAATTTCTGTCATATTGACAAATAATTTCAGCCTAATGTATCCAAAACTGTAACGTTAAATGTTTTCTCTTAGAGAAAAAGGTAGTTTCAGCATTATACAAATAAATAGTATGAGGTCACAACAGTTTTACAGCTAGCTGCTATCCAAATGATTTAAATTCAGGGTATCAATTCAGCTTGGTATATAACATTTTAAAGAATTAAAAAAATGCAGTAATGGCAAAATCGGTTGACGGAATCAATTGTTCATTGTACAGTCATTGTTATTGCCTATTTTAGGTTATAGCCACAAGTCAAGTAACCTTTATTTATATATTGCTTTTTATAATACAGATTGTTTCAAAAAAAAAAACAAAAACATTAATTTAGTTTATTTATATAGCCGCTCTGGAGAAAACAGTGATGCCATTATCCAGATCAGTTCAGTTCTCATAATGGTGATGCAGGCAGATCAATAATATTGGTGAATATTAAGTGTCCCCACTTCACATGCAAAATAAAATTTATTTAATAATACCCACTAGTGCAGTGGTTCTCAAACCTGTCCTGGCACACCCAACACTGCACGTTTGCTTTCTCTCCCTAATCAAACTCACCTGACTCATCAGCTCATTATTACATGGGTTAATGAGCTGATGAGTCAGGTGTGTTTGATTAGGGAGAGAAAGAAAACGTGCAGTGTTGGGGGTACGCCAGGACAGGTTTGAGAACCACTGCACTAGTGCATTCAGATTTATAGGCACGCACAGGTTGACAAGGACCAGTCCGTGCCCACTCTTACAGAGCCCTGGTTTCTTTTGTCTAATCATCTCATCTGTTTGTTTTCAGGCTTTTGTACCCATCCTTTATCACTGAAATATTTTACAAATCAATCGGTTCTTTTAAGAGCCAGTTTCTTTTTCCTCCTCTCTCTCTCTATTTCTCGCTTTCCTGTTTTTTTTTTGTTTTGTTTTTTTATGTTTTTACTTTATCCTTCAATTATTTCTATTTAAAAACATCTACAAATGGCATCAGAGTCATTACAACAATTTAATGAATGGCTGGAAGCAACAAAAACCATGGCTGATGAGTTGGAAACCCAAAAAGTAAAATATTTCATTATTTCTCTATCATGTTATTTACCTACATTTAAAAGAAAACGCCTCTGCAAATGCTTCCCCAAAATTTATCATTTAGTTTTTACTTGCAGACTAAAAAGAAAAGGAAAAAAAAGGGAACTGAAGTCTCCAATGTTTCCTGGAGGAAGAGAGACCAGCATGGGTACATCCTACCACAACGTGTTCAGAAGAGTCGATCTGGTCAGTAAAATACACTGCATACTGTTGTTCACAAGTGTCTAAGCTTTTGGTCAGCAGTGATGTTTTCTATATCATTACGTGTGTTTGCAGTTAAACCTGCCGGCACTAGGGAGATCTCAGAGGTTGAGGAGGTGCAAATGAATGATATTCCGCAAGAGGTACCAAGTCTTGGTAAGCATATTGAATTGAAAGCCTAAATAATTTCAGCTTTTCTATTTAAATTTAAAATGTCACCATATAGGCAACTATTAAAGTATGTAATTCCCATTCCTATCATGCATATGAAGTGACAAAACCATATAAGAAATTGCTAATTTGCTTTATTAAAATGTATTATTGCAACTGGCTTTTTCCTTATTATCATTTTATTTTTTATTAATTTAGATCAAAATCTTCAGAGGCTAAAACACCTGTTAACTTCTGTCGCTGTCTCTGCATCAGTGGAAGTAGAAGAGACACCCACCATGTCTGCATGGACCAAAAGACAGGTCATCTCTGAAAAGAAATTCAGGGCTGCAATGCCAGAGATCTTGAATTGCATGTTGGCTGCAGAGACAGTAACCCAGCATTGCTGTCAACAATGCAAAACTGTTGATGCTGTTGTCCGATGCCTAGACTGTGTTCCCTCAGGAAATCAGTTTTTCTGTTCATCATGTGACATCGAGATCCACAGAAAAAATGTTTTCCATGATAGGGAAGCGATGTTTGATGGTTTTTTAAAACCTATTCCACCAACATCTGTAGTGGTGGTTGATGAAAGGGGCCAATATCAACTCAGTGAACAAGGTATGTTCATATAATGTAGTAGGTGCCCTCTGCAGTTTCCTTTTATTTAATTTTTTTTACTTAAATGTGTAGGCATTACTGATATTACTTTCTGAAATTTGATTTACTGCAGTGTGTATGCTTCCAATTCCTCCACCAATGCAAATCTGTTCCTGTGGTCTAAACCAAGACTTCATAATTATCCCAGGAAAGCAGACTGTATTGGTGACTATCAACGGTATGTTTTGTCACTTCCTTCTACCTTTTTATATCCGACCAGATGAAGTCAAGCATAATAATGGCTTACTATATTATTTTGTCCTGTGCTGTACTAATACAGGTCAAATAGTAAACACATGTTTGTTTTAAGGTCCATACCACCTGTGTCTGCCTTGTGTAAGCTGTCCACTTTGCTCTTCCAAATGGACTCCTGGGATTAGTGACTTGCTTTAATACAGATACTGGCCAGCAACCACTAGCTGCCAAATGCTGTTTAAGTTTGATCTGTTCACATCATTTGAGCAGATGAAATTAGCCAGCCCAGCTTTATCCCAAAAAGCATTTCTCAGAATGCTTGAACATCGATGTCTTTGCACTGGTCTGGTAAGGGCTGTTTTCATTTCCAAAGTGTTTGAATTCCAGACTTTAAAATCTTTTATTAACCAAAATAATGCCATCCTTCTTTCCAGACGGGTAGTATTTGCGGTGATACCTTCCACAGAGTCTTTCGAGAGTTTGCCTTCTGCAATTTTAAGAAAGAAGATCTGTGCCTGATGGAGCCCTTTAAATGCCCAGCATGTACACCAGACATGCTTGCTATATCTGCAGACGGTAATAGAAAACATTACCGGTTCAAGAAGTCCAAAGGGTAAGTGAAGTGGATTTTATTTATTTATTTATTTTTTTGGATATAGGGTGGTGCAGCGGTCTTTTTGTGTCCATGCTGCATCTCCCCTGTCACCCAGTGCTAGATGTGATGGGCTCTAGACCCCCCATGCCATGACCAAAGGAAAAGCAAGTATAGCTATTGGTTGGATGGACTGATAGTTATTTATAGAGAAACTATACTTCACCTTATTGCTGTAAAAAATAACAATCATTTTGTGACATCTAAACATTTCTTCAACATAATATTTTTTTGGCTTATTATTATTATTATTATATAATTATACTTTTATTTGAAATTCATGGAAAGTAACAAAATGTGTCAAATGTGTGATTGCTTCACATTTAAACGTAAATGCTTTTACAATTTAAAAAGTGTTTTGAAAGATATAGCACTGTTTTAAACAAGCTTATGATATTACAGTTCTATGAAAGCAACCTGGTAAATTGTTCAGGAACTTTGTCTCCCTTCTGTTGCCTGAAGACACAAACAAAAATAACGTTATTTATTTCTGTACTTAAAACAGTATGTTTTTTATTTCTTACACAAGTTAATGCCAAATTACAGTATTAATTTCCACAGGACAAATACTCTAAACACAGTGTTCAAGATCAAATGTAATTCATACAGACTAAAATGTTTGGCACGTTTATGGTTAATTGTCATATTAATTTAGGTGAATGCAACGTTTAATCATTTTTATGTAATTGTGTTGACTTGGCGATGAATTCCTCTTATTTAACAGGACAGAAGAACCATCTCTTTTTGATGGACTGTTCATTGCACAAGATGGCAAAGTATCTGCCTTTGTTGACCAAATTAGAAGCCAAATGTTAAGTGTAAGGATTTATTTAACTCCATAACCCTTCTTTTTGTTTAATTTTATTTTTTCTTGTCCTGGGATTACATGTAACATATTGTTTCTACTTTCAGAGGACAGGTCATGATGTTTGCGGACCGGCAACATTTACAGCAGGCAGAGAAGTAGCACAGAAGTCCAGGGCCAAGGTGGATGAAGAGGGCCTTGAAATAGCTGTGTGCAGACATGGAATCTTGCTGCAAGGCTTGAACCACTACCGTGGTGAAATATATGCCTACCCAATGTTCCTGCAGAAGGAGCTGGCACAAGCTGCAAATGCAACATTCTTTTGTATGGACATTGCTTGCAGGTAGATAGCCATTGCCAAGTGATAACTGAAGTTTGTACTGATGTTTTACCTTTATTAATATATGTAATGCATGGGAACAACACCATGACTAACTAAAAATCACACTATATATATATATATATATATATATATATAGATATAGATATAGATATAGATATAGATATATAGATATATATATATATTATTTATTACATGGCTTGGCTGAATTCCAATGTAGAATGCGGTCTGTTATTTCTTGATCGAAGTATAACAGACCGTTGCCATGAAAAACAGCGCGTTGCTATGGACGCGGAACGGACTATTTTCTTTAGCGGAAGCAATACAATCGTTTTTAAATCAATAACCCCTTTTTAAATCAATAATTCGCGGCAAATTATTTATTTATTTTGTAGGTAGCCATGTAATAAGCGGGATAATGTATAGTGAGCCGGTTGTTATAGTGAATAACAACCCCTTCAGGCTGATTCAAGCTCCGCTTCGGGATCCCGATCAGCCTGTCGGGGTTGTTATTCACTATAACAACCGGCTCACTATACATTATCCCTTACATACATATATATATATATATATATATATATATATGGAATTAGAAAATGAATATGGCTACTACCTTATCAGTACTGATACAACACATTACCATACATATGACTACATACTGACATGTGTCATAGTGTTATTTGATTGGTTACAGGAATTGTACTAGTCATTTAGATCCTGGTTTGTCTCATTACCAGTTTTGCAAATTTTTCCATTACAGGTACTGGCCTTATTTAGAAAAGATGGCAGAAAAGTTTTCTGAGCTCCAACCCCTTACCACGATGAAGCCTTTTCTATCTGTAATGCATGCCAAGGCTCACACTGGCAAATGTGAGGTACTGTGTGCAAGCTAAGTTTACGTTTTAATGTTAAGTTTTTTAGAAACATAAAAAAGTGAGAAACTGTCATATAAGTGAGATATACAAAATGTTTAGTGCTGGGTATCCTCAAGGACAAGTTTAAAAACACTTATTTAGTGTGTGTGTGTGGATATGGATATATCTCTATCGGTGTATATATATTACACCCACACACACAATGCTTATGGACTTTTTAAATATAATCAGGGGCGGACTTTACCATTAGGCAAAGGTCGGCAATTGCCTTGGGCCCCGAGCTACCTAGGGGCCCCCAAAATGCCCTATTAACTTATGTCTAAGTTTTTTTTTTTTTAATTATATATTTCTAAAACTCCATTTGCGAAAAATGGCATCAAATCATTAGTGTCGCAGACAGGAGGGGCCCCCCCCGCCTCACTACATTGGATTATTCCATTATCTCACTTACTGCGCATCTGCGAAAGTGACAAGGCTGTGCCAAAAAACTGACGGAGAAAAAGAAGTGATTGACAGACAAGAGTGTACAGAGTGACAGAGACAGAGTAAAAATGAAGCGAAGCTAGCTACCCAAGCGGTGCTGAAAAAAGGAGGAAGCGGGAGGAAAGCAAAAAGTCCGTAAAGGTGCGCGGCGCGAAAGATAAACAACACGCAGTAACAGGAGGACTGGGAAATACACAAACAGAGCAAGACGAGTCTAAACGCGAAAATTTAAAGTTTCGAAGTTACCCAAGCGGCTCAAATAAAAGAAAAAAGTGAAAAGACGCTGATAAGTATTATTACGGCTACTGTTGGGGATACAGATCAGGAACAACAACGTCCAAGTCCAACGCACAGAAAAATCGTGAAGCAAAGAGGACACGGAGATCGACAGACAAAACTGAGCAGTTTATGAATCATGATATTTAAAAAAATCTCAGCTCTCAGATTCTGTCAATTCTATAACGAAATACAAACAATAAATACCGTTTTGCCGTTTTAATGTTACGTGACAGATTCCTTTAGCGGCACGTGAACTGATCATCTCTAGCTAATAGTAAATAAACACGAATTAACAATGTTGAAAGATACAGTATAAGTTACCGAAATGTATATTCCTCTTTCATAATATCGATCAATAAGTGTTTTTCAACCGTGGAAAGCTGTAAAACAGCTGGAGAGCAATCGTCACATAACTTTACCTCAGGAAAGCCATTTAATTGGCTAGAAAAATAAGAGCTATTATAGAGAGTATTTGGCTAAATATGTGTAGGCTACTATATTACTTATTTTAACCTTAAATTATACCAGCTGATAGGGCTTTTTTTTCTTGAGAAAAAGTAACGCCTATCTTGTGAAACGTTACCTAATATTTATCCAAATAAGTCAATATTGAATCAAATCACAAGAATTGAATCGAAATGGTGAAATTTGTCAAGCAAAAAAAAAAAAAAAAAACATAGCTTACCAGAAATTGTACCATGTAGGCTAAACATTGTAACATGTTTCTGTTTAGGAGTAAAGAAGTGTATGCAGGGTTTAAAGGGGACGTTTTTTCTCCTCTCTAACCTTTACATCCCCGTAGATTAGCTTTACCTGCCTATCCACCATTCAGTCCATACATATTTTTTTCGCTCTCTTTTAAAGATTGGATGGGGAGGGGGCCCATAGCTCTACCTTGCCTTGGGCCCCCGATTTGCTAAATCCGCCACTGAATATAATTAACATTAATATCATTAATTTCAACACTTTTACAACAGTACTGATCATTCTGGTTTAACAGCAGGGTTGTTTGTAGGATATGCTTCCTGATCCCTTCCAAAAGTTCTAACTGCACAATTGCAGTTGTGAAAGCTTTTCTTTCATAGTTATCCTACCTCAGAACATTTTATATTTTCACATATTGAACATATCAAAATTCAAATTCAATTGATGATACACAAACTAATAAGATTTGTATGATAAAGGTCTTGATCTTATTCTTTGGAGCAGGTTAGGTGGGGCGGTAGAAGCCAGGAGGGTGCAGGAAATACTGTTGGTGAAGAGGTGGAACAGGTCAATAGCTTCCTTTCAAGGGCAGCTCTTACTACAAAGTACATGACCAAGTCAGGTTGGTTGAAAAAGGGTTAACCCTTGTGTTTGACACAATGCTAGATTGTACCATTGATTTGTTCTTATTGTTTTTTTTGTTTTTGTTTTTTATAGGCAGAGGAGATATGATAACTGTGCTTGCCATGGGATGGATAATAGGAAGGTGGAGTCTCCACAAGACACTGGCGAAAAGATTTGTCAAAGTAAGAATCCTAGACTGCATGTTAAGGTGTTTTCTGGGCCCTGGAGACACTATGACTGTGATCGCGCTCTCCCCTGCATTTTTTTCGGGGGCATTTGTGGTTAATTTTGCAGTGATAACTATGTTTTCTGTAATTTTTTATATTTTTTAAATAGACTACACAGAGAGCAGAAATGGAAGCAGCCAATCTTGAGTCTCAAGCAGGAGTTACACATCTCTTTGGAGGATGCTGATCGGTGGGTGTGTGATGTCAAGCAATGGGCAGCCACTGGTATGTAACACGCTGATGTATACATTTCCATATATATTTTTCTACATTTTTGTAGTGATACTGTGTTTTCTGTAATGGTCGACTTTGCTTATTTCTGGTTTTCAAGAGAGACACAGGACTCACAGTAGGCAGGAAGAGCTCCAGAGTGAAATCGATGAGATTATTTTTTCCATCCGAAGAAAGAAGCATGATCTGTATCGACAAAATGGTATTTGATACTACATCACTCAACTTGCATGTTGTAATTTTAATTTGTTAATTTTTATTTATTTTTTTAACTTACAGACAGTAACCAAACAAGGCAACGCAAACGGAGAAGACTTGGTGAGCTCAAAAAGACACTCAGAGAGAAGATAGTGCTGTACAACACCATTCCTGGCTGTGAGGACAAAATTGACACCGAAGCAGCATGCAGTCTCTCTGATGATTTTATTCTGCCTTGGGAAGCACAAGGAGATGGTAATTAATGTCTTGTGTTTTTGTGCTTTTTTTAAATTCACAAAATCCAGTTGATTGTTAGTTTTTTTTGATTGCTAAACAGTGAGCACAACTGGAGTCACATGTGCAAAACTCTAACTACAGTCTGCACAGCAGCAGTTCATGTGGACCAAACTCTAGTTCATTTTTCATTGGTTGAACAGTTTTTAAAACTCTACACACTTATCCCTAGCCTGACTACGTCAGACTTCCTACTTCCGCTCAATTTCATTTCGCTTCTGTAGTCAGTCTGAGATAGCAGCTTATCTTTCAGTTTTCCAGCGGCCTTCGGACGGCCGGGCCAATCATTGAACAGAGGGCGGGCTGAGAGCGTGACGTAGACGCTGATTGTACTGTGGATGCGTAGATTTACTTCACATAATCTGCAAAAGTCGTTCACAGCCATGTTCACTCCGGTATTTCGCTCGATGGTTTTGTTTTCGCATCATACATGTGTTTACAGTGGAAGTTAGATGCGGCTGAGCATGCGCATAACACACGCCATAACCAAACGTTATGTGATTGGCTTACGGGTAACCAATGATTTTAAACTTCAGACAAGCGCCCCCTAGCAAGAGAGAAAACACTTCTCTATTATGCCATTCCAGACTCTGTCTACAAAGCAAAGTGAAGTAGCAGAGTTTGGTATTACCAGGCTAACTTATCCCATGACTTCAACCACAACCTGCACAACACTGTGGATTTACTGTGTTCAAATGCTAACACACTGCTGTCAAAACTGTGAACCACACATTCAAAAAAGAATAGATTTCAGCCTTTTGCCTTTCAAACACTGCTGATTGCAATTTCAGCTGAAAGGCTAAGCAGGTGTCTTGTTTTAGACTTGTTAGTGAGAACACACACACACACACACACACACACACACACACTTTGTTTCTACCTTTTTTTTCTCATTACTGTAATTCTGTAAATTACTACAGACTATTGAAGCAAACTGCTAATTTTCATTTACCTTAAAGAATTATGTTTTAAAAATTTAAATAAATCATCTGAAAGAATGCCACTCTTTTCTTTGAAGAATATTTTACTTTGTATGAAGTCACTGAAATTGTTCAAACTGTAAAGATGAAAAGTTAGTATTTTCTGTATTGGTGTTTGATGCTAGTGTGTGTTCTGAGTGACAGTGTGTGCTATCTCAGTGAGGGTTGTGCATAGTGTTTGGCTGCACTGAGCCTGTTTTGAGCCATGTGTTAAGAGTTGTGTTGCTTGGAGTGAGTTTTGCAGGTGATGTGAACTGTTTAGCCCAGGTGACTGTTGGTAGTGCAGACTGTAGTTAGAGTTTTGCACATGTAGCTCCAGTTGTGCTCACTGTCGTTTAACAATCGAAAAAAAACTAATACAAGTAATAACACTCAGCAATTAAACACTGCCACCCAGTAAAAAGCTGCAGTAGCCCAACATATTTAAGAAGAAAGCCATATCTATTTTGAAATAGCAAAATCCAACCCAAGCATGAAATAAACTCTGCCTACCAATTAGATATCCACCATCATTCAATATGTCTTGTTTAATAATAATAAAAAAATATATAATAATAATAATAATAATAATAATAATAATAATATTATATATATTCTTAAATGAGCATTTCTTTAACTTAGTTATATTTTAGTGTGTTTCAATTGTTTTCAATTGTGTATTGGCTGCATTATTATATGCATACTTAAGGGATGATACAGTTAGGATATTGTCTATATTACTACCCTTATACATTTTATAAAGTTCTTCATCAATTTTATTCTCAAGGTGCTCAAAATGACTAGTGAAGAACACTGTGCTAGATGTAAAGCTGAATATGTTTGTTAGAGTTTAATTTTTTTTTCCTCCACTTTTATTTTCAAAAATAGTGGTGAGTCTCCGCTTGAAGAGGCGACTGTTTGACCAAGTCATGCTGGTCAGGCGCATGGAGGAGGAGAAGATAATAATCGTAAAGGAGATGACTCAGCATTATCAACATCTAAAAAAAACATTGGACAAACTGGATAGTCTTCTTCGGGAGACTAAAGAGGACATCAAGATCCATAGTATGTATGATAAATGTTTTTTTATCTAATGTGCAAAAATATGGTGATGCCACTAACCAGGATGTTATAGTTTCCTGTAAATATTGCTTCAAAAAAATAACAATTCTTAGCTGTTATTTTTTGTTTTGTTTTTATGAAATGCTGCTTAATTATCAATGTCAACTTTCTTTTCACTTTTTACCTCAAGATCCGCCTAGAGAGCTGACCGAAGAGGGACACAGGGGGCTCTACTGCTGTATCTTACACAAGCGGCAGATTCTCCAGCAGAAACTTGCAGCACCTATGGCAGTGTCAACACAGACCCTTCCTTCTCGCTGGAGGAAGATGTTGAAGAGGAGAGTGAGGACAACAGCAGTCCAGAACTTTCTGAAGAAGAGTTTTAAAGTTTTAGCACAAACATTGGAAGCATTGGA